>NC_085990.1:14756425-15956425 GCF_030014385.1 Trichomycterus rosablanca
ACACACGCGAGACAGATCGCTAAAGTCGGGAGAAAAAGGGGAGAAAATGCATAAACAAATAAATAAAAAATCCAATTCTAGCAGGACTTTGTTCTAAATATTAAATATCATGTTTTTATCGGTATGTTCTACAATTTCTAGCGGTAGTTCTACAATTACTGCCTGAAGCCAGAGGGGATTCCTCATAACTAATATAATTACGACCTCTGCTGGCTGACTGATTGCGCCTGCACAGAGACGAAGGATAATGTGTTCAGGGTGTGTCTCTCCGTACACAAAGCTGATCCACAATTGAGCTCGTCTCGTGCAGGTGAAAAGATGCAGTCGGTGGAGGTCAGCATCAGTAGAGAGGAAGCGTAATGCAATCGGGTAATTGGATACGCTAAAGTCTGGAGAAAAAGGGGACAAAAAGGCATAAACAAATAAATAAAAAATACAATTCCAGCAGGACTTTGTTCTAAATATTAAATATTATGTTTTTATCACCACTTTATCCTGGTCAGGGTCATGATGGGTTCGGTTTCCCTGGAATCGCTCGGCACAATACAGTAATGCACAAACAAATATTAACAAAAGATGCATTCAGGCTCACTAAAACTGGACAGTTCTAGAGCTACAGAGTGACAAGCAGAAAGCAGGGTCGAGCGGTTTTGTTTGACAGGAGTGAAACCTGCTTGCTTTATTGCACTCTTCCTGTCAGCTGGAATCAGTCTGACCATTCTCTCCTGACCTCTCTCTTTTTTTCTTTTCTTTTTTATGTTTCACACCTTTCTGTGTGAATCCTAGAGACAACTGTGCATGATAATCTCTGGAGATCAACCGCATCTGACCTCCTTAAACCAGTCCATCGGGCTGATTTGACACCGGAGCGCTGACGCATGACAGGCCAATGATGTAGAATTACATTAATGAACAGATATTTCTAATACAGTGGACAGTAAATGTAGGATTACAGAATTGCACCATATTGCACCAACATCCAATCGATATTCAACTCTAATCAAGCTTTCAGGCCACAGTCAGCCGATGGCAATACAGTGGTACCTTGTAACTCTACATCCCCTAACCTCAGAATCTTTAAAACTCTATGCCCTTCATAGAGAAGTTTGTACCCTTAAACTCGACGTGTTCTGCTTTCAACCTCCTTGTTTAGAAGCACTTTGTAGTTCTACAATTACTGACTGTAGTCCATATGTTTCTCTGCATGCTTTTTTAACCTGCTTTCACCCTGTTCTTTAATGGTCAGGACCCCCACAGGTCACCACAGAGCAGGTATTATTTGGGTGGTGGATGATTCTCAGCACTGCAGTGACACTGACATGGTGGTGGTGTGTTAGTGTGTGTTGTGCTGGAATGAGTGGATCAGACACAGCAGCGCTGCTGGAATTTTTAAATACCGTGTCCACTCACTGTCCACTCTATTAGACACTCCTACTTAGTTAGTCCACCTTGTAGATGTAAAATCAGAGACAATCGCTCATCTATTGCTGCTGTTTGAGTTGGTCATCTTTTAGACCTTCATCAGTGGTCACAGGACGCTGACTACGGGGCACTGTTGGCCGAATACATTTTTGGTTGGTGAATTATTCTCAGTCCAGCAGGGACAGTGAGGTGTTTAAAACTCCATAAGTGCTGCTGTGTCTGATCCACTCATACCAGCACAACACACACTAACACACCACCACCATGTCAGTGTCACTACAGTGCTGAGAATCCAAGTAATACCTGTTCTGGGGTGACCTGTGGGGGTCCTGACCATTAAAGAACAGGGTGAAAGGGGGCTAAAAAAGTATGTAGAGAAACAGATGGACTACAGTCAGTAATTGTAGAACTACAAAGTGCTTCTATATGGTAAGTGAAGCTGATAAAATGGACAATGTGTGTAGAAACAAGGAGGTGGTTTTAATGTTATGGCTGAACGGTGTATATGAACACCATGGAACGCATTAACAGCTTGCCCATAAATCCTTATGGGAAAAAATACCTTGAAAATCTGTATACGCCTTTTAAGATCTCCCAGAACCAAGTGATGTCGAGATTCAAGGTACCAGTACATCCATAGTCATCATACATTTACATTTAGTAGACACTTTTATCCAAGGTGACTTATAGTATACAGTCTAAGCAATTGAAGGTTAACAGCAACAGTGGCAACCTGGCAGTAGTGAGATTTAAACCAATGATTTTCTGATTATTAATCCAGTACCTTAACCGCTAGGCATCAAATCAAGATTCTAGTCAGACTTGCATCATGCGTACGAGCAATGCATTTTGTTCAGGCAAAAACATAATACAAAAGCTGTTGTGATATCAGCTCTGTTGACAACATTGTCAGCAGCCTACTGAGGCTGTCGTCTGCTGGTATAAGATGAATAACGACACTGATCGCCTGTGCGAGGCCTGATTATACGGTATCCTGGAGAATGAGCTCTACACAATGAAAAGGTACTCTGAGCCATGCAGCCACATCTCAGTGTGGCATGTAATTATTTGAACAAAAAAAACCCTTAAGACTTGAAAGCAAAGCAGACAACCAGACTGAAACAGTACAGCTGCTTTAGACTTGAGTGCCAGTTTGAATGAATTATAGATCTTTTTTAATGTAATGCTGTGCTCAATTCACACAACGTGAAGATTTACTGGAGAATAAAGTTATAGTGACAACAAGAGACCTTGATGAGTCAGGGTTGCTGCAGGTCTGCTTCTACCGGGAAACACTGAGCACAAGGAAGGAACACCCTCATCACAGGCTATCCCCCACCCTCAGACATAGCCATGTCTATGTAGACCCAACAGGACAACAGACCTCGGTGCCACCCGAGCACACAGACAAGCGCATAAAAGTTAAAATATCCTGCAAATACCTTTACAATAGAGTTTTTTATTTATTTAATTAGGATTTGAACGTCGTGTTTTACACACTTTGGTTACATTCATGACAGGACAGGTAATTACTGGTTACACAAGAATAATCAGTTCAAGTTTAATGTCAAACACAGTCATGGACAATTTTGTATCTCTAATTCACCTCACTTGCACGTCTTTGGACTGTGGGAGGAAACCGGAGCACCCAGAGGAAACCCACACGGACACGGGAGAACATGCAAACGTCACACAGAAAGGACCCGGACCGCCCCACCTGGGGATCGAACCCAGGAGCTTCTAGCTGTGAGGCGACAGTGCTACCCACAGAGCCACCGTGCCGCCCTATTAAAAATGACAACATGACTGTGAATGTGGACACCTGAGCTTGAGCTTGTTAAACTCTCAGGTATGAAAACTATGGGCATTAATATAAAATAATTTCCACAGTATGTTAGACTGTGTTTAGAAGAGTTAAAGGCAGTGATATCTGAAAGAGAAAGCCTAGGACGCAGTCAATGTTCCATTGATCTAATTGATTTTTAATAGGGTTGAGGTCAGGGCTCATCAAGTCCCGTCCTTACTTGGCATGCAGGGCACCAGTCATGATGGAACAAGAAAGAGCCTTCCCTAAACTAGAGCCACAAAGCTGGAAACATAGAATGAATGTATTAATCTGTAAGCAATGTGTGTGGATGTGACACCTGAACTTAAAGGGGAGAGTAGGTTATTTACCACATGTTATCATGACAAGCTAATAAACACACTGACCTCAGTTTCCACTTGAACTTTGACCTTGAGTTGACTCTCTCTGTATTGATTAGCTCTGGAAACCTGCTCCTCAATTCCACTCAGCACTGCCTCACATCCAGCACACCTGACAGAGAAGAGAAAGGTCACATCTGTTATCATGACCAAAATAAGGGTAAATAACTGTAGTGCATTACTCTCTTTTTTACCAAATCCAGTCATATCAAATGGGAGCCCATCTCTCTCATAGTTGCACCACCCCCTTTTTAAAATTATTCTATTTGTGAATTTTCCCTAATCTATTAATATCCTTCCTCCATTGCTGCAGACTCCTACCCTCACGTGTGTAGTAGCCAACAGCTTCTTTGAACCTATCCATACAGGGATCAGTATGGCGTATGGAGAGTCACACACTGCTCGCTATTATTCTCCATCTCTGTTCAGGCGGCATCAACCAGCCAGCAGAGGCCGAAATTGCATAAGCAATAAGGAATCCCTTCTTCCATCCACCCACAGACCCAATCATGTCTGTACAGCCACATGCTGACTGATAGCAGGGCTGCGATTCGACCCTTGAGAGCTTGAGATCTCAGCAGCATTGTTTTACCGCCTCCTAAACACCCGTAAGTCAAAATCCTAACCAGATAATTTATGCAATATTTAATATTCAATACAGTAATAGATAGCATTTCTCTCAATTTAGTCATTTTTCAGTTTTCTATTGGTTGTGACCCATGCATGTTGGAGTAGCAAGGAGGTAATTCCCTATCCAGCCTTCCTTCATTGTGATCAGCCAGTTGTTCAACCGACAACTTGCTTGCAGTTTGTGGCTTGTCCCTCCTCAGACTACTGTCTGTAGGTACTTGCCACGGCTGCCTGTAAGCACACCTTGTATTTTTGCCGTTAATTTAACCCGGCAAGAACGATTCGGCCTTCATCAAATTCACTCAAGTCTTTATGCTGATTGGATCTGGTAAACTCAACCACCATCAGCCCGACAATTAATATATCCCTGACCCTCATATGTGCAGGTGTTATGAAATCAAGCTATACAGGCAACAGCCCTTAACCTGCCGTTAACCTGTTACACATGTCATCAATTGTGCCCATTGTTATGATAAAAAAATATAAAATACGATAAACACACAGATAGAAACACATACCACTCCTGTAGCGTGTTAGCGATGTTGGGCAGCTCGTTAGGGCCGAGATCACGGCCCACACTGAAGTCCACCTCCACCTGCTGGTTGCGCTGGTCCAGTTTGCCGTGGATGATGTCGCAGTAGACGGCCTCGATGAGCAGATCCTCCAGCTCTCGCACGTTTTTCAACTCCAACTGCTGCAGCAGCAGGGAGTACGGAAGACACTGGAGCAAAGAAAAATGTCTATTATAGTTTTGAAAGAGACCATGAGAATACTTGTTTACTTTACTGTCAGGGCCCCTAATTTTTTCTGACAGATTTTAAAGAGATTTCTTACAGAATTTATACTCTTTTCTTCAGAACTCATACTGTATGAACTTCATTAACCTGAAATTATGCGCCTTGTATGCAGTGGTGTTATGTAACAAAGTAATAATACTATTAAGTGATAATAATTAAGTAATAATACTATTAATACTACTATTTTTGGAGTATCGGCAACTTTGACTTTTACTCCAAAACGTTTCCTAATTAAAATGTATAATTTTACTTAAATACAAAATAAAACTGCAACTTCAAGTTCTTTATTTCAGGTTTCTTTTCAGGTACTTTATACACCACTGCTTATATGTAAAAAAAAAACATACTCAGGTGGCACAGCAGACTGATGTACTGACCCCAATTAAAATTGCTATCAAAAAGTGAACTGTCATTTTGGTATGGACACGCACAAAGTTGAAGCTAAGTGAATTAAAGCAGTGACTCTTTCAGATTAAATGCTAAAATTTGGGGGTGGGGGGTATTTACCCCATTTTAAATCGCTGCTCTGCCATGTGTATATCTTTCAGCTGCATCTTTACACCAGCAGTGGATTCTTACAGAAAGTCTGAGCAAGTACAGAGGACTGCACTATTTTTAAAATTTCTCTGCTGTCCATTCTGGCACCTTAACCAGACAGTAGGAGTTACTGCTGTTGCTAGGGTTGGGCGGTATGACGGTATTGCGGTATACCGCAGTATTTAACAATGTTGACGGTATTTTAAAAATGTGAAGCGCCTTTTAAAAATGTGAAGGAGACTTTAAGATCTTCGCGCATCCACAGTAAGGGAGGGGTAGGAGTGGTAGGCAGTTGGAGCTCACTGATTGGCTGTGGGGGTGCTCACTGTTTGAGATGATAACACAAAAGCTAGGGAGCTCTCTACATAGGGTGTGTTCAAACACATAGTGAGCTGCCTTGCTGTCTTACTGGCTACATAGGCAGCTGCCTTAGTAGAGAGGATTCTAATAAGTCAATGACTTATAAGGCAGGTTATTCGAACGCGCTACTTAGACAGCGATTCCATCGGGTTTGCTTGCTAAGCTAACAGTTAGCATCTTGCCATTCAAAACCATGGGATGGGATGGCACAACGCGCTTGCATGTCAATATAATATCTCCGTGTACCGAATACGGTTACATTCACTGACAAGCCCGAACTTGCAAACAAAACACATTTGTGCAAGTTTATACAATATAATATTATCTCTCTCTCTGTGTGTGTGTGTCGCGCTCACTCTTCGCGATACTAAAAGTGTTTCGGATTTGAATTCCGACAATAAACAGCTTTTATTATGACTGATTAATTCCCCTTACTGATGTGAAGCAGAATGGGTGTATTACAGCCGATAAGAACGCCGCAAAAATGAAAACATATATATAATGGCTCCCAGAGATGCGACTCGGTTCATTTGAAAGAGTCGTTCAATAGAATCGGATCGCTCGCGAACGACCCATTACTAACAGAGAGACGTCCGCAACCAACACCAGCCCCCCCGCGGTATACGGTATTTTCTGAAGGCGGTATGACGGTATGAAGGTATGAAAATCGGCAATACCGCCCAACCATAGCTGTTGCTGCAGCAAGAAGGCGATTCACCACCCAGCCTTCCATTGCTCAGACAGAACCAATTGTGTTTGTAATACCACAGGACTCAAACTATACACACTCATATACACCTAAAATATGACAGCTGGTGACAGAACAGCAAATTTACCTTTAGGTTGGAGGCCAAGCTGATGATTGACAGATGACGGAGCTTGTTCCTCTGGGAAGGGGTAAGTTCAGGTAGAGAGGCTGCCCTCTCTGAGAAGAAACAAACGATCAAAGATCTATTAAAAACTGAATCACTGCCAGACAGGTTAGTTCATATGTTTAGTGAAACGTTTCAGAATCTGAAAACTGATCAAGCTAATACATTTCTGCTCAGATTTGTGCCCACCTTTATAGTCAGAGTAGGTTCCATAGGTGAAGAGATTGAGGAGCTGATAGACGGGAGCGTGGGGACCTGTCTCCAGCTGGTGGGGGAGACAGAGAGATGTTGAGATCAGGAAGGAATAATGCACATGGTGTTTCAGAGGTGTGACAGCACTGCAAAACTGCTCAAGGTGTCAGTGTGAAAGTATGTTAAATATATCATCATTTCAGTATGTTGAGGCTCAACACTAAAGCTTTTACAGTGCCTATAGAAAATCATAACCTATAAGCCTTAAAAGTGAAAAATTACACGTTTAAAATATCTTACATTATAATTTAATTAGTAAAATACTTGGAGTACCAAGCTCCTTAAAATATATCTTATAAATTTGCTTAGGTACAACCAATCACATCCTTCCACTTCCACATCCTACACCAGGCTAATAGGCCCACACTTGTCATCAGCTGTATTGGTTCTGATTATTATATACATTTACATTACATTTTCAGCATTTAGCAGACGCCTCTATCCAAAGCGACTTACATTACAGTTACAGTATATAGTCTGAGCAATTGAGGGTTAAGGGCCTTGCTCAAGGGCCCAACAGCAGCAACCTGGCAGGTGGGGCTTGAACCAGTGACCCTCTAATCACTGGTCTAGTACCTTAACCACTAGGCTACAGCTGGCCCTAATACTCTATGGAATTATTATGGAACAAAATCAAAATGACAGGGCCGGTTAAGGTACTGGACTAGTAAGCAGAAGGTCGCTGGTTCAAACCCCACCACTGTCAGGTTGCAACTGTTGGGCCCTTAACCCTCAATTGCTTAGACTGTAAGTCGCTCTGGATAAAAAGCGTCTGCTAAATGCCGTAAATGTAAATGTAAAATCAGCTGTTCAATGAGAATTCCACTACTTCATCAGGGGAATTAGTAGAGTATTGATCAGAGAAGCTACCAAGAGGCCAACAGCAACTTTAAAAGACAAGTCTGTATGGCTGAGAATGGTACCCTGTGCATATGATTGATTAAAATTAAAGAAAACATGCAGCCCTATTCTGGACAGCTAAAGATGGGCAGGAGGTTTACCTTCCAGAACCACAACAGTCCTATACACACCGTCAGTGGCTTAAGGATAGTAAGGTAAATGTCTTTCAGTGGCAAAGTCAGAGACCTGACCTAAATCAGACAGAAAATCTGTGTATGGATTTGAAGAAAGCAGGGGATTGCCGGCCACTATGAAATCTGACTGAACTTAAACAATTCTGCAGGAGAGAATGGGCAAATATTCCCCAATCTAGGTGTGCAAAGCTAGAAGAGACATATTCAAACAGACTGATGGCTGTAATTAAAGCGAGAGTTGGCTCTAAAAAGTACTACATCAGGGGACTCATTTCAGGCTATAAGACAAAAAAAAGTGACTATTTTAAAAGCAATATTAACATTTTTATAGGCACTGTATTCAGGTTTAGAGAGTTTTGGCACTTTAACATCGATTATGCCATTATAAGCTGTAGTCAGGAGTTCAAGAGTGTATAAGTGGATCTGCTGTTTGGGTGCACTGGATGGATGGTTGGATTTCTGTTTACCCAATCAAACACTAGACAATGTCAAGTGTCTGTAAACATACACAGAAGAGGGCTGTTGGTACTATGGACATTTTTAGCTTCCCAATGATGCTGCAAGACAATTTTCTCGTAATAATTATGAATACGGGCAGGACAGTGGGTCGCACTGACACAGCAAAACGGTCCAGGGCTGGTGCTGTGTGGTGTTTGTGTTGGTTTCCTCCAGTGTGTGTGTGTTTGCCCTGTGATAAACTGGCAACCTGTCCAGAGTGTTTCTTGCCTTTCGCCCAGTAAATCGCACCCACCACGACCCGTAATAGGATCATTTATTTATTTTATTAGGATTTTAACGTCATGTTACACACCTTTGGTTACATTCATGACATAAATGATAGTTACTTATTACATAAGGTTAATCAGTTCAAAAGTTTACTGTCAAACACAGTCATGGACATTTTTGTATCTCCAATTCACCTCACTTGCACGTCTTTGGACTGTGGGAGGAAACCGAAGCTCCCGTATGAAACCCACGCATACACGGGGAGAACATAATAGGATAAAGCAATAATAAAACAGACAATAATTAAATGAATAATTATAAACACTATATGGCCAAAAGAATGTGGACACCTGGCCATAAGCGTTGTGAAGAGGAGCTGGTGTCTGTTTATGGCTCTCTGTGTCTATTCAGTCAAAGGAGCATTTCTTGCATCAGACCACACCTGGCCACTGTACAGCCCCTGGGCCATATCCCGCCTGTTGGGTGTCTCTGATCGGCCAGCATGAGGTCAGTGGTAATTAGAAATAAGTTTGAACAATTGTGCATGTGTGCAAGTGTATTCAGCTTCACAATAACGTCTTGTCGAATAGAACTGTGAATGCGATTGATACAAAATACAGGGTAAGTCAAAAGTCACAGGACACTCTTTTATTTCAGAAACGAAAGGGAAAATGACATATCTGAATACCCCAGCAAGTAATGGGTGAGGGGGCCTAAATTTTAGGCTATGTCCGGAACATGGCCACCATCTCTTTTTTTTTATTTTTATTATCTATCCCCCCCCCCCACTTTTATCCCCATTCTAATCGTGTCCAATTACCCTGATTGTGTCCTCTATACCAGCGATTCTCAACTGGTGGGTCGCGACCCGAAAGTGGGTCGCGGACACGTTCTGGGCGGGTCGTGGACAGCTTGTAAAAAATAAATACATTAAAAAAAAATTTAAAATAATTAATGCTCATCTGATTTTGTACTCGTCTTTTACCTGGAAAAAAAAGAGACAGAGAGAGGCACGCATCAGACGCGCACAGCATTCTCGTTGCCATGGCAACCACCATTCGTTTGTTCGGACGCAAGATGGCGAAACGCAAATATAACCCGGAGTATTTGAAATGTGGATTTTCGTTCATTGAGGACAAACACGGACAGAAACCCCAGTGTGTTATTTGTAATGAAGTGCTGGCACATGAGAGCATGAAACCATCCAAACTAATGCGACATTTACAAACGAAACATCCCGCATGTAAAAACAAGCCGGTGGAGTTTTTTCAAAGACGACTTCATGAGCTGAAGGTATCACAGAAGTGTCTGACAGCATCTTGCTCCAAACAAGAACATGCGCTCCGGGCGATGTGATGGCTGAGTATCCATCTCTCGCCACTCTTGCAGTCAAAACGATCCTACCATTCAGCACGACCTATCTTTGTGGAAGTGGCTTTTCTACCTTGGTCCAGCTCAAGTCAAAGCAGAGAAACAGGTTGAACACTGAGCATGATCTGAGAGTAACTCTGTCTACTGTCACCCCAGACTTTGAAACTGATCAAAAGTAAAGTACAGGGTGGGCCATTTATATGGATACACCTAAATAAAATGGAAATGGTTGGTGATATTAACTTCCCGTTTGTGGCACATTAGTATATGGGAGGGGGAAAACTTTTCAAGATGGGTGGTGACCATGGCGGCCATTTTGAAGTCGGCCATTTTGGATCCAACTTTAGTTTTTTCAATGGGAAGAGGGTCATGTGACATCAAACTTATTGAGAATTTCACAAGAAAAACAATGGTGTGCTTGGTTTTAACGTAACTTTATTCTTTCATGAGTTATTTACAAGCTTCTCTTTGTTTACAGCCATTGACATGTCGCAGAGGTTAACACGTGAGGAGCGGATAGAAATTGTGTTGATGTCTGGTGAACGCAGTACCCGGGTCATTGCAGCAGATTTCAATGCAAGACACCCTACGAGACCACCCATCTCCCATGCTACAGTTAGCAAACTGCTTGCCAAGTTTCGTGAAACTGGTTCAGTGTTGGATTTGCCAAAATGTGGACGCATGAAAACTGTCACTAATGAAGAAACATCAGTGGCTGTCCTAGCTTCATTCAGCAAGAGCCCACAGCGTAGCACTCGCCGCATGTCACTGGAGAGTGGCATCAGTCGAACATCCCTTCGGCGGATATTAGCTACTCACAAATGGCACCCTTACAAACTCCAGCTGCTGCAGCATCTCAACGAGGATGACCCAGATCGGTGCACTGAATTTGCAGAATGGGCAAAACAAAAATTGGAACAGGACCCTCAGTTTACACAGAACATTTTGTTCAGTGATGAGGCAAACTTTTATGTGAATGGTGAAGTTAACAAACAAAACCACCGCTATTGGTCTGACACTAACCCACATTGGATAGATCCCTCCAAGACTGTTGGAACACAAAGATTTATGGTATGGTGTGGTATATGGGGTACAAAGATAGTGGGGCCATTCTTCATCAATGGAAACCTCAAGGCCACTGGATATTTGAAATTGCTACATGATGATGTGTTTCCCTCTTTATGCACTGAAGCTGGCACGTTCCCTGAGTTTTTCCAGCAAGATGGTGCACCACCACATTATGGGTGTCAGGTCCGAGCATTCCTAGATGAACAGTTTCCTGGAAAGTGGATTGGTCGTCGTGGGCCAGTTGAATGGCCCCCAAGGTCTACCGATCTGACCCCCTTAGACTTTTATCTTTGGGGTCATCTGAAGGCAATTGTCTATGCTGTGAACATACGAGATGTGCAGCACCTGAAACTACGGATACTGGAAGCCTGTGCTAGCATTTCTTCTGCGGTGTTGCTATCAGTGTGTGAAGAGTGGGAGAAGAGGGTTGCATTGACAATCCAACACAATGGGCAGCACTTTGAACACATTTTATAAGTGGTCAGAAACTTGTAAATAACTCATGAAAGAATAAAGTTACGTTAAAACCAAGCACACCATTGTTTTTCTTGTGAAATTCTCAATAAGTTTGATGTGTCACATGACCCTCTTCCCATTGAAAAAACTAAAGTTGGATCCAAAATGGCCGACTTCAAAATGGCCGCCATGGTCACTACCCATCTTGAAAAGTTTTCCCCCTCCCATATACTAATGTGCCACAAACAGGAAGTTAATATCACCAACCATTCCCATTTTATTTAGGTGTATCCATATAAATGGCCCACCCTGTACATGCCCAACTGTCTCACTGACTTCCACAAAAGACAGGTTAGGTGAAAGCATCTTGTTTTGTAGCCTTATTTATTTTATGCAGTTTTGATATTTAAATTTATTGTAGTAACTTTTATACCTGCAGTTGGCATGGTCCTCCTCAGTTTCTTACTAGTGTACTCTGAATGCAGAGATATGCAGAGAAGTGAAATATCGAATTTTGTGGCCTTATTTATTTTGTGCAGTTTTGATATTTAATTTTATTGTAGTAACTTTTATACATGCAGTTGGCATGATCCTCCTGAGTTTCTTAAAAAATTGCTCTTAAATTCACTTTGCATGCATATGTATGTTTAAATGTGTTTTTTAAGGCTATTTTTCAAAAATACATTTGTTTGGTTTGTATTCTATAAAAGTGGGTCGCGACTTAATGACCATGAGAAAATGTGGGTCCCGGGCTGAGACCAGTTGAGAACCCCTGCTCTATACTGATTCGACCCCTTTGTCGCTGACTGAGGACACATATCTGTATATTGCGTGTATATAATCTTATAGTTTGTATATTTTTGTGTTTTTGTGTTTAATGTATACATTGCTTGTACACTGTATTATTACTAGAGAGATACCATCAGCCAGAAACAAATTCCTTGTGTGTATCCACATACTTGGCCAATAAATCTGATTCTGATTCTGATATCAAAGAAGACCAGAATTTTCTCAGAAATCGATTGCCGCAATCATATTTGCAATATCTCTTGTGGTTTAAAAGTTATCCTGGGACTTTTTCACTCACCCTGTATATGAGTTTTTGACAAGACATGGACTTCTAAGTAGGTATTTATTCAAGTAAAATGTAAAGCTTTGTGTTTAGTTTGTGGCGACCAGATCGCTGTGTTTAAGGATTACAATTTAACTCGCCATTACGGTACTAAAAACACAGAGAAAGACAAGAACCTGAGTAATGCAGAGCACTCCCATATAAACTGCAATAGCAACAAGGTTTTACACATTTAGGACTGGAGCAGTCAAGACCAGCTTTGTGAACAAAGCTAACCCACGCCCCCTCCGACACGTGGGCAGCAGTCGTATGCATCTTGTCACCTACACTTTGACGAGTACAGTGCAGCTCAGCACTGTGTCTGAAGAGAGACACCCTGACAGCACTCTTTTCTCATCTCTGTGCAGGCGCCATCAATCAGCCAGCAGAGGTCGTAACAGCATTAGTTATGAGAGAGTCCCTATCCGGCTTAATCCCACCCCTATCTGAACAACATGCCAATCGTTGTTCATGTGGTTGCTCAACCCAGCCGGCAGGCAGAGCTGAGACCCGATACGATGTATTTGAGATCCCAGCTCTGGTGTTCCAGCATGTGTTTTTACCGCTGCGCCACCAGAGTGGCCGATTATAGAGTTAAATAATGTTGATGTTTTTACTCTCCATGCTTCTCATTTTCATTGCCTGATTGTAAATCTATTCTTCCAATAACAGCTTGTTAAAAACACAAATTTGCTACCTTTATACGGATCAGCCTATTGGTCCGGCCCTCCACAACAGTCCCAGTTTCTCATGTGGCGCCTTGCAAAATTTTATTGCCCACCCCTGCATTAAACACTGATGGTGAACATGAAGGCCTGTCTTGCAAGTAGCGTTTCAAGGTGGTCAAAATTTCTGGTGTGAATGTTGACTCACTCATGTAGACTAAGATTGTGAATAGTTTGATTCAATTATTGCTGAATCAGATTTCTTTAACTTATCAGATGAAATTTTCAAGCAACCTTGTGCAGCTGAAATCTGCAAGTCAGTCAGTTAGATTGGCAGCTCCACCACCAGCACCACACTGAGCCCCCCCGCTGCTGTTTACACAGCTGACACAAAACTGCTGCAAAGCTCAAATCTTATCATAAAGTTGGCTAATGACAGAAGAAAAGCACCGTCAGCACCGATGAGTCAGCATACAAAGAGGAGTTAGAGCAGCGTGTAGACCCATGGCGGTAACCCTGGGCAGCACATTATCGGCTCCATAATGAACACAGTCAAAAGACTCCCTGTAAGGACATAACAGAGAAGCTCCCGGATCACCAGGTACTCAGACAAAACACATAACAGCGGCATTGTTTTCTGTGTGTTCTGAGAAAAGCAAACATCCCTGTCCCATCCCATCCTCACCACATTCTAGTGGGGACTATAGACAGCATCTTAAGCAGCTGTGTCGCTGTCTGTTCGGAGAATTGTTTTAAGTGAGGACAACATCACTCTGGTCTCTTTCCTCTCTCCACCGAGGACACTTACTAGAAACTGCATGTGCAAAGCTCTGTCATGACCTCTCTTGTGGACTCTCTACCCTCCTGCCATCTGGCAGAAGGTACTAGAGCATCTGGGCAGGATCTGTCAGACTCAGCAACAGTTTCTTCCCGCAGGCAATCAGGCAGCACAGAAATGTTCTGTACTGTCGTGCCTCCCATTGTATTGTCATTGCAGTTAGAACGGGGTCGTGACCGGCTCTGCCTTTTGTATTTACAACCCCAAATCAGAAAAAGTTGGGACAGTATGGAAAATGCAAATAAAATAAAAATGCAGTGTTTCTTCACATTTACTTTGACTTTTATTTGATTGCAGACAGGATGAACCTGAGATATTTCATGTTTTATCTGCTCAGCTTCATTTCATTTATTAATAAACATCCATTCCTGCATTTCAGACCTGCAACACATTCCAAAAAAAGTTGGGACAATTTAGGGCTAGTAATGAGGTGAAAACACTAAATAATCATATGATTCCAAGCACGTGATTGTAATCACGGTTTGGTACAAAAGCAGCATCCAGGAAAGGCTGAGTGTTTGATGAGTAAAGATGATCAGAGGATCTCCAGTTTGTCAACAAATGCGTGAGAAAATGATTGAAATGTTTAAAAACAATGAACCTCAAAGAAAGATTGGAAGAGAATTCTACAGTGCAGAATATCGTTAAACCATTCAAGAAATCGGGAGGAATTTCAGTGTGTAAAGGTCAAGGGCCCATGCAGACAGGGGGAGAACATGCAAACTCCACACAGAAAGGACCCGGACTGCCCCACCTGGGGATCGAACCCAGTACCTTCTTGCTGTGAGGCGAAAGTGCTACCCACCGTGCCGCCCACTGTGCAGCCCACAGGTATGTTATAACCAGGTTGTGGGGGGGGGGGGGGGGGAGACACATAGAGCATAGCGTGGCTCACCGTACTCGATGTGGCTCTGTGTGGGAACCCAACGCTGGAAAGTAATCAGAAGTGGCTGATGAGTGGGCACATGTCTGAAGGGGCGAGTGATGGCTCCAGCGCTCCTTAGCCAGAACGGAGGTAGTGCAAGCAAAGGAGTTACAATTGGGAATTGGAAATGACTCAGTTGTGAGAAAAAGGGAGGAAAATAATAGAAAAGTTAAGTCCCACTGAATATGCAAAACAGCAGTAGCACTGATACAAAATTACTCATTAAAGCTAGAAGCCAAGATGTTTTTTCTCTCAGCATAAAGTAACACTTTTATTTAACGTTTATTTATAGGCAGCTGCTCTTTGCACCCACTGTTTCCTCTGTGGATTTTGGGTGAGGTGGTGTCTGTGGGCATGGGTTCAAAACTTAAACTGCTCTGATGAGCTTGGATGCTGTGTATGCATGTGTATTACCTCTCGAACATTTGGCAGCTCCAGTATGTCTGAAAATACATAAAGGCCTGGAGTCTCCAGCAGAGAACTGATCGCCTGAGCCAAGGCTGAACCTGACAGAGAGAGCAGCTGATCCACCTCCATCTGAAAGACATAGAATCACGACAACACATGGTGAAAAGACGACCTTAACTGGAAGCTTGTTTCATTCTCGGTTGGACCTCTTAACAGATCAGATGATCCAGTGATTAAATGCTTCGCTCTTGGAGGGCCACATCACTCCTGGATTTGACATTCTACTAGGGCCTAACAGATGTAGATATTGGCTGGTCGATCATCTCTAGGGATGTAACGATACACTCTAACCATGATGCGATGCGATTCATGATACTGGGTTCACGATACAATTTTTTCCCGATTTTTTAAACAAAATTAAATTAAAGACAAATGATGACAGTCACCTTTTATTATCTCTGTTTAAAATCTTTTATCTTATCTTTTATTTATCTAAATAATGAGTGTCCTTTTATTTCTGAGGTAGGTACAAACTATGCAAGACAATGCTGCATATTCCCTTTTTGTGTAAAAAAAAAAATCTGAAATGAAATTTTAAAACAAATCCCAAATTAAATAAATAAATTAATAATACAAATAAAGAAAGTATCCTCACATAAATAAATTTGGCTGGAAAATTCCGAACCTGGCAACCCTGTAGTGACGTAAACCAGGCGAGGTGAACAGCGCCAGTGCCCTCTGCTGTTTAAAGTGAATATCGATTCATTACGTGCACGGTGGCTAAGTGGGTAGCACTGTGTTCGCACTGTGTCCTGGGTTCGATCCCCAGGTAGGGTCCTTTCTGTGTGGAGTTTGCATGTGTCTGCGTGGGTTTACTCCGGGAGCTCCGGTTTCCTCCCACGGTCCAAAGACATGCAAGTGAGGTAAATTGGAGACACTAAAAATTGTCCATGACTGTGTTCGATATAAACTTGTGTAAACTGATGAACCTTGTACCGTTCCTGTCATGAATGTAACCAAAATATAAAACATGACATTAAAATCCTAATAAACAAACAAACATTATACATGTAAACTGATTTGAATCGTTACACATGTGGATCGATTTTTAACTGTCTTGTGGTGCATCGTTACATCCCTAACCATCTCAGTTAATAATAAACATACAGTTCCTGATGCTACGGGGTAGACAAATCAGTAACACCTTGTTGAGAAAAAGATGGAAAGAGGAAAGTCAGACTGGTTTGAGCTAAAAGGAGGGCTGCAATCATTTCTGAGGTATAAAAGTGAAAGCAAAAGACAACATCAGGTTCAGCTTGTTAGATAATAACATGCTGCTTATGCCAAATTCTGATCATACCACCTGCTTGTCACAGCAGAAATCATGATTCGTCAAATGAGGCAGCATTTTTCTAATCTTTGAATTTACTGTTTTGGTTAGTCTGTTGTCACCTGTAGCCTTAAATTAGGGCTGGGCGGTATGTCGCGAATATCGAAATATTCGATATTACTTTTTACACAATGTTAGAAATGACCATATTCAATATATTGAGTATGTCTAGGATACACAGGTTACCTTTTGAGAACATTTAAAACAGAGCACAAGCGCTGTGCATAAAACGCTTTCTTTAGCGCATGAGCCGGTGGGCGCGTGCACGCACACACATGTAAACTGAATCACTGAGTAAAGAGTCAGAAACGACTCTTTTCAAACGAATTATTCATTGGAACCGAATCAGGGAGCTGTGCTCTTATCTATTATAAAGATTCATTCGTTTTGCTCACACAAATGAATCAGTTCATTTGTGAAGGAGATTCATTCGTGGGTCAAGCCTTGAAAAACAGCTGTATAAACCAATCAGAGCTTCCGAATTCAGATTTTGGGCGGAATTTCAATCTCTTTCTTGATTGGTTTCAGCTTTTTACCTTATAGGAGGATAAACACAGTTGAAAATGTATTTATATATTATAAAAAAATTCTGGAAACATATAAAGTGGCCCTTAAGAAGAAAGACAAGGTGATTATATCCCTAATGGAACAACACACAGGTAAGCAGCGGTTATGATTTTATGCTGCTGTGTGGATGATCTGGGTCGCGGTGCTGTTGTTTAACGTGCGCTTTCATTTTGCAATGATAGCAAAGCATTATCAAATATTAAACTTTTTCAGGATTTTTTGATGCTCATTTCTTTGAAGTAAAATGGACAACATAAATGTGAGATTCTGCTGGTTTGTTTGATATAAATGTTGTCAATATGAATACAAATACAGCCTTATAATAATACAAAATATAAACACTGTAATTAGTCAGAAATGATCAGAACTACAATGTTTTGTGTTTTTAAGAGAACTTATAAACAATATAAGGTAAAATACGGGCGGTGGCCTGCCATTGTACTTTAAGTTTACATTATTTCTAGGGCTGTCGAAGTTAACGCGATAATAACGCATTAACGCTATCTCAATTTAACGCGATTTAAAAAAATAGTGCCGTTAACGCAAATTCTATTTGGCCCTGCGAGTCATCCGTAGTTCATGTTGAGACTTGACCGTGCACGGCATCTCTCATTAAGACAGCGTTTCTCAAAGTGTGGGGGGCGCAGAGGCATGACGGTGGGGCGCGTCTGACTGGTAGAACCAACGTTTTAACGTCGGACTTGCCACCGTTTGTTTCATTTGAGGTTTGTTTACATAATGTAACCGAGCGTGGTAGTGATGCACTTGCTTAATAAAGAAATAAATACACGGTATATTCACAAATTGTCGGGAGCAAAACACTTCATTACTTTTTCTGTTACGGTACCGAATAGCGGACAGCTAGTCAACGCGTTAGCCAAGCATGCTATTCCATGAACTATGGAAGCCCCAAAGGGTCAAAACACACTCACTTCGTGTAGAAACGTCCATCAAACCATTGTCACGATACAACCACAGAAAAGTCTGTTACAATAACTACGCCTTATCCCACCTGAAGCACCGCTGATCTACAATGTTTGCTGATGGAGAAATTTTAACCTACAATCTGACATATATACGAAGTCAAGGGTCTCTGCTGGATAGTATTACTGCCTAGTATGTGAGTGAATAAAACTCCCTTACAGTTTTCTCTTGTCCCAGCAGTTTTTAACATCAGTACATTTAGTATAAAATATGTTCACCATTTTAATTGCAACATTTCACTTCAAAATCCTTGTTTTCTATAACATTTACACAGATTTTTTTTAATGCGATTAATCGCGATTAACTATATGAAATTCTGAGATTAATCGCGATTAAAAATGTTAATCGTTTGACAGCCCTAATTATTTCGTATCGTATTGTATATCGCCACTTCTCAAAGGCATATCGAGATATGAGTTTTTTAGTCATATCTCACAGCTCTACTTTAGATTACTCTTTTTGGCTAGAAGGAGTACAACCAACAGAAGATTTCTGCTGTTGCAGCCCATCTGCCTCAAGGTTTGACATGTGCGTCTCAAAAAGCTTTGCACTTCAGTTGTAATGAGTGCTTATTTGGAGTACTGTAGCCTTTCTGTTCGCTTGAGAAGTTTAGTCAAACTGTTCTGTAATCAAGCTTTTTTCCCTGCAAAAGTGTCACTTGTCTCAGGAGATCAGGAATTTCTAACCACTTTTGATCTGTGACTGAATAATTCAATTCATTGCACTGCTCTTACATGACTGGCTGACTGAACAATTACAGGAGCAGCAGCAGTTCTACAAAGTGGCTGGTAAGTGTGTGAACACAAACACACACTTTTCTATAGGAACAAAAAATATGTGAATACCTGACACCTGATCATTAGCTGGCTGACTATTCTATTCTAAAACCATAAGTGTTAATACAGAGTTGCTGACACTCATACCACCCCCACTTGCAGTTACAACATCAAAAAGGCCTAATTAATTCTGAATGTGTTGAGATTATGGCTCTGTGCAGGTAACTGGAGTTCACTTTCTATTTAGGAAGCACTATACAGTTTGTGACATAGGTTACGCTGTTCAGGGATGCATATCTGTCTGTAGCACCACATTTTTCATACACTGCGGTCATCCTTTCATATTAATTTTAAACTATTTACTATAGATTTATATACAAAGTCCAGCAGATTGATACACAACGAACCTGAGTTAAGAGTTTTAAAGTTTATCTTTATTTATTTATTAGGATTTTAACATCTTGTGAGTTTTACACACTTTGGTTACATTCATGACAGAAACGGTAGTTACTCATTACACAAGATTCATCAGTTCACAAGTTTAATGTCAAACACAGTCATGGAC
The DNA here is from genome assembly GCF_030014385.1 of Trichomycterus rosablanca. NCBI lineage: Eukaryota > Metazoa > Chordata > Actinopteri > Siluriformes > Trichomycteridae > Trichomycterus > Trichomycterus rosablanca. The sequence goes on from NC_085990.1 coordinate 14,776,385, forward strand.
AATTTTGTATCTCCAATTAACCTGACTGCATGTCTTTCCTCCCGGAACTCCCGGAGTAAACCCACACAGACACGGGGAGAACATGCAAACACAGAAAGGACCGGGACTGCCCCACCTGGGGATTGAACCCAGGACCTTCTTGCTGTGAGGCGACAGTGCTACCCGCTGAGCCACCATGCCGTCCTTAGGGTTAATTAAACACACAAAATTACATGTTGACTAACAGATTAGATTACAGTCATTAGAGTTTATAATGTTTTAGGTTGCTGTTAAATTTCACTATATTGCCTCCCTCCTTTATTCACACAAGTGCTACACAATGGCATTCATGGCTATTTATTTTTTTATGCATTTTCTCCCTTTTTCTCCCGATTTTTACCCAACTCCGTTATGCTTCCTCTCCACTGGAGCTGACTCCCGCCGCGATTGAGGAGAACGAGACTGTCACACACGTGTGCAGTAGCCGACTGCATCTTTTCACCTGCACGAGGCAAGTTCATATGCGGATCAGCTTTGTGCACGGAGAGCCACACCCCGATCAATGCATTATTCCTCGACTCTGTGCAGACGCCATCTATCAGCCAGCAGAGGTCGTAATTCGCTCAGTTATGAGGAGTCCCTATGTGGCTTATCCTACCCTATGAACAACAAGCCAATTGTTGTTCATGTAGCCGCCCAGCCCAGCCGGGCTTTTTATTTATTTATTTATTTATTTTAATAAATTCAAGATAGGTGCATCAGTTGTATTAAACAACAAGTGTAATACCAGTTCACTTAATTTATGTCTGATAGGCAAACAGAGGACAATGCAAAGTGGGTGTGGGTCATGAACAGTTAATCTGTTTATCATTACTATGGGGGTTATAAACAGTACTGGTGTGTATAGTAAACTCCCCCACAAATCTGTCCCACAGCTGTGCCCAAGTTTACTTGACAGTTTCCTTGTCACAGTGAATGGAGAGATGACAAACTGTTATTAACGTTTATAGTATTAAACTGCTCTGGACATGACAGGCCGGAGATAAACACACTCACTCTTAAGGGCACTATGAGCACATATTGCTTCAATGATCAGAATACAGCTTGTGTTATGAATTGCGTATCAACACGTTCTGGAACACAAAGCCACTAGAAACATACTTTAGACAATTACCCAAATTATGCTTTTATCTATGCAAAGTCATTTGTGTAATAGTTTTAAGAAGGTTCCTAGCTTAAGAGTTAGCTGGTTGATTTTCTGTGAAACAAGATGTCACATTTATACACAAACTAACTATTATTCAATGTATTCAAAATACATAATCTTACAGTTTTTTGTAACAGCTTTAGCTTATTAAAATGTAATTTGCTGTAATAGTTCGTGAATACTACTAATTGTTTAGCTCGCTAGCCTGTAGCATGACGGTTTAAGCATACTTCCATACTATACAGTACGTACTACGCAGTAAGGACACTATTAGAAACGCACTTTTTTAACATACTACTCAACACGCTAGTACGCAATTTAGTACGCAACCAGGCACCAAAAGGCCGATGACGTTTTCAGTTGGGTTTCTTCTTTAACAGACTGTAGCGCAAACCTTACTAAATACGCTCCAGTGTAAATGTGACTATTGTGTTTACCGTTAATGTTTATTCACCCTAAACAAAGAATAAATAAACGCATTTACCTTTAATATCACTATTTAGATAAGATCGGTTCTCTCCCCGTGCAGTCAATCCTGCAAGCTCACGTTCGACAACACAACAACGCGCTCGCTGATTGGGCAAACAGCAGGAAGAGGCGGGAGCAGACGAAACACGAGATGTTTTCACCAATCGAGTCCTCCGAACAAGAACGAGCTGAAAATCTGTCAGAAGCGCAAGCGTAGTAACACGGGCTAAATTTCAAATAACTCAACGTACACTACATTATACCACCTTATAGGGTGTAAACATAACGGTTAATGGACCCTACTTAGTAAACTTTATATTAATAATAGTGCTAATTTAGATTCGGCAGTGTGAAATATGTTGAAAGAACGGTTATTAATAATAATAATAACAATAATAACAATAATAATAATAATAATAATAATAGCCACACATATTATTATCACATATTATTATCACATATTTTGTATGCACCTTTAGCCTATTTTTAGGCTTTTATTTACTTAATACTTTTTTCTATTGTACCTTGATCTGTTGTAATACTTGACTTTCCCTCTGGGATTAATAAAGTGATCTATCTACCTACCTGTCTGTCTGTCTGTCTGTCTGTCTGTCTGTCTGTCTGTCTGTCTGTCTGTCTATCTATCTATCTATCTATCTATCTACAGTATATTAAAATATGAGATAGATTTTCTAAAAATAAAATAATATTTATAGGGATATAAGATAAAAAGTTGTCTTTTTGATTTTACCTACTCATGATTTAAACAAATGCAAATCTAAGCAAATAAATCCTTTAATCCTGTCTATTGACTTTGGGTTGGTATGTGAAGGATTAAATTAAAGAAGGCTCGTTGTCTCCCTAACGGGCCCATTGTCACTAAAAAGAATATTGTGTTGTGAGGTGGCCAGATATGAATTTATAGAGAACCAAGTAATAGGAATTTAATGAAAGGACTTTGTTATTGCTAATTTTATGACAAGTTACGCCTACTGTGCCAGTTGCAATAATGGGTGTGTTCAAAAAACCTAGTGAGTTCTACATAGACATCCTATGAGAAGAAGGCTGTTCAAATTCTTAGATACCTTAAAATGCTGCCTAGTAAGGTACCTTACATTTGAACGGTATTTTGACTGAATAATAAGGGGATCCCAGAATTCAGTGCGGCACAACTTTTCGCACAAATAATTACAGAGTTGTTTTTAAATGTAAAAGTGTAATTTATTTGTAAATTTGGGCTTGCCAGTGACAATTTAACCATTTTTGGTACACAGAGGGAGATGTTAGTTGACATACTAGTGCATTGTGCCACCTCATCCCATAGGTTTGAAAAGCTAACTGTTTTGTAATCACTGTCTAAGTAGCGCGTCCATATAACTGGACTTATAAGTTGATGACTTATTAGAATCCTCTCTACTTAGGCAGCTGCCTATGTAGACAGCAGACAGCAAGGCAGCTCACTAGGTTTTCGAACTAACCCAATGTCTGTCTGCAGTGCCATGTGGGCGTGACTGTCTTTTTTTTTTTAAATGGCCTGAAACAGAACTTGTGTGGTGATGCGCAGTTTCATTTTTTAAAACCTAAACAGTATAAACAGTTTATAAACAGCTTTAATTCAAAATGCTGTTAAATGACACAGTAAACTAGGATGAATTCTTATTTAGACATGAGGGGACAGAGGGCTGCTTTAAGAGACATGGTTTGCTGCTTTAGTAGGTACAGGTGTTAAATACATTCATTTCATGTACATTTACTGGACATCTCATTCCAAATCTATAAACAAACACTTTAATTTTTTGCCCCCTTTTGAGCCATAAACATACCTGTTATTAATAGGTGTGTCTAAAAATATTTGGCTCAAATGTATGGTGCCCACATACATTTGGCAATGTGGTAGCCTATATTAGAAGCATATATTTTATTACAATACAAAAACAAACTGTTTTTTTTACTCTAAACCTTAGACACAGTTGAAGTAGAAATATTCAAGTCCTGCAGAAAAGATTCACTGATCCTTCCAACCCAGAAGCTCATCCGTTTTGTGTTCCTCTATGCCAGTGTTGCAATCTGTGTTTACACAAACTCTGCCAAATCTCTTTATTTGTAGAGAACAAGTACAAAGGTACAAAAATACATTTAAATTCTCTAAAGGTCACACAAACAACACTGCTTTCTACATTTTTTACATTTTATTTTTACAAAAATTGAAAAAACACAATTGTTTTCTACACTTTTAATGACTAAGTTAATTAATCAATGTTGACACTATTCATTTCACAGATGCGTTTGTAGATGTGGTCGCAGGGCACGTCGAACCAGGTTCTAGAGTGGGCATTGAGCACAGCACAGTCCTCACCATGAAGCCCACCAGACTCGTGGTTATTAGGCTCGTTATCCCATTCATTCCAGTACCTGCAGAGGGAAACAGACAGCTTGAGGTCAAAAGAACCAAAAAGTGCTGCATTTAACCACAGCTAAAAACAAAATCTGATTGAAAAATGCCCCATCACCTGTAAATTTCTACTTGGAAAATTAGAAAGGTGTCCTTAAATGTTAGTTAATGAGATTTCATTTCAACCCCACCATTTAGGTTATTGTATGGGGTATAATTAGAAAAGAGGAAGTGGCTGGCTTCTAGAACATTCAATCTTGGCTATCAAGACTGGTAGCTGTTGTGTAATTAAGACAACTCAGAAATTGACAATGACTAAACTGGGGGAATATGGACTGGCGACCTGTCCAGTGAATTGGACCCATCGTGGCTCTAAATAGGATATAGCGCTGGTAAAACGGATAATGAAGTAATGAATGAATAAACTGGGGGAAAACAGTGTAAAATTAGCAGTGCTTTGGCTACATTCAAGAAGACGAAAGCCTTGTAAGGAAGATTTTGGAGTGAAATATGTGAATTAAAAGAAATATATGTTTATTTGAGAAGTTCACTGATGCTAATGTGAATTTCATAAAGGCAAATTAGCATTAACAAGTTAGCAAGGCTGTGTTTAAAATAGCTGTGTTTAAAACAGCCTTTATTAAACATTGATTTAACATTTTTATGTGATTAGAAAACAGTCGTTAAGCAACTTACGTTTTATTGACCCGTGTGTTGTCCACCCATTTCCACACTCCTTCTTCTTCAGCATCTGACAGGCCGATCCAGAAATGGTAATCAAACCCACCAATGCTGCGGGCTATTTTCTCCAGAGCATCCTGTATCAAATAAAATCACAATAATCATCATCATCATAATGATGGAAACAATACATTTTTGATCTAATGGTAAGCATAGATGTTTTGTATCTGGAGTATTACATTATTGCAAAGAGCATTACAGGAGTTCCACAGCTGCAGTGCGTGGAAAATGATGCACAAGGATGAACAGATCATTTATTTGTGAATAGCAACTCTATCACTGAAACAGCCAGTGTCCAGTGAAGATTTGTCTATGGGGTTCTGTTTAAAAGGGTGAGGACATGCCACCTCTAGAGGCTGCTCCCCCATCCAGAGTGTGCAGGTGTCTGTATAGAATTGATGTACGGCTTTTTCTTTGCTAGTAGAGTTTAAGGTTGCATGTCTTAATGCAGTAGTGGACTGTGATAAGTAACATTGTTTTTCTGAAGTACTCCCAAGCCCATGTGGTTTCTCATGCAACGCCGTCTGAGAGCTCAAAGGTCACACATATTCAACAATGGTTTCCAGCTTTGCCCAACAAGGTCTGGAGTCTTTTCACAGTATTCTAAAATTGGTGAAAGAAATGTTGACTGGGGGCAGCACGGTGGCTCGGTGGGTAGCACTGTCGCCTCACAGCAAGAAGGTTTGATCCCCAGGCGGGCGGGCTGAGTCCTTTCTGTGTGGAGTTTGCATGTTCTCCCTGTGTTTGTGTGGGTTTCTTCCGGGAGCTCCTCCCACAGTACAAAAACATGCAGTCAGGTTAACTGGAGACACTGAGTGTGTATGTGTGTGTATATGTGTCTGCCCTGCAATAGACTGGCGCCCCATCCAGGGTAATACTGTGTGCCTTGCGCCCATTGAAAAGCTGATTTTCAATGATTGGATAAGCGGTTAAGAAAGTGGGTGAGTGAGGGAAATGTTGACTGTCAACTCTCTTCTGAAGTTTGGTACCCATCATTGCTTTTAAAGACTGATCCTTTAGTGGATCCTCTTTTTATACCCACTCATGATTCCTTCACCTGTTACCAATTCACCTGCTTACTGTGGAAAGCTGTAACCTGAATATTCTATAAACTTTTTACTATTATTCTGCCTCTGTCCCAGTTTTTTGGATTGTGTTGAAGGCATCAAATTTTAAATGTGTTTCTATTTACAAAATACAATGAAGTTGATCAGTAAAAACACTGGAAACTTTTCTTTCTACTTTAGTCAGTAAATGAAGCTTCAAGAGAATTAACAAATCCCATATTCCTTTCCTACTGCATTTTACACAATGTCCCAACCTTTTTGGAAATGGAGTTTGTACTTACATGTTGTTTATGGGTGTGCAGTATTGTTAGATGGCTGCCCATAGATGCACAGCTATCCCTGCTGTGTTTCCAGTCTAATTTGTCATCACTGAAGTAGTAACACTTGTCCTCTAGATGTCTCCAGCCCTCAGGACATGGCATGCACTTTTTCACTGAAATGACAATATATGCATCCCCACCCAGTTAAAATATGCTCAAAATGCCCATGCATTAACAATAAACTGGTGAAAAAACTACAAATAACCATATTACACGCACTGGCTTTGGGTAGATAGATAGGCATCTTTTAGAATAGCAGGAACACAATTAAGCTCAACCCCCAAATGTACAGTAGTTTGGTCCCCCAATGTTCAATTCATGGCTACGATCTTGCAGAGGTACATAGAAGAGGAAGGAAAGCCAAAACTATTGCATAAGAAAAGCCAAACTGTTGCATAAGTCAAAGTTACTTAAATGTATTCAAGTGGAAATGAAAGAAGTTTACATTCAAGTATCTTCACCAGGAGTTCTTAAACTGGTTTGTGTGGTCTGTAACATGTAGTTTTGCTTGCACTTCCATACATAGTGCATAATCTAAACCATTTAAACAGCATTAATAAGACTATTACTACTATTTGCTATTTATTTCCTTCTTATTAAGTCTTTGTTCCCACTAGTGTGGCCACTTCCATAACCCCCAAAAAGAGGGCATGACAGTGGGTAGTCAGGATAGTGTCTACAGCACACAAATTAAAACCTTAATTAATATAATTGTGATGCAACCAATGAACTAGAAAATTGCCATGTTAATAAATGTTCTGCTCAGCACATTTGGAATCTACTTGGAATACTTTAGTACACAAAGTTTTCATACTCTTTAAAATTAAATGGTGGTGAGCCGACCACTCAGAGCTGTACGATGTTTTTCGTTTGGCATGTTGACAGCACGAGCAAGTATTAAAACTTAGTCATTAACTAACATTTCAGGGCTGGACGTTCCGCAATCAAGTGGTGGATGACCTCATGGAAAGTGGTGGCTTCAAACCAATGTAAGACAAGTTTAACAAAATACATGTTTGTAATCCAATGGCAGAAATAATTAATTATGATCATTACAAGCATCCGGTTAGCTTTCAAAGTAGGACAAATATGTGACAGTCCGGGCATTGCTGCTGGACTGTGGACAGGCAGATAAGAAAACCATCTGTCCACCCTAAAACCGGACGTATGGACACCCTTGTTCCCAGCCACTTCTCAGTCAAAATCACTCGACTGAAAAACTAGACATTTAATGATACAGAAATTTGTGACAGATGATTGAATACTCTTTCCTGTTTGTCTTTATATACCTGATATAAGCACTGGTTGTGCAATAAGGTGATTTTACAGGTAAGCAGACAGAAAAAATTAATGAATAAACATAATGAGTGCAAGTGCTTTCAGACAGCTGTATAGCATGATAAAGTTAAGCATTTAACACCCTACAGTGATCTGTGACATGCAGAGCACAGCAATTAAGCCTTAAAGTGGATTCTAGTGGCTCCTCTTTAGCCCTAAAGATGATGATTGCACTTAAAAAGTGTAATTGTAAGGTGTCTGCGGCGTCAGTAGAGCCTACCATCGGTTCCTGACGTTGCAGGCTTTACAGATCACCAACGAGCATGGCCTCATGTAGACGGCCAGCTCGTTAGGGTGAACGACCTGCAGCTGTGACATACCTACTTAAGGGGGGCGTCGCTAGGCTGCAGGCGTCGCACCTTCTGGTTGTTTTCCTTTTGTGCCGTTATTTGCTTATTATTATTATTATTTAATAAAAAAACTATTATTTAACACCTCTCTCTGCATCCTTGGGTCCTTGCTTCTCCCACGTAACAGAAAGGTGCGACCACCTAAGGACCCAGCAGGGAACCTCCCATTCCCTACCAAAAAATTTTTTGGGGGGGCATTCCCCGGTAGTTTTCCCTGGTTGCTGAGGCAACTCAGGGGGAACTAGGTTGTGGGATTAGAGACCTCTGGAGAGGTCTCTTTAAGGAGGGGGTACTGTAAGGTGTCTGCGGCGTCAGTAGAGCCTACCATCGGTTCCTGACGTTGCAGGCTTTACAGATCACCAACGAGCATGGCCTCATGTAGACGGCCAGCTCGTTAGGGCGAACGACCTGCAGCTGTGACATACCTACTTAAGGGGGGCGTCGCTAGGCTGCAGGCGTCGCACCTTCTGGTTGTTTTCCTTTGTTTTTTTTCCTGGCATGGTGGCACAATACCTGCCGGCTTTGCAGGGCCAGTGGTAGCCCCCGGTGCCCTTATGGCATTGGGGTGTGTAGGTCGCAAGGCCGAGGTAAGTTAGGGGTTTTGGTTCTATTGGTTAGGGATAGCTGGTGTGGTTTTTACAGCCCGCGCGCTGTTGTTTGTTTGTGGTTCCTGGCTTCAGTTAGCTCAAACAGCGCTAGCATGAAGCTAGGACCAAACGGACCGACATTTGGTAGCACCCTTGTAAGCCAAAAGCTGCCATGGATTCATTACAGCCGGAATGGCTGATCGGTGAAGTTACCGCTTTTCCGTGTCTGACAGCCCCGGTTCGAATCCGCCCTTTTGCCTCCTTAGCCAACGCTTTTACTTTGGTAGCCACTACGTGCTAGCGGAAGTGCCCGAGTGGCTTTTCTTTAAGCCGAGTCTCGCTCCGGCCAACCCCAGTACACCTGCGAGCTGGGGTCAATGCCCGAGTGGCTTGCGTGTAGCCGTTATTGCTCCGGCCATTCCCAGTTGCAATATGCTGGTCTTAATGCCCCGAGTGGCTTACGCTGAAGCCGTTTGCACTCCGGTTATTCCCAGTCTCAACGAGCTGGCAGTAATGCCCGAGTGGCTTGCGTATAGCCGTTATCGCTCCGGCCATTCCCAGTCGCAATATGCTGGTCGTAATGCCCCGAGTGGCTCACGTAGAAGCCGTTATGCTCCGGTTATTCCCAGTCTCTAAATACTGGTGCTAACGCACGAGTGGTTCGCTCTCTAAGCCGTGTCAATTCCGGCTCCTTCCCAGCCTTGTAGTGCTGGAGATACACTCGAGTGGTTTTTCTTTTAATTGATTTTTCCCCCTTTCTTTTGATTACTTTACCCGGGTTTTCTGTTTGTTCTGTTAGTTCCCGTTGCAGCCTTAGTTAGTGCAAGGGCTTTCTTTTTATCCCCCTAGCGGTGGCGCACGAGGTTTGTGAACTCCTCGCACCTGAGCGACCTGGGTTCGTGCCTCGTGTTGGACTGCGCTTTTTCCCTTGTGTGTGTCTTTGTTTTTCCCTTACAGTTGCTAGTGGCGCCAGCAGCTCGTCCCCGTTCCTGTGCTGTTTCCCTTTTGTGCCGTTATTTGCTTATTATTATTATTATTTAATAAAAAAACTATTATTTAACACCTCTCTCTGCATCCTTGGGTCCTTGCTTCTCCCACGTAACAGTAATGATGCAAAAAAACCCAAAAAAAACACATGCACTGGTCAAAAAGTGATATGGCCAGACGAGTCAACCAGGTACACCAAGAGAACAGTTCAAGTCTAAATGCTTGACCTCTACAGTTTGGGAGATTTTGCTGATATCGTTTGGATCCACTTCTGACCAGTGAGCTCATTAATATGATGAACATATTAAATTTAATTGAAGTGATTTCTTTTAGGACTGACGCTGGCAGGTCACTGAAAGGTCCCTGAACAGTTTGGTAAGTATAAAAGTATTAAAAATATTTAAATCACATGCTGCGGTTCTCACAGAAACCTGTGTATGAACAAATTACCTGACATTATCATGACTGCCAGTAATAAACATGAGAATTATGTAATAAATATGTCGTTATTTGGTGTGAATGTAGCGAATATGCTCTCTGCATATACATAGAACAGTGAAATGAGAGTAAATATACATGTTTGTCCTTACTGACTTACTCAAAGAAAAGTATGTCTGAGTGGGGCAGGTGGCGTGTCTGAGTGGGACAAGTAGGCGTGTCTGAGTAGGACAAGTAGGCGTGTCTGAGTGGAACAGATGGGCGTGTCTGAGTGGGGCAGGTGGGCGTGTCTGAGTGGGGCAGGGTGGATCAAGTGGGCATGTCTGAGTGGGACAGGGTGTCTGAGTTGAACAGGTGGGCGTGTCTGAGTGGGACAGGGTGGGACAGGTAGGTGTGTCTGAGTGGAACAGGTGAGCATGTCTGAGTGGGACAGGTGGGCGTGTCTGAGTGGGACAGGGTGGGACAGATGGGCAAGTCTGAGTGGGACAGGTAGGCGTGTCTGAGTGGAACAGGTGGGCGTGTCTGAGTGAAAGAGTTAGGCGTGTCTGAGTGGAACAGGTGGCGTGTCTAAGTGGGACAAGTAGGACAGGGTGGGACAGGTGGGCATGTCTGAGTGGGGCAGGTGGGTGTGTCTAAGAGGGACAGGTGGGTGTGTCTGAGTGGAACAGGTGGGTGTGTCTGAGTGGGACAGGTGGGCGTGTCTGAGTGGGACAGGGTGGGACAGGTAGGCATGTCTGAGTGGAACAGGTGGGCCTGTCTGAGTGGGACAAGTGGGTGTGTCTGAGTGGGACAGGTGGGCGTGTCTGAGTGGAACAGGTGGGCGTGTCTGAGTGGGACAAGTGGGCATGTCTGAGTGGGGCAGGTGGGCGTGTCTGAGTGGGACAGGTGGGCGTGTCAGAGTTGGATAAGTATGTTTTTCATAAATAAAACTGAGCAGATGTGTGTTAGTTCCAATATGGTGGCATGATGCACATCTTTATCCTTCTGGGCAGTTTTTCAAAACGTTTGACACCCTCATTTTATACCACTGAAGCACTTCTGCCATGTCACAGAGCTTAATTGCTTAAGCATTGTATTTTCATATTCCCAGACAGATGGCGGAGGGGTAGGAAACCAAAAAAAACAAATGTCAGCAGAGTGTGTACTTGTCACTGGGACTGAGAACAGGACGCACTTCCAGATGCTTAATGACACAAGTTTCAACACTTAGCATTAATTTGCCCCCACTGGAAATTTTGAATAACACTGGTCACGTTTGGCTGTGCTGTTCTTACCTTGTTTTGAACAGGTTTTCCCCAGGTTGGTGTAGTCTGAACAGAGGAGGGAGAAGCGCTCCTGTAGAGAGGACAGTTTCAGAGACTGAGGGTCTGATTCTTGATTGCCTACAGTTGCAGCGAGGGAGGAAATGCTGGATCTGCTGTTCACCACTGCAGTGAGGATGTGTAGGGGAAAGAGAAAGAAAAAGACATTTTACTTTATTTTAACTTTAAGGTTTTGCTGGACTCTGTTGTGCCAAATGAACTACCCCAAATCAGAAAAAGTTGGGACTGGGGCAATTTAGGGCTAGTAATGAGCTGACAAAACGAAATAATTATGTGATTCCAGACAGGTGATGTCAACAGGTGATTGTAATCATGGTTTGGTACAAAAGCAGCATCCAGGAAAGGCTGAGTCTTTGATGAGCAAAGATGATCAGATGATCTTCAGTTTGTCAACAAATGCGTGAGAAAACAATAAACCTCAAAGAAAGATCAGAAGGGATTTGCATATTTCTCCCTCTACAGTGCATAATATCATTAAAAAATTTGATCATATTACTCCTGTTCTATCATCTCTACAATTTATTATACCAATAAATTATTTATGATCCAAGATTATGATTAATATTATTATGATTATGATTAATAATATTATGATTATGATTAATAATATTAACAATAAAATAATTATGAGTTAAAACCCAGTAACCATTTAAGGTAGAAATGACATATTTTTTAAACAATAATAAATTCTTAGTATAATAACAAAAATTAATAAAAATAAAAATAATAATAAAATAATTATGAGTTAAAACACAAATTATTATTACTATTATTGTTATTAATAATAATAATAATAATAATAAAAATAATTATGAGTTAAAACCCGGTAACCATTTAAGGTAGAAATGAGAGATTTTTTAAATAATAATAAAATTATTAATAATATTAATAATAATAATAATAATAATAATAAAATAATTATGAGTTAAAACCCAGTAACCATTTAAGGTAGAAATTAGAGATTTTATTTTTTATAATAATAAATTTTTAGTATAATACTACTAATACTACTACTAATAATTAAAGCGTTAAATAATCAAATAATAGAAAGTAATAAAATAGGATTTAATAAAAGCAACTCTGTAAAATTACATTTTATGAACAGATAAAGACAATATTTAGTCAAACTGCCAAAGGTGCCAAAAATTTTTTATTTGCGTGTACTTACAGCTCACGGTCAGTGCTATGTTAGCACAAAACGAAACCAGCAGCGTGAGTAGAAGGATGATAACCATCTGTCTCCTCATACACTCCATTCCTTTAACAGCACCTGATGAGATATGATATTCTAGTTTTGTTGAACTTCATGTCAAGAATTAAATCCCATCCCACCACTGCAGAGACCAGAGTTTGAATCTCACTGGGGCCATTGTGCTGCTCTCACACTCAAAATACAGGTTGGATAGGGAAGAACCTGGACGAGGTACTTACCAGACACCAAAGGAATACAGAGAGCAAAGCATGATGCTCTATACATGCAAGTGTTCTCTGTGAGAAATTGCTGCTGGCGGACAGCTGGCAAATTCACAGATTGGGCAAAGCGGCTTTAAGCTTGCGACACTTCTTGGTCAGCAATTGTGTCATGCAAGAAGCAAGGGTTCAGAGAGTGCATAGGGGAATTCATATCCAAAACAACTATTCAATACAGAGAAATAGTAATCACATCTGGAAAGAAACACAAAGAAACAGGGTAAGCTTGTGCCTATAGTACGGTGGCCGAGAAGTGCAAAAGAGCATTTGTAAGGTCAGGCACTGTTGTTCAATGTCAAGAACTGGCTCATAATTGACATAATTATGTCTAAACATGTACAGTAAGGTTGAGGTTAGGGTCTTGTGCAGGCCACTGAAGTTCCACTACACCAAACACACCAACAAGAATGATAGATCAAAATAAGTTCTTTGTTGCAGCAAAGTTGGAAGCATATGTTTTTTTATTATTATTATTTTGTTTATGCATTTTCTCCCCTTTTTCTCCCGACTTTTTAGCGCGTCCAATTGCCCGATTGCGTCATGCTTCCTCTCCACTAATCCCGATCCCCGCTCTGATTGAGGAGAACGAAGCTAACCCACGCCCCCTCCAACACGTGGGCAGCAGTCGTGTGCATTTTTTCACCTGCACTAGGTGAGTGCTAACGCAGATCAGCCCTGCAGGCGCCATCAATCAGCCAGCAGAGGTCGCAGTTGCATCAGTTCCGAGGAGACCATATCCGGCTTACTACTACTTTACCCATATATGAACAACAGACCAATCGTTGTTCATGTGGCCACTCAGCACAGCCGGATGGCTGGGATTCGATACGTATTCGAGATCCCAGCTCAGGTGAGCTAGCGTGTGTTTTACTGCTGCGCCACCCGAGCTGCCTGCATATGGTTTATATGATAAAACATTTTATAGTAACCTCAAGTAAGTTTGAATAAACCCCAGACTCAAGGGGCGTCCATATACGAGGGATCTTCAAAAAGTTTCCGCACTTTTATATTTTTATTAGAAGCAGTGAGGGTGGGAGGAGTAGTAGCTGGTCATGTCTGAGAGACTGAAAGAGAGCTTATAGTCCGGATTTAGCGCCATCTGATTTCCACCTTTTTGGATCCTCAAAGAAGCTTTAAGGGGAAGAAGATTTTCATGTGATGATGAGGTGCATCAGTGGCTACGTGCTCAACCAAAAACATTCTTTGCTGATGGCTTTAAAAAGTTGGTACGACGCTGGGAAACATCCATCGGAAGGTGACTATGTAGAAAAGTGATGTCAATTTATTTGACATTCTTAATAAATAGAGTTTTTGAACCCTCGTACCATGTGTATGCACATCTGCTAGACCTTACATAGTGTGTTACCTTGTCTGCTCTGTGATGGGTAGAGTATAGGTTTGTTTCCTCTGCTTGAGATGTCCTCTGTGAACTCTTGCAGGCTTGTATAGTTCTCAGTATCCTCCATTTTCAAACACTTAAAAGTTCCTAATCACAGTCTCCTAGTCTTGCTCTTCTTTTTTTCACAGCTGTATTGCCTTTTTATCAACTCGATCACAAAATCCTGGTGATCTCGTGGTGATCACCGTCCACGGTCGTGTCTAGGCATGCAGCAGATTTCTTCACATGTTTAAATACTCCTGTGAGTAAAAGATTAAACCGGCGCTCCTGTACGTCTTTCCTTCCCCTCGTGTCTCCCGCTTACTTTTCCTGCCAAACTTCATCCACCTAGTCACGTTCTCCCCCGAATTCTGCACGTCCAAACCATGTGGACTAACACGCATGGGGCCTTTGAACTCTGCTCTGACTCACACTGAGGAGGCGGGTACAGCGGTTGTGCAGGAAAGGCCAGACTAACTGGAGGAGGTACACACTGGTAACATTGAGAGTGAAGGAGGGAGGGGGTGCAGGCTGTGCAATCCTGAGTGAATAAAACGTGTTGCCAGAAAGTAAAAAATGCAAAACGTCAGGCTGTTACAGGAAATTACAGAATATCGTAACTAATCCTAAAAGAATGAAATGTGCTGCCAAAAATGTACATTTTAAACATTTGGAAGTTAAGAAATTTTAAAATATTTTGCAGTTGAGGCCTAATAAACCAGATTATTGTTCAAAGTGTGCTATACAATGGCTTGCAGATACAGTATGTTCAGGATTTTTGAGAAAAAGTCTTATTAAAACTAAAATTAATTAACGGGGAAGAAGCTGACAATGGATCCACTTTGTTTTATCATGGGAGTTTTGAACTCGAACATATAAGGGTGAACAAAAGGAAGCTGTTGTGTTTGTCGACCTATGGTGCACGTGAAGTCATTCTGTTAAAGTGGATCCCTGACAAACACCCAACACTCTCTGACTGGCATAGAGTGATACAGTGGTACCTTGAAACTCAACGTCAATTGGTTCTGAGTTTAAAAGGCATTGAGTTTCAAGGTATGTATGGGAAACCTGTTAATGTGTTTCATGGTTCTGTGGAACTGCATATATTTTAGTCTTATGTAAAATAATGGGGTTGTTTTTTGACACTTATACACCTAAAATAACACAAATGTAATATAAAAACACTGAAAAACTATAAAACCTGCACTTTACCTTTACTTCTTTATTGTTTCCTTATGCTTCTTAATCATGGAGATGCTTGATCTTGGAATACCGTATTCCCTAGTGAGTTCAGTAGAGGCGCATTTACATGAGAAGCAGTACAATAGCTTTTGCGCTGGCTGTACCGTTATTTCCTATGGAGTGTGGCGGTGCAAAAAGCTTAACGTTACTTATTGTATTAAAACAATCAGCGAGGAATTTCATTAGAGGAGAGAACTTATGAGCAGTAATAATTAGGAGAGGTTTAGTGTTCCTGTGTAATTCTTTTAATACACAAAGTCACAGTAAGCTTTTTTGGAACAATAAGTGTTTTAGACTCTCTAGAAAAAAGCTGATTCTTACAATTTCTCAGAACCCTGAGCTTTAACACAAGATTAAAAGTGAAACAGGAGGAAAATCCTGCTAAACACAGATACATGTGGAGCTCTCAGAGTGAATTTGACAGTTATTCCACACAAATGCAGATTCGTCTCTTATTCACACTTTGATTACAAAGCAACTGTTCATTGTTAATTTATTAATGAAATAATTTTTTTTTAAAGCTGAACACATTGAGTTTGAGGTAAACATCAAGTTTAAGGGTACAAATTTAGGGGATGCTGAGTTACAAGGTACCACTGTAATTCGTTTTTTACCAGTGGAATATTTAACATACTGAACTAAAGGTGACTGATTTTTGACTATATAGATGATAGAATCTCAAGTCTTCCTTGAAAGGATAATAAAAAGGAGCTAGGAATTTTGATTTACCCTCTAATAACCAATTATTATTTTGGGATATTGATGGTTTGAAAAGAAAAGAGCAGTATGTAGGTTATTATCTTTGCTCTAATTACATACTAGGTGTTAAAATATCTATTTACTTTCTGATAAACAATTTGAATTAAGATACTAATCATTAATTTTGTCTTATTCTGGCAAAGAAAGTACTTACATACTTTTTTTCTATTTTATTTTATGCATTTTCTCCCAATTTATTGTAGTCAATTTGTTTTCCGCTGCTGGGAGATCCCTGATTGCAGTTGAGGTGGGTGTATTGCTGCTCACGCCTCACCCGACCCGCGCGCAGCCCTTAGCGAAACCCTTTTCTACTCATCCACTCCGCACAGGTGCCTCTCTATCTGCCAATCAGGGTCCTTACACAGCGTTTGAAGACCCCAGCCACATAGTCCGGTCATCTCGCCCTAGCAGAAACGTGTCTGCTGCAGGCACTGCCAATTATGGCCGCTAGATGGTGCCCAGCCGACCGGTGGCAACACCAAGTTCAGAATCTCGGGCGGTGGTGTGCTAGCGGAATATCCCGCTGCGCCACCTGGGCACCACTTTTTTTCTTTTTACTGCCAAGTACAATTCAGTATTACAAAAATTAAAGTTAAGCATTTTTATATTTCTATTCGTTTAATTTTATTTACTTACTCAATTATTTTCCCCTCATTTATGGCTGTATAAATGTATGCAGAAACAAAAACTAAGGTGTGGAGGATTGTTTGTATATTAAATATGTAGATAATGTATAGTCATCACTGTGTGTATGTTCAAGTTTTACAATATGAAAATTAATATATATATACAGTATATATATAAATATATATACATATACATATATATACTGTATATATATATATATATATATATATATATATATATATATATATATATATATATATATATATGCAGTCATTATTAGAATTATTTTAAAGAAGCAAATAACATAGTGTTGATAAGTCACATGAGGTTAGTCTTGTTTCCTTGTGTTACTTCATGTTAGTTTGTACAAGTTGTGCAACTAGGATCCTCTGAGGCCCAGTTAAAATGGGGGAATGTTGGGTGCTGGGAAAACATGTAATCAGCCATGGGGTATATTTGTGTCTCAATTAATAGTTAAAATGGTTTACATACACTTTAGATACATGTATGACAAAGTTAAAATGGTTTTCTATGAATGAGCTATTCAAACATATTTGTCTAAGACTTCTATAATGTGTTTGTTGTGAGTTTTTTGGACGATCTGCATCAAAAATATCCAAAGGTTATGTTTACTTGCAGTGACGTCTGGAACAGAAAGCCTGGTGGTGCAAACCTACTGGCTTAGTGCATCTAAACACAAATGCACCAGATCAATGAGGTCACAAATGCACACAATACCGTAAAACAAGATTGAGCAGAAGTGAAGACTGGAATATAAGTGACATCACTAATAACAGCATTTGATCCCACACAGCTGGTATATTATCTTGCTATAGAGCATCACATTACAAATCCAAAGTTGTCAAGCAGTAACGATCATTGTGGTCTGCAACGGTAATAACGCGTTCAAAGAAACATTTCAGAGCAGGAAGACCCAATGCTTTTCGCACCTTAACCTACAGCCGAAATAACCGGCCTTGTAATAATGCAAAACACACTCACCAATGCTTTAAAAAAGAGATGCACAACTATCTTTCATCTGGGCAAACATGTCAATAACTTCTCTGTCAAAGTCCACCAATCAATGAATTCATTTTCAACTGATTTTTACACTTAAAAATTTAACTTGTACTAAATCGTCAACTTGATTCATTTTAATGTCTTGCTATTAGTAGTTAGTAGCTATTAGTAGCTATTAGTAGGCTTACAGAACCGTCATGACTATGGCTAACTTTAAGATTTCTCTACATACTTTTTTAACCTGCTTTCACCCTGTTCTTCAATGGTCAGGACCCCCACAGAACCACTACAGAGCAGGTAATATTTAGGTGGTGGATCATTCTCAGCACTGCAGTGACACTGACATGGTGGTGGTGTGTTAGTGTGTGTTGTGCTGGTATGAGTGGATCAGACACAGCAGCGCTGCTGGAGTTTTTAAATACTATGTCCACTCACTGTCTCTCTATTCGACACTCCTACCTAGTTGGTCCACCTTGTAGATGTAAAGTCAGAGACGATCGCTCATCTATTGCTGCTGTTTGAGTTGGTCATCTTCTAGACCTTCATCAGTGGTCATAGAACACCGCCCACGGGGCACTGTTGGCTGGATATATTTTTGGTTGGTGGACTATTCTCAGTCCAGCAGTGACAGTGAGGTGTTTAAAAACTCCAGCAGCGCTGCTGTGTCTGATCCACTCTTACCAGCACAACACACACTAATACACCACCACCATGTGGTGGGACGGTGGGACGGTTGTAGCCTAGCGGTTAAGGTACTGGACTAGTAATCCAAAGGTTGCTGGTTCAAGCCCCACCACTGCCAGGTTGCCACTGTTGGGCCTTTGAGCAAGGGCCTTAACCCTCAATTGCTAAGACAATATACTGTCACAGTGCTGTAAGTCGCTTTGGATAAAAGCGTCTGCTAAATGCTGAAAATGTAAAAAATGTAAATGTCAGTGTCATTGCAGTGCTGAGAATGACCCACCACCCAAATAATACCTGCTCTGTGGTGGTCCTGACCATTGAAGAACAGCATGAAAGGGGGCTAAAAAAGTATGTGGAGAAACAAATGGACTACAGTCAGTAATTGCAGAACTTCAAAGTGCTTCTATATGGTAAGTGGAGCTGATTAAATGGACAGTGAGCGTAAAAACAAGGAGGTGGTTTTAATGTTATGGTTGATCAGTATATATATATATATATATATATATATACAGTATATACAGTGGGGGAAATAAGTATTTGATCCCCTGCTGATTTTGTAAGTTTACCCCCTTACAAAGACTTGAACAGTCTATAATTTTTATGGATGGTTTATTTTAACAGAGAGAGACAGAATATCAACAAAAAATCCAGAAAAAAAACATTAAATAAAAGTTATAAATTAATTTGTATTTAATTAAGGGAAATAAGTATTTGATCCCCTACCAACCAGCAAGAATTCTGACCCCCACAGACCGGTTATGTGCACAAAAGGCACACAAATTAGTCCTGTCCCTGTATAAAAGACTCCTGTCACAGAATCAGTTTCTTCCGTTCAACTCTCTCGACCACCATGGGCAAGACCAAAGAGCTATCAAAGGACATCAGGGACAAGATTGTAGACCTGCGCAAGGCTGGAATGGGCTACAAGACCATCAGCAAGAAGCTTGGTGAGAAAGAGACCACTGTTGGTGCGATCATTCGAAAATGGAAGAAATACAAGATCACAGTCAATCACCCTCACTCTGGAGCTCCATGCAAGATCTCACCTGGTGGGGTAAGAATGATTCTGAGAAAGGTGAGGTCAGTCCAGAATTACACGGGAGGAGCTTGTCAATGATCTCAAGGGAGCTGGGAGCAGAGAAATGCTGGATATGACCCCAAGAACACCATCCCCACCGGGCATTTCTTTGCCTCCAAACACGGCGAGTGGAGTTGATGCCAAAGAGCTCAATTTTGGTCTCATCTGACCATATCACATTCTCCCAAGCTTTCTCTGAATCATTCAGGTGTTCATTGGCAAACTTCAGACGGGCCTGTACATGAGCCTTCTTGAGCAAAGGGACTTTGCGGGCACTGCAGGATCTCAATCCATTACGGCGAAGTGTGTTACTAATGGTTTTCTTGGTGACTGTGCTCCCAGCTCCCTTGAGATCATTGACAAGCTCCTCCAGTGTAATTCTGGGCTGACCTCACCTTTCTCAGAATCATTCTTACCCCACCAGGTGAGATCTTGCATGGAGCTCCAGAGCGAGGGTGATTGATTGTGATCTTGTATTTCTTCCATTTTCGAATTATCGCACCAACAGTGGTCTCTTTCTCACCAAGCTTCTTGCTGATGGTCTTGTAGCCCATTCCAGCCTTGTGCAGGTCTACAATCTTGTCCCTGACGTCCTTTGATAGCTCTTTGGTCTTGCCCATGGTGGTCGAGAGATTTGAACCAAAGAAACTGATTCTGTGACAGGAGTATTTTATACAGGGACAGGACTAATTTGTGTGCCTCATGGGCACATAACCGGTCTGTGGGGGTCAGAATTCTTGCTGGTTGGTAGGGGATCAAATACTTATTTCCCTTAATTAAATACAAATTAATTTATAACTTTTATTTAACGTTTTTTTTCTGGATTTTTTGTTGATATTCTGTCTCTCTCTGTTAAAATAAACCTTCCATAAAAATTATAGACTGTTCAAGTCTTTGTAAGGGGGTAAACTTACAAAATCAGCAGGGGATCAAATACTTATTTTCCCCACTGTATATATATATTACACAGACCATTGTATGTGTTAATTTTAATAGGTGCAGTCAAACTAGATCTATTTAAATGGTCACAAAGAGCTAATTAGATAAATGACATTTCAAGGCTTTCTACATCACCAAATTAATTCTCGTGTGTTTCTGTATGTACATTTTTTCATATTAAACATATCAAAGACTTTTTTGAACAAATAAGTATATGTACCACTAATTTTTTGCTTCATTTATTTGCACTAAATGTTCCTGAAATGTAAAATTTGTGTGTATGTCACTCTTACTCAAATAAGTATTTTCCAGAATGACTTTTACTTTAAACTGAGTCACTGTTATTTTAAACCACTGCTTTTAGTTGACTAAGGTTCTTGGCTGTTCTATCCAACTCTTATTCCGACTACACATGTCCCGGGGGAGTGTTTGTGTGATCAGGGGGGCGCATTCACAAAAGTGTATACAGAAAGCATGTTAAGTACAGACTTTAACAAATCCCAAAAACCCCAAGCTGATTAAGGTCAACATGACAGCGCGGTTTCATAACATGATCTTTTGCTCTGTTTCTGTACTTTTGGTCCGAGTGAAAAGGCAAACATTACGTTCCAGAGGGCTGAGATCGCAGCTGTCCTACAAAAACAAAACAAGGTAGACTTTAAATATTGCAACATACTGTTTACACTGAGGCTTTAACTGTTTACTGTCATGTACAGATGAGGTTATTCAAAATGACTAAATGTCCTTCTATAATATGCAAGATTTCACGCACCTAATGAAACTTATTTTTGATTTTACTGGATATTTTACTGGCTTTTGGAGATTTTGTCCTTTTTTTTACAATATGTGAGACAGCAAAGAACAGAAACCCACATTAGAATAACTTAGATTACATGCGATATTAAAGCTTGCCCGCTTGACACTTGTCCCATCCAGTTGTAAGCTTTTAAAAATGGGCCAAAATAACAGAGAGATTTAGAAGAATAAGATTATCTATAAGATTCAGATTATCTCTTCATCATGGCACCTGTTAGTGGGTGGGATATACAACCCCTGGCAAAAATTATGGAATCACCACTCTTGGAAGATGTTCTGTCAATTGTTTAATTTTGTAGAAAAAAAATAAATCACAGACATGCCACAAAACTATCATTTTTCAAAATGTCAACCTTCTGGCATTAAGAAACAATAAAAAAAAGAAACAAATATAATAGTTGTGGTCAGTCACAATTGCTTTTTTTAGATCAAGTAGAGGAAAAAAATATGGAATCACTCAAATCTGAGGAAAAAATTATGGAATCACTCTGTAATTTGCAGTTTAAAAACAAAACATCTGCAGCAGATTAGATTTGCTAATTATTCTTCAGTTTAAAAAGAGTGCTCACACCTCGGAGAGCTGTTGCACAAAGCAGATTGTCATGAATCATGGTTCCAACACTAGATATGTCAGTTGAAACAAATGAGAGGATTATAAAACTCCTTCAAGAAGATAAATCATTGTGGAATGTCGCAAAAGATGTTGGTTGTTCCCAGTAAGCTGTGTTTAAAATCTGGACCAAGTACAAACAAAATGGGAAGGTTGTAAAAGGGAAGCATACTGGTAGACCAAGTAAGACATCAAAGCATCAAGATAGAAAACAAAGCAATATGTCTTGAAAACAGAAAATGCACAACAAAACAAATGAGAAACAAGTGGCCGGAAAGTGGAGTCAATGTCTGTGACTGAACTGTAAGAAATCACCTAAAAGAAATGGGATTTACATACAGAAAAGCCAAACAAAAGCCACCATTAACACCTAAAAAGAAAAGAACAAGGTTAAAGTAGGCTAAAGAAAAGCAATCGTGGACTGTGGGTGACTGGATAAAAGTGATCTTCAGTGATGAATTGCGAATCTGCATTGCGCAAGGTGATGATGCTGGAACTTTTGTTTGGTGTCTGTCCAATGAAATTTATGAAGATAACTGCCTAAAGAAAACATGTTAATTTCCACAGTTGTTGATGATATGGGCCTGCATGTCGGGTAAAGGCACAGGGGAGATGGTCTTCAATAAATGCTAAAGTCCACATTGAAATTTTGGACGCTTTTCTTATTCCATCAGTTGAAAGGATGTTTGGTGATGATGACTTCATTTTTCAAGATGATAATGCATCTTGCCATAGGGCAAAGGACGTGAAAACTTTCCTTCAAGAAAACATATAATGTCAATGGCATGGCCTGCAAATAGTCCGGATCTCAATCCATTTGAAAATCTCTGGTGGAAATTGAAGAAAATGGTCAATGACAAGGTTCCAACCTGCAAAGCTGATCTGGCAACAGCAAGAGACAGTTGAAGGCAGATTGATGAAGAATACTGTTTGTCATTAGTTAACTCCATGCCTCATAGAGTTTAAACCATTATAAAAGCCAGAGGTGGTGCAACAAAGTAATAATGGTGCAGTGTTTTCTAATGATTCCATAATTTTTTCCTCAGATTTGAGTGATTCCATATTTTTTTCCTCTACTTGATCTAAAAAAAAAAGCAATTGTGACTGACCACAACTATTATATTTGTTTCTTTTTTTATTGTTTCTTAATGCCAGAGGGTTGACAGTTTGAGAAATGATAGTTTTGTGGCATGTCTGTGATTTCTTTTTTTTCTACAAAATTAAACAATTGAAAGAACATCTTCCAAGAGTGGTGATTCCATAATTTTTGCCAGGGGTTGTATTAGGCAGCAAGTGAACATTTTATCCTCAAAGTCGATGTGTTAGAAGCAGGAAAAATGGGCAAGCGTAAGGATTTGAGCGAGTTTGACAAGGGCCAAATTGTGATGGCTAGACGACTTGGTCAGAGCATCTCCAAAACTGTAGCTCTTGTGGGATGCACCGAAAGCACCAACAATGGGCACATGAGCATCGGAACTGGACCACGGAGCAATGGAAGAAGGTGGTCTGGTCTGATGAATCACGTTTTCTTTTACATCAATTGAATGGCCGGGTGCGTGTGCGTCGCTTAGCTGGGGAACACATGACACCAGGATGCACTATAGGAAGAAGGCAAGCCAGCTGAGGCAGTGTGATGCTTTGGGCAATGTTCTGCTGACGTCAGGGACAAGATTGTAGACCTGCACAAGGCTGGAATGGGCTACAAGACCAATCTTGTCCCTGACGTCCTTTGATAGCTCTTTGGTCTTGCCCATGGTGGTCGAGAGATTTGAATGGAAGAAACTGATTCTGTGACAGGAGTCTTTTATACAGGGACAGGACTAATTTGTGTGCCTCATGGGCACATAACCGGTCTGTGGGGGTCAGAATTCTTGCTGGTTGGTAGGGGATCAAATACTTACTTCCCTTAATTAAATAGAAATTAATTTAAAACTTTTATTTAATGTTTAATTTTCTTCTGGATTTTTTGTTGATATTCTGTCTCTCTCTCTGTTAAAATAAACCTTCCATAAACATTATAGACTGTTCAAGTCTTTGTAAGGGGGTAAACTTACAAAATCAGCAGGGGATCAAATACTTATTATCCTCACTGTATATATATATGAACACCAGGAACAGGTTGCCAGTCCATCACAGGGCAAACACACACACTCACACCTAGGTGGACTTTGGAATCTCTACACAGAAATGACCCAGACCACTTCACCTGGGAATCAAACCCAGGACCTTCTTGCTGTGGGTGACAGAAGAAAACATCATGGCCTTGGAAGATAAGTTTGAGACAATTTGCCAAAAGGAATAAGCCAAAATTGAACGGCAATCAAATAGAAGTCTGGTTGTAATTACTAAAATGAGAAAGGAAATGGGTACTTCCCTTGATGGTTCATCTGCCCCCATCACAGCTGTGTAATGCAGTTATGTGGGTTGTGGTTAGGGGGCACAGCAAGTAATATTGCTTTGTTTGATGGGACTCACCAAATACTAATTTGTTTGATCGTTGCACAATTTACAGCACAGTAGTTTCCAAAATAACTGTGTGGGGGGGGGGGGGGGGATAAGACACTACAGAAGATACTGTACATACGTAATGCTGCAAAGTGCCAGTACAAATTGAACAATTAGTATATTAGTATTAACATATTTGGTTCAGGTGACTTCAGGTAGGAGCAAACGAATTGTTCTACAACACCATGGTGAGAACAACTGACCTTTTTGTGATTTGACATCGCCTACCTGTTTGGTTGCATTTCATACCAGTACTGTGTACTTCCACACCCATTGCTTCAAACAGGAAGCGCATTTGTGTGACGTTCATTTTATTCCTAAAGTCTTTCCCAAAAAAAGACATTTTAATAATCAAGAAACATGTCATCTGTCTTACCTGAACCAATCAGGTGTGCTGTTTGTTTGTGTGACTTCACCGATCCGCAGATTCTGCCGTGCGAACATTCCTTCTGCAAGATGTGTATCCTGGGTCACATGCAAGCATGGTGGTGCACCGGAACCTTTTGTCCTGAGTGCAGGCAGCAGTTCACCGAAGCCGACCTACGACCCAACACGCACCTGAGAGACATCCAAGTTCATCTAAAGGAAGAGACCAGCACAGCGGATCGAGGCCATCATGACAAGGCTGGATTTTGTATGGAACATGATGAGAAACTGAAGCTGTTTTGTGAGACAGACCAGACTCTAGTTTGTGTGATCTGTAGAGATGGAGATAAACACAAAGGACACAAGTTTAAACCTGTCATTGAAATAGAGAAGATTAAAAAGGTAAGTGGGGATTGAAGACAGTTAGGTCCAGAATTTGTGGTCTCTTTGGTAAAGAGTTAAAAGTGACTGACCCCCTGCCTGAAGAAAAAATACGAGGGTTCTTCAAAAAGTTCTATCAAGAATTTAAAAAACGCCACTCAGGTGGCGCAGCGGTAAAAACACACACTGAAACACCGGAGCTGGGATCTCGAATACATCGTCTCAAGTCTCAGCTCTGCCTGCTGGCTGGGCTGGACAGCCACATAAACAGCGATTGGCCTGTTCTTTAGATAGGGGCGGGATATTAAAAGCCAAATAGGGACTCTCTCATAACTAATGCAATTACGACCTCTGTTTAATGATTGATGGTGCCTGCACAGAGATGGGAAAAGAGTGCTGTCAGGGTGTGTCTCTCCATACACATTGCTGATCCTCATTGCACTCGTCAAATTGTAGGTGACAAAATGCATATGGCTGCTGCCCACGTGTCGGAGGGGGCGTGGGTTAGCTTTGTTCTCCTCAATTAGAGCAGGGATCGGCATTGGTGGAGAGGAAGCATGACGCAATCGGGCAATTGGATATATATATACTGTATGTACAGGGGTTGGACAAAATAACTGAAACACCTGGTTTTAGACCACAATAATTTATTAGTATGGTGTAGGGCCTCCTTTTGCGGCCAATACAGCGTCAATTCATCTTGGAAATGACATATACAAGTCCTGCACAGTGGTCAGAGGGATTTTAAGCCATTCTTCTTGCAGGATAGTGGCCAGGTCTCGCTTCTCCAAAACACCCCAAAGTGGCTCAATAATATTTAGATCTGGTGACTGTGCAGGCCATGGGAGATGTTCAACTTCACTTTCATGTTCATCAAACCAATCTTTCACCAGTCTTGCTGTGTGTATTGGTGCATTGTCATCCTGATACACGGTACCGCCATTGGATGCACATGGTCCTCCAGAATGGTTCGGTAGTCCTTGGCAGTGACGCGCCCATCTAGCACAAGTATTGGGCCAAGGGAATGCCATGATATGGCAGCCCAAACCATCACTGATCCACCCCCATGCTTCACTCTGGGCATGCAACAGTCTGGGTGGTACGCTTCTTTGGGGCTTCTCCACACCGTAACTCTCCCGGATGTGGGGAAAACAGTAAAGGTGGACTCATCAGAGAACAATACATGTTTCACATTGTCCACAGCCCAAGATTTGCGCTCCTTGCACCATTGAAACCGACGTTTGGCATTGGCACGAGTGACCAAAGGTTTGGCTATAGCAGCCCGGCCGTGTATATTGACCCTGTGGAGCTCCCGACGGACAGTTCTGGTGGAAACAGGAGAGTTGAGGTGCACATTTAATTCTGCCGTGATTTGGGCAGCCGTGGTTTTATGTTTTTTGGATACAATCCGGGTTAGCACCCGAACATCCCTTTCAGACAGCTTCCTCTTGCGTCCACAGTTAATCCTGTTGGATGTGGTTTGTCCTTCTTGGTGGTATGCTGACATTACCCTGGATACCGTGGCTCTTGATACATCACAAAGACTTGCTGTCTTGGTCACAGATGCGCCAGCAAGACGTGCACCAACAATTTGTCCTCTTTTGAACTCTGGTATGTCACCCATAATGTTGTGTGCATTGCAATATTTTGAGCAAAACTGTGCTCTTACCCTGCTAATTGAACCTTCACACTCTGCTCTTACTGGTGCAATGTGCAATTAATGAAGATTGGCCACCAGACTGGTCCCATGACAGGTGTTTCAGTTATTTTGTCCAACCCCTGTATATATATATATATATATATATACAGTATATATATATATATATATATATATATATATATATATATATATATATATATATATATATATATAAAGAATTTCAAAAAGAAATACATCACTTTTCTACAGTCACCTTCCTTTGCGATGCATTTTTCCCAGCGTCGTACCATTTTAATGCCATCAGCAAAAACTGTTTTTGATTAACCGCATAGTCACTGATGCACCGCTGCTTTCACATCATCATCACATGAAAATCTTCTTCCCTTTAAGCTTCTTTGAGCATCCAAAAACGTGGAAACCAGATGGTGCTAAATCCAGGCTATAAGCTCTCTCTCAGTCTCTCAGATATGACCAATTACTACTCCTCCCACCCTCACTGTTTCTAACCAAAATATTACAGTGCGGAAACTTTTTTAAAAACCCTCATAAAAACAGTCTAGTTTACCATCCTACAACTGTGCTTTTTAGGACCACTGTTTAAATTTTTTTTATGTTTGACTTTAAGAATAAAGTTGTACGATTGGCTGTTGGCAGGGGTAAAAAGTTAGATTATACGTCCTCATAACTGGTGCAACTGCAGCCCCTGCTGGCTGACTGATGGCGCCTGCACAGGGTTGAGGAATAATGCTGATGGGGGTGTGTCCCTCTGTACACAGTGCCCGTCAGTGTATGAACTCGACTCGTGCAGGTGAAAAATGCAGTCTGTACTGACTGTATGTGCTGGAGGGGGCGTATGTCAGTTGAGAGGCATCCTCAGTCAGCGGTGAATTGGACACAACTAGATTAGTGGGGGGAACAATTGGGGGACAAAAGTGGGAAAAATAGAAAATAAAAAGTTGTAATATTTCTAGAATAAAGTGGAAATATTTAGATTTCAAAAATAAAGTTGTAAATTTGAGAAAAAAGTTATAATATTTCATAAATGCAGTTTCTTACAAAGCTGTTTTAGTGTTTTTATATTAGCAAACTGATGCTGTTCAAGGAGAATAAATAATTCTTTATTTGTGAACCTGATATAAAAGTTAAACTTTATCCTTAGCTTTGGATAAAAGTGTCTGCTAAATGCGGTAAATGTAAAAATAAAAGTCTTGTCCTGTATGGTGTTAAGTATGTCTAAGCATCATAATATGTCTGATGATTTCTTTTCATCCTCATGAGTACATACTTTTTAGTTCATAAAAAACTTACCTCATCAAATGATGCCTTTATTTGGGTTGCTTTTTTAATCTTTGATATTATTCAGGAGGAAGTGAGGACAGCGCTTGAAATTCTGACATTAGAAGGCAAAATACTGAGTGATCTAGCAGATGAGCAACGTGCAGAGATCCAAAAATCCAAGGTAAATTGCTCATTACATAGTGCTTCTAATTCCTGTTATTTTAATTATTTACAGTAAAGAATTTTAGATCACTAAACAAGACATGGCAGTGCCTGCAGCAGACAAAATTGGTCACTAAAGTCTGCTGTATGGAAAAAGACCGGACTAAAAAGAGAGGCAGGGTCTTCAATGCTACGTAAGGACCCTGGAGGTGCCTGTACAGAGGAGGAGAAACGTGGAGATCAGTACGTGATTCTCTGTGTGCGAAACTAGTCTTAAGCATGAATCCTTGGTATGGGCAAATAAGAAGGGGACGCAGCTGTTGAATTTATAATTTTGATTAAAGCACCATTCTTGTCCCAGCATTGACAAATCACCAAAATCCTAAGTGTACAGAGCATAAGATGGGCTATGGTCAGTTAATTTATACCACAAAGTGCATCTGGTAGGTGTAGCTTACAAAATGGCCAATAAACAGCACATATAAAATATGAACCAATATAAAATATGCATTAATATGTATTAATTTTAAAAGTAATCAATCAAATCCTACAATGAAATGCAAACTAATTTTGAACTTTATCAAAAATTTTATCAGGAATGTAATATACTTTCAATATACAGTACATGTACTGTATGTACAAGTATACATTTTATTTGCTTTCAATAGATCTACAAATTTGTTTTTCTATGGCCACAGACAAAAGCAGACTTCCTGTCAGCCCAGATCTCTGCTCAGTTTGAAGAGATGCACCAGTTTCTGAGACAAAAGGAGGAAGAGTTAAAAAAGAAGCTGAAAATGGAGGAAAAAAGAAATCTTCAACCTATGGAGGAACGGATAGCCATGATTGAGACGTTACTGCGGGAAGAGGATAGAAAATTAAACATTTTAAAAAGTGCACTGGGCATTCCCCAACCTGAAATGTTCATACAGGTTGGCCAAGCTAATATTGTTGCACATGTACTGTGTTTTGATACATGCTATGTAATTGCACTGCTAACTGACTCTGTGTCTGTTACAGTGGTGGAATGACAAAGGTCTTCATGTTATGGAAAGTGTCCAGAAAAAGGCATGGTAAGAGGTCACTAGTAGTGTGTACACATATCAGGGGGCAGACAAATGACTGCAGTCAGGTCACAATATATTCACGTTGCTAAAAGGGATTAGGGACTAGCTTCCATAACAGTCAAGTCAAGTCAAATTTATTTGTATAGCGCTTTTTATAACAGACATGATCTCAAAGCAACTTTACAGACTCTAGGACCAACAGACCAAAACCCCTGTTGAGCAAGCCAAGGGCGACAGTGGCAAGGAAAAACTCCCTTAAAAATACAGGAAGAAGAGGCCGATCAGGTGGTGCAGCGGTAAAAACACACGCTGGAACCAGAGCTGGGATCTCGGAAACATCGTATCGAATCACAGCTCTGCCTGCCGGCTAGGTTGAGCAGCCATATAAACAACAATTGGCCTGTTGTTCAAATATGGGTGGGATTAAGCCGGATAGGTTCTCTCTCTCTCATAACTAATGCAATTATGACTTCTTCTGGCTGATGGCGCCTGCACAGAGATGAGAAAAGAGTGCTCTCAGGGTGTGTCTCTCCGTACACAGTGCTGAGCTTCACTGCACTCGTCAAAGTGTAGGTGATAAGATGCATATGGCATGCTGCCCACATGTCGGAGGGGGGCGTGGGTTAGCTTCGTTCTCTTCAATCAGAGCAGGGATCAGCATTGGTGCAATTGGGCAATTGGATGCACTAAAGGGAGAAAAAGGGGAGAAAATGCATAAATAATATACTGTATATGTATAAAGACACCTTGAGAGGAACCAGACTCAGCATGGACCCCTATCCTCCTTGGGTGGCCTGGAGGATAATTTAAATGAACAGAATCCACACATATCATACAAACACAACATTAAATTGAACTAAAAGTTATAACTAGCAAAAAAATAATTGGAGTCCTTCTTTATTCAGTCCAGTTTGTGAAAATGTCTGTAGTGAGTTCTTGACATTTTTAGTGCAAACACGGCAGGTTTCCGTCACATCTAGCAGGAGCAGCATTGTTGGCATGGCAGTCTCGATAACCTTGGCAACAACAGCTTTAATCTCCTAAAGTCCTAAATTTGAATCAAACACGGAAGATCGACATCACAGTCTGTATACCATAACTTACTGTAAAGGTTTATTATTGTTCAAATCCAGTGACTTGGGACACTGGGTGACTGGGAATGATTCCTCATCCAACTCTTTAAATAAAGCAGTGTCTATGGGAGTGTCTGAGAATGTCAGGAAAGAACAATGAGCAAACTGCCTTATTTTTGTTGGCTAAAGGCATTGTGGATCCACCACTGCACCTAACAGTTAGCAGCACATGTGCAACACATACAATCTCTGGAAAAATATTTGCACATAAAAGGAAAGGCCACTACATTATGTTTGTGACATTGAATCTTTTGGATGGCAATGCAAGACTGTGTTGATATCATCACATCAGCCTCATAGTACTTTCACAAGAAACACTTTTCATTGCTGAAATCACAAATCAGAAAACCTTACTATGCACCACAGAAAAAACTGAAACATTGCCAACCTTTCTGGGCTCCAGCACAAGTCTAAAGTCTATTTGACAGATTGTTAATAAAAAAGAATGGATCTTGTGTTGTTTGAGCCACAAAAAACTCCGACTGATACCAGTGTACAGTTCGAAAGCCAGGGACCAGTGTTAGTTTATAAGGTGTAAGGATATGAATTACACTAAGAGATATCCATCAATCAGCCATAATATTAAAACCACCTCCTTGTTTCTACACTCACTGTCCATTTTATCAGCTCTACTTACCATATACAGTAGAAGCACTTTGTAGTTCTACAATTACTGACTGTAGTCCATCTATTTCTGTACATATCTTTTTAAGCCCTCTTTCACCCTGTTCTTCAATGGTCAGGACCCCCACAGGACCACTACAGAGCAGGTATTATTTAGGTGGTAGATCATTCTCAGCACTGCAGTGACACTGACATGGTGGTGGTGTGTTAGTGTGTGTTGTGCTGGTATGAGTGGATCAGACACAGCAGCGCTGCTGGAGTTTTTAAATACTGTGTCCACTCACTGTCCACTCTATTAGACACTCCTACCTAGTTGGTTCGCCTTGTAGATGTAAAGTCAGAGACCATCGCTCATCTATTGCTGCTGTTTGAGTTGGTCATCTTTTAGACCTTCATCAGTGGTCACAGGACGCTGTTGGCTGGATATTTTAGGTTGGTGGACTATTCTCAGTCCAGCTGTGACAGTGAGGTGTTTAAAAACTCCAGCAGCACTGCTGTGTCTTACCCACTCATATCAGCACAACACACACTAACACACCACCACCATATCAGTGTCACTGAGAATGATCCACCACCTAAATAATACCTACTCTGTAGTGGTCATGTGGTGGTCCTGACCATTGAAGAACAGCATGAACGGGGGCTAACAAAGCATGCAGAGAAACAGATGGACTACAGTCAGTAATTGTATATATTACATATATAATAAGTGTATATTTACAAAATAATGATAATACAGTTGATAGGGTTAGACTTTAAATTTCATGTTTTTTGTACAAAGACAGTTTACAAATCACTTCTTTTTCCACATACTGTCCCAACTTTTCTGCAATTGAGGCTTGTTTCATGTCAGACTGTTGATGCTGTTTTTTTAAGGTCTTTGGATGATGAAGACGACACCCTACTGTTACAAGACACAGATTTCATGGTAATCCCAGACTCCTTCTCTTTCAGCCCCTATGAGAGTCACTTACAGTTCTTTGTGTGGAAAGAGATGCTGGGATCCATCAAGCCAGGTAAATCTAAAATATACCTGTGATAAAATTAAATATGATGAATGAAGTGTTTAATAAATAAAAAAAACCTAGTGGGCTTTTAGTAGTCAGACCCAAGAACAAGCTGTTAGAATAAAATAAATATACATATACACATGTACAGTACAATGAAATTCTTTCTTCGCATATCCCAGCTTGTTTGGAAGCTGGGGTCAGAGCGCAGGGTCAGCCATTGTATGACACCCTGGAGCAGAGAGGGTTAAGGGCCTTGCTTAAGGGCCAAACAGTGGCTACATGGCAGAGCTGGGATTTAAACTCTCAACCCTTCAGTTGATAGCCCAAAGCTCTACCCACTAGGCTGTCCCACCAACACACCAACACTGTTGTAGAGCAGTTGTAGCCTAGCGGTTAAGGTACAGGACTAGTAATTACATTTACATTTTCGGCATTTAGGAGACGCCTTTATCCAAAGCGACTTACATTACAGTTACAGTCTGAGCAACTGAGGGTTAAGGGCCTTGCTCAAGGCAGTGGTGGGGCTTGAACCAGCAACCTGACAACCTTCTGATTACTAGTCCTGTAACTTAACCCCTAGGCTACAGCTTGCCCTAATTTAAAGGGCCTTGCACAAAAGCTCAACAGTGGCACCATGGCAGAGCTGGTATTCAAACTCTCAACCTTTTAATGGATAGCTCAAAGCTCTACTCACTAGGCTACCACTGTCCCATTTAGGGTTGTGGTGGGTCCAATTCACTGGGCGAAAGGTGGAAAACACTTTGGACAGGTCGCCAGTCCATCACAGGGCAAACATACTCAAACACACACACATTCACACACACACTCATTGAGTAAAATCCAGTCTGGTTAAATTGATTTCAATTGATTTCTCAAACTAATTTGCTTAACTGAGTGAATTACCAATGAAACACGTATGTTGTGTAATTCCTGTTGTTTCCTTATGTAAAGCACTTTGAATCGCCACTGTGTATGAAAGGTGCTATACAAATAAACTTGCCTTGCCTAATGACGCAATAATCTGAACTTATTCAATGTGACAAATACGCAACATTTGTGGAAACAAGAAAAGACGCGTTTACTTTATCACAACATGCATTCTTGCCTTTCAGTTGCTGAATGTCTTACCATAAGCCAAGACACACCCCTGATTGTTTCCCCTGATGGTCTTAGTGTCCGGCAGGCAGACATTCACGATGAAGACGTTTACAGGCATGATGTCGTGTACGCTGAAGAAACCTTCATCACTGGCCAGCACTACTGGGAGATAGAGGTGGGAGCAAAGCCAGACTGGAGTCTGGGATTAGAGAAGAGGAAGGAAAACAAAAGTTTTCTGGCAAGACTCATGTCAAGGAAGCCTCATATCTCCAAGGTCCAGCTGCAGCTCACACGTGACAAAGGCTACATCGTTAAATCCAATCAATTCGTGATTCCTGTCTTAACAGATATAAAGGAAAAACCCAGGAGAATAGGGTTATTCTTGGACTGTGATAACAATCAGGTCTGTTTTTACAATGCAGACAACATGAGCCTCATCCATACGTTTACATGTAGCTTTCGGTGGCCGTGGTCAGTCTGTTTGGGAACAGGAATGAATAGCTTTCCACTGACAGTGTGTTGCTACAGAGCTAATGATGCTGCCTTTGCTAACTGATAATCTGTGGCCTGGATCATAATCTCAAAACAGTGTCAGAATGTGCCGCAGGGATTTAAAATGCTTAAAATAAAACACATAACTTTTTGATTTATATTGATTTTAAATAGTTTATTATAAAGGTAGAGGCAAATTTTAAGCTAAGATGGTAGGTACAATGCTAACAAATGCAGTTTTCTGTAAATTCTATTTGAAGTGTATTTAATGTACTTGTTATACTGTATCTTTAACATAGTATAAGACTCAAACCGAGACACTAAGCACTATTATCATTTTATGAAGTTTTAGAGAGAAGAGAAGCAAACAGGACTTCTTTCAGACTAACCATGGTAAAAGACTCATTATCCATAATGCTAAAGTGTTCTGAACTACAGCTACAGGTGACTAAGAGGCAATTTGTATAATACAGTACAGTACCCTATTAACTTAGTTTATACCAGGGCCGGCGCTAGGGGGGGGCTGAGGGGGGCATTGCCCCCCCAAATTGTGTCTTTGCCCCCCCAAGCACAATGCAAGCAACGGCTATTTTTAAAATTATCTCTGAACCAATCACAAAAATGCATTTTTTTTTACAGTGTGAAGATATTTCCTTGCTTATTCCTGATTGGCTCTTTGAGTCATATAAAAATCGGCAGACTGCCCCAAACAGTTCAGTTCGGCAGTATATGTTCTGTTAGTGTGAGCGAGAGGCAGGTATACTGGTAAACACTTTTTTTTTACAGAATTAGTATTCTTTTGTTTTCTTTATATTTTAATTTCCCAATAATATAAATATTCTCACTCATTCCCATTTCCACGTTTGAATATTCTCAGTCTGTGTGTAGGTACATTTGTCAGCTTTGACTTAAATTTGTATTAAAGCCTTTCAAGAAATAGAGTTGTTCTATTAGTAATGGCAATTTAATTAAGGGGGCGTATTAAAATGAAATACAATTAGATAATCTTTTTTCTCCATTTACATAATCAACATGTATTTTTTAATCATTGGGTTTTAAGTTTAAGTTCGAAAACATGCATTTTTATTTCTTTACCTCATACATCACTTTAAGCCAGTATCAATAGCTTGGCTGTCATCATTCATGCACAAATCAAGCCTTGAATATATTTCTGGCTTCAAAAACATGACTATCAACATGCCCCCTCATTAGGTTTTACTGCCCCCCCAAGCAAAGCAGTCCAGAACCGGGGCTGGTTTATACCATTTGTACTTTGCACTTCATAAGGTGACACAAGTTTACAATGGAGGACTGGGCTGGTCTGAGCTGCAGGCAGGTCGATCTAACACCTGCACTCTCTAATTACTTAGTAGCTGTAGTAGAATGTGGCAAATGTGGATTGGTGTTGTCCTGTTAAAATAAGAACAGATGAAGGTATGTCCTCCAGAAAGCAGCATCTGTTGATTTACAATAAGTAAATGAACTACACTAAACTGTGGTAAAAGACTTATTACCCATAATGCTATTGTGTTCTGAACTACAACTACAGCTGACTAAGAGGCTCAATACTGTCCAATACACTACAGTTTATAGTAAACTTAGTACCCTAAGTTTATAGTGTACTTTGCCATTCATACTTAGCACTTTATAAAGTGACACAAGCTTTCAATGGAAGACTGGGCTGGTCTGAGCTGCAGGCAGTTTGGTCTAGCACCTGCACTCTCTAATTACTTAGTAGCTGTAGTAGAATGTGGCAAATGTAAATGAATGTTGTTCTGTTAAAATAAACATAAATGAAGGTACAAAATATGTCCTCCAGTAAGCAGCATCTGTTGATTTACAGCGAGTATACAGTACTGTATATATTGAACTGTTAATACCGACCTCACAGATGATAACCAAATCTCTGAAAAGCTGCTTTGCAAAAATGTTATTTAATTTTTGTTTAAATACAGATTAATACAGATCTACAAATCACTGTATTCTGTTTTATTTTTGCCTTTGTTTAAACCATTTGCTGAGAAGAAATACCTGATCTAATGTCTCACGTGTTTGTCTCACAGGTGTTTAGAAAAAAACATTCTCATTTCTCACTTTTTGGTTTGTTTAGTTTGTTTTATAGAATATATAATGGTAGAAATTTAAGTTTAAAATGATCATCATCATCATCATAATCTGTTTCGCTTATCCATTAAGGGTCGCGGTGGCAACAGTGCAAGCAAAGAGTCCCAGGCATTTACATTTTCAGCATTTAGCAGACGCTTTTATCCAAAGCGATTTACAGTTTAAGCAATTGAGGGTTAAGGGCCTTGCTCAAGGGCCCAACAGTGGCAACCTGGCAGTGGTGGGGTTTGAACCAGCGACCTTCTGCGTACTAGTCCAGTACCTTAACCGCTAGATAATTTTCCTTTGTGGTTTACTGGGTTACTGTGGATTTTATGGGTTAATGTCAAACACAGTCATGGACAATTTCGTATCTCCAATTTACCTGACTACACGTCTTTGGACTGTGGGAGGAAATCCACGCAGACACGCACAGATAGGACCGCTCCACCTGGGAATCGAACCCAGGACCTTTTTGCTGTGAGGCGACAGTGCTATCCACTGAGCCGCCCTCCTAGGCATCTCTCCCCTGCCGCATCTACCAGCTCCTCTGGTGGGATACCCAGGCGTCAATTTACCAGTCAATCTATGTCATCGATCTGTTATTTCCATGCCAGCTGGGAGATGTAATCCCTCCAGCGGGTCCTGGGTCGACCCCGGGGCCTCCTCCCAGTCGGCCGTGCCTGGTATACCTCCAAAGGGAGACGTCCAGGAGGCATCCTTATCAGATGCCCGAACCACCTCATCTGGCTCCTCTCCACGCGAAGGAGCAGCGGTTGTACTCCGAGCTCCTCCCGTATTGCTGAGCTTCTCACCCGATCACGGAGAGCAACCCGCCGGAGAAAGCTCATTTTGGCCGCTTGTATCTGCGACCTCGTTCAAAGCTCGTGACCACAGGTGAGGATAGGGACATAGATCAACTGGTAAATTGATTTCAGTACACAAGATTTCAGTGGATGACAGGTCTTGGCTGCTGGCAGGTCAATCTAGCACCCGCACTCTCTAACTCTTTAGTTTAAAATGATAATTTTTTAATTATAGTGTTTAAAAAATATTTTTTGCATTTCTTAGTTTCTTGGGACTTTATTAACAACAAACAATTAATATTTTTTTACTAGTGCACACAGTATTTTTTAATGAGCCTTTGCCAAACAGTTCAGATGGTCACAAAAATGATGCAAATTTTTATGGATGATTTTTCAGCTGCTGGCATGTAGGCACCCAGCCTGCTGGTAGCACAGCTGAGATTCGAACCCACAAGTTCAAGATGTAAGGTCTGGTGTGCTAGCGAGTTTTACCGCTGCGTCGCCTGAGCATCCAAAGCCAAATCTTTTGAATAGAAAAGATGTATGCACGGGAGCAAAAAAAAAAAATAGACAGTGTAGTGATGATTTTTTTTTCAGACAGTGTAGTAATAACAGCCAAACAGAGGAGGCAGAAGTACACAAACACACAAAACATACCTATACTCAACTTAAATAAAAGTACAACTCATAACGAAAATGATCAATAATCTTTATTAACCACTCCACTAACACACTTACTGTCAACTAGGACCATTTTCAAGCAGACAATCCACATATCGATCTATAAGATATTGAAATGTAAGCTATTGTAGTAGTTTAACAGATGCATTTGCACAGATCCGTACTTAAGTCAACATTCATTTATTCGTTATCCATTTTACCACCGCTTTAACCTATTCAGAGTTGCGGTGGGTCCAGTTTACTGGGCGAAAGGCAGGAAATTCCCCAGTCCATCGCCAGTCCATCACATCTCCTGCAACTGCGACTCCTACTGTCTACAGTCAAGGCAGCAGCGTGAGTGATGGAAGAATACAGAACGAGTCGCATGGTTCTCAGTATGTGCTGAGACTCTATAAAAATCCACAGCTCACCGGTGTAAAATTGCAGCAGGTGACTTTATGTGTCAAGGCGGCCGTCCACCTAGGCCAAGGTCTCATGCAACTCCATGCAAACTCCAACTCGAATCCAAAATGAGAATCAAAAAGGACAAAAAATGTACAATGTTTAAGGCACCTGTATGTATTACCTTTACTGGCAGCATGCAAGTGAAAAAGTAATTAATTAGCTTAAGTAACTGGTAAAGAAAACCCATTGTTTGACAAATGACATATAAACAAATAAAGAAAGAAAACCACACAATGCCCCTCAACCAAGTAAATAACTTTTTTAGCCAAGTCTTCCAGAAGATCATTTGCAGGATTGAGCTGTGTTTTACGACTGTAAATCTGTGGACAAATAGGTCCAGTAACAGCCCTGTTACCAGTACAGTAGACCCTTGACTTTAATTTGACGAATTTAATTGGTTTCAAAGGGCTGTTCTTAGGTCAAAATGTTCGTTAGTTAAACCTATTTTTCCCATAACAAATAATGTAAACAGAATTAATCAGTGCCAGACCTCCCAAACCCCCCCCTTACCTAACCCTTCTAATGTCTTAAATGGTCTTTTTTGTTATGAATACAAGTATATTTTCCCTTAAATCTTAAATCATAGAATAGACATTACTTTAATAAACAATAATAAACAACAATACACCGTAGTACTGTACTGTACATAAAAAACACACATCTCATTTCAGTACTGTACGTGTGCTGTACCATACACCATAATAAATTTCCTATAATAAATGTATCTACCAGAAACAACAATATCTCTCACATTTCTCTATTATTTCCTTCTTTATTTCAATAGTGTTGTATTTTGTAGGTGTAATTGCACAAAAGAAAGAATACTTTACTCAGCGATTTCCTTCTTCTCTCTCACTCACTGTCCCCGCTGTCTGTCTGATACACAGTGACAGCTACTGGCAGGAGTTATTATACAACACAACAAATAGTGATGTTTTTCATTTTTTCACCACTACACTTTCTCTGCACATTTCTTGGGGACATTTTAACATTGAATTTTACAAAATATAAAGAAAACACCAGAAAAACACAGTCTGCTGTACAAATGTTCGCTCACTGTATATATATTTATATATATATACATATATATATATATATTAGGGCTGTCGAAGTTAACGCGATAATAACGCATTAACGCGACCTCAATTTAACGCGATTAAAAAAATTAGTGCCATTAACGCAAATTCTAGTTCATGTTGACACTTGACTGGTAGAACAAACGTTTTAATGTCGGACTTGCCACCGTTTTTCATTTGCGGTTTGTTAACATAATGTAACCGATCGTGGTAGTGATGCACTTGCATAATAAAGAAATAAATACACGCTATATTCACAAGTTGTCGGGAGCAGAACACTTTATTACACTTAATTAACTTCTTCTTCTGTACCGAATACCGGAAAGCTGAGTCGAGCACGTTAGTTCATGAACTATGGAAGCCCCAAAGGGTCAAAACACACTCACTTCGTGTAGAAACGTCCATCAAACCATCGTCACGATACAAGCACAGAAAAGTCTGTTACAATAATTACACCTTATCCCACCTAAAGCACCGCTGATCTACAATGTTTGCTGATGGAGAAATTCTAACCTACAATCTGACATTTACTGCCTAGTATGTGAGTGAATAAACTCCCTTACAGTTTTCTCTTGTCCCAGCAGTTTTTAACATAAGTACATTTAGCATAAAATGTGTTCACCATTTTAATTGTAACATTTCACTTAAAAATCCTTGTTTTCTATAACATTTACACAGTTTTTTTTTAATGCGATTAATCGCGATTAACTGTATGAAATTCTGAGATTAATCGCGATTAAAAATTTTAATCGTTTGACAGCCCTAATATATATATATACAGTATATATACTGTATATATATAGAGAGAGAGAGAAAGAGAGAGACGGTTGGAGTCAACTTGTTCGTGATGTCACGTGTTTCGTAAGTTGAAAAAGATTGTTCGTAACCCGAAATATTCGTATGGTAAACTGTTCGTAACTCAAGGGTCTACTGTACTTAGTATTGGATTGTTGCATCACAGTTAGTACAGTTAGTCCTCTATATACGAGACCTCGTTCACAAGTTCATTTTATTGGCAAGTATAACAGTTAGCCTACACATCCAGGATTGTAGTTAGCCTACAACATATAGCACTGAACAGTACTAGAGTTTTCTATCAAGACAACTTGGTCTTTGTACATGAAATAAAATGTATAAATCCTGCAAATCGTGCAACATCATGCAAATTCCATTTTCACAAGGTTAAGATTGGCTTACAAAACAGCCATTCTTTGTTTGTAAACATTTACTTAAATAGCCCTTTCCTTTTCATTCTTAAACTGGTTCCATTCGAGCTTCTTCAAATCTTGGTGCTTTTTAGAGAACCGACCTGCTTTTCCACCAGTTTTTGGGAGCCAGGGATGCGTCATCAACTGTGGGTGTTGAGCAACAGAAGTAAACAGTATT
Organism: Trichomycterus rosablanca; assembly: GCF_030014385.1. Lineage (NCBI taxonomy): Eukaryota > Metazoa > Chordata > Actinopteri > Siluriformes > Trichomycteridae > Trichomycterus > Trichomycterus rosablanca. Next base: position 14,816,476 of record NC_085990.1, read on the forward strand.
AACAAGGTGACAGAGCACGAAGATTATTTGTGAGCATTTGTGCTGTTGCTACGGATGTTTTTATGCAAAAAAGCATCAATCAACTATTGGTGATAAGAAGACGTAGAAGGTCACTCCGTTCCTCGTGTTTGTCGCTAATGTTGCTTTTTCTAGCGCATTCACATGAAGTGTTTTGTGCTTCGCTTACCGCAAGCCTCAGCGCAAATTGCCACTTTGCTCAGCACTTGGATTAAGCGGTGCGGTAAAACGTCATCAAAGTGTGAAATAACCATCAAATCCATCACTGTGTATTGGTTTCACTTTTAAACTTGTGTTATGCAGCTCGAGGTGCTGCTAAACGTTGAGAATCAGCTTCCCCAGGACAGTCAAACACTCTTAACCTAGAAAAGCTTAATATGCTTAATGTATTAACAGAATGAAGTAGGAACACTACATTTCTCTCAGTTATTACCAGTTATAAGTGCTCTGTACTGCTGAATCGGTCATTGTTTTAGTACAACATCTCACGTTAAGCTTTACTTATCAAGTTAAGCATTGTTCATACTGCTTGGTTTGCTTTTACCACATCATATAAACAGTTTGTCTTACTAGAGGCGCTTTGAAAATGTCAGCGACAAACTGGGTCAAAATTCATTCGGGTGCCCGATGCCACACTCCATCGGAAACAATGGCACAGCCAGCGCAAAAGCGGTTTCGCAGCTTCTTATGTGAATGCGCCTTAACCTCAACAACTTGACATGCCCACAGATGATGTCACGGTTTGAAAAACCTAGTATTTTTTTTTATTCCAGTGCAGTTCGGAAGCCTGTTTTTGGCGGAAACACACTGAACCAGTTCAAAATCAAGTTCGCAAACTGGAACGGAGGCCATTCACCGTCAGTTCGAAAAGGGCTAAAAAAGTGGATTCCCTTCCCCTGCCAAGCAGCAGTAACTCAAGGTAACCTCAGGCCCTGTCACCAAATTTAAATTTCAATCAAAATTGAGAATTTTGCACTTAGACATTCGTATGTAGAGGACTTACTGTACTGTAAATTCCTGTCAAGCCTCATCATTCTTAGGACCCTGTGAATTATGTCTGAACTAGATGGCATAGGAACACACAGTGACAGGATCTATGTTCTTTCCATCCAGGTAAATTCCCGGAAAAAGACTCACAGCGCAGGGCAGGTCTGAGGTATAGCTGGACTGAAAGATCAGAGACATGATGTCTGCATCGTAGAAAGACACCACTTTTCTTTCACAGTCCAGATACAGTCCGATTTGACTGGGCTTTCTCTTAATGCCAATGGACATCTCTTTATCATGTGAAGTGAGGGTGTATCCTTTGTCGTGTTTAAGGTGGAGATGGACTTCATTAGTTTGCTTCTCTTTGGCTTTTTTCTTCATCTCAGTCGTTACTCCAATACTCCAGTCCAGCTTCTTCCCAACTTCAAACTCCCAATAGTGCTGGCCTCTGTCATAGGTCTCTGTGGAGATGACGCCGGGATTGTATTCCTTATAGTACCCGGACTGTCTATCAGCCTGGCGTACGCTCAATTTTCCTGGTGACAACTTCAGGTAGGAGTCGGTTGTATCCTTTAAGTTTAAAAGCTCTGGAACTGGAGAGCAAAATGGAAAGGTTAGCGGAGTTATGGGATAAGTAAACCTAACAGATACAATCATGGCCAACAGGGATGAAATGTAGAACCCCAAATCAGATAAAGTTGGGACAGCATGGAAAATGCACATAATAAAAAAACACAGATTTTCTTACATTTACTTTGACTTTTGTTTCATTGCAGACAGGATGAACCTGAGATATTTCATGTTTTATCTGCTCAACTTCGTTTCATTTATTAATAAACATCCATTTCTGCATTTCATGCCTGCAACACATTCCAAAAAAGTTGGGATGGTAAAGCATTTACCACTTTGTAATGTTGCCATTCCTTTTCACCACACTTAAAGTACGTTTTGGCACTGAGAAGACCAAGTGATTTAGTGTTTCAGCTTTTATTTTGTCTCATTCTTCCTGCAAACACGTCTTAAGATGTGCAACAGTACGGGGTCGTCGTTGTTGCATTTTTCATTTCAAAATTCTCCACACATTCTCTATTAGGGACAGGTCAGGACTGCAGGCATGCCTTTGTAATGTGTGCAGCATGTGGTTTTGTATTGTCTTGTTGGAAAATGCTGGACGTCCCTGGAAAACATGACGTCTTGAAGGCAGCATATGTTGCTCTAAGATATCAATGTACTTTTCTACATTAATGCTGCCATCACAGAAGTGTAAATTGCCTTTGCCAAGGGCACTGACACAGTCCCATATCATGACAGACCTTGGCTTTTGGACTTGCTGATAACAGTCTGGATGGTCCTTTTCGTCTTTGGTCTGGAGCACACAGCGTAATACACGTTTCCACTGTGTGATGGTCCATCCTAGATGCCTCCGAGCCCAGAGAAGTCGACGCCGTTTCTGGACATGGCTAACATAAGGCTTCTTTTTTGCACAGAAAAGTTTTAAGTGGCATTTGTGCATGTAACTCCATATTGTAGAGCTTGACACAGGTTTGCCAAAGTAATCCCTTGTCCATGTGGTTATATCAGCTATTGCTGCATGGCGGTTCTTGATGCAGTGCCACCTGAGGGATCGAAGATCACAAGTGTTCAGCTTGTGCCCTTGGCCTTTACGCACTGAAATTCCTCCTGATTCCCAAATAAAAGTCAAAGTAAATGTAAGAAACGCTGCATTTATATTTTATATGCATTTTCCATACTGTCCCAACTTCTTCTGATTTGTGGTTGTAGTAGCCAGTAATTATTGCGACATCACATTAGCTTGAAAACAGTACCTCATGTTTTATGCAACCTGTGTAGTAAGCTGTTGTATTCAAGATACAACATTTTTATTTATAATATCCCAACTTGTCAACCCACATTGAAACAATTTAAGCCCTTGCAACATAATTGGCAGTATAAACACCCATTACCTGGTTTAATAGTTTCCAGCATCTCCTTCCATACAAAGAACTTGAGGTGAGTCTCCAGAGGCCCAAGAAAGAGAGTGTGTGGCATCACTTTAAGATCCTTTACCCGTGAGTTGTACCTTCAGTTATAGGAACAATAATATTAACAGTAGTTTCAATACGCCAGGATATTTCAATAAAAAATCAGAAAGTTGTTAATGATTTACTTGATTTCGGGTCCCTTGTTGCTTTTTGCCTTCATCCCTTCTGTAACTGAAAGTCCTTTTTCATTCCACCACTGAGGAAGCAGAGAAATAATTGAATCAGACTTTGGTGAGTAGATCTCTAAGGCAAGAACCCTACACCTACAGAGTCCAGGATGCCAAATTGTCTTTAATAATATCATACAGCATGGGCAGCTTCACGTTTCCAATTTGAGTTAAGAATTAATAATGAATAGAAAATTATTGATTTTAAAGGAAACCGCTAGCGCACCAGAGCTGGGATCTCGAATACATCGTATCGAATCTCAGCTCTGCCATCCGACTGGGCTAAGCGGCCACATGAACAACGATTGGACTGTTGTTCACATAGGGGTGGGGTATGAAGCCAGATAGGGACTCCTCATAACTAATGCAGTACGACCTCTGCTGGCTGATTGATGGCGCCTGCACAGAGGCGGGAAAAGAGTGCAGATCAGGGTGTGTCTCTCCGTACACAAGGCTGATATGCATATATGCACTGTTAGAGGTCACTGAGGTTTTATGGACCTGTAAGTGGCGGTGGGAGCTTAAATCATTGCTACAAGTTTGCTAAAAGTCAGATATTTAAAGTGTCTACGTTTCACTCTGTATTGTATAATATACTAAATCAAATATTGTTGAAATGTTATATGACTGTATAAATTACCAGATTTAATAACAGTTTAATCAGTAATACAATTTAAAGAACAGAATTAAATTACCTGTAAAAAGTGGTCAGGTTGATCAATATCCAGAGCAGACTGACAAATAATCTCCAGCTCCTTTCCAGTCATCAGTCGTTCATTGATGATGTACTTGTTCCTGCACATTTTCTCAACAATATTCGTCTCCTCAGTGTCTAGTTTTTTCTTTACCTCCTCCTCCTTCTTCCTCAGAAACCGGTGCATCTCTTCAAACTCAGCAGAGATCTGGGCTTTCAGGTCTTTGGACCTCATCTGTATTTATGAATAGAATAAAGTAAAGATTTTTTGTTTGTTTTAAGTTTAGGAAACTACATTTAGTTAACATACTGTTTGGCCACATTGAAAACTGGAAGAAGAGTCAAACAATTACAAGCTTGTAATTCCTGGTCGGTAGTTAGCTTATGTGTTAAGCAGTATGTATTAAACTAACTAGATAGCTACTGAAATAAACATACAGTGCCTTCATAGGCTTGCACAACTTCAACCTTAATGAAGAAACACACAACAATGTGAGTGAAGACAGGCAGACGAGACAAGAAATGGTATGGTTGACCCCCCAATTGTCACTGTACAATTTACACTTACAATTGTGGCTGAATACAATTTACGCAATTGAGGGTTAAGGCCTTGCTCAAGGACCCAAAAGTTTGTCATGGGTTTCCCAAAAAAATGCTGATAGGGCAAAATATAGAAACAGTGACTCCTAATCCCTCATTAGCGATTGTGACTGTGAGCGATTCTAAAATCTAAAAGAAAACAGATGGAATTCAAGAACCAACCATCCATCCATCCATCCATCAATCAATCCACTAATCAATCCATCAATCAATCAATCCATCCAACCATCCATACATTCATCAATCCATCAATCTCTTCATGATTTCATTAATCCATCCTTCCCTCCCTCCATCCATCCATTCATCAATCAATCCATCAATTAATGCATCCATCCATCCATCCATCAACCAATCAATAAGATGAATGTTATCAGCTTAGCTTGCCGACTTGCTAATTTCAGTTTTACTAGCACAATGTTGAATAAATCCACATTTTATTAATAGTTCAATCACAGCATTTTAAAATATACAAAGATTTTATGTCACAATCTTGTCAATAGTGTTAGCAAATATTAAAGAGGCTAGCATCCAGTTACTAATATCTAAATTTTCAGTCTCAAGTTGTATAATTTCTCAATGATTCATTAATTAATTGATAATAGTTAAAGAGATATAGAGTACATGTAATATATAAACTATCTTTTATGTAGCACCCAGCTAACAGACTGGCTAACGTTAGCATTTCATGTCTCTGTCTTCTGTATTTAGCTGCTAAGAAACAAAATCATGTCACAGACAGCTAGCAAGCTAACTGCAATTCTAAATTATCCATCAATGATCCATAAAAATAATGTTTTTGAATTCAGGGGGCACTTTAAAAACTGTAAAATTTGGCTGTTAGCCTTTAGCAGATACAGATATTCACAATCAATGCAAAAGTATAAAATGTTGATTATGCATGTGATTGATGCTGTTGAATGAACAGAATGAAACAGCAGTACCTGGGTCTTTGTAGCCTCCAGTGTCTGCTTATTACTAAGGTGATCCAGCTCTTTATTCTCCTTGATCAGGAAGCCCAGAGTCCCCTTCACTGTACTCTACAAGACAAAACCAGTACAATCAGTGAAAACTGTGTCAGTAAATCCTTTTGCTTTAAATTCGAACAAAAACAAAAAGGACAGTATATATATGTTCTTAATTTAACTTAGTTTTTCATAATTATATATTTATTTAAAAAAAAATTATTTAATAACATTTCTTTACAAGCAATTGTACATAGGCAGGTATTTCTTCTACCTGCATAATGTCATTAAATTATTTAGGAAATTATTATTTCAACATAACCACAAGCCATGTTCTGCGCCTCTTACAACAGCATGACTGCATTCAGAGTGCAGGAGCTACACTGGCCTGCCTGCATTACAGACCTTTCTCAGCAAATACTGTGACTAAAACACATTAATAATTAGGAGGGGAGCTTGCTTAATTTTGTCCATAAAGTGTACAATAACAAATACATGCATTTTACATACTGTACCAACTGTACATTTTGTGTAGGAAGGGAACATTAACAAAGTTAGACTTGAAACTGGTGAAATCATTTGTTGGGTACCACTTATTAACAATCCCAGTGACTCTATTCTATTATCATACACTGATCAGCCATAACATTAAAACCACCTCCATGTTTCTACACTCACTGTCCATTTTATCAGCTCCACTTACCATATAGAAGCACTTTGAAGTTCTACAATTACTGACTGTAGTCCATCTGTTTCTCAGCATGCTTTGTTAGCCCCCTTTGTTAGCCCCCTTTCGTTCAATGGTCAGGACTCTCCCAGAACCACCACAGAGCAGGTATTATTTAGGTGGTGGATCATTCTCAGCACTGCGGTGACACTGACATGGTGGTGGTGTGTTAGTGTGTGTTGTGCTGGTATGAGTAAATGAGACACAGCAGCGCTGCTGGAGTTTTTAAACACCTCACTGTCACTGCTGGACTGAGAATAGTCCACCAACCAAAAATATCCAGCCAGCGACGCCCCATGGGCAGCGTCCTGTGACCACTGATGACGGTCTAGAAGATGACCAACTCAAACAGCAGCAGTAGATGAGCGATCGTCTCTGACTTTACATCTACAAGGTGGACCAGCTAGGTAGGAATGTCTAATAGAGTGGACAGTGAGTGGACACGATATTTAAAAACTCCAGCAGTGCTGCTGTGTCTGATCCACTCATACCAGCACAACACACACTAACACACCACCATGTCAGTGTCACTGCAGTGCTCAGAATGATCCACCACCTAAATAATACCTGCTAAAAAAGCATGCAGAGAAACAGATGGACTACAGTGAGCAATTGTAGAACTACAAAGTGCTTCTATATGGTAAGTGGAGCTGATAAAATGGACAGTGAGTGTAGAAACAAGGAGGTGGTTTTACAAGGAGGTGGCTGATCTGTGTAAGTAAATAAGTAAGAGATTAGATAAACATTTACCTTGACTCCCTGAGCTGCCTCCTTTACAGGTTTGAACTCGTGTCCCCGATGCTTTTCTCCATCTCTACACACCACACACACGAGTTTCTGGTCTGTTACACAGAAGAGCTTCAGTATCTCATCATGCTCAGTGCATATCAGAGTGTTACTCGGGGCACGACTTGGGGGACAGGATATCGACCGGGTTTGCTGGTTCTCGAGATGCCCTCGAACAGTATCCGTCATGTTCCTCAGCAGCCGGTTGCGTCGCAGATCCTGATCAGTGTAGGGACTTCGGCACTCCGGGCAGCAGCTCGGACCCAGGCTGGTCTGCAGGTGGCCCGTAATGCAATGGTGGCAAAAGGAGTGCTCACAAGGTAGAGTGACCGGATCGGTGAAATCACATAAGCACATCGAGCACTGGATCTCCAAAGACAGTGAAGAATCCATTTTAAAGTATGAACACTGGTGTTCAGTGAAGAGCTTCAAGGTCAACAAACAGGTTTCATTAGTGAGAATTTACTTCTGGTTTTGTGCTATTGTACCTCCCAGATCCAGAACAAACAAATCAGTCAGGTAGCAACAGATTTGCGTTAGATTGGTCCTGTTGGCTGCACATTTCCATATCATGTTTAATCACGTGGATGTAGCCGACCTATTAATATCAGTCTACACCTTTGTTTACAACGGATCACTCCTAAAAACATGTTTTTCCTGCTCTTTCTTGTTCCAGCATTATTGTGACCCAGTGCACAAATCAAGGTTCATAAAGACATGGTTTGACAAGTTTGGTGTAAAGGAACCTGAGTGGCCTGCACTTGAAATGTCATTACTGATCCAGGCCTTTCAGTCTAATAACAGTGCTGGACCATGCAAACATTGAATCGGCACAATGCCCAAAGACTTAGATATCTACTAAAAAGTTGCATTTACATTTACTTTGACTTTTGTTTGATTGCAGACAGGATGAACCTGAGATATTTCATGTTTTATCTGCTTAACTTCATTTTATTTATTAATAAACATCCATTCCTGCATTTTAGGCCTGCAACACATTCCAAAAAAAAGTTGGGACAGTAAAGCATTTACCACTTTGTAATGTTGCCATTCCTTTTCACCACACTTAAAAGAAGTGATTTAGTGTTTCAGCTTTTATTTTGTCCCATACTCCTGCAAACACGTCTTAAGATGTGTAACAGTATGGGGTCGTCGTTGTCGCATTTTTTGTTTCAAAATTCTCTACACATTCTATTGGGGACAGGTCAGGACTGCAGGCAGGCCAGTCCAGTACCCGTACCCTCTTATTCCACAGCCATGCCTTTGTAATGTGTGCAGCACGTGGTTTTGCATGGTCTTGTTGAAAAATGCATGGACGTCCCTGGAAAAGACGACGTCTTGAAGGCAGCTCATGTTGCTCTAAGATCTCAATATACTTTTCTGTATTAATGCTGCATCACAGCCAAGGGCACTGACACAGTCCCATAACATGACTTGTTGCTGATAACAGTCTGGATGGTCCTTTTCGTCTTTGGTCCGGAGCACACGGTGTCCATTTTTTCCCAAAAAAGATATGGAATGCTGATTCATCTGACCACATGTTTCCACTGTGTGATGGTCCATCCTAGATGCCTCTGAGCCCAGAGAGGTCAACGGCACTTCTTTTTGTGTGTAATGAGTAACTACCGTTCCTGCCATGAATGTAACCAAAGTATGAAACATGAAACATCCTAATAAACAAACAAACCTAGGATGAGCAGCCTAAAAAACTAAATATGCAATTAAATATAGAATAATAAAATGCATTTTATTATTTTCAAAGCCTTCTTTTTAAATATGCCCAAATATTTTCCCTTTTTCGTCAAGTTAATCAACAATTTTTCCAAGACCAAGAACAGTCAAGTCCTTGTTATAAAAGCGTGATGACATTTTTGATTGTTTCTGAGAGGGTGGAGCACTGTAACAAAATGTAGTTAGACAGGTATATCAACATGTATATATTTAATTGGGACACAATGAATGTCATTTGGCATCAATATTCTTTAAAAACTATTTTGTTTTTCACTTGCTGAGCAATTTTGTGTATTTTTTATATATAGAAACATCTTAGGTACTTTAAGTTATTGAATATAACATGCATTGGTGGCACAGCAGTAAATTATGCTTACTCACTACTACTGAAATCCTGGTTTAAATCATAGCGATGCTATCTGATGGTCGGCCATAACATTAAAACCACCTCCTTGTTTCTACACACATTGTCCATTTTATCGGCTTCACTTACCATATAGAAGCACTTTGTAGTTCTACAATTACTGACTGTAGTCCATCTATTTCTCTGCATGCTTTGTTAGCCCCCCTTTCATGCTGTTCTTCAATGGACAGGACCCCCACAGAGTAGGTATTATTTGGATGGTGGATCATTCTCAGCACTGCAGTGACTGACATGGTGATGGTGTGTTAGTGTGTGTTGTGCTAGTATTTAAACACATCACTGTCCCTGCTGGACTGAGAATAGTCCACCAACCTAAAATATCCAGCCAACAGCGCCCCGTGGGCAGCGTCCTGTGACCACTGATGAAGGTCTAGAAGATGACCAACTCAAGCTGCCAGCATGGGCAGTGGAAGAAAAAAGCACAGTAACATGGTCTTTGTATAAGCTGAGGCTTTCTGAAATAATCCACTGCCGGTCACTGTGTATAGATGTTACCTGTGGCTTCATGTGCCGCCTTCAGCCCTCCTTTTTATAAATAATTCCAGTGTAACCTCATCAGACCACATGCCTTTACATTTAAGCATCTAGCACATACTCTTAGATACTCTACGCTTCCAGCAGCACATATTTTCTTACTCTAGTACACTAGTTTTGATCTTGGACTAAAAATCTAAGAAACCAAAAAGTCTGCAACCCTGTAAAAAAAAACTATAGAAAGACAACAGAACAAAGAGACATTTTGAAGTGCAAGGTTAAGTACTTAGTGATCTTAGGTGGTCTTTTGAAGACAGCAGGAGATTCAGCTGTCCAAACAGACAGGGAAAATTTCCACTTTCCACTGTCTTCCTTTAGAGCTGGATAAAGACTAGTGGCTCAAAACGTACAAGGTAAAGAACAGGGTTTGATAAGTGATTTAAGGTAGATTGGGACTGATCCATTTTGGCTTTGTTGGCAAGCATCATCATTTCAATCATTGTTTTACTGTAGTAGAGAGCTACAGAAGGCCAGTGAACAAAGCATATGATCTAACTAGCCATAAAAAAACTAGCCATATGATCTTGTCACCTTTGAGGAATCACCTTGAGTGTGAAGGTGGTTTAGCCATCCACATCCATTCCTAACAACTGTATAAAATAAATATGATTTGCTTAAAACTTTGGCAACAGATTACATGCCCTATATACCTACTATCAGGACTGTGCGACCCACATTTTGTGCATAATTTTTACCGCCACCCAGGCAATACAAACAATGCATCAAAACAAAACAAAAATGTACATTAATCCAAATGGTGGCAATCTGGTCTCACTGTGGTTTACAAGATGTAACGTAAAGCCTCCACAAGGAGCCATACGTGTACAAGTTTATTTTGGGTTTATGTGCCTGTTAAAATTTGTTTATTTATGTTTTTGTTTTTAGAAAAACCCTGGTGTAGAGGAACTGGCCTAACCTCACCTGAATGCCTTTGGGATGAACTGGAAAGCTGATCAATAACCAAACCCTTCCATAAATCACTTGACATGACAAACGCTCTTTTAATGGAATGGACACAATTTACCATGCTTTCCAAAATCTTCTTCTCTGAGTCATCTCAGAAGAGTGGAGGCTGGTAATGTAAGGAAGGGCTCCATATTCACTAATAACTAAAGCCCTACCCAGTTCATGGCCATGAAAATCATGTCACGGATGAGATTTTCCGTAAAATGAGCCGTTTCCTGTGTAATAGGGATTTAACATTTTTGATAGGCACTATAGGGCGGTCCTAGCAATCCTACGGCAATTCAGTTAGCAATCAGTTAGTCAAAATGTCCAGGATGTTGAAGTCTAAAGCAGCTAAAAACACTACTCGGGCAACCAATTCTGTAGACGCAGAGGGTGGGGGGTGCTAAAACACGGGCGAGTATTTTCGTCTTTGAGACAGAGCCTCGCACCACTGCTGGATGTTCTAGGTTTACATTCAACCATTAAGGTAGGCTGTGCTGTGTATTGTAGCCTCCATTTATTCTATTATTCAATTTATGAGTGTAAATGTAATGACTGCTATAAAATGTGGCACTTTTTAAAAAAAAATCTGTGATTTTTGCAAAACAAGGTCTGTGAAATTAGACACATTTTCCCGGGAATTTAGTAGGGCCCTACTAATAACCCAAAACACCCTGTAGAACAGTGAATGGTAGTACCTATTTAACAAAAGTGCATTACAGTCAGGCTGATGGTAGTTATTCAATAAACTTGTTGAATGAAGCAGATATGATGAGCATATTAACCTAAGTAACCTGGATGAGGGCCAAATCATTATGTCCAGTAATAGTTACACCAACAGTGGTTTGTGGAAAGTCTGAACTTTTTTGAAAGCGTACCAAAGGAGTGGTCATTATGTTTTGGCTGATCAGTGTAAATGCCCATAGTATTGGAGCTGTCCAACAAGCCCATTGTCTTGTGTCCACATACTAATACTAATACATACTACTACTAATAATAATATACATAATGTATAGGGAAGGCATCCTGTTTAAATCACTGCTGTTTAAGGAGTGTTTTGGTCCCACCCTAGTAAGAATTTGTTTCCTTCAACCATTATACCAAAAAACATCTTGATCTTTGATGTTGTTCTAGATAAAATGTGGCCTTAAGGGAGAAGCTACTAGCAAATCTGTCTCTTTAGCTCTAGTGACAGAGGCAGTGGTAAGTTATGGTACATCAGAACAGAATTTATTTTGTTGCACAGTACAGTTTGGTCTGTTCTTACAAACAGGACAAAAAACCTTTCCAACACAGAACAGAGCTGATTATAAAAAATAGTGAGACAAACCTACATGCTAATTCATTCAAACCAACTACCTCGACAGCCGTAAAGGATCCAGAGCAAAACTGTTTGCGTTTCAGCTCTTTCAAGTCCATTTTTACAGTAAGTAGCAGAGAAGAACTGCATTTCCAGGCACAGCTTAGTGTGTCCCATTTTAGGTTGTAGCTAGAGCTTCATTTCAGAGCTTCAACATAAAGACCTGCAAAGAAGCACAACAATCCTAAAGCCACACACACACTGTAGCGTTCTCTGTGGTTCTGAACACACATGTCGTCAGTGCTCGTGTACACATTATAACAGTCGCCCTCGGCACTCGGTGGAGCCGCAGCAGCACAGCAGCTCTTTGCCCTCCACGCTGCCGACTTCATAGTTATAATCCCAAGTCAGCTCGGTTCCAGCACGGATTCTCCTGAAGACACAGTGGAGAAAACATTAGAATAAAGGCAACACAGAAGTCAGAGGTAACAGCATGATGAAAAGCATGTCACCATGACAGTTTTATTAAATATCGGGCTGATGGTAGACTAAATGCAGCAGATCTGATCAGCATAAAACAGCATTTAAACCTGATTTACTTTGATCAGGGTCAAATCAGTATAGCCAAAGTACTGGTTTAGAAATTGCCCAGGTGGCGCAGCGAGATATTCTGCTAGTGCGCTGGGATTCTGAACTCCCCGGTTCGAATCTCAGCTCTGCCCCCGGTCGAATGGGTGCCCTCTAGCGGAAAAGACCGGAATAATAAAGTGGGTCTGGTCTTCAAACGCTGTGCAAGGACCCTGGTTAGCAGCCCGAGGCACCTGTACAGAAGTGGAGGAGCCTCATGTGCGAACCCACCGAAGCGCAGCGAATAAGAAGAGGTTGGGGGCCTGCACACGTGTCGGAGAGGGCATGGGGCAGGCGAATATACCCCCCTCTGACGCAGTCGAGATCCCCAGAGTTGGAGGACTAATTGGCTATGCTAAATCTGTAAGAAAAATGCATAAATACAAAAAATCTCCACTGCTTACAGGCAGCCGTGATGAGTACCCACAGACAGTGGTCTGACGATGGACAAGCCATGAACTGCTAACAAGTTATTAGACAGCCATGACTGCTTAAAGTCAGGCTGCATGAAGGCTATGGCGTCTGGTACTGACAAACAGAAGAGCAACAGTGGCTCAAATTGCAGATCCTTTTAATCCTGCTGATGAGGTGAATGTGTCACAACACACAGCGCATCCAACCCCTCTGTGTATGGGGTCCAAGTGCCCATGCTAGCTCCTGTCCAGTGATACAAGCACCTACATTGGGTCAAGTCTGTACAATTTCATAGAACCTCTGTTAGGCCAACGTTCTTTAGATAGTGACTCGTATACAATCTAATTTATTTGTTCATCTTTAGCAAACACTGAAAACCTATTGAGATCTCTACATAGATGCATTTTACATCATCCTATGTGCACTCCCTACTAAGGTGCCTTATTTCAAAGCTATAAACTGACTCAATAAAGAGGGAGAATCCAATGCTTCCTTAGCGGTGAAGGCAATCCCAGCATAAAGGTGCACAAAAGTAATTTATTTACAAATTCGGGCTTGTCAGTGGTCAGTGACAATTTAACCGTTTCCAATACACGAAAGGAGATGTTGGTTGGCGTGCTAGAGGGTTGTGTTGCCTAAGCCCATTGGTTTGAATTGCCTGAGGCTAACTGTGTTAGCTTAGTAAGTGAAAATTGCGGTGATATAATCACCGTAATCACCGTCTAAGTAGTGCGTCTAAATAATCTGCCTTATAAATCGATGTCTTATTACAATCCTCACTACTTAGGCAGCTGCCTAGATAGGCACTAGGCAACAAGGCTGCTCAGTAGGTTTTTAAACAGACCATGAAAGGTCAGGAAAATGGAGCATAGGGATCCTACCCTAAAAACAACAATCACAATACAGAAATACACTCAAGACAGGAAGACAGTCAATGCAAAGCATCACGCACAGGAAGCAGAGTAACCGCAGGAGACCAAACACACAGGGACACACCAAATCTGACACCTAGTCAACCTTTTCAAATAGACTTCTCTATCTGAACAAGGCTAACACAATGGGCAACAACAGTTTAAGTCTATTCACAAGTTTTCTGTGATAATCAGCCTCTATTGTTTGCTGCAAAGCTAATTAATGCTGTACAGTATTGACATACAACTTACTTCACCCCTGATTAAATTAGTGGTGTCAGTTATGAACAGGAAATGACATACTTGCTTGCGAAGAAGGCCACCCATGGAAACCGCAGGTCATGCGTGTCCACAAATACATTTTGGACGAACAGGTTGGGACTGCAGCTATGCTGTAATAAAAAGATTAGGAGAGAAAAATGAGTATATAATATACAGTATATAGCTTTATAAATTACACCTAACATTGAGATAAACTTTGGGGGTATACAATTACTGCCAGTGGCTTTGACCCCTCCCACCCCACCACAAAGGACCTCCAACTACCAAATGTAAATTGAATGGTGGACCGATTTCAGGACTGTTAGGACAATGTATGTTGTACTGGTATAAGAGTAGTAGGTGCAGCAGTGTTAGGATTTTAAAACACCTATATGTTAATAGTGGGAGAACAGAACTCCAATCACAAGTTTAAAGCCAACAGCAGTGACACATTATGTGTAATAACGAAAACAGCCCTAGTCTCTCACTGTAACCCTACAACCAGTGCTGACAGGCTGTGTTTCAAATAAAGGGGCCAGTGATTTTGAACAGTATTTTAAACAGTATCTCAATAACACTGCTGCACCTAATACACTCAAAACAGAACCACAGACACGACTAGTGGACATGAAAAGCATGCCATGTCAAGTGTTTACTATTTGAATGGGTTGCTGTAAACTTGTAAGCAGTTGATTTAAATAATTTGGCCAATTTTACACCCCAACTTTGAGTAAGATCAAGTAAAATCCAACACAAGTACTGACGTTGAGGTAGCGTCCCAGGTTGCCCTCCAGTTTGGCATCAATGATGTAACACGATTCCTCCCCATCATAAAACTGCCGTGTGCTTTTGGAGACACCGTCTCCGGCATTGGCCTCTTTATTCTGATTGGCTCTGGTGCCACCGCCCCCACCTCCTCCTGTTTTCACCATCATGCCGTGTGAAGACTTCAAAGCAATGCCTCGCGTAGATTTTACTGCTACCTGCCTCTTCACCACCACTAAGAGTAAGAGAGAGATAGAATAGAATGCCTTTGTCATATATACATATGTACAGTACAAGGTTTTTTTTTTTTTTTTTCCTCTTTTTTCCCCCCAGTTTTTATCCCCCAGTCTAGTCGCGTCCAATTACCCCGATTGCATCCTCTGATTCAACCCTTCACCGCTACAGCTACTATCAGTACAGATAGTGCATTTTTCACCTGCACGAGTCGAGTTCATACACTTGATGGGCACTATGTACGGAGGGACACACCCCCATCAGCATTATTCCTCAGCCCTGTGCAGGCGCCATCAGTCAGCCAGCAGTCGCACCAGTTATGAGGACCTATGATCCAACTTTCTTACCCTCTAACCCTGAACAACAGCCAGTCGTTGTTCATGCAGCCGCCCAGCCTAGTCGGAAAGGCAGAGCTGAGATTCGATACGATGTATTCGAAAGCCCAACTCTGGTGAGCTTACGTACTTTACCGCTGCGCCACCTGAGCGGCGTACAATGTTTTTTTGCATATCCCAGCTTGTTTGTGTCTGGGGTCTTATTCAGTATTCTCATATAAACTGAATTTGGAACGAACAGATTAAATAAATATTTGATTAGTGAAATTAAAATATAGGCTACATGTTACTATATGTTAATCTACTTTATTTGAAAAGTGGTCATACTACTGCCCACTGTATAGTACTTAACATGTAATTGATTATTGAAAGTCACAACTGTGATTTTTTCTGGATTTTTCCCCTTTTGTC
Organism: Trichomycterus rosablanca; assembly: GCF_030014385.1. Lineage (NCBI taxonomy): Eukaryota > Metazoa > Chordata > Actinopteri > Siluriformes > Trichomycteridae > Trichomycterus > Trichomycterus rosablanca. Next base: position 14,832,354 of record NC_085990.1, read on the forward strand.
ATTTTTAATTCTCGATATTGAATCTAATGCTGCTTGCACAACCTCCGATCTGATCAAGGAGAGCATGATCACCAGACGGCCCCACCGACAACTGTTCAATCTGCAGCCTCTTCTTATTAGCTGAAAATGTGGGGTTCTCACCAAGACCTGTATCACATATAGAGAGCCATGCTAAGCTCAATGTGAAGACCCAACCCCCACCACCCCACCTCACACAGGCTCCCGGACCAGACCCAGAGATTGCATATTGCAATGGCAACTGGACGAAGACTCCTTATGTTTTTTTTCCCTGAACAACTGTGTTTGTGTGCATGCCTGGCAAGTTCGCCCTGCAAGTCCACCACCCAGGCACCACAATAATGTTTTTTTTTTTGGTCAGGACTATATACGGCTAAACATTTCTAAATTCAGGACATATGTATTTTAGCATCACAAAAACAACAATGTTTAGTTTCTTTAACACTCATGCATGATACATCTAAGCCAAACTAAGTATGTTTGATATTTTACAATTGCATTACCGGGAAAATAACGTTCAAAAAGTCAGTTACCCTGAGGCTTTTTCACCCGCTCTTTGTTTTCTTCCGACCCAGAGCTGATAGTTTGCACGTCGTCACTGTCAGACAGAGTCATCACCTCCTGGAGCAGGGATAAGAGCGAGAACGACATGAAATAGAGATACATATGATGTGAGGAGTAATACAGAGCATTATTGCAGAGACAAAAACATAATATACATAGAACATAAAAATGGTCTGGGGCAACCTGTGAAGGATTTTTTATTTTATTTTTTGTTTATGCATTTTCTCGCCTTTTTCTCCCTTTTATCACGTCCAATTGCCCGATTGCGTCATGCTTCCTCTCCACCAATGCCGATCCCTGCTCTGATTGAGGAGATCGAAGCTAACCCACGCCCCCTCTGACACGTGGGCAGCATGCCGTATGCATCTTTTCACCTGCACTTTGACGAGTGCAGTGCAGCTCAGTGTTGTGTAGGGAGAGACACACCCCAAGAGCACTCTTTTCTCATCTCTGTGCAGGCGCCATCAATCAGCTAGCAGAGGTCGTAATTGCACCAGTCATGAGAGAGAGAGCCCCCATTCGGCTTAGTCCCGCCCATATCTGAACAACAGGCCAATCGTTGTTCATGCGGCCGCTCAGCCTAGCTGGCAGACAGAGCTGAGATTCGATATGATGTATTCGAAAACCCAGCTCTGGTTCCAGCGTGTGTTTTTACCGCTGCACCACCTGAGCGGCCAACCTGTAAAGGATTTGGACCTAAAGCTGGAAGGGAAGAAAGTCTCATCCAGTCCTACCAGAACCTGACCCAATTCAAATTAATTTACTTTTTAAAATGTATAATTTAAGTCCCACCGTCAGAAGGCGGTAACCACAATGGGCTGCATTCCAAACCACACCATACTATACTATGTTTAACAGAAGTGCACTATGAAATTTTAAAAATAACTAGCATGCTGTGCAAGAATGTAAGAACGTAATTCCTGACTAATACCCCTCAAGTAACATTAAATACAGTAAAAGTGTCATTTGTTTGAGATGGTATGAACTGTTTAGTAGGAAAAAAATACTGGAAGGTGAAGTAAATAATATTTACTATACATGTAGGCACCCAGGTGGCGCAGCGGGATATTTCGCTAGCACACCTGTGCAGAGATTCTGAACTCCTCGGTTCGAAACTCGGCATTGTCACAGGTTGGCTGGGCGCCATCTAGCGGGCACATTTGGCAGTGCCTGCAACAGGGTCTGCTAGGGCGGTATGACCGGACTATGTGGGTGGGGTCTTCAAACGCTGTGCAAGGACCCTGATTAGCAAATAGAGGCATCTGTGCAGAATGAATGGGCAAAAAGAAGGGGTCCGCTAGGACTGTGCACGAATCGGAGAAGGCGTAAGCAGCAATATACCCACTTTTAATGCAATCAGGGATCCCTCAGCACCAAACTGTGCTACTATCCATGCAAATTGGTGCAAAAATGCATTAAACCACCTCTGAGTGAACTGAATCAAATGACAAACCTACGTCTTAAACATTCATTTTAAAGATCTGGTTCATTTATTTAAGCTTCTATGGGGTCTGTTTTTTTTTTTTTAAAGATAAATTGTGGGCATGGTCACACTTCATTTTAAACCAATCTTCCCCGGATGTAGTATTGTTACTTATCACCTCTGGCACCGTACAAATGAGTACAGAGAAACTGACTGTCTTACCTTCTTCTCGGTCTTCACCGCTTGTTCCTCTTTGACACTCTGAGCTCCGGGAGTGGCTGACTGCCCGGTCAACCATGATGCCACTTTACTTTTTCCACACTCCTCTGGCACAGGAGGAGGCTTCCTGTCCTCCGTTCCTCCACCTGATGTGCTTAGTCCATCCTTACTGTCCTGACTCTCTGAGAAGAGAAGCAAAGAAATCAGATCTAAAAGCATGAAATGTGATTACTGAGGACAAAAAAAGCTTGATTAATTAAACAAAGCGTCTCAGTAAAATATCACTGAAACATTTGAAAGTACAAATAACACAGAAAGAGAGCGAGAAGGCTGGATGAAAGCTAGATAAAAAACAAGCCAATGTAAAACAAATGGAGAGCTTAAACATGAGGTCAATTTGACATTGTGTGTAATTAAAGCCGGAGGTATTGGCAATTACCACACTGAGGAAACGAAGGTGAGGCAATAAATCAACATTTCCCGCATTATGTCCATTAATCTCTTTATATTGCTGCGTTATCCATCATAACACAGTCTTTTTAATTGCTGATTTATTACCTGCCAATAACCCACAACAAGCACACCAATTAAAAGCTAAACTCAAATATGAGCACAGCTGAAAGCTCAAGGTCTACAATCAGTCCCACTGAAGATAACTACACAAGGCCACTACAGAGCCTACACAACACTGCCATGGTGCCATATGCCAAGCAGATCTAGATGCATTATGGGATTACCAAACATGATGTGAGGTCTTTAAGAAAATCACATTGTAGATAACTAGGTTCAGTTTGTTTGTTTATTAGGATTTTAACGTCATGTTTTACACTTTGGTTACATTCATGACAGAAACGGTAAGATTCATCAGTTCACAAGATTATATCAAACAGTCATGGACAATTTAGTGTCTCCAATTCACCTCACTTGCATGTCTTTGGACTGTGGGAGGAAACCGGAGCACACGGAGGAAACCCACACGGACACGGGGAGAACATGCAAACTCCACACAGAAAGGACCCGGACCGCCCCACCTGGAGATTGAACCCAGAACCTTCTTGCTGTGAGGCGACAGTGCTACCCACTTAGCCACCGTGCCGCCCAGATAACTGGGTTCAGTTGTGACTGCATTTTTAACCTGTACCCAATCATGTGACGTATTAGAGTTATAAACTGTGTTATTAAAGCATTGATGGAAACGACATAAAATAGAGAAACATATGTGAGGAGTAGATACAGAGCATTATTGCAGAGACAGACCTTAATAAAAATGGTCTGGAGCAATTTGTAAAGGGTTTTGATGTAAAGCTGGATAGGAAGAAAGTCCCATTCAGTCCTACAGGAGTGGAACAAAATTCTACTCAAATTTAATTAAACCTTCAAAGAACAGTGAGAGCAAAGGACCGAATTCCAAACCACACCATACAGCACTGTCGTTTCTTTACCTTCCTTCATGCCCTTCGTCTGTCGACGAGTCGTGTAGCTTCTCCACACAGAGCTGGAGGAGTAGTAAGTGTCTTTTACAAACGTGTCATCTGAACTGTCACTCTCATCACCGTTGGACTCCTCCTTGTCATCTTCGCTTTCATCACTGTCAGAAGAACCTTGGCCTGTTAGAGAGAGAACGATACAGAGAGGTTAATCATATGGTCTTTGGTTTTAATCGTTTGAACAGGACCACATATTACCCCATTTATCTCCCAATCTAGTCATTTCCCATTTCTGTTTGTGAATCTGCTGCCATTTGCACAGCCTTCAAGCTGATTAAGGAGAGCCAGATCACCACACACCCCCTTCGACAAGTGTCTAAAGTGTGGCTGTGTTATATCATCTGGTTTCCCTGTAATCACTGGGCGCAATGCAGTAACACACCATGGACAAGACCCCAATCCATCACAGGGCCTTGACCAGCCAGACATAGCCAACTGTCTGCATGTTGATACCAGACCAGCTAATAGCACCACAGCGAATACAAACCCTGATTCCGCATCATCGGGAATTCACCTAATTTACAGCTGTGCCACCCAAGTTATAATGTAACTATTTTATCTGTAAGTGCTGGTTTAGTTTTATTACATCAGTTCTACCTAGATTATGGCTTTTTCAAATGATTGAATACTGCACCCGTTTTAACATGTGTGCAACTGCTGGAGTCTCACAAAGAGCATCGCCGAGTATAGAAAGTTATGCACTACAATCTGCAGATTAACTGCAATCTCTCATACAAGTGCCTCAGCTAGCCAGCAGTGGCTGGAATTGCAGCAGTAATAAGGAACCGTTCAACCAAACTGCAGAAAATACAGGTTGGCACTGGTTGCCAGATTTCTAATGATTCAAGTAGCCATGTTTACAGCATTCCTGATCTGTAAACTTAGAAACACAAATGATCTCATTTTAGCCCAGAAACATGTCATGTGCAGCAGTTTCTTACTTTTGCGGTTGCTGCCCTCTGTCTTCTGGGCGTTCCTGGCTGTGGTTGACATTTTGACCTGGTTCATGTCAACGCCGCTGCCCTCGCTGTCTGAGCAGTGTGCCTCACTCTCATAACCCTCCTTAAAGTTCTCCACGCTCTCAATGTGGTCCAGGTTCGCAAAGTACTCGTCGCCCATTTCCAAGCCCTCCTTATCTGCAAAGTCATCTGTGAGGATTTTTCCTGAGAGAAACAGAGAATGATAGAACAAGAAACATGATCAGTGATGTAAAAAACTGCACTTAACATATCCACAATCTGAGGCAAGCTCAGTAGCTAAATGGGTTTAGGGTAGACAGACATTTTTCTATATAATCTTTAGCAAGGGCAGCATATATGTCATTGTAATTACCATGCGGCAGTTGACGAGGCAGTCTACAAACATTTATTCTGTTCTATAATTAAAGGCACTTGTAACCATGGTTTCCTGGACATGGATTAAAGTTGTGAAATTGAAATGTCAGTGATTACATTTATACTTCTGGCATTTAGCATATGCTTTTATCTAATTTATTTATTTATTAGGAAACGAATGTCATGTTTTACACACTTTGGTTACATTCATGACAGAACAGGTAATTACTAGTTACACAACATTCATCAGTTCAAGTTTTAATGTCAAACACAGTCGTGGACAATTTTGTATCTCTAGTTCACCTCACTTGCTTGTCTTTGGACTGTGGGAGGAAACTGAAACCCATGCAGAAACAGGGAAAACATGCGAACTACACACAGAAAGGACCCGGGTCGCTCCACCTGGGAATTGAACTCAGGACCTTCTTGCTGTGAGGCGATAGTGCCACCCACAGAGCCACCGCTTTTATCCAAATGGATTTACAACTTTGACTGAATTCAACACAGGCAATTAAAAAAGGGTTATGGGACCTACTTAAAGGCCCAACAGTGGAAAATTTGGTGGTCTCTGATCAATAGTTTAGTACCTTAACCTTGGCTACCACTGCCCTAAAGTACTAGAAGCCAACCTTTGCAATGCATATCCACAAGTTAAATTAACTTGACTGGCTGTGATTGAATATAATTTCAATCTGAACATTGATATCCTTCACAGTCTAATATTATGGCTAACCTTTGTCAGGGAAAGCCTGTCCTAAACCTATATGGTTGTTTTTACTCTCTGAGAAAGAGAACCGAGTTATGAAAGGGACGAATTTAGTATGAGCACAATATAAATGTGAACTTGGTTGTACCAGAAGACAGTACAAAATCATCTGACCTTCACTGTATTTCTGCAGTGTTAAAGCAATACAGATTAGCTAAGGTAAGACATTCTAACATTCTCATCATCTGCTCTTCAAGACTGGAGTGAATTCCCTTTATTGTTATTGTTTATATTATGTACTAACACAACAACTAGTATTTGGCATACATTCATACTGGTATGTGCCAAATTAGAAATTAAAACATTTTGCTCAGTGGCTCTACAACAATCTAGAAACTAAAGCAGTCATTCTGATCACTAGCTACAAACTCTATTCACTAAACTACTCACTAAAATTTGTATTAAATAACAAAAGGGAGAAAATACAAAGTTGAATCATTTTATTTAATACCTGCATAGATGCAGATAAAAGAGCCTTTGGCTACATCATCCAGGCAGCGGATGCCCCAGCCTTTGTTCTGGGTCTTAAAGAGCTGCAGGCGCACCTGCAGGCCATGCTGCACCAAGCGGTTGGAGCACATCTGAGGATTACAGCGGCACTGCTTGTTGCACTCATACATGCTAAGGGGGGAAGAGGGGGAAAAAAACATACAAGTTAATAATAACACGTGGGTTGGTTTGTGCTTAAAACATTTCAAACGAGTGTCTGTATGTGTATACAAAAAAGCTCTGGCAGGCCGAGACATGGACACTTCAAGACATTTGAAGGAATCCTGTGGTATCTGGAACCAGGACATCATCAGCAGATCCTTCAACCTCTGTATATCAACTTCTAAATGTATGCTGAAAGTCCACAGTATGTGCTTTCAACTGTGGACAGGAGTTAGCATGGGCACCTTGACTGACCTGTGACCTTCGTGGTCCTGATGTGATTGCAAGGCAGCTGGATGAAAATCTTTGCAGCTACACAAAGTTGGAACTTCCGGAAAATACTCCCAATAACGTGTGTAGGAACATTCAAGGTCTTGGAAAACTATTTCCAGTCATTTCTTTATTCATTGTCTTCCTGGGGCATTAAAATCATCTCCTCTCTTAGCTTTTGTGACAGCTTATTACTTTTCTGTGTTTGCAACACACCTTAAAATCTCTGGGTGGTGCTCATATAATACATTGCTGCTGAAGCAATTTAAATCTTGTTATTGAGATCCACTGATCTAATTATGTTGTAACCCAACTTTAGGTCGTACAGACTAGCAATAGGTTTTAAGGTCAGTAATATTATTTAGAGGTTGAATAACTGTGGCATAACAGCATTAACAAACTATCCTGCTACTCTAAAAAAAAAAACATCATCAATCAGCTGACAGATTTTATTCAAACAAAATCCAGCTTTGCAGAAAAGGTTAGATTTAAAAAGCCTAATTTTCTTCAAATAAAAGTAAGTGTGATACCAACCCTGTGGGTAAGCACTCATCGAGCCTCTTGTAATTGTATCCAGCGTTGGGGTTGATCTGAGCTCCAGGAGTACACCCCGTGGCCTGCAGCGTCAGCTGGTGGCAAGAACACTTTGATCTGCAAACATATAGCAAGAGAAAAAATGGAATTTCCTTCCGGCCTTTAAAGATCACAGCCTAGAGAATGCAGGGGGAAGATCTTTGGATGTCTATTTTGAGTCCATTTGTAAGTCACGATCTATTCAGGCAGAATTTTCTGATCCACCTATTTCAGATGTCTAAGCTTGTTTAGAGATTCAGACTAGGAAATAGAATTACAGGTACATGTTCAGTGAGCATTCTTTTTATCACACACTGACTATGGTTTAAATGCATTTACTCCAATTATAAATTAAGGCTGAGGTGTTTATGGGTGTGTTCGAAATCCTAGGGAGCTGCCTTGCTGTCTTACGGCCTACATAGGCAGCTGCCTCAATAGAGAGGATTCTAATACAGCAATAAGCCACGAGAGACCGTGCATTACTGCGATTTTATCACGGGGAAGGTTGTTTTGGCACAACGTGAAGCGGAGTGCCTAAAACGTCTTTCCCCGTGATAAAATCATAGCAGTAACGCACAGTCTCGAGTGGCTTATTGCTTTTATAAAACGGCGGTCAACATAAAATATAATAAAATACAACAATGTTCAATAAATAAATGTTTTTATTTACAAAAACACTTACAAAAAGCATTCTTCCGCGACCCCAGGTAGTTCGTTAACAGTGTTGCTAGGCAACATGAGGGCGAACATAACATTCGCTTTTTCTTTTCAGTGGCGTATTAATATGGAATGATGTGAGGTGGTCACAGGTGTGCGTTTATCGGGGATTTTACAACGGCTTCGAACGCGGCTCAGCCAATCAGATTTTAGAACCGGAACTATCTGTTTTATAATAAGTCAATGACTTATGAGGCAGGTTATTCAAACGCACTACTTAGATAGCGATTCCATCGGTTTTGCGTTTAGCATTTAGCATCTTGCCATTAAAACCAATGGATTGAGGTAGCACAGCACGCTAACATGTCAATATAACATCTTCCTTCATGTACCGATAACGGTTACATTTCCTGACAAGCCCGAACTTGCAAATAAAAACACTCGGTACAAGTTTATACAAGTTAAAAATCAGTAATATTTTATTTACGTTTGAAAATAACTCGTTCGTTTGTCCATACCGTCAGCCATGTTTATTTTTCTGTGAGAGAAGAGCACCCGACCCGCAATGAATTCTGGGATTGCTTTGATCACTAAGGACGCTTCCGATGCTCGCTCGTTCTTGAGTCAAAATAACATTGAAATATTAAGATGCCTCAGTAGTGAGGATTTTAAGGCATCTAGGATTTCGAACAGCCTCCTTCTCGGGAGCGCGCACAGGATGACGTAAAATACTGCCTATGTAGAGAGCTCACTAGCTTTTCGAACACACCCTATATGTACACTCCACTCAATCTGATAAAAAAAAATCCTATGCAAAATGACACAAGTGTTGAGTACCACTTAGTCTACATGTTACCATGACAACATGCATCACATGAGCCGTGAAAATCGCATCACAGACAGTGAAATGAGCCTTTTCCCATGTAATATGCAATTTGCTGTGAAATTCAAACTTCAAGGTTTGTATTTAGCGATTTAACGTTTTTCATTCGCTTAGCATTCAAGTGCCTCACGTTTACTGGTTAATTTGCACTACGAGCAGGTCCTAGCAATCCAACGGCAATTCAGTTGGCAATCAGTTAGTCAAAACGTCTAGAATTTTAAAGCCTAAAGCAGCTAAAAACACGAGTCGGGTAACTGAGTTTGGAAAACTGTGGCCGCAGATTGGGGCGTGTCAAAACACGGACAAGTATTTTCATATTTGAGACGGAGCCTCGCACTGTTGCTGAATAATCTAGGTCTACATTCAACTCCTAAGGTAGGCTGTGCGGTGCATTGTAGTTTCCATTTATTCCATCATTCAATTTATTATTCAATGACTGCTGTGACATGTGGCACTTTCTTAAAAAATCTGTGAAATCGGTGTTGTTTAAAAAATGAGGTCCCTGAAATTGAGAACATTTTCCTGTGAATTTAGTAGGGCCCTAATTATGTTACCTGAGTATTTAGTTGGTGTGTTAAATTTTACAAACTGCCGCAAATACACATGCGGTGAACGTACTTAAACTTTCTGTAACTTTCTGTGGGAATGTAATCAGATACAGGTGTTTACATGGCTATTATTCCTCTATTTACGATTGAGCTATTAGTCAGATTAATAACGGATTATCAGGCTGCATGTAAATGTGGCTACTTACTTGTCTAGGCAGCCGTCAGTGCAGTCACACCCCACCAGAAAATTATCACTGGTGTTGATAAAGACTCCGTCCTCTGGTATGCGTTCTTTACTGTAAGCCACACTAGGTGGAGGTGTGTTATCGATCTCATTGACGCAGGACAGGGGGATGTCCTCGCGTCCGGCTGTGATGTCCCGGATGAAATAGAAGGGTCTCTGGGGCTGGAAGCGACGGTCCACCAGGACGTACGGGTCCAGACAGAACATCTCCAGGAAGATGAAGTCACAGTGTGTCTGGAAAAGGTAGCGCTGGATCTCCGTCATGTTCCTCAGGCTCAGGCCACACGGTGACTTGTAGATCACGTGGAAGGACATCTGAGAGACAAAAAAGGACCAATGTAAATTAAAGGGATGAATAAAAACAGTCAAGGAACTGGTTAAAGTTGTTTTAAGATGTGTTAGTTAAATCTGGCAAATTAAAATTTGAGACCAGCTACAATATATGGCCAACGGTATGTAGACACCTGACCATGGCGAGCCTGATGGACATCTCATTTCAAAGCTGTGGGAATTAATATGGAGCTGGCACCACACTTGTAGCCCACTACAAGTTTCTGAGGTCAGGCACTGACGTTGGACTTGTTAGCAACCCACAATTTAATTGATTTTGAATATAATCAGCTGGCTTGAGGTCAGAGCCACCGGAGCTCCTCCACACCAAACATATCAAAATATGTCATTACCCTACTTTGGTTATAGAGGCACAGTCATGCCGGAACTGGAAAGAGCCTTTTCCAAACTGTTGCCACAGAGGTGAAAGCATACAATTTACTTTTTATAAATGATGCTATACACGTTAGCTATTGATGTGACTGAACCACCTGAACTCAATGATTAGAAGGGGTGTCCATATACTGTTCAGTTACACAGATCTGATGATTGCGCAACAATAAATCAGAACATGGAACATTAATCAGACACTGGCATTCTGTTTTCTTCTGCAGTTGCTTAATGGCAGACAGTAATGTTTGGCTATGTGTTCTATTCAATGGCAGAGCTTAAAAGAATATTATATTTCTCCCAATGTGCATGTCAGAGAAAATTGGATCACTGTGCCTAGAACATGCATAAAGAAATCTGCTGACTCGACTCCCAAGAATAAATGTAATTACATAAACTAGGAAATTAATGACTTAGAGACAACCATATCAGTGCTATCACACTGAAGTAAAAAAACGTGACCATGATGTAACTGGTCCATTTTCATCGTTTTAAAATTTCTGGCATCACATGTGACTGTTCAGCCTCTATAGAAACAATAAACTTGATTCTATGCAGATCAAAGGATCCCTGCATAGAACACTGTTTGTTTTCAAAAGAACTGTCTGGAGTCCCAATGCAAAGGATGTCTAAAAACCTGTGTGGTTATCAGACATATCAGACAAACAGACCTTGCGGTTCAGACGACGGCGGGCGGTCATTCGGCGGAACTCGTACAGCAGCGGAGTGAGGAGCGGGTTTCTGCCACGGTGCAGGTCTGGCCGTGTGGGCCGGATGCGTTTCAGACACTCAGGAGTACACACGTGGGCCATGTAGAAGAGACGATCATTAGGGGCCTGATAAGACGGCTCCTGAGGAACCCGCTCGCTGGCATACGCCGTTACCGCAGACTGCACTGGCTGCAGTGACGGCAGTGACGGCAGTGACGGAAGGATGGTCGTTAGTCCCTGCACTGTCCCCGTCTGTAGGAGGAAGAACCTAAAAAAACATGGAAAAGAAGTGTCCCATTTAGCCCTGTGGTGAAAAAACAAAACACACAAAGACTGAACATTCACTTAATAAGCATTTGGATCTAACGTCACACGGAAACACTGGTTACTGGGCATAAACACACTATGAACTAATCGCACTGGGTTAGTCTCACACTCACCTAGTCACTCACACTTAGGGGCAATCCATCTTCTGCAAGTGTTTAATGGAGGAAATCAAAGTACTTTGAAACCTATTCTGACATGAAGAAACATACTGAACTCAAAGACCTGTTCAAATCTCCTCCTAAACTCTACACTGCCTCCTGGCTCCTCAATTTAACGTATCTAAAAAGCTGTTTACATCCTTTTTACATCAGCTAGTTAGCATTTCAGTGCGGAGTCACATGACATTTGCTACACAGGTCGCCGACTCCAAAGCCCAGCTGCACACAACCTGGAGCCTAGAGCAGCAACGATGCTAGAGTACAGCACTAAGTGTGTCTGGAACAATACAGTAACAGGCTATATTATTAAGCTGATGGATATTTCAACACCCTGAAAACCTCAGAACTGACTATAAAGGAAAATCATGAATCAATGTAGCTGTTCAACCTACATTACGAACTGAAGAGTACTGATGGAAACTAAGTGATAAGAATAAGACCTGCTTGCCGACCTGGGATTGTGTGTTTGTTGGATCAGGTTGCCAACAGGTCTAATCTGTAGATCAGTTGTGACAAGATGGCGAGGGGCAGGGATGTATGGAGAGGTGCTCTTCTTTGCCATCTGAATCCTACAGAATGGAGAAAGAAACACAGGTTAAAAACTAATACTGTACTTGTGCCTTGACTTGTAATTTCTAGGCATTAAAAGACATGGTTCTCCACAAATTGTAGTAAAATATGATCAGTGTCCTGATTTTTGAGATTAGTGATTAGCTAGGGAGTGGGGCTTATTAACATTATCAAAGTATGTTTTTTTCCCCCTCAGAATCCAAAGATTTAGACGATCCAGCACTTGTGCAACAGTGAGTCTGTTGCTCCCCCCATTTTAATGCAAAACAGATCCAACTAGTGAAACAACTTCGTTAACACACCACTGTCAAAAGTTCAAGCCCCCAAGTTTGATTCTAGGGCTGCCACTAATTACTATTTTTCTATCAATTAATCTATAGACTATTTTATCGATTAGTCAATTAATCTAAACGATAAATTTTCCTCCAAAAAATGTAATTCAGAATCTCATTTAAGCTGTATGGCATAATAATTTGGCACAAAACTAAATGTAAACAGGGTTTATGTCCATATTATTAAATTCTCAAGTGCTCCATATTAAACAAAGTGCAACATGTGTTTGACATTCCGTACACAAAGCAAAGTGCTTAAACTTACAGCAGAAATAAAATAGTTAGGTGGTCACATCTCATTAAGTCCAACATACTGAATGAAACAATATAGAAGTCAAAGTTTTGCCACGTCTAACTGAACTCACTAAGGAATACGGTATTTCAAGATCTCCACGATTAAGAAGCATAATGAAACAATATAGACGTGCAACATCGCGCTAGTGCTGCTGTGGCATACTATCAAAGCTTTGCAATGTACAAACCACCTTTTTGTTTTGTGCCAGTTTAAGTATTCCCAAACTTTTGATGATCTGGGTCTTGGAAAACTTCTTTGAAAGCTCTCTACAATCGGCTTCTGACTGCTGCAGACAGCTTTTTTTAAGACTGTGCTTAATGCCGCCAACGCTTAATTGCACGCAGCAAGTAGTGCTAAGGGGAAATCATATAAATGGTTATATGAATAGAAACAAATTAAATAACATTTTTCTTGCACGTGGGTGGTGCAAGTGGCAAGAGAGTCAAAGTAAGAAACTGAAAATGACTAAGTAGGGATTACAAAAATCCCCACATATGATGCAACTCACATATTTTTATCTGGGCCTGGAATCAGCACTGAGAGCGCACTGAAAAGTGCAGATGGCTAGACTGTTTCAACCCGAGCACCAATATCTAAAGTCATGTTCATTTCCCCAAAAAAATCCCCAGACGATAATATGTCATATTAAGGGATCCTTAGTTATAGACAACGCCTGAGAGAAGTAAAGCATTTGGGGTGATGTCACGAGAGAATGTGAGAAGTGAGTACTCACTCAGCACGGATAGGCTGTATAGGAGCAGCAAGCTGTGGACGAGGTGGTACAGGCTGAGCGAGTGGGAGGCGGTTGACAAGCAAACTGTTTTCATTGGTGTACTGCACCACAGGTCCTTTAGCCCTTACAGCTCCTATAGGAATCAGAAAAATGACAGAAAAGTAAAAAAAATAGACCACAAACTTGAATATAAATAGCATAAACAAGCATGCACATGCCCATGTGAATAGTTACCCATGTTGGGTCGGAAGCGCTGCTGGCCAGCCAGCTTTTTCTCCTGATGGTTGGCTGTGCTCATTTTCAGGTTGAACATGGGCTCTAGCCGGGTGGAGCCACGATAGATCCACTCACTCCGCTTATCATCCTTTACAAGACATTCAAATAATGTTTGAAAAATATTCATACAACATATATTTGTATTTAATGTCATTTTCTGTCTCTCTTGTCAGATCCGATTCCCCCACCTGTAATTGTGCAGGAAGACCGCCCCCCTTAACCTAAGAGAATCGCAGACTATCATATGCCCTCTCTGACACAGTAGTCGACCACTTTTTTAACCTGCCAGAAATGGGGTAGTATCCATGTAGGTGGATCGACCAGCCAGCAGAGGCCACAACTGCAGCAGCAATTAGGAACCCATTTGACCAGATCACCCTTCAGACACAGCCAACTGTGTCTGTTTTGGCGACCGGGCGGTTGATAGCACAACTGATTCGATAAGGACCATCTAAGCGCCTACTTCTTCATACTTCTGCTTCCCAAGATGTATTTAGTGACGTTAAACACAAACATATATCATGACAGTTCATCAGATTACATATGCGCACCGTGAACTATAACTAAATCTACTTACTTGCACACCTAACACTGGTTGTAAAACATGAACCAAACAATTTTCTCCTTTAGAATATGCAATGCATGGCGCATGTACCAGAAAGAGCATTTTGACGAGACTGCCGTCCACCTCCTCCACTCGGCTCCTCCACCATGTGCCCTCCCATTCTGTCTTGATTATCTGACCAGGCTTCAGCAGCACCATGGGTCTGTTTGGGTATGCAGTAATGTACTCCTCAATAAAGTCCCTGCATGACTCATCCTCTATGTCCTCCCATGTCTTTTTCACTGTTCATACAGACAAATACACAGATATTAGTAAAGGCCTTGGATTCGAAAATTAACCGAAAAACCATGCGACCGTCTTACGATTTATTCAGTTGCTAGTGCTGGTTCCTCAACCTGCCAATAAAATTTACTTTTTTTTGTTTATGCATTTTCTCCCCTTTTTATCCCTTTTTAGTGCATCCAACTGCCCGATTGCGTCATGCTTCCTCTCCACCAATGCCGATCAATGCTCTGATTGAGGAGATGTGGGCAGCATGCCGTATGCATCTTATCACCTACACTTTGACGAGCGCAGTGCAGCTCAGCGTTGTGTACGGAGAGTCACACCCTGAGAGCACTCTTTTCTCATCTCTGTTCAGGCGCCATAAATCGGCCAGCAGAGTTCGTAATGTGAGTGAGAGACCCCATCCGGCTTAGTCCCACCCATATCTGAACAACAGGCCAATCGTTGTTCATGTGGCTGCTCAGCCTAGCCGGCAGGCAGAGCTGAGATTCAATATGATGTATTCGAGATCCCAGCTCTGGTTCCAGCATGTGTTTTTACCGCTGTGCCACCTGAGTGGCCTAAAGTTATTTTTTAAGTAGAAAAAAGGTGATTCATAATCTAGCTTTTTGTATGTCAGGCTGTTGGGCTCCTGGGCAGGCCGGTGGCACCTTGCTGTAAATTAAAGGCTTGAGTCTCAGCTGTGTTGTGTCACCCAAGCTCCCCAATTGTATGCTTTTAATGGTTGCTCCAAATAAAAGCTAGTATAAACATTTATTTATTTACTTATTTAGATGTTTTATGCTGTGTTTACACAATGGTTATATATTTTTAATCAGTCTATAGCCCTTATCAAATGTTGTTTTAGTATGTTTTTATATGTGTTCTTTTAGACCAATTGTTTTAAAGAAAGTGATTTTGGCTTGGTTAAAATTTTTATCCACAGTTTTTGGTATTGCTATACATTGTTGTTCTTGTAGGTATTTAGGGCATTCAGTCAGTATATGTTTAATAGAAATGGGTATTTGGCAAACATCACAGAGTGGGGTCTAGTATAGACAACAAGCGAGTACACTCACATGGTCTGCAGACAGGGTAGAGATCCGGCAAGGCCACATAGGAAGCATAGCCATCATCAAAAAAGATCAGAAACCTGTAAGAACATGTGACAGGTACATTTATCAAGCTTTCTATCTGCATCCATCACTCCTTATTATTTACTCTCCCTCCTTTATTAGATTATTTATGGTTCTGCTCTGGCCTGCTTCTCTCTTACCTCATACGGTTTTTGCTGTTAGGCATCTCTGCAACAACGCCAGCATAGAGCCACACCTGGTTGCCATCCTTGTATTTGGCAACAACGCGAGCACCCACATACAGCCTTTCCAGTGTTGGGTGATAGTCAAATGCCACATGGTTGCCAGACAGCAGGCTTTTCCCTTTATTCTCAAACTTCACCTTGTACTTAAAGCTGTTACCTGTGTGACATCAGAAGAGTTGACTCGATCATCAAGGATAGAACAAACAGCAAACAACAAAACTGCACTAGTCCACCACCATTAATTTATCCACATACACCTCATCACTTACCAACTGAATTGATAGCAACCAAAA
Source organism: Trichomycterus rosablanca (assembly GCF_030014385.1). Taxonomy (NCBI): domain Eukaryota; kingdom Metazoa; phylum Chordata; class Actinopteri; order Siluriformes; family Trichomycteridae; genus Trichomycterus; species Trichomycterus rosablanca. The sequence continues at coordinate 14,848,555 of NC_085990.1, forward strand.
TTCCACGATGCCAGGTCTTGGTGCGCTTTTTCCCCAGAATGCTCATGTTAAGCTTCATGACATCCTGTTTGAGGGCCGGGTTCGGCTGGGTGGGTCCGTGTCCCGGGCCAGAGGACATGAACACGGCAGGAATGTTCAGCATACTGCCCCGTGGGGACTGAGGAGGCGGGGCGAGTCCTTTAGGGGGTGTGAGCGCTGTGGACGAGCCCTTACTGATGGTGTGCATCAGGCTGTGAACTTGCTGTGAGGTCCTATGAAGTGCTGCTGACGTTTCCATTAGCTGAAAGTATGTATCATCAACGTAAGACATTAAACAAGGTGTGAGACAAGTAATAACTCAATTATTTCAGCAGGAAAGAAAACATAATGATACAGTATTGGTACATATAGCAGAAAGTTCTCTCTCACCGTTGAATCTTTGCCTGGAGTCTTCTTTGGTGGAACCACTGTGGGGGACAATAATTAATTTCTTAGTGTAGCAGTTTTGATCATCATTTTGCCCTCAGCTAAAATGTCGATAGTTGAGTCACACCAATTTCTTAGTAGCTCCAACTGGCCTGACTGCATGTTTTTAGAAGAATGCCTATATTTGCCATATATACATATATACAAGTACAGTACAACAATATCCTAGCTTGTTTGGAAGCTGGGGTCAGAGTGGGGTAGGTCAGCCATTGCACAGCGCCCCTGGAGCTGAAAGAGTTAAGGGCCTTGCTCAAGGGCCCAACAGTGGCTGCATGGCAGAGCTGGGATTCAAACTTTCAACCGATAGCCCAAATCTCTACCCACTAGGCTACCACTGTCCATTGTACCACTGTTTTGGACTTGTGGGAGGAAACTGGAGCACTTGGCAGAAACCTGGCCAAGGAGTCAAACTCAGGCTCTTCTTGCTGTGAGGCAACAGCGCTGCCCTATGATGCGAATCTCAGCAATGGTGGGTTAGCATAAAGACTTTAACTGGCAAACCCAAACACAGAAGTATTCGATGCACTGTCTATTGGGCCACATGCTCTTCATCACCAGTATTAAAATTATCTGCAGTTGTGGTGTTCTGGCACACATATTTGCATGACAAATGGTTTCAATTATGTTGTATTGTGTTCTTTCATTTTCATGGAATAAAATAAAATCAAAGTACAAAGATAATGCAGTAAAAAAATGAAGCAGCCAGACATTCTAGATCTGAAGGTCGTGCATCATGCAAACAAGTGCACCCACTTTCTTCCTCACCCAATCCACTTACCACAGCCAACGGCAATGACATCATCGTCTTCGTCGTCATCATCATCGTCGTCATCGTCGTCATCATCAATTTCAATGATCTCCGAAGCGCCACCACCATCTACTCCTTCGTCGTCTTCCGAGCTGCTTTCCCGGTATTCAAGACCTATTTTACTGTACAGCTCCTTCACTAGAACCTCACACTGTACTACAGACCTGTCAAACACACACACACACACCATAATGTCAGTGACATTGACATCAATGACATCAATGAATCAGACTGTGTTTTACTGGCCAACATAACAGTCATAATAGTCATTCAACTCTTTTTAGACCCTTTATTTAATTCTTAGTAGAAGCTCATTTAAAGTATACAAGAAGGTATTCTTATATAAGTTTCCACAAGTTTTGTACACCCTAAATTTGGACAGTTTATCCCATTTTTCATGGCAGATTGGCTGACGAGCATCTGTGAAATGCCGTTTTTAGGTTTCTCCATGGGGTTACAGACTAGTCTTTGGCTGGGCCACTTATGGACCTTTAGAGACATGCCTTGGAGCCACTCCAGTGCTATTTTGGCTAGTAAACTGTTGTTGCAGTGCAAGTTTGCATGCACTCTGAAAGAGGTTTCTGAGGTTTGAAAATGTTCCCGCATTTGGCTGCATTTGGCTGCATTCATCCGGTCATTTAATTCGGTCTCCCTATACCTGCTGCTAAGAAGCACTGCCATAGCACGTTTCTGCTATTGCTTTTGGTGTAAGACGTACAACAAGGTCTAAGGGTTATTCAGATTGAACTTTAAGTGCAGCAACAAGCAGTACAAATTGAGCGTCAAATCGGCAAATCTGTAGGGTGCACAAGGTAAGCAGCACCGCCTCATACCATAGGAAACAAGCAGTCAATGCAAAAGCAATTTTGATACGCATCATGTGATGCAGCCTTTTTAGTCATTCAACAAGTGCAAATCTGCCAAAACTCTGTTAGAAAACATTACAGGTAAAGGAAACATATGGAAAAGTAAAATGTCATTATATAAAGACTTGTGAATTTGCTGTATTTGATAAAAAAATAAACAGACTTACTCTGATGCGTTGCAGCACAGCGTGTCTACAGTTGCAATGTCTTTTTCTTTTTGCTCAACCCAGTCCTGCAGTTCAGCTAGCTGGGCCTTTCTGTGCTTCACAGTCTCGCTGCTGTCCACCTGCTCCTCAATCCACTTGCGCAGCTCATCCAGAGATATGCCCAGCTCCTCCTCCAGCTCGGGTCCCAGCTCCATGTCCAGAGCTGATCCCAGACCTGGATCCAGTTCCATAATAATCCCTGAAAGACAGAGAGAGTTGGTCAGATTGCTAACAAGAGATGTTTAAAAATAAAGAATGGTGTCAACCCAAGTCCTATGTATTGTTATCAACTCAGCAGTGGCATTGACTTGGTAGAAACATGATTGTCTGCTGTACACCCTGTTTACTACTACTGAATACATTATGGGACACATCTTTGTTGTTACAGCTTGCACAAAGGCATTGAAACTGGACATCGGAGCAATGGACGTACGTCAACTGTTAAGATGAATCCTGTTTACTGCAAGATTATGTGGACGTCTGAGCACAAGTGTATTATTAACCCACAAAATGCAATGTAGAATGATCCAGCTCGCAGCATACAGAGATTGAAAGACCTGTTGATAGAGTCATTGTAGCAGGGACTACAAGACACCTTTAGATGTCTTGTGGAGGCCATGACTTGGTGGGTCAGTTGTTTAGACATGTTCCTATTGTTTTGCTCATCTGTGTATTCTTAGTTCCAACTCCATACAATGACCACTCACTAATACATTCTTTGCACTATTCTTCTTCTTCTGTTTGATTTAATGGCGGTTGGCAAACCAATGTGAAGATGCATTTATGCCACCAACTGGACTGTGTAACACGAGATATCGAGAGAAAAAAAAAACCTAGATTCTATTTTATATATATATATATACAGTGTATCACAAAAGTGAGTACACCCCTCACATTTCTGCAAATATTTCATTATATCTTTTCATGGGACAACACTATAGACATGAAACTTGGATATAACTTAGAGTAGTCAGTGTACAGCTTGTATAGCAGTGTAGATTTACTGTCTTCTGAAAATAACTCAACACACAGCCATTAATGTCTAAATAGCTGGCAACATAAGTGAGTACACCCCACAGTGAACATGTCCAAATTGTGCCCAAATGTGTCGTTGTCCCTCCCTGGTGTCATGTGTCAAGGTCCCAGGTGTAAATGGGGAGCAGGGCTGTTAAATTTGGTGTTTTGGGTACAATTCTCTCATACTGGCCACTGGATATTCAACATGGCACCTCATGGCAAAGAACTCTCTGAGGATGTGAGAAATAGAATTGTTGCTCTCCTCAAAGATGGCCTGGTCTATAAGAAGATTGCTAACACCCTGAAACTGAGCTACAGCATGGTGGCCAAGGTCATACAGTGGTTTTCCAGGACAGGTTCCACTCGGAACAGGCTTCGCCAGGGTCGACCAAAGAAGTTGAGTCCACGTGTTCGGCGTCATATCCAGAGGTTGGCTTTAAAAAATAGACACATGAGTGCTGCCAGCATTGCTGCAGAGGTTGAAGACGTGGGAGGTCAGCCTGTCAGTGCTCAGACCATACGCCGCACACTGCATCAACTCGGTCTGCATGGTCGTCATCCCAGAAGGAAGCTGACGCACAAGAAAGCCAGCAAACAGTTTGCTGAAGACAAGCAGTCCAAGAACATGGATTACTGGAATGCCCTGTGGTCTGACGAGACCAAGACAAACTTGTTTGGCTCAGATGGTGCCCAGCATGTGTGGCGGCGCCCTGGTGAGAAGTACCAAGACAACTGTATCTTGCCTACAGTCAAGCATGGTGGTGGTAGCATCATGGTCTTGGGCTGCATGAGTGTTGCTGGCACTGGGGAGCTGCAGTTCATTGAGGGAAACATGAATTCCAACATGTACTGTGACATTCTGAAACAGAGCATGATCCCCTCCCTTCGAAAACTGGGCCTCATGGCAGTTTTCCAACAGGATAACGACCCCAAACACAACCTCCAAGATGACAACTGCCTTGCTGAGGAAGCTGAAGGTAAAGGTGATGGACTAAACCCAATTGAGCACCTGTGGCGCATCCTCAAGTGGAAGGTGGAGGAGTTCAAGGTGTCTAACATCCACTAGCTCCGTGATGTCATCATGGAGGAGTGGAAGAGGATTCCAGTAGCAACCTGTGCAGCTCTGGTGAATTCCATGCTCAAGAGGGTTAAGGCAGTGCTGGATAATAATGGTGGTCACACAAAATATTGACACTTTGGGCACAATTTGGACATGTTCACTGTGGGGTGTACTCACTTATGTTGCCAGCCATTTAGACATTAATGGCTGTGTGTTGAGTTATTTTCAGAAGACAGTAAATCTACACTGCTATACAAGTTGTACACTGACTACTCTAAGTTATGACTATATATATATATATATATATATATATATATATATATATATATATATATATATATATATACTGTATATTACTTGGTGTTTTCCCTAATAATCCAGCTAGTGTTAAACTGTGTTGCTGAGCCATTTCCAAGGATTGCAAAAGGTTATTTCTTTCTTGTTCATATTTTTTTACAATGTAGTAGTACATGTTCTACAGTTTCTTCCTGTTTACAGTGTATGCAATTTCCTGTACTATGTTTATTGATTATCTTTAGTGTGTGATTTAGACCTGAGTGCCCTATTCTTAGACGTGTTATTATGGTTTCCTCCCTCCGTCTCCTGCCTGTCCTTCTACCTGAATCTTTTTTTGTATTCTGTATAAATGTCTTCCTGTTTCACTTCTATACCAATATTCCTGCCAGGCTGTTTTGCCATACTTTTTAATGTAGACCTTTGCCTCTGTTTTGTTCAGTGGAATATGTAGATCTATGTGTTTGTGTTTTAAAGTTCGTTTTGCTATTTTATCCACCTGTTCAATCCCATTCTCTAACCCAACATGAGCAGGAACCCAAAGAAAACTTACTGACCTACCTTTGGTATTTCTTTGCACTATTACAAACCTGTAGTCTGATGTTTCTCCACTTATTGTATCATCTGTATTTGTCTGGCATGTGGTGGATCCTGTTAAGTGATGGATGGGTGCATAGCAACCGACTTTTATTTCATAGCAACAGATGAAGTACAGTAGTGTACCTGTCCAAACAACTGGTAGGTGCAACCTACTACATCATTGTTATTATTTGCCCCCGTTTTCGTCCACACAATGGAGACGAACAGCAATTGTTCCAATTAATACTGCAAATATACTGAAAACTACAAACATACAAGACAAAACGCGTTGTATAAACTTTTGTTCGTATACTTGAAAAAAACGGTGTATTGTTTAGCGATGCTATGCAGCTAACACAGCTAGCTTACCAACAAAGTCCGGCCTCTGAAGCTCCTTTAGTTGGTCGCTCCAGTTCACAAGTGCTTAAACCAGACCCGGTACACATAAATATTTAACAGAATGCATTTAACAATATAATGAACATGGCGAACGCTTTACAGTATGTATACCTACACAAATATAGCTAACTAAATACGAATAATTTCATTCAGCCAGTCCTCATGACTGCAAATGTTGTTTTCCCTACCCGTATACCAACATTCCCGCCTCCCCTAATACGATTGGCTAGCAGTTCGATGCTGTCCAATCAATTCTCACCAGTGCTGACGATCCGAAGCGTAACAGGCAGAAAACGGGTGGGAAACAACAACCCGCGTTGACCAGTTTTAACGCTTTGAAGACTAGCCAATGAAAGCAATAGTTGGGTTACAAGAGCATACAGACCTTCCCGCGGTGTGAAGGTTTTATTAGTGTTGCATGACTCCACCAAGCCAGGTTCAAATCATCTCACAATATTACCAAGTATTCTACATAAGATTTACTTAATAGCTTTTAATTTACTTTAGCCCAGCCCAGCACAATTTAAAGCCCCAAGACTTCTATAACATTCTCTTATCTAGCATTATGTTATTATGCCTGACTATATTTAGACCTTAATGCAAAGAATTACACGTTGTGCCGAAGGTCCTGGGTTCGATCCCCAGGTGGGGCGGTCTGGGTTCTTTCTGTGTGGAGTTTGCATGTTCTCCCCGTGTCCGTGTGGGTTTCCTCCGGGTGCTCCGGTTTTCTCCCACAGTCCAAAGACATGCAAGTGAGGTGAACTGGAGACACTAAATTGTCCATGACTGTGTTTGATATAACCTTGTGAAGTGGTGAATCTTGTGTAATGAGTAACTACTGTTACTGTCATGAATGTAACCAAAGTGTAAAACATGATGTTAAAATCCTAATAAACAAACAAACAAACATGTTGTGCCACAAAAAAACAGTTACTTCTTAACAAAAACAAGGGCCTTTTCAGCCTGATCCAACATGGTTATGTCCTTAATTAGTACCATGATAAGTTGTAAAAAGAAATTGCTTTATTGTATCTGACTATTAAACATGTTGGTCCACACCATATCATAGGTATCTCTACCTCCAAAATGTGTGTGGCAATACCAATTTGAAAACAACTGTACATGTCAGGGTCAGAGATATATTAAAAGTTGGGCTGACAGTAATTACTTGTGGTACACTGAATGCAGCAGACATACAGTAGGTAGCCTAAAGAACCAAGAAACTTTAATAAGGGCCAAATTATTATGGCAGGATAACGTATCTCTGAAGATACGTATTCTCATTCTTGAAGAGGAACTTGAGGTCATGGCTCAGACACCTGTGCAATCTTGATGCAATGTTTGTGCTCATTGGAGGCTTGTACATACAGATGTACAGTATATAAACTTTAACTTTAAATGTAATTTTCTGCCAAAAGTTCTGAACTGCAGCTGAAAGATTTGTTATGAATAAATGTCAGAATGTAATAGGGTTTGTATATTTTGTTTTTTTTTAAGTTTTATCTAAAAAATCTTGAAAGATCTAGAAGTTTACATTTACATTTTTGGCATTTAGCAGACGCTCTTATCCAGAGCGACTTACAGAGGTGCTTCCATAGTAAACATTTTATTACTCTAGTCTAAGTAAACAACAGTCCAAGAACACAAATCTGCTAGAACCAAAGTTTTTTTTTTTTAATGAAAAAGAAATGAATAAGAGTGTTAGTAAGTAAGTAAGTACAAGTCAGCTGAAGTGTTTAGTAAACACGGTACAGAGCGGGGTTTGATTAGACCTCAAAGGTAACTTGGTGCTGGTTCATTTTTGGCTTTGTAGGCGAGCATCAGTGTTTTAAATTGAATGCGTGCAGCTACAGGAAGCCAGTGAAGACAACGCAGCAGTGAGGTGATGCGGCAGCATTTGGGTTGGTTAAAAATCAGAGATGACTAGGTCCTGGGTTGGAGATTGATCTCCAGGAATGAGTAACAGCTCTGTCTTGCTGGAATGTCTCCAAGTTAATATTAATAAAATATAAAATAATGAATGCAGTGCTGGTTTAATTGAATGGACAGTAGAAATATAAAAACAAGTTGCTTTAGTTATCTTCTCATCTCTGCAACACATACTTCCCTGGGAACTGGATGGTGTGCTCTTAGTGTGATCTTTTCAAGATTGCCAACAAGTAGGGGAGTAGCAACAGAGTTAAATATCCTCCAACTGGTATTTCAGTGTGGAGGGGGGGGAGGGAGGGGGGGAGGGAGGGGGGGAGGGGGGGGAGGGGGGGGGGGGGGGGGGTGGCAATATAAAGCTTGCTTGACTGTGGACAGTGTTACCCATGCTCTAACGTAGGAAATAATTTAAATAAACACACACACACTTAAAACAGATACAAATGTCTAAGACCTCCACGACATTAATGTTGATTACAAGTTTATTTGTTTTTATTGATTATCTCTGCTTGTGAGATGACTCGGTAGTAATGCGCCGCCCTGGCTGCAGGAGTCAGGAGAAGTCAGGAACTGCTCGACCAGGTAAAGAAACTAAACTTTGCTTCAGCAACGAAACATCTAATAGTTAATGTTTATTTTTTTTTATTATTACACTGGCGATACATGTGTCAATTATAATGTAAAAACATGACAAACCTAGTAACCGAAATACTCAGAATTTTTAGCTGGTTTTGGTTCAACTTCTCCATGAAGTCGGCAATGCTAGCTTAGCTTATTACGCTAATCGGCTAGCTTTATCTGTTCTTCTCTGTGTTTGTCATATTTATACAAGGTTACTTTGTATTAACGTGCAAAAACGTTCACAACAGAGCTTCTAAACAAACCTAATGCGACAATTCGGGTTGTTTTATTCACCCAAGTGCTCGTTGAAACACAGTTCCTGTATCAACTTGGCGTTCTTGTTCCGAATTACACCATGTTCCCTTTATATGTGCACTCTGTAGGGTTGTATGTCGTGCTATTTGCATCATATCTAGTGCCCCACGTGTTCGTAATGAAGCCATTTTGGACCAGCTTTCAAGTTGATAGCAACAAGTGTTCGGCTACCCCGTAACACTATGTACCCTAAATAGTACATAAAATAGGTAAAGGAGCTATTATTATTGTTACTATTTGACATATCATTTAGTATTTTATTGTGCGAATTGAGGCACCAACAGTGTTACAGCAAACTTATTTTCAATATGTTCAGTTAAATGCTCGAAAATTCCATGACATGCTGTAAAAGTGATTATATCTGTCTGTATTTAGAGCTTATTATAGAGTCAGTGTTTTTGAAGCATAAACATGTACACTGTTTACGATGAGCCAAAACATTTGGACCACTCCTCAAAATATGTGCCTGGTGATGCCTGTTTAGTAACGTCAGAGACTGATCAAATGACAGTAGTTGCTCTAAGTCCACGTGTTGAATGCAGCAGACATGGCAAAAGGCTTGGCTCACAATTGTCATTCCAATGCATCCCAAAAGTGTTTAATGGGGTTGAAGTCAGGGCTCTGTGCAGGTGAGTTAAGTTCCTCTACACTTAACTTATCAAGCTCTGTTTTTGTGCATGCTGGACCTGGAAAAGGTGTTTCCCCAAACTATTGGTCAGTTAATAAGTTACTTAAGAAGTTGTTTCAGCCACAACAACAGTTTAGGAAATTATTTATTTATTTATTCAGATTTTAACGTCGTTTAAAAAAAATAATGTTTTTTTGTTTAAGCATTTTCTCCCTTTTATCACGTCCATTGCGTCACGCTTCCTCTCCACCAATGCCGATCCCCGCTCTGATTGAGGAGAACTAAGCGAACCCACGCCTCCTCCGACACGTGGGCAGCATGCCGTATGCATTTTTTCACCTGCACTTTGACGAGTGCAGTGCAGTGCAGCTCAGCGTTGTGTACGGAGAGACACACCCTGAGAGCACTCTTTTCTCATCTCTGTGCAGGCACGATCAATCAGCCAGCAGAGGTCGTAATTGCACCAGTCGTGGGAGAGAGACCCTATCCGGCTTAGTCCCGCACATATCTGAACAACAGGCCAATCGTTGTTCATGTGGCTGCTCAGCCTTAGCCGGTAGGCAGAGCTGAGATTCGATACGATGTATTCGAGATCCCAGCTCTGGTTACAGCGTGTGTTTTTACCGCTGCGTCACCTGAGCGGCTTTTAACGTCATGTTTTACACACTTTTGGTTACATTCATGACAGAAATAGTAGTTTCTCACAAGATTCATCAGTTCACAAGTTTAATGTCAAACACAGTCATGGACAATTGTGTATCTCCAATTAAATTCACTTGCATGTATTTGGAACCTACACAGACATGGGGAGAACATGCAAACTCTACACAGAAAGGACCTGGACCTCCCCACCTGGGGATCGACCCAGGACCTTCTTGCTGTGGGGCGACAGTGCTACCCACTGAGCCACTGTGCCGCCCAGTTTAGGGAAGGCACTTTCCTGTTCCAGCAGTACTAATCCCCTGTGCACAAAGCAAGGTCTATAAAGATATGAAGAAAGGCTTGGTTTAAAGAAACTCCAGTTGCCTTGTTGTAGATAAATTGATAGATTGTTATAACTTTATAGATAGATAGATAGATAGATTGATAGATAAAAATTGCACAACACTGGTTTGCACGTTATGTACACCGTATTCACTTTATAGGCTTACATTGCACCTCATATTGCATTTTTTATATATATTACACCTTATATTGCATTTTTTATATATATTACACCTTATATTGCATTTTTTCTTTCTTCTGTTTTTCTGTAAATAGAAATTCAGGCAGCACGGTGGTGCAGTGGGTAGCACTGTCACCTCACAGCAAGAAGGTCCTGGGTTCTATCCCCAGGTGGGGCTGTCTGGGTCCTTTCTGTGTGGAGTTTGCATGTTCTCCCCGTGTCTGCGTGGGTTTCCGCCGGGTGCTCCGGTTTCCTCCCACAGTCCAAAGACATGCAAGTGAGGTGAATTGGAGATACAAAATTGTCCATGACTGTGTTGTGACTGGGCAGTTATAAAAAGCATTTCACTGCTAGTTGTATGACCTGTATGTGACAAATAAAATTTGAGATAGATTGATTGATAGATACAGTGCATTACTGTAGACATGCTAAAAACTAGATTACTGGAAGTTTGACAAGTCAAAATGTGTTTTTCTTTGTACCTAAACTCTTGCCATCTATATGTTTGACTCTCTAGGCATCCTTTGGTCAGACAAGAATGGCTGACATGAAGACACCAGATTTCGATGACCTGTTGGCGGCTTTTGATATTCCAGACATTCCAGATATATCAGATCCTGATGGTAATCACAATGAATCCATTGCTGGTGGCAAAGAGAGAAGTGGTGGTACAAATCAAAAGCCCACAGGTCCCTCAGAGATCTGTGCTACTACTCATGACCCCTCTGTAGTTAGTGTTATAGTGAAGAACAGTGTATGCACTGATGTCTTTGAAACTAGGAAAGAAGAGGATGAGAACATTAGGCAAATGAGTGAAGTTTTAGAAGAGGCAAAGAGGTCTGAAGCAGCCAGACTGTCTCCCCAGGTTGCACACAGCCTAATGCCAACCGACCCGCTCAGCCATAATGGTTTCAAAGCTGTCTCAGAAGGATTTGTGGAACCCTCTTCTCCTCCTAGTCAGTCTCAAATGCAGACTGAAGGCCATCCCTGGTCCCCTTGCTCCCCTAGAATAGCCAAGGAAAGTGACGAGAGCAGCCAGAGTAAAAGTCACTCTAATCCATCCGCCAACTTTTCACCCTTCCCTGCTTCTGCTCCCTCTATCTCTTGCTCAGATGTAACTGGAATACTCTCCTCCAAAGTTGACGAGGATGAAGTCAAACATCCTGTATCTCCTGCATGTCCATTCACTCCACAAAACAGCAGTTCAAGGACTGGAGTTCATCAGACGTTGTCAGATGACGAAGAATCAGAACCGGACCTCGCAAGCCCTCCGCTTATGATTCAGGAAAGCCCAGACTTAACTACATCTTCACCTTCCAAGTTTCCATTCAGTCACAGGTCATCCAGTGAGCTCCAGCCTCCTTCCCCTTGTTCTCCATCCTCCCCCATTAGCAACGACCAAACTGGAGAGACATCTGCTGCCTCACAGCACCCAGCTCTTTCAGTCCCATTTCAGACTCCCCCACAAAACATCATGCCAACTTTAACAACCAAAAATGCAGACCCATCAAGTCCAGAACATTATCCAGAGCATATCATTGAGGAGAGAGATTCTCCTGAGAGCCCTGAGCCAGAAAAGCCTTCTTGCCCACAGAGCACTGAATTGTCCACCCTAGTTCAGGAGCTAGGAGAGAAGGAAACTCCACAACACATAGATATACCTGACAAAAAGGAATCCGTGAAGAATGGTGACCAACTCATTAAAAACAATAGTTACAGAGATGAGGTTGAAAAGAAAACAGATCCAGATGAAGAGAAAGCCTCAGCACCTGTCAATCCAGCCTCTGCAGTGTCTGCCAGGCCTCTCAAAGTTCGAATCAAGACGGTTAAAACCCCTACTGGCAATGTCACACGTACTGTTACCAGGCTGGCCACAAAAGGTGCTACAGGAAAGGGTTCAGAAATCAAGATACAGGGTGGTAAGATGGCCACAAGGCCTAAAAGACCTGCTAATTCTATGTCACACAAGCCCCAAGACTCAAAGACACCGATGCTTCCTGTGTCAACGCTACAGGATGCTAGCTCAGCCATGTTGTTTGCAGCCAGTAAGATCCAGAAAGTTGCAGCTACCCTCTCAGCCTCATCTACTTCATCTCCATCACAGTCCTCCTCCAGCGTCAACATTAGCTTGGCCGGGCAGAAAACAGTTTCTGTACCTTCCACCAAACCAGCGTCTATTGTGAACACGACCGGAGCTGTGATCTCTCGCAGTCAGTCAAGTCTGGTGGAAGCCTTCAACAAGATCCTTAACAGTAAGAACCCCCTTCCAAGCTACCAACCGGACCTCTCAGTTTTGCCCCGTCCTGAGTGGGGCCTCGGCGTTCCGGCTTCAGGTTACCGCTGCCTGGAGTGCGGTGACACATTTGCCTTGGAGCGTAGTTTGGCGCGCCACTACGACCGGCGCTCCCTGCGTATCGAGGTGACATGTAACCACTGTACGAAGAGGCTGGCATTTTTCAACAAGTGCAGCTTGCTGCTGCATGCTCGTGAACACAAAGAGAAAGGACTAGTCATGCAGTGCTCACACCTGGTCATGAAACCTATCAGCATGGAGCAGATGGTTGGCCAACAGGATACCTTGCCCATAGGTAAGTTCTAAGGGTGGGACATTTTAATCTAAACATATTTGTGACCTTAAGGTTCTTGTCCCAGTTCAAAACCATGGGCAATAATGTAGTGTATTTGAAGGCCTGGGGTTGAGGCCAGTGCTTTGTGCAGGCCAATGGAATTGTCTCCCACCAGAATGGTCAATCTGTTTTTATGGACATAAAAAGGGCCCTACCCAAACTGTTCCCACTAATTTGGTAACATATTCATTTTATATAATTGACTGTGGCTGAACCACCTATATTTAATAATAAAAAGTAATATCCACATTTGATCATGTAGTGTATCTGTAGCCTGTTTACATTCCTTTAAAATGCCTTTAAATAGTTCTAAGAATAGCATTTAGAGTGGGGATAAACAATTGTTTTGGTGAGTTGTTTTCTTTATTGAGTGCTTCTTTATTCTTGATCTTTTTTTGCAGGCGTGCTTTCTTCATCGTTGCTGACCTCCACCTCTTTGCCAGGATATAAGGAGGAAACCGCTGGCTCATTGGGGTCCTTTGATAACTGGTAATGATAGGACATTATTACCTAGAATTAGAGTTGAAGTCAAAAGTCTGTAGGGTGGCCACTCAGGTGGCACAGCGGTAAAACACACGCTGAACACCAGAGCTGGGATCTCGAATACAATCGTATCGAATCTCCGCTCTGCCTGCCGGCTCTCTCATAACTAATGCAATTACGACCTCTGCTGGCTGATTGATGGTGCCTGCACAGAGACGGGAAAAGAGTGCTGTCAGGGTGTGTCTCTCCATACACAGTGCTGATCCGCATTGCACTCGTCAAAGTGTACGTGACAAAATGCATACGGCTTCTGCCCACGTGTTGGAGGAGGCGTGGGTTAGCTTCGTTCTCCTCAGAGCGGGGATCGGCATCAGTGGAGAGGGAGCATGACGCAATCGGGCAACTGGACAAGCTAAAAGGGAGAAAAAGGGGAGAAAATGCATAAACAAAATAATAATAATAAAATAAGTCTGTAGTCAAGCTTTAAGATGATTATTTCAAGAGGTGGTTGTTTAACTGTCAGCAGTTTTTGTGGTTCTTGGATTAAATCTAACTGTATGGACAAATTTCCTCTAGGCATAAAGTGAGAGTATTCAGAGTCAGAGTCAGAGAGGTTTTATTGTCATTTCAGCTACATACAAGTACATATTGAAACGAAACAGCGTTCCTCTAGGATCACGGTGTAACATGGTACAAAAAGTGCAAGACAATACAAAACAGTGTAAATACAACAATAAATACAAAAAATCCTATAATAAATAACTACAAAAGATATTCCTAATTATCCCTAATATAAACAAGTAATTAGAAGACAGGACTAAAGACAAGTGTTAGTACATGATGGTGAATAGATGGTACAATGGTTCATGAGGTAGTGACATGTTGTACATTAGCAGCGTAAAATTGGCAATGCCGATAAGGTGCCTAAAAAGTAAATAAGGTGCAAAAATACAAGTAAGGTGCAGAAATTACTTGTTCAGTTCCAGGAGGTGTGCAAAAAATGCAAGTAACATAGTCAATACAGTTCAGTGTGTGGCAGCAGAAAATTTCCGGAGGAAATTGTTACAGTCCTGAGTTTAGAAGTCTGATTGCTTGAGGGATAAAACTGTTACACAGTCTGGTTGTGTTAGTCCGGATGCTGCGGTATCGTCTCCCAGACGGGAGCAGAGTAAAAAGTCCATGTGATGGATGGGTTGGATCGTCCACAATGCTGAGAGCTTTGCGGATGCAGCGGGTGTTAAAAATGTCCGTGAGAGATGGAAGAGCGACCCCGATGATCTTTTCAGCTGTCCTCACTACTCGCTGGAGAGTCCTGCGGTCCGACGCAGTACAATTTCCGAACCAGACAGTGATGCAGCCGCTCAGGATGCTCTCGATTGTTCCTCTGTAGAACGTGGTGAGAATGGGGGGTGGCAGATGAGCTTTCCTCAGTCTTCTCAAAAAGTAGAGACGCTGCTGGGCTTTCTTGGTGATAGAACTGGTGTTGAGGGTCCAGGTGAGATTCTCCTCCAGATGAACACCGAGAAATTTGGTGCTCTTGACGATCTCAACAGATGAGCCGTCGATGTGCGGTGGGGAGTGGTCCCTTAGTGTCTTTCTAAAGTCAATGACCATCTCTTTGGTTTTATCCACGTTCAGAGACAGGTTGTTGACTTGGCACCAGTCCGTTAGATGTTGTATCTCCTCTCTGTACGCTGACTCATCGTTGTTGCTGATGAGTCCCACCACAGTTGTGTCGTCTGCAAACTTAACGATGGAATTCGAGCTGTGCATTGCTGTACAGTCGTGCGTAAGCAGAGTAAACAGCAGTGGACTGAGCACACAGCCTTGGGGAGCGCCGGTGCTCAGTGTGGTGGTGCTGGAGGTGTTCTTACCGATCCGGACGGACTGAGGTCTCTCAGTCAAGAAATCCAGGATCCAGTTGCAGAGAGAGGTGTTCAGGCCCAGCGTGCTCAGCTTTCCAATTAGATGCTGAGGAATGATGGTGTTGAATGCTGAGCTAATTCCTTTCAATCTTGGCAAGTGACTACTGTTCCATGCATTTTGTCAAATTAGGGCTTAAAAGAAACCCACCATTATAGTCATTTGAGATCACTAACAAGGAATTAGAGACAGCTTTAGATGTAGTTAAATTACATAAAAAATTTTACATCTTCATATGCAGAATTTAAGTTTCTTTATGTTTGGATATGTATATGTATTATTTTTATTTCTTTTCCAGGTGCCCAGAATGTAAGAGTCCATTCAGCTCAAAAGAAAAACTAGCAGCACACTTTCAGGAGTCGGAGCCAGCTGGATTAGACACCGTAAGTATTTGCATTACTTTAAGCCAGAGCTACACCACATGACACAAAGTATATAATATCCGGATGGATGATCAGATAAAATCCAAAAAAAGTGCCAAAATTGTTTGCCATGACTTGCTTGAACATGGGTGGCATCGTATACAGGCAAGCAAGCTTCTTATTGTTAAGTTAAGCCACACCCATTGCTAACATGTTTATACAAAGAATTATGTAAAGTAAACATGCAAAGCAAAGTGCATAAAGACATGATGTGATGAGTTTGGTGAGGTGTAGAGGAACTGCATAGAGCCCTGAATTTCAGCAAACTACACAGAAAGGACCCTGGCCGTTCCACCTGGGAATAGAATCCAGGACCTTCTTGCTGTGAGGTGACAGTGCTACCCACCGTGCCACCCCTCTAACTGTAGTGAGGGGAAATAAATAAATAAATACATACATTAGTCTGTGTGCTACCCCTCTGGATGAATGTTGGTAACTGTATTGTAACCTGCATGTGTTTGTGCTGTGTTCAGTGTTGTACTCAGTGCTCTCCTCCAATGCCCCTGTGGAACTCCTGCAGTGCTTCAGCCCACCAGCGGCTCCACCAGACGCTATCCCCTGTCATCTGTCCCGAGTGTGGACTTGTCTGCCAAGCACAAACCCTTAACACACACCTGTACAAAACCTGCTTGCACTACACACGCCAGCTCGGATACAGGTAAATACTGTGCGTTAGTTACTACCAGTACTGTCTTCAAAGGTGAACTACTAGAAGTAAATATGTGGACACCCCTTCTAATTAGGCATTTTAGCCACAAGCATTGCTATCCATGTAAATGCCCATAATTGTTGAACAGAATGTCCAACAAGCTAATAAGCCGGCGTCCACATACTTTTAGCCATTTAATGTATTTGAGAAGTTGACTTAACATTCTAATATCTGGTCTTCATTTTTTAGGTGCCCCTGTTGTCAGCTGGTGTTTGGAGGTGTGAACAGTCTGAGTGCAGCGAAGAATCACATGCACACTGCCCACTGTGAAGTCTTTCATAAATGCCCCTCGTGCCCAATGGCTTTCAAGTTTGCTTCCAGTACTGATGCCCACTGTAGAACCCAACACCCTGATATTCCAGACACTGCTAAACAATCCAAGTAGGTTTCCACTACAGCCTTGTTTATCTATAGATCCTTTTTAATAAATAACTGGGTTCAGCTCCAGCTGAAATCAGCTCAAACTCAGTTCAGCTCCATTGCCAGGACATAAACAATCAAACATAATTTAATGACAGCTGTTTAAGATAATGTGAATAGTACAGACAGCTATAAAGAAAATTTTGCAAAAAAGATATTGCAAATTTTATACAAGAAGTTTTCTTGTAGTATCTAAGTATCTAATAATGCAATACACCGGCTTTTAAACCAGTGGATACATAAACCAGTTTCTGTGAAGTCTGGCTGAGCACTGCCTTTAACATCTTTACCATGTCAGTGGAAAATTTATCTACAAATGTGTGTATTTTCTAGAAAAAAGAAGCCTAACATGCTAGCAAAAGACTGTGGAGTGTTTGAACTCAAGATGATTAGATTGGGAGATAAAGGCAGAATAATCCAGATAAAAAAAAATGCAAATTCTGTTTTATTTTGTTCCTATTTTACAGGGAAATCTTCAAATGTGTGATGTGTCGGACCGTTTTCACCCAGAAGACACTGCTTTACCATCATTTTGACACCCACTTAGGAACACAAAAGGTTCCTGTGTTTAAATGTCCAGACTGTAACAAGCTGTTCACACAGAGGGCTTCACTCATAGAACACATAAAGGTTTGGCTTGTTTTATTTTATTTATTTTTATACATGCTTCTACTAGGGCTGTCGCGCTAACCGCAATTTTTAAATACCGCGGTATAGACCAGCCAACCGCAGGGCATGCCAAGCAACCGCAACACTGCGATGTTCACGTTTTTTCTTTCTTTTTTTTTTTTTTGTTGCAGGGTCCATCTTGTTTTACGCTTACATTCGGGCGTAATAAATGTTAAATAAATTCATGTTCGCATCCGTTGCTGCTGAGTGTCAGGCTTTGTGTTTTAAAATGGAAACAATGGCAACATTAATTATAGGCAAGTTTATTAATGATCAAATTGAGTTCACACTCAATAAAATACATGTAATTTAGACTATATTTAAACAGCCTTGGCGTACTAAAACACTTAATGACGGTTAATATGGCATTGCAGCCTGCAAATATTCTCTTGCTGGCTTGCTGGAATGATTTAAATGTATTTTTTCGTTGAATAAAAATGTATTGAAACGAATAATAACTTGAAATGTAGTATATATTGTTATGTTAATTATACCTACTAAATAGATGGTTAATACTGGCACGACAACCAGGCTAGATTTCCTCTGCTCTCTAAAGTCGCATGCAGGTACAGTACGTGTGTATTAGTGCAACGAGCACCATCAGAGAGAGTTTTAGTGCCGAGGGGAACATCGCTACCCCACTCAGATCCTCTCTGGAACCACATCAGGTGAACATGTTGGTTTTTCTAGCACGCATGATAACGCAGGTTTAAGGTCTTATTTTTTTACCATGTTTTGATTAGATGTGCATTTAAAATATTTAGCCTAAACTCTTTTTTTTCGTTTTACAGTGTATATCAATCCTAGGCTAGAAGCTAAATTTAAACCTTTTTTTAATAGAGAAAAGACGTGCATTCTTATTGCGCATCTTAGCTCTGTTCTGTATTTAACAATAAACACGCATTTGATTTGTCCTAAAGCTGTCTCATCTTTGTCATTATAAAGCAATAATATACTGAATCATAGCTTAACAATAAAGTTTGTTTATATAGCTCTAAAATCCAGATAAATTAAGTAATAAAATAAATAAATAAATAAATAAATAAAATAATTATTTATATATATATATATATATATATATATATATATATATATATATATATATATATATATATATATATATATGTATATACTGTGTATATATATATATATATATATATATATATATATATATGGCGATAATATCGCATACCGCGGTGTTGAGCCACGCTAAATACCGAAAGGGGAAATTCTTATACCGCGACAGCCCTAGCTTCTACTGTTTCTGCTTCCCTATTTACTACTATAATAACATTGTAAGGAAATAGGAAAGTAAGGTAAAAGAAAAGACGTAAGGAAGAAAATAGCAAGAACATATAACGGTTTGAAGAGTATAAAAAAAGAAAAGAGGGGATCAATAATGAAGAAAACCTTGTCCACAGTGTACAAAATGAGAGATTCATTCATTTTCCTCGAATGATTGTGTGTTTAGGCTTCGCACAGAAAGTCGGCGGCACACCTGATTCAGAAAGGCTCGGTGAAGATGGAAAGCTCTGATGGGGAGGAAGAGGAGGATGAAGAGACAGAGGGAGATCAGAGAGAAAAGAGGTCTGCGGCTCTCAACGTCCAGTTGTGGAGCTGCACCGAGTGTCAGACTCGCTACAGAGATAAAGAGAGCTACATCAGTCACATGGCCAAACAACACAGAAAGGTCAGCAGCCATTCAAACTCTAACCATGTTCAGCTGTCAGTTACAGATACATGGAGTACACCATGTCGCCAAAAGTATATAGACACCCGATTGTAAGCTTGGTGGCTATCCCATTCCAAAATCAGGAGCAGTATTATAGAGGCTGAAACACTTGAACTAAATACTGAGAAGGGGTGTCCACATACTTTTGATCATGAAGTGTATATTATACACTATACCATGTAGAATAACTACCAAAGTATAAATTCTGTTGTAAATAAAATTATGTGAATACATAATTCATTACTGTTTATTCACGTCATAATCTGAAGGAGCTGAAGAGGTTTCCTTGCATGCTGTGCGAAGGCTCCTTCTCATCCTCCTCAAGTCTGAGACGTCACATCCGGGTCAAACACAAAGGCATCAAGAGATCTTTCTACTGTCAGTAAGTAAAACCTAACCAGTTTTGAATGATTTAAAGAGGGAATTGTTACGTGTGACTACGTTTAGTCATGGAAGTGAAAAAATAATGGTATTTACCTTTAGAGCTATAAGGAATAAATCCAGCCTCACTCTTCTAAGGTGCTTTGAGTTGCTCTAAAGAACCTACCAAATTGATTGTTCTTTTGCTTGTCTGGTAAAGCCTACAGTACTAGATTTACATAGCCAGACTAACATGAAGCATAAATAGTTTGTGCTTTCTACACACCATTAGGATGAATTGGAACATCAAATGTGAGTCAGGACTTCTCATTTCAGAACCAGTGCCTGAACTTGCATACGGCCCTTTTGATTAAATGGGCACAAATTCCAACAGGCACACTCCCAAATCTTGTTCAAAACCTTTCCCGAGAAGTGGTGGCTGTTACAGCCACTGGGGACTTGAGGCGGAAGCTCTATAATAATGCCAATGGCTTTTGGTCAATGTCCACTGTGTTTGTAAACTCTGTACACACTGCACTGTGTAACATCCATAGCATGACTTTGCATTCCTGTAGGATAAACAAAGTGTTGCATAGGAGAAAAATGTAGTCAGTATTACACTGTAGACAAGAAGTTCCAATAGGGTTGAGCTCAGGGTTCACTTTAAATCTTTTGACCATGTCTTCATGGACTTAGTCTATGGCTTAGTACACAAGTAATGCTGAATGCATTTCTATTCATTTTCATTTTTTCACCCACTGCATTATTCTGGATAGGGTGGCAGTCCAATCCTCCCCTTACCGACAAAGCCATTAATGTCTGTGTAGACGCCTGGACAGCCAATAGCACAGCTGAGATTATTTTATTATAATTAATAGGTGTGACCAAATCACCTAAATGTATTAAGTTGTCCACATACTTTTGGCAACATGGTGCAAGTTCTTTTTTATAGCTGAGCTGTTGATCAGCTGTTTCCTGATACATTTTCTTTGCAATATCAGAATTGAAATTGAATTAAATTTTGGGTGGCATTAACAGTCCTACATTTATAATAATAATAATAATACATTTTATTTATATAGCGCTTTTCAAGATACTCAAAGACGCTTTACATAAGACAAATAATCAAAACAAATACGTACATACACCATACAAATCATAGTACAAAATCAAAATAGTACATCAACATCAAGAATAATTAAGATAAAAACAAAGAGAGCAGCATAAGACAGTTCATTAAAAATTAGCTAAATTATGAGAGAGAACAACAAATATAGAACAATTTCTTAAAATTAGACAGAAACAGGACAGATTCACATGCAATCGGGAAACTGAAAACTTTACAAGTTTTAGGATCTAGGACTTCACATTTCTGTCGTGATCTAGTATAAAAACTATTAAAAAGACTGATACATTTGACTTTAGAGTACCTGCAGACACCCTGGTTTTATAATCTGTTAAACTCGCGTGTGTGTGTGTTTGTGTAGGTTATGCGCCGGCAGCAAGAAGAGTTTTAGCAGCAAGCTCGTCCTAGAAAAACACATCCAAATTCATCACGGTGGACAAAGAGGAGCAAACGTGCAAGGCCAGGTCAGAGATTTTACATGCAGTGTTTAGAAGGTCCTGGGTTCGATCCCCAGGTGGGGCGGTCCGGGTCCTTTCTGTGTGGAGTTTGCATGTTCTCCCCGTGTCTGTGTGGGTTTACTCTGGGTGCTCCGGTTTCCTCCCACAGTCCAAAGACATGCTAGTAAGGTGAATTGGAGATACAACGTTGTCCATGCCTGTGTTCGATATAACCCTGTGAACTGATGAATCTTGTGTAATGAGTAACTACCGTTCCTGTCATGGATGTAACTGATGGGTGTAAAACATGACGTTAAAATCCTAATAAAACAAACAAACATGCAGTATTTTGTCATTTCTTTGCAGGTCTTAGACATTTATTACCATAAATTCCTCTTACAAAGTCGTGGGTCAGTAGAACTGAGTAATTACAGATAATGGAAATTAAAACTGCATAATTTCATTTACAAACAAGTTCTTTTTTTAAGAGGTCTATACTTGGTCATCAGTTCCAAGTCGAACTTTAAAAGCAAAATGTTTAAATATTTGGAATCCTGCAGGGTTTATTTTGTCTGCTCCACAATTTTAGATGTTCCAGGAGTGATTGTTGTCACACACATACATATATAATTGATTTTATGCACCTTATCAATGAGTATGAAACACCAAAAGTACAGTGGTACCTTGAAACTTGACATCAGTTGGTTCTGGTTCTGAGTTTCAAGGTATTTTCTTCCTATTAGGATGTATGGGAAACCTGTTAATGCATCCATTGGTCCCGTGAAACTGCATATATTTTAGAACAATGTAAAATAATGGGGTTGATTTTGACACTTATACACAGAAAATGACAAATATAATATAAAAACACTGAAATACAATTGAAAACAGTTAAAAATCAATCAAAATACAATAAAACATGCACTTTACCTTACTTCTTTATTGTTTTCTTATGCTTTTTAATTGTGGAGATGCTTGATCTTAAAATACAGTATTCCTTAGCGAGTTCAGTAAGGGCGCATTCACATGAAAAGCCAATCAAAACCACTTTTGCGCTGGCTGTGCCGTTATTATAAAGTGTGCCGGTGCACAAAGCTTAAAGGGACTTATCGTATTAAAACACAGAGCAAGAATTTCATTAGTGGAGAGAACATATGAGCAGTAATAATTAGGAGAGGTTTAGTGTTTCTATGTTTGTGTTAATGTTCAAGACTCTCGAAAAAAGCAGATTCTTACTATTTGTCAGCATTCCGAGCTATAACACAAGTTTAAAAGTGAAACAGAAGAAAAATACATTTAAACATATTTGCACTTTGATGACGTTTTACCACACCTCTCAAGTCGAGCGCTGAAAAAAACATCAGTCACACACGACGAGTTTAAGGTAAACATTGAGTTCAAGGGTACAAATTTCCTGATGAAGGGTGACGAGTTTAGGGGACATAGAGTTACAAGGTACTACTGCAATTAGGAAATATGTCCAAATACTTTTGGCCATATAGTGTACATTTCTTTTACTCTGTATTTCTGTCTTGATCCCATGTGTTAGGTGAAGTCTCGCTTACCTGATGCAGCTGACAGCTCCTCTGAACAGGACGGAGCATTTAACACTGCTGCAGAACATAAAACAGTAGCCAAAAAATTGAGCCAGGCTCAATACAGCAGTGCGCAGGAAGCCAAGGGTCTCCGCTGCATGCCATGCGGCTTCGTCTCTGAGGACAAGGAGGAGTTCGCGCTCCACATCCAGACTCATCGTGGCGACGGGGGCAAATCCATGCAGTGTCAGCAGTGCGGGGCTTGTTTCGCGTCAGGTTCTTCACTCAGCCGGCATCTCTTCATCAGCCACCGTGTGCGTGACCGAGAGCCGGACGATCAGCGCGAGAACGCGACCCCGGACGCCATGCTGGAGGCCGAGTCTCCAGGGTCACCGTCTCGGTCAGAGGACGGAGAGGGCAAGATGGGGTGCAAAGTGTGTGGGCGGCAGTTTAGCAAAGCCGCCGACCTCAGCACGCATTTCCGTACACACGGCATGGCGTTCATCAGCGCCTACAAATCTGAAAAACCAGCTTGAGACGTACTAGGATTCAAACTGGCAGTTCTGGATGAAGCTCTGATTCAAGATGTACAAAGTCCAACTGAGCCTGTGCTTTGGGTGCCTTGAACAGCTGAGATATTCATAGTTTGGCTGCATTCACATGGACAATATTAATATCTGTCAAAAACTAATACTAATACCATTGAAATTTAATAAGAATACACTGATCAGCCATAACATTAAAACCACCTCCTTGTTTGTACACTAACTGTCCATTTTATCAGCTCCACTTACCATATAGAAGCACTTTGTAGTTCTACAATTACTGACTGTAGTCCATCTGTTTCTCTACATACTTTTTAACCTCCTTGGCCATATGTCATATCCACTCATACCAGCACAACACACACTAACACACCACCACCATGTCAGTGTCACTGCAATGATGAGAATGATCCACCACCCAAATAATACCTACTCTGTAGTGGTCCTGTGGGGGTCCTGACCATTGAAGAACAGAGTAAAAGGAGGTTAAAAAAGCATGCAGAGAAACAGATGGATTACAGTCAGTAATTGTAGAACTACAAAGTGCTTTTATATGGTAAGTGGAGCTGATAAAATGGACAGTGAGTGTAGAAACAAGGAGGTGGTTTTAATGTTATGGCTGATCGGTGTGTCGAATGCACCCATGCAAGGCCATGCACTTCAAGGGGCGCTCGGGTGGCGCAGCGATAAGGCGCGCACTCCTGAGTTTGAATCTCAGTTCTGTTGGTCGGCACCTACACTGATGATGATTGGCCAGTCTCATGGAGGAAGGGCTGTAGTCAGCACAGAGACGGGGGATAATGGAGATAGGTGCATGACTCTCTGTGCACAATACCGTAATTCCAGTGTTTACAGGTGGAACTGGACCAGAACAGAGCGACTAATGAGAATGAAATGAAATTGGGCTTTGTCCCAATCCACATTGTACTATGCTAAATACCTGACTGTTGAACAACTGTTTAGCTTATGGTATGTAGTTTAAGATGCAAGTTACCCAGTGATGTGGAGAAACACACCCGCACCACACGTCCATGTGCTGGTGGAACCCAATAATGCCCATGTGAATGCAGCTTAGTTTTTTTCCTTTTAATTAATCACACATTTGGTTGAATTTTTATGTGATTTTTTTTTTGTTTTGGTTTTTAATGACAGTTTTCCATCATGCCTTGGACAGTCTTGGCATTTTATGTTGTTGGGAAGCTTTGAAATATAGACAAGTTTTAATCTAGCCAAAATGTAAATACAACACTTCATGCAGGTGTTTATGCAGCTAAGTGTTAATTCACTCTGCATTACGATACGTGGCAAAACCGCTTTTGCGCTGACTTAAGATTTTAAGATTTGCTGCTAAGTTTTGCCGCTCGGTTTTTACAGCTTGCCGCTGCACTCAAAGTTCAGTCTGATTGAACTTTGACCTTTTCAAAGTGCAGCCAAAGAGACAGACAGTATATATGACTATCTGCACATACATGGTGGAGAGAAACTGATTCTCGCTGACCTGTTATATTCCACTTTAAATTAGAAGCATTGCATTGTGAGAAAAATACGGCACATTGACTAGTGAGCTGGAAAATGTGGAGAATATGTTTGCATTTCAGATTTCACTTCCATGTTTACTTATCCTGGAGTGGCTTGTTGTGACTTTGTGGCCTTTTAAAAAGATTTAATGCTCCTTGTGATTGATGAAGTGAAGTTTCATGAACCTGTTGCCCCTTTCTTAAAAATCTTACATCTTGGGCGCCCAGGTGGCGCAGTGGGATAGTCTGCTAGCACAGTGGTCCCCAACCACAGGACCGCGGACCGGTACCGGTCCGTGGGTCATTTATTACTGGGCTGCACAGAAAGAATAAATAATTACAAATCGCTACGAGCGATTACATTTCCAATGAAAAAAGCTCTGGGTTCCCACTGATTTTCCATTCTATAGTTCTCCACCAGTATGTGAAATTATCTTATTTGAAACTGGTCCGTGGTGCAAAAAAGGTTGGGAAGTGCTACACTAGCACACAGACGCCGAGATTCTGAACTCCTCGGTTCGAAACTCGGCGCTGCCATCGGTCGGCTGGGCACCATCTGGCAGCATAATTGGCAGTATCTGCAGCAGATATTAATTGGCTACCGTATCTGCAGGGTGGGGGCCGGACTATGTGTGGGGTGGGATCTTCATACGCTGTGTAAGGACCCTGATTGGAGGAAGAGACGCCTGTGCAGAAAGCAGGGGCGAGAAGAGGAGGGCTGTGCACGTGTCGGAAGAGGCGTGTACAGCGCCGTGCTCTCCTCAGATGCAATCTGGTATCTCTCAGCAGCGGAAGACAAAATTGAGTGTGCTAAATTGGGGGGAAAATGGGGAGAAAATGCATTAAAAAAAGAATCTTACGTCTTCAAATGAATACGAAGTAGAGCGCTTTTGCTTTAAACTAAAATACATTTCATACAAAACTGCATGTGAATAAACCTCAATACCGTCAGTCGTTACTGTTGTGAGGTGTTTCCAGCTTGGCGCTCAGTGGCACAGCCAGCAGAAAGCAGTTTTGCCATGTATCATGTGAAAAGTGTACGCCCACTCTCCGGTGAATTAACCACAAACCGCTTATCAAGTAAAAGCAGCCTTACTGTGAACTATCAAAGACCAACAAATCTATATATACAGTGTATCACAAAAGTGAGTACACCCCTCACATTTCTGCAGATATTTAAGTATATCTTTTCATGGGACAACACTGACAAAATGACACTTTGACACAATGAAAAGTAGTGTGTGCAGCTTATATAACAGTGTAAATTTATTCTTCCCTCAAAATAACTCAATATACAGCCATTAATGTCTAAACCACCGGCAACAAAAGTGAGTACACCCCTTAGTGAAAGTTCCTGAAGTGTCAATATTTTGTGTGGCCACCATTATTTCCCAGAACTGCCTTAACTCTCCTGGGAATGGAGTTTACCAGAGCTTCACAGGTTGCCACTGGAATGCTTTTCCACTCCTCCATGACGACATCACGGAGCTGGCGGATATTCGAGACTTTGCGCTCCTCCACCTTCCGCTTGAGGATGCCCCAAAGATGTTCTATTGGGTTTAGGTCTGGAGACATGCTTGGCCAGTCCATCACCTTTACCCTCAGCCTCTTCAATAAAGCAGTGGTCTTCTTAGAGGTGTGTTTGGGGTCATTATCATGCTGGAACACTGCCCTGTGACCCAGTTTCCGGAGGGAGGGGATCATGCTCTGCTTCAGTATTTCACAGTACATATTGGAGTTCATGTGTCCCTCAATGAAATGTAACTCCCCAACACCTGCTGCACTCATGCAGCCCCAGACCATGGCATTCCCACCACCATGCTTGACTGTAGGCATGACACACTTATCTTTGTACTCCTCACCTGATTGCCGCCACACATGCTTGAGACCATCTGAACCAAACAAATTAATCTTGGTCTCATCAGACCATAGGACATGGTTCCAGTAATCCATGTCCTTTGTTGACATGTCTTCAGCAAACTGTTTGCGGGCTTTCTTGTGTAGAGACTTCAGAAGAGGCTTCCTTCTGGGGTGACAGCCATGCAGACCAATTTGATGTAGTGTGCGGCGTATGGTCTGAGCACTGACAGGCTGACCCCCCACCTTTTCAATCTCTGCAGCAATGCTGACAGCACTCCTGCGCCTATCTTTCAAAGACAGCAGTTGGATGTGACGCTGAGCACGTGCACTCAGCTTCTTTGGACGACCAACACGAGGTCTGTTCTGAGTGGACCCTGCTTTTTTAAAACGCTGGATGATCTTGGCCACTGTGCTGCAGCTCAGTTTCAGGGTGTTGGCAATCTTCTTGTAGCCTTGGCCATCTTCATGGAGCGCAACAATTCGTCTTTTAAGATCCTCAGAGAGTTCTTTGCCATGAGGTGCGATGTTGGAACTTTCAGTGTCCAGTATGAGAGAGTGTGAGAGCTGTACTACTAAATTGAACACACCTGCTCCCTATGCACACCTGAGGCCTAGTAACACTAACAAATCACATGACATTTTGGAGGGAAAATGACAAGCAGTGCTCAATTTGGACATTTAGGGGTGTAGTCTCTTAGGGGTGTACTCACTTTTGTTGCCGGTGGTTTAGACATTAATGGCTGTATATTGAGTTATTTTGAGGGAAGAATAAATTTACACTGTTATATAAGCTGCACACAGACTACTTTTCATTGTGTCAAAGTGTCATTTTGTCAGTGTTGTCCCATGAAAAGATATACTTAAATATCTGCAGAAATGTGAGGGGTGTACTCACTTTTGTGATACACTGTATATATATATATATATACAGTATATATATATATATATATATGTATATATTAGGGTTGGGCGATATTGCCGAATTTCATAGCGTCATACCGTCTTCAGAAAATACCCCGGTATACGGTATTACCGCGGGGGGTGCGGACGTCTTTCTGTTAGTAATGGGTCGTTCGCGAGCGATCCGATTCTATTGAACGGCGCTTTCAAATGAACCGAGTCATATACATATACGTTATACATATGTTTTATATATGTTTTCATTTTTGCGGCGTTCTTATCGGCTGTAATACACCCATTCTGCTTCACATCAGTAAGGGGAATTAATCAGTCATAATAAAAGCTGTTTATTGTCGGAATTCAAATCCGAAACACTTTTAGTATCGCGAAGAGTGAGCGCGACACACACACACACAGATTGAGTGAGATATTATATTGTATAAACTTGCACAAGTGTGTTTTTTTGCAAGTTCGGGCTTGTCAGTGAATGTAACCGTATTCGGTACACGGAGATATTATATTGACATGCAAGCGCGTTGTGAATGGCAAGATGCTAACTGTTAGCTTAGCAAGCAAAACCCGATGGAATCGCTGTCTAAGTAGCGCGTTCGAATAACCTGCCTTATAACAAGTCATTGACTTATTAGAATCCTCTCTACTGAGACAGCAAGGCAGCTCACTATGTGTTTGAACACACCCTATGTAGAGAGCTCCCTGGATGCGCGAAGGTCTTAAAGTCTCCGTTTTCAAGGTAAACCTGAAGCAGAAATTTGGGCGCTTAACATTTTTAAAATACCGCAATACCGTCATACCGCCCAACCCTATATATATATTTTATTTTATTTTTAATCGCTTTTCTTATTTAACCGTTGCAGCCCTGAATGTATGTACAAGTTGTCACACAACACAACCTCTTTTGTGTTTTATGCACTAAATGCCAAAATTATGTAGACATCTTGTTCAACATCCCAGTCCTGAACGATTCCTACACATATTCAACAAGGTTTAAAAGTGTGTCTGTGTTAAATCAGTCAAATAAGCATTTATTTGGTCTGCCAGTCATTAATCATGACTTAATATTAACATTCCAATTCATCCCAAAGGTGTTTAGTGGGGTTGAGGTCAAGGCTCTGTGCAGACCACTGGAGTTCCTCCACGTCAAACTTGTCAACCCATGTCTTCCCAGACTTTGCTGTGTTCACAGGGTCACAGTCGTTGCCACTACTTTGTAAATTTAGGATTTGTTTTATAGAATTGGTTTTATTCACCTGTTAGCAACAGGTGTGGCTGAAACACCAAAATTCAATAATTAAGAAAGGCGTCCTTCTGCTGTGCTCAGGTGGCGCAGTGGTAAAACACGGTAGCACACCAGAGCTGACATTTCAAACTCATCAGGCAGGGTGGGGAGCCGGATAGGGACCTCATAACTGATGCAATTGATGCAAGGAATAATGCCTTGATCAGAGTGTGTCCCGCCGTATACAAAGCTAATCCACATGAACTTACCTCATGCAGGTGAAAAGATGCAGTCGTCTACTGCACGTGTCGGAGGGGGCGTGTGTCAGTCTCAGCCTCCTCAGTCAGGGTGGGGAGACCCCACTCACTTAGTCCAGCCTTTTCCAACCCAGCAGACTCAGTGGCCGATTTTGTCTACTGCAGGCACTGCCAATTGTGCCCGCTAGATGGCGCCTGTCTGACCGGTAGCAGAGACGAGATTCGAACCGGGGTGTTCTCAGCACTGGTGCGCTAGCGGAATATCCCGCTGTGCCAACTGGATGCTTTTTTGTAGCTCTTTAATAAGATTTAATACGCACTGATTTATGCAGTAAACTTTCATAAACCCATGCCCCTTTTCATCATCTCACATCTCCAAATAAAGACGATGCAGAGCCTTCTTGCTTTAAACAAAAATACATTTCATACAAAATGCCACAGGTGTGGCTGAAACACCAAAATTCAATAATTAAGAAAGGCGTCCTTCTGCTGTGCTCAGGTGGCGCAGTGGTAAAACACGGTAGCACACCAGAGCTGACATTTTGAACTCGTCGGTTCCAAACTCAGCTTGACATGAACAACGATTGGCAGGGTGGGGAGCCGGACAGGGACCTCATAACTGATGCAATTACGACCTCTGCTGGCTGGTTGATGGCGCCTGCACAGAGTCGAGGAATAATGCCCTGATCAGGGTGTGTCTCTCCGTATACAAGGCTGATCCACATATGAACTCACCTCGTGCAGGTGAAAAGATGCAGTCGTCTACTGCACATGTGTCGGAGAGGGCGTGTGTCAGTCTCGCTCTCCTCAATCAGGAGTGGAGAGGAAGCGTAATCGGATAGGACTAGATTGGGAGGAAAATTGGGGGAAAATGCAAAAAAAATAAAAGAAGAAAGGCGTCCAAATAGGAGTCCTTTTGACAGTATAGTGTATCACCTGTGATCTGATTCATAGCTTCTTTTGTGTTTTTTTATTGAATAATCTAACTTTAATGCTAAATTCATTACTTAACACTGGTGAGCCAAAACATTTGGAGCATCCCTCAATGCCTATTTTGTGACAACTGTGCATGTGAGTTAGTAGTTAACAGGACTCCTATCAGAGCTGTTTTGATTTGTCCTAATGTTTTGGCTCATCTGTGTATGTGATTTGAACATTGATGGACCTTGAAACATTGATTTTTTGATATTAGTTCTACTTTGGTCAGAGCGTAAATTTTAAAGTAATGTTTTTCGTCTGCCATGAGTTGTTGAATCAAACCCTTTCTTTGTAAAGAAAATGATAAAGGACCTTATACTGTGCAGCATGCTGTACCGAATAGCCATTAATGACTTTGGGATGCAGTGCTGTCTGGATCAGTAGGCAGCTGTAAAATGCAGTATTGTGTCTGTGTGTATGTAAATGATATATACCGATCAGCCATAACATTAAAACCACCTCCTTGTTTATACACACACTGTCTATTTTATCAGCTTCACTTACCATATAGGAGCACATTGTAGTTCTACAATTACTGACTGTAGTCCAACTGTTTCTCTGCATGCTTTATGTCCTTTCATGCTGTTCTTCAGTGGTCAGGACTCTCCCAGGACCACCACAGAGTAGGTATTATTTGGGTGGTGGATCATTCTCAGCACTGCAGTGACACTGACCAAAAATATCCAGCCAACAGCGCCCCATGGGCAGTGTCCTGTGACCACTGATGAAGGTCTAGAAGATGACCGACTCAAACGGCAGCAATAGATGAGCGATCGTCTCTGACTTTACATCTACAAGGTGGACCAACTAGGTAGGAGTGTCTAATAGAGTGGACAGTGAGTGGACACTGTATTTAAAAACTCCAGCATCGCTGCTGTGTCTGATCCACTTGCACAACACACACTAACACACCACCACCATGTCATTGTCACTGCAGTGCTGAGAATGACCCAACACCTAAATAATACCTGCTCTGTGGTGGTCCTGACCATTGAAGAACAGAGTAAAAGGAGGTTAAAATAGTATGTAGTGAAATAGATGGACTACAGTCAGTAATTTTAGATCTACAAAGTGCTTCTATATGGTAAGTGAAGCTGATATAATGGACAGTGAGTGTAGAAACAAGGAGGTGGTTTTAATGTTATGGCTAATCAGTGTATGTGATACTGAATGAGATGTTTGGTAGAAGGTCTGAGTTCATACTGTCATCATGTCTGGTCTGTTCACACCACCAACTCCACTTATCTCTTCAAAATCATTCAAACCCAAACAGTCAGGGTTGCAAAATGTATGCAGAACATTTTATATGACGTTTATGCTTTTTTCTAGTTGCTACTCATTATGGCCAAATGTATTCAGATCCTTGACCAGCTTGTTGGACGTCCTATTCCAGAAAACATTTGTTTACATATCAGTTACGTATCAGTTAAACAAGGTTGAAGGAAAAGGTCTTGCTTACAGTTTAAGTTCTAGTTTAACCAAGCTGTTCAAAGCAGTTGATGTCGGTCTGCCAACCGGCAGTAAGTGTGGCTGAAACACCTAAACTCAATAACTAGGCTGGACGTCCACATACATTTGGCCATAAAGTTTAAATTTAATCAGAACAAAGTTCTGGCAGCAGCAAGCCATCTTTTCATTTTATTTTAGCCAGGTTTAGCAGTCATTTATCCAGCAGCTTATTCTAATTTAAATTTTATTTATAATAATCTTTATTTTTTATATTTAATATATATTAACACCTTAAAACATTCTAATGCTTTGAGTAAATTTACAGCTTTTCAGTGCTAATTAATAAAATTAATTTAAAAAATCATTATTTATGTCTTGTTTCTTTAATGCAGTTAAAGTTTTTTAGTAGTGTCTCAATGGTGCTCAGCATTAGCTCTAAAGTTTGTGATTGGGCCCCACATGAGGTCAGTCACCTGAGGTCAGTAGCGAACTATGACTCTTAAACCTTGACTCTCTGCTCTGTACGTCTGGCTGGGCTGGGCAGCTACATGAACAACGATTGGCTGTTGTTCACAGAGTGGGACAAGCTGGACCTGGTGCAATTTTGACCCCTGCTGGCTGATTAATGGTGCCTGCGCAGAGTTTGGGAATAATGCTGATCAGTCTCTGACGTCTCTAAAAAAATTTAACAGTGGCCCTAAACTCTGTCGTAGTGTCCTCTTTTAAAGTACTGCAAAAGTGAAACTAACATGAAGACTTCCAGTAGAAGTGCTACACTTAAAGATGTCCCTGTAGAACCATTGCTATTAACTATATATAAATTAACAGTTCTATATACACCGATCAGCCATAACATTAAAACCACCTCCTTGTTTCTACACACACTGTCCATTTTATCAGCTCCACTTACCATATACAACCACTTTGTAGTTCTACAATTACTGACTGTAGTCCATGTGTTTCTCTGCATGCTTTGTTAGCCCCCTTTCATGCTGTTCTTTAATGGTCAGGACCCCCACAGGACCACCACAGAGTAGGTATTATTTAGGTGGTGGATCATTCTTAGCACTGAAAGTAAATGAAAGCAAATTTGTTTTCCAACACTGTTTGATACACATGCTTTGATTATACTGTTAGATAGTAACAAACACATTAAAATATTGACCAGTTGAATTAGACCTTTTCAGCAACCCTGTTACTGTAAGATCCTAGTCCATGGTGGTGAGATGGGCCAAGATTTTGCTTCAAATCTGTCACATCAACTCTGTCAAATTTGAACATACTGAATGTCAAACATAACTGAAGATTACAGTATTAACTACAGATTTGTTTTATATACTGTAAGCTGCAGCATTCTATTATGCTAGCCCATCTGGGTTCGGGTTCAAATCTGCTGTTGGCAAGATAGTGGATGGTGGAAGATGGCTGAAGCCCTGCAATGGATTGGCGCTCCACCAGGGTTTTCCTGCCCTGACCAGGATAAAGTGGTTAATAATAATAAAAAGAGAAAAAAATGTCAAGCTCACTGTTGGATGGAAACCTGCAGGTTTATTGGGCATGTATCTGTTATACAGCAACGTGTACAAGTACAATTAAACTCACATTATTTTAACATAGAACTCTAATATTTAAATCTGTTAGCAAAAATATACTATCACAGTTTAAATTTTCACATATAGATAGAAATATAAATGTACCACCAACACCAAACGTCTTAAAAGAGTCTATGGCAGTGAGATTTACTAATCCCTGATTTCACAAAGAGATTTAGACAACTAAACATTAACTGTTAGGTTTAGTCGGTACCTTAAAAGCAGATTAGTTTAATAAAGCCATGCTTATCTCCTTGTGCATTCAACTTCCAAAGAAAACCCACCTTGACAGGGGTAAAATATACCACTGAGAAATATATACTGGGACTGGATCTAACCTAAGTTCTCAATATTCTTCATGCTGTTTAGTCAGTGTCACAATGCTACCACAGGGTATCACATTCATGCATAGTAGTGATGTAGAACACAAATTTAAATATGTAGTATGGAAGGCTCCTTCTGAGTGGTCCAAGCATGTGTCTACAGAATTTAAGGGCAAAGCTAAATACAAACACATGTAAATAAACCAGCTTTCCAATCATGATTTAAACTTCTGAGATTCTATGCCATGTTTGTCCTCAAGGCAGCAGCAAATAGTGTGTTCACTTGTAAAAGTGTGAATGCACTTCCATTACTAAACATTGTATGAAATATGATTAAATTATAATGTTCAGGCTTTGAAATGACATGGAATTGCATTTCAAATGACTGTTATTTTCATTTATTTCCAGAGTGAGTCCTTTAGAGTCATTTTTATATAGAGTGCTCCCTTCCGAGTGGTTAGGGTGTAGTGATGATCACTTCAAAATGGAGCATAACCACAAAAATAAGGTGGCTAATTCTTAATAAACGCCAAACCTGTAGACCCATAATATATGGCATTCTGGTGGTTCTGTCAAATAAATATAACATGGCTTAGGCAATTTCTATCAATTACACCTTCTTCATGCATCTAGTGGATGTCTTTAAAGTTTGTCTGGATTTGGTTGTGGTGAACCAACTCCCTAGACCCTTAGATTGGCTACATGAGTAATGTTTTATTACATATTTGATGTGATGGACTTAAAATGACATCTTTGGCTAAAAAAAAAAAAACAATAGTACCTGCAGTATACGCTTCTTTTCATATAATTAAAGTAGTTTCTTTTTAAATAGCAGTAATTTTAAAACCTTTTATTAACCATGATTAAATAAATTAAACCCTTCATCCAATTTCAGACAAATATAATAAATGATTTTCATATTGCATGTTGTATCAGTAAATACAGAATAATATACGTAGTATAATTATTGGGCCCAATCTTTATCAAACTACCATTGCTTTCTGTAATTTACTCCTCCAAAAAGAACAAATGGTTGTAGTCACTAAATACAACCATCACTATTTACAGTGGATTCATTGCATGTACAGTAATTCTATTTAGTCTTTAAATTTCTTTAAGGCAAAATATAAAATTTTGCATTGATTTTTAGGGTCCACTGGAATATCTTCGTATACATTTTTATAGCAAGCCGTGCAGTGTTGTTTTCCTTAGAGAATATATCCCAGCAACAGCAGGATAAGTGGCTGCAGAAGAACAACAATTCCCACCATGCTCTGCTTTGGTGCCACTAGACAAAACAATAGACATAGGTTGAAAAACGTTTTCACACACGTCACAAACATTTTCTGTGTTTATGTAGTGTTGCTGCAAGTAGAGAAGCTAGTTATTATTTTTAATATTTTTGTTTTTATGCATTTTCTCCCCTTTTTCTCCTGACTTTTTTAGCGTATCCAAGTAGCCGACTGCATTTTTTCACCTGCATGAGGCGTGTTCATATGCGGATCAGCTTTGTGTACAGAGACACATCCTGATCAGCATTATACCTCGACTGTGCATGCGCCATCAATCAGTCAGCAGAGGTCATAACTGCCTCAGTTATGAGAAGTCCCTATCCATCTTCCACCCTGTATGAACAGCAGCCAATCATTGTTCATGTATGCGCCCAGTCTGCCGGTGTGCTAGCGTGTTTTTACTGCTGCGCCACCTGAGCGCCTCTAGCCCAGTTATTTTTAATGTATGATATTAGAATATAAACCATATAATCAAAGATATGTGGGCATCTGTCCATGAGCATATTGAACATTCAATTTCAAAATCATTATATGGAATAGGCATTTGTGGCTATAACAGCCTTCACTCTTCAAGGAAGAGTGTGTCTGTATAAATGTGTGTCCATTCAGATTATTTGTGACATTTAAACAGTTTAACATTAAAATGTTGCAATTTATCCAAAGGTGTTGAATGTGGTTGGTGCAGTCATGCTAAAACAGTAAAGGCCCCTCTTTAAACTGTTACCATGAAGCAAATAATTTATTTTATATACAGTAATTTTATTAATACACATGACTGAGAGTCGAATCTAAAAACAGATGATTTTATTAATTATAAAGAGTCAACACCAAACTTTTTACTATTCACACAGCAGAATTAATCTGTATGAGCATGGCAAAGTAAGGTTGGTTTAGTCAATGCTATTGCTCCAAATTTGCTGTTAGTTGCTGTACTGTAGAAGCAACAGTAATCACTAAGTTTATGGTAAATACACCCTAATGAATTGTTTCACATACAGAACATTTGTCATGCTATGATTTTTTTTTTGGTCCTTGAATTCAAGTATGTATGTGTATAATAAGAGGAATTATTTTAAAAAGTATTTTACCACTACTTATACTACTAAAACGCCCACTACTACTATCACTACAATAAAAATAATATTAACTTTTTTTGTAATTGATGGTTAAGACAAAGTTAAATAATATTTAAGTTTCTCTACCACTAAAATTAATAATCTAAACTGGTTTAGATTATAATAAGCAAGCAGATTTTTACAATACAGTGGTACCTTGTAACTCAATCTCCCCTAAACTCAAAATCTTTAAAACTCAACGCCCTTCTTTGAGAAATTTTTAACTTTAAACTCAACGTTTCCCTTAAACTCAACGTGTGAGACTGCTGCTTTGCTCAGCACTTGGCTTAAGCGGTGTGGTAAAACATCATGCGAACATGAGACGAATCTGCATTTGCTCCACATGTATCTGTGTTTAGCTTGATTTATCTCCTGTTTTACTTTTAAACTTGTGTTACAGTCAAGGTTCTAAGAAATGGTAAGAATGTGTGTTTAAGTAAGTTAAGTAATGTGTGAGGCTTGTGTTTTAGTGAATATTATATACTGTACAGTCAAAGAAAAAGGACAGTTCCAAAAATGATAGAAATTCCAAGACAGCCATATCAAAGTTGTTCTTACAAGTATAAAAAACTATTATATCTATACATTTATTAGTATATAAACATATACCATTCATCAGTGCTAACTAGGCAGCTTTTTTCTAGCTAAATTCATTTTAAGCAGCTTGCTCAACACTGATAACAGGTTGTTATTATTGCTGTTGAAAGGTTTTGGTATTAGTTTGTATTGTTGTGGTATAAAAATATATAACAAACCTCCATTTGGCACTGGGGTTGAAGACCTTACTCCGATTGATTCATCCACAGCGGCTCTTTGCTCTACTCCCAATGCAGCACGCTGGGACTGTGTTAGAGCCGCAGCATTGTCTGGTCCCAAAGCCCTCAGCTGACTTAATGACAGCACCTGATCAGAAAACAATAAAATAGTTTTAAACTGTGTTAAACAAATATTACAAGGTATTTAAGCAGGCTAAAAACTAGTTCTTGAACCAGTCTTAAAGCATGCATGAATGAAACCCACATGGACATGGGGGGGAAATAATAAACCCCACCAGTATTGGGCAGCACCAGTGCTGCACTCCAATGCTAACCCGGGAGTTAAATATCTTGTTTAAAGTTATCATTTATACACTACATGGCCACAATGCGGACCAAAGTATTTCACACACACATTGCTAATGTGTATTTTATTATATAAAATAAATGATATGCTTTCAACATTCTGTTCCGCCATGACTGTGCCCCTGTACACACAGTAAAGTCAAGCAAAACATGGTTGTATGGGTTTTGTGTAGAGAAACTCCTGTGGCTTGCACAGAGCCCTGGCCTCAACCTTACTGAACAACTTGTGGATAAACTGTAGTGATGATTTTGAGCCAGGCCTTCTCCATCTTGCCAACATCAGTGCCTGACATCTCAGCTGCTATGGACACAAATTTAAACACACTCCCACAGACACCTTTCAAAATGGAAAAGTAGAGGCTTTTATAGCTCGGTGCAGGGAGGCTAGTATCTTTAAATTTGGAATAGGATGTCCAGCAAACTTACTGTAGATAGAAAGAAGCAATAAATCATTGGTTAACCTGCAAAGTTTGAAAGCAAACTAAAAATAGCAATTCTGAAGAGTAAGGAGTCGAATGAAAGCAAAAGGAGTTTGATAAGTCAATTCATATACGCTGTGAAATAAGCCAGAATCTCTGTTGCTAGTTTGTGGGTCTGAAGTGTATTTAAAAGATAAGTAGACAAAATGAAAGGAAAAAGAGGGGGACTTACTGACAGGCGGTCAGGAGGGATAAGAGAAATGGCAGATGGAGAGATCAATGGCAGAACTGAGGGTTTCAGACTGGCTAGCTCAGAGGCATTCAGGGCAGCTAGAACCACAAAAATACAAATTAATAAATTACAAAACTGTTTACAAGACGTTTATGGTTTCTGTGTATCTTCTTATTACGTATTTATTAATGACTCATTAGTGTTATTTGACTAAAGGCATTTGTGTCCACAAGCTTATATACACTTGTAAGGGACATATTTGTCCCTTAAACAGACCAATTATGTTGCCCATGGCACTGATGTCAGCTTCCACCCAGCCTTTTGGATCACCGAAGGCAGCAATGGCTTTTTTCTTCAGACATTCCATGATGTTCGGAGGACACTGGGCTTTGCCTACATCCACCACTGCATCTCTGATTTACACAAACACACAGAATTAAAAATATTATTATTATTAAAATTATTATACATTTTTAAATATATACATTTCCAAAAATGATTTGGACAGTAAAATGTGCATGTTGGTTAAAATAACAAACTTGTCAACATTTATGCAATAAAAATAAATGAATACATGTGCCAGTCAATTTGTTGATGTGATTAACACAGCATATCAGAAATTAGAGCACTGTGGTATGTTGACCTGCTCTAAAATTGTGCTCGAGACCGTCTCAGTCAGGGCACTCAGGTGGCGCAGCGGTAAAACCCGCTAGCACACCAGAGCTGACATCTCGAGGTCGTGGGCCTATATGGACAAGGATTGGCTCGTCCATTGGGTTGGATGCCCAGGGATTTCTCATAACTGATGCAATTACGACCTCTGCTGGCTGATCAATGGCGCCTGCACAGAGACGGGGGATAATGGAGAATAGTGCTTGACTCTCCAAGCAGGAGACTGAGCTCCATATGAACTCGTCATGTGTGGGTGAAAAGATGCTGTCGGCTGTTGCACACGTGGCGGAGGGGGTGTGTGTTAGTTATGGCTCTCCTCAGTCAGAGTGGAAGTCAGCATCAGTAGAGAGGAAGCGTAATGCAATCGAGTAATTAGATACGACTAGATTAGGAGTTAAATTGGGAAAAAATGCAAAAAAAGACCATCTTGGTCTGGACCAAGTCAGGACTAAGACCCAAAACAACCAAGATTTTTAGTATTCAAGAACAACACAAATGTTTAGACTCTAAAATCCATGAGAACAAGATTAAGAACAAATGTTTTTGAAAGGGGGGCTGAAAGAATCCTGTTATTGTTTTTGTTTTTTTAATACTGTGTGGACTAAAACCTCACTTGAACTCTGTGGTACTGAGCTGCTCTGTCTCGTTAGGCTGCAGTCCACAGATAAAGTTACCCAGGCCTGACATATCAACCGCTCCGAGTTTAGATGCACGTATTCCAGTTCTGTTCGTAAAACCCCACCAGATGGCTTCCGCCTGCAAAAATGTTCACATTAGTGCTATCACTTCTAGTTCTAATTTTAAAGTATAATTGATTATGTTAATATAGTGCATCTTGGTCTAGCAGCATTTAACAATGTGTGTTACCTGCATTTGGTTCCATTGGCATGGGGATAGAACTTCCATAGTGTCCATTGAGGTAATGTTAAAGCTCTGGAGCTGTTTAGGATCAAAACTCACAGACACACAGCCCATCTCCAAAATCTTAGATTCATTCAGCTTTGTTACATCACCCCATGCCTGCAACACAATGCAGAATCATCATGTAGTATTTATAATACAACATAGGTCATTGATTAAGTAGTCATTACAAGAAATCCAGATTTTTTTAGTTCACTTTCTAGCAAACCTTTACACCTTGCCATTATGTTTTAAAGCAGCTATAGGACCAAAAGTATGTGGACATCCTTAGCCACACCCATTGCAAACAGATATATACAATCAATTATATAAAATACATTTACAGTACATGCTTGCAACTTTGTGTCAACAGTTTGTGAAGGTTAATAAAGCCTGGGTTTGGCAAATTTGGTGTTAAATCCAGTGGCCTACACAAAACTGCAACATTGTTTCCTCAGTTCCCCAACCATTAAAAAGTCTCATTAAACAGAAGATGAAACACATGAGTAAACAGTTCTTTTAGTTTGTTGCAAGCATCAAATTCTAAATATGTTTATATATTTACAGTGAAGTTGATCGGTGAAAACATTGAAAACCTTTTCTTTCTAATTTTGTCAGTTAAATAAAAATTAAAAAGAATGATCAGATTACAGATTCTTCTGTTTATTGCGTTTTACAAGAATGTCCCAACTTTTTTTGAAATTAGGTTTGTATATGTAACTTTATATATACGAGGTTCTTCAAAAAGTTTCTGCACTATTTTTAACTCTATTAAGAATTTAAAAAACACTTTTCTACATAGTCACATTCCGATGCATTTTACCCAGCATTGTACCAACTTCTTAATGCCATCAGCAAAAAATGTTTTTGGTTAAGTGTGTAGACACTGATGCACCTCTGCTTTCACATCATCATCACATGAAAATCTTCTTCCCCTTAAAGCTTCTCTGAGCATCCAAAAAGGTGGAAGTCAGATCTGGCTATATCCGGACTATAAGCTCTCTCTCAGTCTCTCAGACACGATCAATCACTACTCCTCCCACCCTCACCGTTTCTAACCAATGCAAGTGAGGTGAATTGGAGATACAAAATTGTCCATGACTGTGTTCGATATAACCTTGTGAACTGATGAACCTTGTGTGTACTGAGTAACTACCTGTCCTGTCATGAATGTAACCAAAGTGTAAAACATGACGTTAAAATCCTAATAAACAAACATATTTATGCTTATAAAATATCTTTTTTGTTTATATTTAATATGTATATATGTTAATATGTCTGAAGTCAAAAACCATTGTGTGTAAATTTTAAATGGTATAAGTGGTTAAATGTATAAGCGGTTAAATACTTTTTTCCCTTTACTGTATATCAGCAGTGCATGGTTGTGTATGTACCTCTATGGCTTTGTTTCTTAGTGCCACCAGTTGCTCTGCACTAAAGTTTCTTATCCCTCCCAGGATAGACATGCCATCTCGGAACGTCTGGACTGTCATGTTGGTCAGCTGAACAGGGCTCCAGAACGTGTTTGCTCTCCCCAGTTCCTCAATCACTGCCAAAGTAGGGGCTAACATAGAGGACAGTGTAGCTAAAGAAACAACAGACATGAAAAAGGAAGACGAGGAAACATGTCAGTATTGTCATGTCCAGTGGCTGTGGAAATAATGAATTTCACGCATACACAGTGGTCGCATTTCAGTCATTATTAAGAACTACAGTAGTACCATTGATAATCATTTTATTTTAGTGTACTTATAATAATCAGTATACAAACCCAAACAGATACAGTTTAACAATACTTTCTCGGTTATATGTAACTGTTATTGTGCAGACTGGTTCTGTTTTTGATGTGTTTTTGATGTGTCCCTATCCTTAACTGCTTAATTTATTGTAAAGCAATTGTTATAAATAAACCCCTAAACTAATTTATTTGTTAAATAAATTTTCCAAAAGACATATGGATTAGTGATTCAATTCGTGTTTGTATCACATTAAGTATTACAAGTTACATTACTTTGGGCATGTGTCAGGGTTCAACAGAGCGAGCAATATTCAACAACATTTTTGACTATCCGTTTGGTCTGTTTTTAAATATAGAAAAGATATTTTGGTTGGAAAGTGAGGGTGGGAGGAGTAGTAATTGGTCATGTCTGATTGACTGAGAGAGAGCTTATAGTCCAGATTTAGCGCCATCTGATTTCCACCTTTTTGGACGCTCAAAGAAGCTTTAAGAGGAAAAAGATTTTCATCTGATGATGATGTGAAAACAGCGGTGCATCAGTGGCTACACGCTGAACCAAAAACATTTTTTGCTGATGTTATTAAAAAGTTGGCTTGACGCTGGGAAAAATGCATCAGAAGGTGACTGTAGAAAAGTGACGTCATTTGTTTTTAACATTGTTAATAAATAGAATAAAAAAGTGTGGAAACTTTTTGAATAACCCTTGTACATTGTGGTGGACTTCTTATATGCTATATTGACAAAAATACTGGGACACATTTTATATTTTTTGACTTAATGTGTTTCATCCACAGCAATTGCTAACAGGAGTAATTAGTCAGTTATACAGTATACAAGAAATTTTTATGTGTTCAGCAGTTTAGGCATAGCCCTTTCCTGTTCTCTCATGACTGCGCCACAAAGTTTGGTTTAAGGAAACTCCAGTGACAGAGCCCCACTAAACAGCTTTGAAATGAACTGAAACATCAATTGGGGCTTTCTTGACCAACATTAGTGCCCATACAAATGCTCTTTTACCTGAACGGGCACAAATTCCCACAAACATACTCTAAAGTCTTATGAAAAGCTTTCATATAACAGTGGTTGTTGTTATGGCTGGAAAAATCACATAGAGGTCACTCTGTTTTAATACTATTTTTTGGATGATAA
This sequence comes from Trichomycterus rosablanca, assembly GCF_030014385.1. Taxonomy (NCBI): domain Eukaryota; kingdom Metazoa; phylum Chordata; class Actinopteri; order Siluriformes; family Trichomycteridae; genus Trichomycterus; species Trichomycterus rosablanca. Next base: position 14,890,643 of record NC_085990.1, read on the forward strand.
ATGGGAAGTTGACCAAGCTTATAATCAGGTGTCCAAATATTTTTGGTCATATAGTGTATATAAAAATTTGGTAACCTACAAAAGGTTTTGCCTTAACTATAATGTTTCTCTAAACACGCTGGGCTAACAATACAAACTGGCCAACTGCAACACAGTTCTATCAAGAGAGCTAAATGATTGACATTATTGATCAATAAGAAAAAAAGCTTGCTGACCTAAATGATAATTCTGAACAGCTCTGTACACTATATGGCCAAAAGTATGTGGACACCTGACCGTAAACTTGATGGACATTCCATTTTAAAACCATAGACATTATTGTAAAATTGCCCTCCTTGATCTCTGCATTGTGTCAGTGTATAAACCCACCGGCTCTTTTGCGCCTCAGCTGGGGACTTGTAGTTGTAAGCTGGAACAGTTTGCGTTGCAGGGCCATAGGATCTGCCCAGGAGCGGAATTCCTCTGGAGCCAAAGGGTCAGCCTGTGGCGCCATGCCGTCCAGCAGTTCCGACAGAGATGCTTTTAGCCAGGTCTACAGTAAAGAGGTAGGTGTATGAGCTTAAAGGTTCTTCTTTTATTGTATAGTAGGTGTACAAGATAGATATAGAAGGAGAGAAAGTAGGGCTGACTGAAAGCACTACTCCTAACTCACTTTCGAAGGCATCATCTCTAGGGCGGTTTCATTCAGTAAGATGAGGGGTCCCAATGATTTCATGACTTCTTCTGACCAGGTAGATGGATCTCTGATTCAAATAACACAGACATCAAAATATTGAAGAAGGAAATCTTATTATATCAAGTACATGCCTCAGTATCACAAGTCTAGTCATGTCACTGATTTTTTTCTGATAGAATCAGGCTTCTTCCAACACAGCTTATTTATTTACTTATTTATTTATTTTACCAGACATTATTACACAATAAGGGCAATTTGTCCAACTTTTTAGATTTTGACCAAAGTAGTTTTACTGTCTAATCTATCCATCATTCCTGGTTTTACTGTTGGCTGAAGCGGAGACTGGATTGCTACACTTACATAACAACCAGTGGTCAGTAAAATGACAAGTAAAAAAACATGCAGTTGTCAGCGGGATATTCCGCTAGCACACCAGCGCCGAGATTCTGAACTCCTCAGTTTGAAACTCGGCGTTGCCACCGGTTGGCTGGGCGCCATCTGGCGGGCATAACTGGCAGAGCCTGCAGCAGATACTAATTGGCCACCGTATGTGCTAGGGTGGGACGACCGGACTATCTGTGGGTGGGATCTTCATACGCGAGAAGAGGAGGGCTGTGCACGTGTCGGAAGAGGCGTGAGCGGTGACATGCTCTCCTCGGATGCAATCGGGTATCCCTCAGCAGCAGAAGACAAATTGACTGTGCTAAATAGGGAGAAAATGCATTAAAAACTGCTAGTCCAACAAAGCTTACAATGTGAGGTAAGGTAGGTAGAGGTAACTTGCTCTAACCTACACCTGTGCTATTGGCTGGTTGAAGATCGTACATACAAACATGACTATGTCTGAGGGTGGGGGACTGGCTGAGGCCATGCAAAGGACTGGCATTCAGTCAAAGGTGTTTCTGAATTGCACAGGAACCATAAACTGGACCTACCACAACCCTGACCAGGATAAAGTGGTGGTGAAATGTGAAAATGAAATAAAAGTCAAATGTTTACGCAGAAGAAAGAAGTTCTTGCTCCAAATTAAGATCAAAGATTGTTGCTGGTGACATGTTAAAAAGCAGAAGCAGGGACTGTCTAGCACACCAGACTGTATATCCATGTCAGTGTAAAGCTTGTTGGGCTGTGGGCAGTGTCAAGTATAATAACTACACATCTACCTATACCTATAATGAGACTAAAAAGCCAAACAAGTATGTGTTTAAATGCCTCACAGAAAGTTCCAGATATAACTGAAATCCCAAGATTACTACGACATAATACCTTTTACTCTAACTTAAACATTAAATATGAGGCTCTGTAAGCCTGTGGACATTACCCATAGGTTTTCGTGAGCAGTTGGAACAGGGGTTCTCTGTTAGGTCTGGGGATGTGTTTGCAGGTTGCCAGTGCCTGCAGAGTGGAGTTAAGAGCTAGAGCGTTCAGAGATGAGATCCAGGTCGGGTCCACCTCACATACAAGAGGTCCCAAATATAAGACTTCCGCTGCTGACAGGTCAGCTGGACTCTTGCCCTGAGGAACAGAGATTAGATCAGTGCTTGTGGTTAATTGCTGCTTCTTGTCAGTGTGTTCATGTCCACTTTGTGGGCAGGATGTACTCTGTGGGCAGGTCAGAACCCCTGGAGCCGAGAGGGTTAAGGGCCTTGCTCAATTGAATATGAACCCGTTTGCAGAATGCTTAACCAAAGTACAATACTGTGGCTACCCAGACACAAAAAGGTGTTTTAGGTGTCTCATAGGCTGCAATATCCAATCAAATAATTGTTTCTTGTATTATAAATAGTTCTGTAGAAGAAATTACTGTAGTTACATAGTTTACAATAAATGTGTTGCATTTTACATGAGTAATACTGTAATAGATGTGAAGTTTTAATGTTAATATCAGTGTCTGATAATAGTGTATAATATTCAAATACGAAGGGCAAAGGACTGAGGTTTGAGTATCTACAAGCTCTTTAGATTTAATTCAAATTAGATTCGAATACAATGTTCGATAGATGTGTTGTACCAGACAGCTTAGTGCTTTGTTTTTGAGTTCCAGCCTTGATGGTGCCCTGTTAGGTAGGGAGGAGAGGTTTGCTTGATTCATTTTCTCCAGGAAACGAGGACACACAGCGGCTGGGAGTCCTTGAATCGCCTGTGCACTGTACACAACAACATGTGCTTATTAGATCTGTGTAATATTAATTTGTTATAAACTGCTTATTATGTTAATGAATCTCATTTAGAATGATTATTGTAGAGCTGAAATATCATACGGGAGGTGAATGAGCAAAGAAGCTGGAATAGCCTGTAGCTCTGAGTCGCTAACTGTCGTGAAATATAGGGGCCTCTGTGCTTCCAAACTCTGGAACAGTTTGAGAGCCATGCAGCGTATCTGAAACAGATGTGGAAACAGAAATGCGTTTCAATCATTTATCAATAGACAAAGAACAACTGCAGAAATCATTGGATCATTCTTTACAGGTTACAGAGTAAGTAAAGCAACCAAGACACCCCTTGTTCTTTCTCATCTGGAAGCACTACGTGCAAGACCAGTGGTTCTCAAACCTTTTGAAGCTCAAGACCATTTTATGTGCCAAATAAAGAAAACATCCACACACTCAAATAGATTTATTTCACTTTTTTAATGTGAAGCTTCTAAATTTCAATCAAACTAAACTCAAACTAAGACACATTTGCACAACCATATCAAGGCCTACATAATCCTCTTTTTCATTCTTATATTTTTATATGCTCTTATTGTACATACTTATACCTATATCCAGTATACATATTATATATTGTAAGTATTGTATATATTTCTATAATTATATTTTTTATTTATATTTCTATATTTATACATACTGTATACCTGTATGTATTGTTTATAAGAATAGATACACTACTGTTCCTATTATTATGCCAGATGCACAATTGGCACATACTTTTTTTGCTTGCCGTATGTTGTATATATGCACATTGTACTTTTGCTATCCATCCATCCATCCATCCATCCATCCATCCATCCATCCATCCATTATCTATCCATCATCCATCCATCCATCTATCCATCCATCCATCATCTATCCATCATCCATCCATCCATCTATCCATCCATCCATCCATTATCTATCCATCATCTATCCATCCATCTATCCATCCATGCATCCATCTATCCATCCATCTATCCATCCATCATCTATTTGTCCTCTATCCATCCATCCATCCATCCATCATCTATCCATCATCTATCCATCCATGCATCCATCTATCCATCCATCCATTCATCATCTATTTGTCCTCTATTCATCCGTCCATCATCTATCCATCCATCCATCTATCCATCCATCCATCCATCCATCCATCTATCCATCCATCCATCATCCATCCATCATCCATCCATCCATCCATTCATCATCTATTTGTCCTCTATCCATCCATCCATCATCTATCCATCATCTATCCATCCATCCATCCATCCATCCATCTATCCATCCATCCATCCATCCATCCATCTATCCATCCATCCATCCATCCATCCATCCATCCATTCATCATCTATTTGTCCTCTATCCATCCGTCCATCATCTATCCATCATCTATCCATCCATCCATCCATCCATCTATCCATCCATCCATCCATCCATCCATCCATCCATCCATTCATCATCTATTTGTCCTCTATCCATCCGTCCATCATCTATCCATCATCTATCCATCCATCCATCCATCCATCCATCTATCCATCCATCCATCTATCCATCCATCCATCCATCCATCCATTCATCATCTATTTGTCCTCTATCCATCCGTCCATCATCTATCCATCATCTATCCATCCATCCATCCATCCATCTATCCATCCATCCATCCATCCATCCATCCATCTATCCATCCATCCATCCATCCATCCATCCATTCATCATCTATTTGTCCTCTATCCATCCGTCCATCATCTTTCCATCATCTATCCATCCATCCATCCATCTATCCATCCATCCATCCATCTATCCATCCATCCATCCATCCATCCATCCATCCATCCATTCATCATCTATTTGTCCTCTATCCATCCGTCCATCATCTATCCATCCATCCATCCATCCATCTATCCATCCATCCATCCATCCATCCATCTATCCATCCATCCATCCATCCATCCATCCATTCATCATCTATTTGTCCTCTATCCATCCGTCCATCATCTATCCATCATCTATCCATCCATCCATCCATCCATTTATCTATCCATCCATCCATCCATCCATCCATTCATCATCTATCTATCTAGGGCAGTGAAAGCTCAGTGGTTAAGGTACTGGACTAGTAAACAGAAGGTTGACGGTTCAAGCCCAGCCACCACCAAGTTGCCACTGTTGGGTCCCTGAGCAAGGCCCTTAACCCTCAATTGCTCATTGTGTTCAGCTCATTGTGTAAGTCGCTTTGGATAAAAGCGTCTGCTAAATACTGAAAATGTAAATGTAAATGTAAATCTATTTGTCCTCTATCCATCCGTCCATCCTCTATCCATCATCTATCCATCCATCCATCCATCCATCCATCCATCCATTCATCATCTATTTGTCCTCTATCCATCCATCCATCATCTATCCATCATCTATCCATCAATCCATCCATCCATCCATCCATCATCTATCCATCATCTGTCCATCAATCCATCCATCATCTATCCATCATCTATCCATCCATCCATGCATCCATGCATCCATCCATCTATCTATCCATCTATCTATCTCATGGACCTGGCTTGTAACCCACTTATTACTTATGCTTAGCAGGTGGAAGTTCCTACACAAGAAGATTTGCTAGAACGTACTTTACATTAGTCCTAACTCATTTCTCATTCCAATATCTATAGATTTCTCATTCTTACTGTTTGTCAGTTTGCAAACTTTGCACTGGAACATTATCAAGTGGTGTGTACTACCTAGTGTCATCTATCGTTTTTCTTATGGCTCATTTATTCTCATTTATAATAAAAAAAAAAACATTTGTCGACCCCCTAATATCCAGTCAAGAACCCCGAGTGGTATCTAGTTTCAGACCCATTGTGCAAGACCCAGTAACCAGTGGTCAGCAATACTCTCAGTAAACAAGCAAGCAGCAATTTGATGATATAAGGTGTACTTGAGTGAATAAAAGGTTACAAACATAAGTACTATCTCAAATAAAGGCCCTCTTACCTGTGTTCTAGAGAGCATATTTTGAGAATTGGCAAGTGTTTGAGTTACTTCCAAGGAATCACTTTGACTGACATCTTCGATCATTTGGCAGGTCAAACCCTGCACAGCCTGGCCCAGCTTTCTATAAAGTAGAGCAGAATAACATGTCTACCAGAAAAAAATAATCAATATCACATTTATTCAAGACATTTTAAGTTCACAATTATGTCCATCATTTTTTAAAGTCACGTTTTTTTTAAGTAGGAGGAAGCCAAAGTACCCAGGTAGAACATGAGTGACCCCACACAGACAGTGACTGGACAATGGGATCAAACCCAGGTCCCTAGGACCCAGGCTGCTGTGCAGCACCCACTCTTCCACCTGCACCTTCCACTGTGCCTCATAGGGCAGTGGTTAAGGTACTGGACTAATAAATGGAACGTTGATGGCATTTAGCAAAGCTCTTCTTCAGTTGATTGGACTCTTTCTGGTTCCACTGTAGGTCACTTTGGATAAGAGCATTTAACAAATCCACTGACATAAATGTACTGCTTCAACCTTATATGTACTATCTAGTTATTTAATTTTCAATTCTGTATCAACTTACCTTACTTGTTCAGGTTTGATTCCATTACCCACAAGCTTCTTTACGAGGTATAGGGACTACAGATAAAAACAGATCAGAAAAAAGGATGAACATCAAAGTCATGAATCAAGTCATGAAGTGAAGTCATAAATGTAGATTTATATAACAGGACTTGTTCGTGTACCTGTGTGCGGGACCAGCTACGACCACCCAGCTGGTCCACAGAAGTGAGGTTTGCTTTGTCCAGAGTGGAGAGAGAAAGAAATGGGACGAGAGCGTTTGGAACCTCCCTCACTATATTAGTTGCATTTGCATCAGCACACATCTGAGAAAAAGGATACAAATGTAAAGATAAACTACACAATTCCAACACTGGTGTGGTTGGACATACAGATATACACTGATCAGCCATAACATTAAAACCACCTCCTTGTTTCTACACACATTGTCCATTTTATTGGCTTCACTTACCATATATAAGCACTTTGAAGTTCTACAATTACTGACTGTAGTCCATCTGTTTCTCTGCATGCTTTTTTGGCCCCTTTCATGCTGTTCTTCAATGCTCCTAGGTCCACTACAGAGCAGGTATTGTTTGGGTGGTGGGTCATTCTCAGCACTGCAGTGACACTGACATGCTGATAGAGTTTTTAAACATCTCACTGTCAGTGCTGGACTGAGAATAGTCCACCAGCCAAAAATATCCAGCCAACAGTGCCCCGTGGAAGCGTCCTGTGACCACTGACGAAGGTCTAAAAGATGACCAACTCAAACAGCAGCAATAGATGAGCGATCGTCTCTGACTTTACATCTACAAGGTGAACCAACTAGGTAGGAGTGTCTAATAGAATGGACAGTGCGTGGGCACGGTATTTAAAAAGTCCAGCAGCGCTGCTGTGTCTGATCCACTCATACCAGCACACTAACACACACTAACACACCACCACCATGTCAGTGTCACTGCAGTGCTGAGAATGATCCACCACCCAAATAATACCTGCTCTGTAGTGGTCCTGGGAGAGTCCTGACCATTGAAGAACAGGATAAAAGCAGTTTAAAAAGTATGTAGAGAAACATGGACTACAGTCAGTAATTGTAGAGCTACAAAGTGCTTCTATATGGTAAGTGGAGCTAATAAAATGGACAGTGAGTGTAGAAACAAGGGGGTGGATTTAATGTTATGTATATCAATGTATATTCCATAACTAAAACCAAAGTTGATGAATACTTGTATGTCCTGTAAAATCTTCACATATTTTATGCTTACCCCCAGCAGCAGTGACTTTTTCTGTAAACAAGACATCTTCTCACTTATGTTTTTCAGGCCATCATTTCCCAGCAGTCCTTGTGCTTTGACCTTCTTGAGTGCCTCACTGTCTACTCCTCTCACCATGGAGCCCAGGAACAGTAGATTTTCACCAGTGATATTCTACATCAACAAAAAATATATGGAGAATTCTGTTAAACTGGCGACAATGTGACGAAGACTAGCAAATGCTAGAAAGTATGTGTCTCTCCAAACCTTAGTCGTTTGCAGGAGTTTTTGGGCCAGGATTTTGGCCTGAGCTGGGTTCCAGTCGGCCTGACGCAGGTTAAACATAGATTTATTTAGGGCGTCGAAGCTACAGTTGGACAGCTTGGACGGAGGGAGGATGGACACACCGAAGCCCAGAGACTGTAGAAGCTCAGGGGTGGGAGGAGCCAAGAAATCCACTGTTAACTTCTTCACCAACTCTCTTTTGATCTAAAATAGTGACGCAGTTAGTGATGTAAAATCAAAAGCCCTTTTTTAGAAAGCAACTATATGGGCAAAGTCAGTGGGCACCTAATAATGAACCTGTTGATGTTAGAAATGGCTGTTAATACCCCTTCCTCTAGTTGCAGCTAGCCTCCAGTTTCCTTCCCTGTTTTTGCAATTGCAATTCCTCTATGACATGCACTACACCTCACTGGCTGAGGATGGTCACAGGCTAAGCTAGGTCAAGCTAGGCTTTTCGGACATGCGTGAAGCCGCAGTTGACACTTTTCACCTCAAGGTTTTGCTTTAATCAGGAGGTAAGGAGGTAATGCCACACCTAAACCCCAATTTCCTCAGACATTGCCAATTGATTCTGCTAAGTACCCAACCTGTCTCTAGCATCATTGACTCTGGAACCTGGGTCTTCACAAAGGTAGGCTGGCACATAAGCCTGCTGCATCACCCAAGTGAGAATGCTTCATTCTTACACATTTACTTACCATGTCGTTACCAGAGTTATCACAATCTCCTAGTTGGGACAGCAGCTTCTTACTTAATGTGTCATTCAAGCCCTGGGTGTCATCAAGGAAACAGAGTAGACTTCCAAGCCTGGACAGAGAAACAAGAGATTTTAAACCTGCTTATTGGTTCTGACCATAGAGTAATCTGTCAATATCTACAATTCTGTTATTAAAAAATGTACGGAACACTTCTAAATATAAGTAATGGCCAAAAGTATGTGGACACCCCTCTTAATTGTTGACTTTAGGTTTCAGTATAAAGTAAATGGGTATGTCTGAAAACCTAGTGTGCTGCCTTGCTGCCTACCTAAACAGCTGCCTAAGCAGAGAGGATTCTATTAAGACATTGAACTCATAAGGCAGATTATTTAGACAGCAATAGCTATGAGTGCGATTACGTCACCTATGAGCAGTTTTTGCTCATAGGTCATTCAAACCAATGGCCTGAGGCGGCACAACCCACTAGCATGCCAGCTAACATTTCCCTGACAAGTCTGAAGCTTTGCTCCGCATTCAGCTACCATACTGGTCATTTTTTGTGAGAAAAGTTGTGCCACACAGAATGTTGGGATTGCCTTCACTGCTAGAAAAGCATCGGATGCTCCCTCCTCATTCAGTCGGATTATAGGTGAGAATTAAGGCACCTCAGTAGGCAGCATTTTAATGTCTCTAAGAATTTAGACAGACTTCTTTTCGGGAGCTTGCGCAGGATGATGTAAAATGCGTTTATGCAGAGAGCTCACTAGGTTTTTAGACAGACCCAATGATATGCCTTTAACTGTGGAGAAACCCATATCATGTTCCAGCACAACTGTGCCCATGTATTTAATGTGAGGTCCATAAAGACATGTTTTGACAAGTTTGGTGTGAAAAAACTCCACAGGCCTGCACAGAGACCTGACCTCTATCCCACTATATATCTTTGGGAAGAATTGGAACGTCGATTGTGAGCCAGGCCTGCTCATCCAGCATCAGTGCCTGACCACACATACAGACACACTTCAAAGTCTTGTTAAAGTCTTTCCAAAACAATAAAAGTTTTTACAGTCGTGGGGTTTAGAATTTCCAAGCTTATAGTCAGGTGTCCACATAATTGTAGTCATACAGTATAAGAACCCTGGTATAACCAAATAGATGTGGCTAACCTGTCTAACTGGTTTAAAAAATTCTGTTTGAGGCACTCTAGTTTGAGTCGTTGCAGAAATATCCGGCCAGTCCCAGTGTTCATCTTGCCCACATTGCTAAAGGATTGCAGGAACTCAGGGGTTTGGAAAAACTTACACAGCTGTAAGAAAAGGCAAATAAACATACTTTGTTAATAAATAGTATTTAGTAGTCCCACCTACCACACACAAGCTACCAACCTGAGGGTGATGGCTTTTATAACAAACTAGATACCTACATTTCTTTGACATTGGGCATACAATTATAGTTCTCATAATTTGGCTTCCTTCAAACATGTCGAAAATATAATGAAAGTTGACTCATAACATTATATATTTTTTACACAGAAATTACATTATTCAGTGGTGCAGGTCTTAAGCTCTTTACACCAAGGTGGGCATCTAAAGGGATTAAACTTTGATACAAAGGCTCAAAATGTACAGTTCTATTTGAGGCTGGATGTAATCCAAGTCTTTGGTTCTGTGTTGTATGTCCTCATGAGTAAGCTTCTCTGATGCAGTTTCTTTAAGTTTGACACACATTGCTCAGTTTCGAGTAAATGGACACCCAAAATTAGGGAGCCCCATGTTACATATAAAGTGCCAATGTTCAAAGGTCTTAAAAGTTGATATATGCGGTTTATTACAAGTCTATCTAATAGAATATTAGTTATCAAATAGTTATACTGTAGAATATAAGTTGAATAAACATGACACAGTGCCCAAGATTTGATAGTCATTCTGATAATGGGCCTGGAAATCCCATATGTACAGTAATTAATTAAAAAGCAATTATTTAAAAAGGTCCAATCAACTGGAACTGTGACTTGCCTGGACAAAGATCCAAGTTTGTTTTGCCCCAATGCACAGTGCAAAAAATTGTAAAAAATAAAAGGCAAAAATAAATCCCCAACAATCACTGTTGGAGAGTTGCCAGGAGTTTGCTAAACACTACTGGGACTTTGACTGGAACCATGTTCTGTGGTCAGACAATATGAACATTGAGCTTTTTGGCAACAAACATTCAAGGTGGGCTTGGCATGAAAGGAAGGATGACTAAAATAGTCATTAAGTAATCAGAATTAATTTACTTTAGTGAATGATTGTTTTTTTTTTTACTCATCTTTACTAGGGGTGCCAGTCATCATGGAGGGGACTGGTTTTATAAATTTGTTTCATTAATATTAACCGCTTCATGGTCAGCGTTGCTCACCTGAAAACATTGAGTGCAAGGCAGGACTATATTGGACAGGGTGCCAGGGCTTCATTATGATTGTTGGTGTTATATGTATATTGTATATAATACCTAATTGTGTAAGCTATTCTCATTAGATTCCATTATTTATTACTGTATTAATTGATAATAGGATAGTTACGATATATACTTACAGATAGGCATACTATGTAAACCACTGTTACTTTATAGTGTTGTTAATAGGGAATATTTCTCCAGCCCCAAAAGTCTTATAAACAGCACTGGTGTATGAGACTAACCTCGTCTGTAGGGATGGCCTTTACTTCATCAACAGGCAGTTGTGAAACAAAACGTCCCATAATCTTAAGTGAATCAGCTTTCAGCCAAGGCATTTTTGGAGGACAGCCATCAGATAATGGATTAACTAAGAAATAAAATTATATTTTTATTGAAGTAGTAGTCATTACACACAAGTAGGTGCTTTATACTTAGACATTCGGATTCTATTCACATATAAAAATACTGTAAACAATGAACAATATACTTTGTTTTTCTCTGTCATGGTTTTATCTACATCATTCTCAATTTGGTTTTGTTATAACGTGGCTGGGGAAGTTATGTAATAGTGGACTCATCTTTCTCATGAAGTTAAATGAGATACTTTTGTCATTGCCTCTTATACTTAAATGCACTGTGGCATTTGATGTTATTAAAGAAATGGCTGTAGGTCTTGTATATGTACAACAGACAAAGCTACCAGTACCTTCTCAATATCATCTCATGTTCTCAATATTTCTTTTACTGGTGATTGCACAATTTTAACTGAACCACTATTTTTTCTTGTGTATTATCATATGTGTACTGCTGTTTGATGTCCACCAAATTTCTTAATAAATTGATGTTGGCATAAAAAGCACACAAACTAAACTCTAGAATTTGTTTCTAAATGTCACATTTGATAATTAATTTGCCAATTACTTAAAATGTTAAAATATTTAATTTATAAGATCATACAAGAAATATTCCATAACTTTCACAAAAAAAAAAAAATTATGTGTCAAATTAAGATCCATTTTTAATAGAGGAGTCTAATGAACAGTAGAATAAAATTACATGGCTATAAATTTGTCCAGCTGAATTTTGTGGGAAAAAAATGTTTGATATGTTATAAGGGTACCACACCAGCAAAAAACAAATGTACTTTGTTTACACTAATACAGTAAAGTGTGTTCATTTTGTTTATCCCTTTTTAAAGCTTAAAGGCAGTTGACATGTTGAAATTTTAACCATGACGTCATGCTTTGAGCCCCAGACTGGAAAAACCTGGCAACCTCAGAGATGTAAACTGCATGCAGATAAAGCCTTAGACAATTTAAATGAGTAAACTCATGCAAGTGTGCCTTCCTTGTCTGAATGCAAATTACTTCATGCAAGTATGATTAATGAAGCAATGTATTATCTCAGAAATCTCAAAAGTCTCTACACAGCTCTATGTAGGGTGTCCAGATACAAAAATTAAATGTGTGCATCATTTATTTAAGTCTGGTTATGAAGGAATAATCAGATAGACAAAGTACAAGTACATTCAAGGTGTGTATATACGTATATCTATATATATCGGTTGATGGAAACTTACAGAGTCCAGGTTTTACTGGGAGCATTGGAGTAAGGATGCTGGAGAGAACAGAACGACTTTGGTTTAGCTTACAGCTGGGGTCATTGTCTATCACTTTATCTTTCATCCACTGTCTGACTTGATCCTGTTGCCTTTCAGTCAAAGAGCTAAATATGTCATTGAACATTTTCATTCTAAACAAAAAAAGAAAAAAGAAAATTAATTGGATTAAAAAGAGTCAAAGAATTTTTTACAACATTCTAGTAGTTCCAGTGTTAAATGGCCAACAATGACTAATAATGTTCCCCATCATCTTTGTTGACGCTTGTGAATACATACTTTTAGTTAAATTTATAAATTAGATTTTTTTATGCACTGGACGTACACACTATGAGCATTTTATTAGGTACACCCATCTGGTATGCACATTCCTTGATGATTTTATAAGCTACACCTACCATACAGATGAATTTTCTGGCTATACAACTACTGACTGTAGTGCATATATTGATCTGTACACTCCCTCATACCCCATTTATCAATCATAATGTCCCCACTAACCAGATTTGGGTGGTGGACACAAGTAGAAATGACACTGTAGCGTGTGTGGCTCTTGTATATGTGTAGCAGGTGCAGGACTGTTGTTGGATTTTTATATAATAAATCCTGTTAAGCAAACTCTTTAAACCATGTCTTTATTGGTCTTGCTGTGTGTATGGGGCACAGTCATGCTGAAAAAGAAAACGGCCTCCCTCAAACTGCCACAAAGTTAATGTATTTGATACAATAGGTGTGGATAAAACACCTGAACTTATCAATTAGGACAGGTGTCCACATACATCTGGCCATTTTACAGACTTCATAACTTACATTTCAGCAAGTTGGGGCATCTGCACTGTCTGTGGTAGCACTAATGGAGTAGATGATGTCTCCAGGAAAGGTCTAGCTCCCCACAGAAGTTTTTTGAGATTCCCTACATCAAGCTGTGTAGCATTCGTTACAATGGTCATCCAGGACTGAGGGGCCACCAGAGCTCGTATAAAACAGTTAGATTTGTCCTTAATTGGAAGATCAAGAACAAAAGCATTCAGAAGCATTTTAAGAAGATCTAAAGATCTAGGCCTCTGTAAGTGATATCCAGAGTACTCACTGTGTTGTTCATCATGGGCTCAATCATTTGTGTCAGGTTAGTAGAGTTCCAGACTTTTTCTGTGAGGACCTGAAAGCAGTTAGATAGGAAAGAGCTTTTCATTTTCATTTTGAGTACACATAGCTATAAATGTTACTACTGTTGAATTATGAATATACTGGATGTCAGTTCCTCCAGGAATTTGCAGTTGCGAATTCAGAAAAATTAAACCAAATCCCACAAAATTATCAGGATTCGAAATTTTGTTCAGTCGCTCCATTATTTGCTTAATAAACATGTAAGTGGGACAGAAATGTATAATGTTTTTTTTCTTTCAGGGTTACCACAGTGAATCTGGTCCGCATACCTGATTTGGCACAGTTTTTATGCCAAAAACTCTCCTGACGCAACCCTTCTATTTTCATTTGGGCCTGGGAGCAGGACTGAGAGTGCACTGACAAGTGCACCTCCCAGTCGCTAAGCTGTTTCAGCCACCTCCAACCCCAGGACATAACCAATCATGTCTGTATAGATGCCCAACTGACTGATAGTACAGATAAGATTCAATCCCCAGATCCCCAAAGTCTTAATAAATCTGCAAGTTTGTATTTTGTATATATTCCTGATGGAACTGCATTGTATGTATGATTAGGTATATTTTTGCTAAATACCGATGCAGGGTCCAGCTCAGGTCTCACGGTGGTGCGAGGTACAGAGGAAAACAGAGCAGGTAGAGAAGAAAGAAGACCAGAAAACACTGGGATGGGGTTTCCTGACACTTGTTTTGGAAGAATGCTGAAAAAAAAAAGATGTGAAGTAACAAACAATTTATTTTAATTATGATACCTTATTAATCACCATTTAAAATTATGTACACTACATGGGTAAGGCTTTTCACAATATTTTGAAGTGTCTTTTTGAAGTGGCCCAATTGTGAGGTCAGGCACTGATATTGGAGGGCTTGCAACTGTGGTTTCATTATACCACAAAGGTGTTGAGTAAGGTTGGGGTCAGGGCTTGGTTACAGGCCAAATACATGACTGCACACAAAGGCATCCTGAAAAAGTGGAAACAACCACTTGTAAAAATATATTTTACATATTTTTTTCTATTTTATTTATGCATTTTCTCCCAATTTAGTGTAGTCAGTTGGTATTCTGCTGCTGGGGGATCCCTGATTGCAGTCGAGGTGGGTATATTGCTGCTCATGCCTCCTCCGACCCACTCACAGCCCTTAGCGGAAATTTTTTTTCACCCATGCATTCTGCACAGGCTCCTCTCTACCTGCTAACCAGGGTCCTTACACAGCGTATGAAGACCCCACCCACAAAGTCCGGTCATCCCGCCCTAGCAGAAACGTGTCTGCTGCAGGCACTGCCAGTTATGCCTGCTAGATGGTGCCCAGCTGACCGGTGGCAAACCGAGGAGCTCAGAATCTCGGCGCTGGTGTGCTAGCGGAATATCCTGGGCGCCTTATATTTTATATCATTGATTTTAAACACTTCTTAGTAATGGGTGTGGCTCAAACACACCCTTGGTTATTAGAAGGGGTGTCCATACACCTTTGGCCAGACAGTGTACTGTACTGGTGTGAAATGTGGACAAAACAGTTGCTAAGTCTCAAAGTCCTCAGCAGATGACATAATAAAGTTCAGGCCACACTGACACAGCTGGTAAAGTAGGTGTTGCACAGCAACATGGGTTTTGGGGACCTGACTTTGAGGATCAATGTTGTCACGACCTGTGAAGAGTTTTGCATGTACTTTTGCATACTCCAGTTTCCTTGCACCTCATACCAGGATGATGTAGTTACTTCATAAATGCTTGAATGAATGAGGTGACACAATGACGCAGCTCGTAAAGGGAGCGCCTCACAGCAGGATACGTAATCCCTTCAAACCTGTGTGGGTATTTTGGTTTCCTGCCACCTCTGAAACAAATGCAGAAGGTGGCTGTTCTAAACTGATCCTAGGTGTGAGTCAGTAAGTAAATGTACAAGTGAGTGTGCATCCTTTCTGGTAGCACTGGACCCATCATGAATAAAAAAATATATAATCTACTATAGGTATATACTGTAGATACCCTTTCTAATTACACTCATAGCTAACAGGTATATGAAGACTTGATTTAACAAGTATGGTGTGTGGAAACTTCATTGTCCTTCACAAAGCCATGGCCTCAAATTCCCACAGGCACTCTCAAAAATTGTGTGAAAAGTCTTTCTCATAGAGAGGAGGCTGTTAGAATTTCAAAGACTGGGCCAACTTCATATTTAAACCCAAGGATTTGGAATGGGATGTTCAACAAGCTCATGGTCCTGTGTTAACATACTTTTGGCCATATACAATATATGGACAATATATTGGTACACTCCTCAAAAATACTGACCAGCGTATCAGTTTTTTTGGGGGGGCTTTTTTCCAATTTTGTTGTTTCCAGTTCCCTATTACAGTTAATTTGCCGCTTGCACCATCTCCACACTGGCCGAGGAGAGTTGCAAACCAGCATTTGTGCCCTCTGGCAACAGTGAATTCTCACAGAAATCCATATTGTATGTGGAGAGTCACTATATGCTCTATCAAACCAAGAGTCACATTTGCACATGGTATTTATTATAACAGTTGGCTTCTTTCAAGGACCACCAATACTAGTTGGAACCGGTAATAGCTAGTTTAGGGTGTTTAAAATGTCAGGCTGATGCGACCTTTAATCGTGTGACAATTTTTGATATAATTGTAAGCAGCCCCGGTTCTGGACTGCTTTGCTTGGGGGGGCAGTAAAACCTAATGAGGGGGCATGTTGATAGTCATGTTTTTGAAGCCAGAAATATATTCAAGGCTTGATTTGTGCATGAATGATGACAGCCAAGCTATTGATACTGGCTTAAAGTGATGTATGAGGTAAAGAAATAAAAATGCATGTTTTCGAACTTAAACTTAAAACCCAATGATTAAAAAATACATGTTGATTATGTAAATGGAGAAAAAAGATTATCTAATTGTATTTCATTTTAATACGCCCCCTTAATTAAATTGCCATTAGTTCATTAGCCTAACCGCTAACGGCTAATAAAATAATTTAAGCAACACCTATGTAAGAGGTAAGTAACATTAAAGCAACGAAAAACCACAGTTAAGCAAATATTACCATGTGGAAGTCAGTTTAAACTCAGAAGAGTGTTTACCAGTATACCTGCCTCTCGCTCACACTAACAGAACATATACTGCCGAACTGAACTGTTTGGGGCAGTCTGCCGATTTTTATATGACTCAAAGAGCCAATCAGGAATAAGCAAGGAAATATCTTCACACTGTAAAACAAAATGCATTTTTGTGATTGGTTCAGAGATAATTTTAAAAATAGCCGTTGCTTGCATTGTGCTTGGGGGGGCAAAGACACAATTTGGGGGGGCAATGCCCCCCTCAGCCCCCCCTAGCGCCGGCCCTGATTGTAAGGTTTTTGCAGGGTGTTTTGGCGAGATAAGTTGACCCAGAGGGAACTCACCCTAAACTAGCTCAAACTGGTTTCAACTAGTATAGAGGGGTATTAATACCATGTGCAAATGTGACTCTTGCTTCGATGCTCCATTTTCATTGAACTCACTGCACTGTGTAAATAAACCTTTCTTGCTTAGTCCAATATTCAGGTAATTTTTGTATTATTTTATAAAGGTTTTTCCACCACAGATCATCCACCCCTTGTTCAGGCACCTCAACCTTTTTGAGAACAAATGAATTTTCCTAATGTATAAGAACAATTTGTTGTGTGTCACATAGGCTTGTACATTGCCAAAATAGGTGAGCCAATCGGTGAACTTTTCACATCATCCAATCATGAGTGTTGCTAGGCAGGATTGACATCCTGTATCAAAATGATGTGCAGTTTAAGAAAACATGATCTCAGAGTGTTTACATACTTCACAAAAAAACATAAATATCTGAATCATCACATATAGACTGCATATGAATGTGCTATGATGATTTTATATAGGTAAAAATGTGTTTCTGGACAGAACATAGCAGTACCATATATTAATACTGACTTATCATTAATTTGTAAATATTAGTTGTAAAATGTAGCATTTAGTGTTGTTATTTTGGCACATAATAAACCTACTTGTTTAGTAAGGAGTCCTTAAAAATGGGTGGTGCAAAACCTGTGAGAGTAAATTCATGTCAATCAGTCAGTACACATATACTGCATCATGCTACATGTTCACAGAACAAAATAAGTTTTAACTATCAACAAAAAAGCAACATAAATAAAAGCATAGTCACACGCTTCCACTATTTATTTAGCATTATTGTATGGGAGGAATGTCCAAAAGTATTTGGACACACCTCCCAATCACTTTAAAAGGGATTCTGGTGCTTCTGGTGCATCCATTGCTATCAACAGTTTGGGAAGGGGCTCTCAACTGTTGTGCCCCTGTTCAAAGATTGAGGTCCATAAAGGCATGTTTTGACAAAACACAAATCCCAATGTAACTAATTTGGCATAAATTAGAATGTTGATTGGTTGATTTGCCCTACCCTTGATTGATTAAATGATTTTATCCGATAGTAGACCCTGTTAAACCCACAAATGCCCAATTTCTGCTTTGTATTAATGTCCATGGTATGAAATAATATGTCTAACAGGCTCATGGTCAAAAATGGGATGCATACTTTTGAACATATAGTGTACAGTAGAATTGTAGCTCCAATGCAAGCAATGGGAGCCCAGTTAGGACCTTTGGTTTTCCTTTTGGAAATGTATGTAAAGTTTCCCAAACTGTCCAACAAATTACAAGCAAGAACATCTCAGTGAAGCCCATTTGACTACAACTAAATTTCAGACAAGGAAAACGGTTTTCTGTGTTTTCCTGCAGCCCAGGCAAACAGGACCTTCCTGTTGATTATTTGCATGAGGCAATATTTTCATTACCCACCCCTCTTATTTTCCTTAAGCCACAGCTCTTACCTTTTTTGGAGCACTCCATCATCTGTAGGGGAGAAAAGAGGGATGAGGTTTATTACAAAAAGTCACGTCTGTGAAAATCAGACTTTTTTGTCTTTTTTTGTCAGTCACCCTTTATTAATAATTATACATAAATACTACCTCAAATCTTTTTTAGAATGTGTTGCAGGAATGAAATGCAGGAATGGATGTTTATTAATAAATGAAGTAAAGCTGACCAGACAAAACATGAAATATCTTGGGTTCATGCTGTCTGCTATGACAAAGGCCATCGTAACTGTAAAAAACACATACCTTTCCATAATGTCCCAATTATTTCACTAATTTGGGGTTGTAGAAAAATACATGAATTTGTGATGTTTTTACCATTAGAGAACTTTCTACACCATTAAATGAAGAAACCCAGTGCTTTATGTAAATTATTGACCAAGAAGATTTATGTATATATATATATATATATATATATATATATATATATATATATATATATATATAATTTATTTGTCTTTTATCTTTTTAGAAAACCTACCATAGACATGTTAAGCTGTAAACGTTTCTGTGACTTGTATTATTCTGAAAGTATCTATGAATACATAAACATGTTTGGCCCAAAGGTCTATGGACCAACTGATTATTAGGTTTGCAGTTGCACATGGCAGGGCTAATACTTGAAAATGTATCATTATTAGGATGAATTCAGCAGAAATGAGTTGTTTTAAGTAAATTTGTAAAGTACAAAGCTGTACTAATGAGTGATATTTAACAAATTATAATAATACTCGATCCAATTCTTTGACGTGTAGGTTAAAATATAAACCTGACTGAACTGGCTGAACAAAAATGACAAGTACCATCTTTTGGGCATTTTCCTTGAAGTCCTGAGGCTCTGGAGGAAATCCTGGTGGTGGTGGTAAGCCCTGGGACATTACTGAAAACATAAATTTAAAACCATGTTTACATGCCAAGAGCATGTAAAACTCTAAAACTAACATTTCTGACAAACTACAGTAGTGAGAAAAAGTAATTGCCCCTTATCTGATTTCATCTGTTACTGCATGTCTGTTGCAGTAAATGATTTTTAATTAAATAAAACAAATTACATGGGTGTACGGGTGGCACAGCTTTTCCACAACTGCTGAGATCTTAGGTTCTACTCTTTCAGACAAGTACATGAATCTAAGAATATAAGAAAACTTTATTTGGCAATTTGGCATAAACAACATGAATCAATGAACCCAATCCGCCTTCGGTGGTGGTTTTGTAATGCTGTGGGGTATGTTTTCTTGCATTACATTGGCCCCCTAATACCAATTAAGCAATTATTTAATGAATTCAACAATAAGTTCAAAGTACTTTAATGGCCTACCCAGTCACCAGACCTAAATCCAATAGTTCACTTTAGGGATGTGTAAGAGTGGGAAATTTGCTGCGTAAATGTACAGCTGATACATTTTAAGGTTAAAAAGGTTTTAAATTCAAATGAAAATTCAATTACTCTTTCACAACAACGTACAAGACACTACCAGATACATTTATGGGTAGAATTAGCCATATTAAAATTTTATTTGCATAAACTCAGTTTACCTGCAACCCATGGAGCCAATAGGAAGAAAACAAAAGCTCCTTGGCTTGGACTCATTGTCGCTTCCACTTGATTGCTGTCACTGGTCTGGCAAATTAAAAATAAAAAGATTAGGTGTTTTAAGATTTTGAATACATATTAAACACAGCTTATTAAGTGCAGCTTGTTTGTAGTGTAAGGTGGATTTTTGTAGCTGTTTTTGGCAGCATCTGTCAATGCTTATATGCAATTTTTTTTATAATTTACAGGCAACTAACGACTATTCCACAATTTCCCTTCGGGGATCAATAAAGTAAATCAATCAATCAATCAATCAATCAATCAATCAACTAGATGGTTGTTTTAGCATACAGCTAATTACATTACATTTTGTAATTAGAATTGTGGCATACTAAATATAACTCAATACATATACAATTACATACATGAACAATTTTATTGTGTAAGAAGAAGTAGACACGTTTTGTTAAATGCTAGTATAAGGTGGCTACGGTAGGAGACCAGCTGGCCCAGACCAACACCAAATTTTCCAGAGTAGTAGACTAGCTGAACCAGCTAATAAGATAGTTGTGCAGGTGCAATTCTTGCCTCACAGCAAGAAGGTCCTGGGTTCGATCCCCAGGCGGGGAGTTCTGGGTCCTTTCTGTGCAGAGTTTGCATGTTCTTCCCGTGTCTGCGTGGGTTTCCGCCGGGAGCTCCGGTTTCCTCCCACAGTCCAAAAACATTCAGTCAGGTTAATTGGAGACACTGAATTGCCCTATAAGTGAATGGGTGTGTGTTTGTGTGTCTGCCCTGCGATGGACTAGCGTCCCATCCAGGGTGTTACTGTGTGCCTTGTGCCCATTGAAAAGCTGTGATAGGCTCCAGCACCGCACCCGCGCCCCTAATTGGATAAGCGAATAAGAAAATGAATGAATGAATGAATGCTAGCTAAAACTAAGTACAGAACATCGACCATTTAAAGAAAGTTGTAACTTTATAATACAATAATGAACCCTGTAATAATAAATATGTTTTCTTAATTAATTGGTTGGTTCTTCAGGATAAAGGTAAAGCAAACTAAACCAAAAACTAACTAATAAAACAAGGATATCAACAAATGCTGTGTTTCTTATTATAAACACTGATGAGCCGAACCTTTAGGACCATCCCTCAAAAATGTGCATGCCACCGCCTACTTCATAACACTTGTTCATGTCACAGTTAAATATATATTAATTGATGGAATGATGGTAGGTACTTTTACTACATGTGTTAAATGAAACAAATAAGGGCAGCATAAAGACCTAAGTGACTTTAATAAGAGCCAAATTGTTATGGCCAGACGGGTTCAGGTGATCAGAGGAGGGGCGAGTCACCCATCAACAAGTTGTTGACTCAGTAATGCCAGAAGCTGAACAAACAGTAGAACTATTGTGGCTCAAATTGCTAATTATTTTAATCCCGGTGAAGAGGTGGGACGTGTCACAACACAGTGAATCAGCTGCAAAAGCTTTTCACAATGATGAACTATTATCCACGCAATATGTGGACAAAAGTACTGTATGTGCAAATCCCTCCTAATTATATTTTTGTGAACCACAGCAGGAGCATTTATCTAAACACATTAATCAACACTGGTGTCCTTTTGTGTGCTCTAAACGTCCATCTAGTGCAAACCACGTAGGTATTTGCCATCATGTCCTCTTGTGTTAAGATCTTGCTTAATGATTTGTTTTATGTTTTACATTGGTATAGTTTCTGTAGCCATGCTTACGGTCTCAAATGTGACCTAAATGTTTTAAAAGCTTCCACCTATGAGGTTTTGGAAGGGCTGCTTAGATACTGATCGCCTGAGAACAATTCCATCGGGATTTAGATACAGAAAAACAGTGCCTTTGAATCAGAGCTCTAATTTCCACCACACTATGGAACAACAATCCACAGATTACATTTTTACAGTTTTTACATATATCCAACAACAAATACCACAGATTACATTTGGGATTATATAGTAATTCAGATTACTGATTGTGTTCAGTACAACTGAACTTCTTTTCTTCATTTTTATTATTTTTTTAATTACTTACACAGATCCTTGTTTTTTTTAACAAGCTCTTTAATAATGTTCCTTTTATTAAAATTTTTTTAACCTTATTTTAAAAGCACATTTCACAGCTTAATTTAGCCCTGTCCTAACTTTGTTGCAGGCATCAAATAAAAAATGAGCTTATACCTCCAAAACCAATCATTTAAAAAAACCACTTCATTTTGTTTTGTGCTTTTATGATGGATTACCTGTCAAGCACAATTTACCAGTCATGGATGTTTTGCTATTATTTGCATTTTACCTGCTGTCCCACCTTTTTTTTGGGTGGGTTTGGAACTGGGTTTGGAACTAAACAATAAATACATTCTAAATTTTACAGTTTGCGGTAAAAAAGCATTTATTTATAGAGGGTTTTTACAGTTTTATATACTTTTAAATACAGTCAAAAAGTCTTTTATTGTTTATTGTTTTTCTTTTTCTTTTTTATTCAATTTTCTTTTGCAGTCTTGAAGTCAATACTTAATTCTCTAGATTTTTTTGTTTCTAGATTTCTTTATATTTTTTATTTATTTATTTAATTTTACACCATGAAACATAAAAACAAAAATAGGTCTTTTCAATAGTATTTCTTCTTTTAAAAAACTATTTTTTAAACACAAATCTATGCAAATTTGTTCAAGAAACGCCTTGTTGGCATGAACAATATGTTGTGAAAAATTCCACTGCAAGAAATATTTGTATAAATATCAGTAACTATCACTTTGGTAACAAAATCATAGTCATTTGAAATAAAAAAAGTTATAAATAAAATAAATGTCAAATAAAATCAGACCACTTTTTAAATCCTTACACTTTACCCTTAAAAATCTACATTTTATTACCTCTTTATTTCAAAACTAGCTGTAAAATTAGAGATCTACAGGTTTAATTTTTTTGTTATTATTTTTATCACTTAAGTGGCTTACAAAGAGTCCTGACCTCAGCCCCACTAAACACCTTTTGGATAAATTGAGAGCTTGATGCTTATGCCGTGTTGGCGCCTGAGCTCACAAATGCTGTATTAATTAAATGGGCACAATATTCCCAAACACACTCCAAAGTTGTTTGTAAAGCCTCAAAAGAAACATAGGTGACTCCATAATAATGCCCATGGTTTTGAAAATTAAAAAACCAACAAGCTCATTGTTAGGTGTCTACATACTTTCAGCTATATAATGTAAATTATAAATCCCCTGGTACAAAAACACATCTTAATTATTCACAACTTATTAAATATTAATTTCTAAAGTAGACAGGTGTCAGAGTGGCACACCTGGTAAAGTAGGTACAGCACAGCAATGTGGGTCCTTAGGACCTTCTGTCTGTGAGGAGTTTTTTAAAGCTCTCTATTTACTCTGGTTTCTTCTCACCACACGTAAACATGTACAAGGTGGATTGGCTGCTTTAAAGTGACCCTATGTGTCAGTAATTGTACGAGTGAGTGTGTGCTACCCTGAGATGAGCTGATACCCTGTCCCGAGTGTATTTGTGCCTTGGGACAAGGGTTTTAAGGTTATGCTGTCTTCACTAAGACCCCAACCAAGATAAATAGGGGAATTAAAACCTCAGCATATGTACCACAATCCTAACAAATTCAGTACCAGTGTCATCTATCTATTTTTAAGCAGAAATATCCATTATTTATTGTTTTCATTTTCACTAACAGAGTCATTCTGGTCAGGATTGCAGTATATCCAGCACCACTGGGAACAGTAGATGTGAGGAAGGACTCCTACTCACACATTTGTTTAGGAAACCCATCCAGACACTAGGAGATTATGCAAACTCCTAGCAGACAGTGACACAGGTGCGTGTACCCTGGTTTCTAAAGCCAGTGTTAATGCGCAGCAAACTACCAATTGTGCCATTCAGAAACTTTAAATTGTGTTTTATGCATAAGCACCTTACATTTTTACATACAACAGTCATCAAATATATTATCAGGCATCAAAAACATACTTTTAGACCTCAAATCTAATTACAGTTTGTAATACTTACTAAATGTGGTTCTCTCTTCACTCTTCTCAGGATGAACAGATCAGGTTGCTGTGCTGAATGTAAACTGCTGCAGGTTGCTGGAGATACCCATACAGGTGTCATGGGAGGAGCAAGTGTGAGTCAAAGCATTCTACCCCACCCAGCCCTCAACAGTACCTCAGGGATCTCCCCCAAGTAAAGTGTCAAATTTACTCCTATGATGAGATGACTCCAAATATTACAAGAACATAGACTTTTTAAACTATAGTAAAATGATTAATACACTATATGGATTAAAGTACTGTATGTGTGTAAACACCTGACCATGAACTTTAAAGATACGGTTTTAAAACTATAGACATTAATATACAGTGGATTCAAAAAGTATTTGGACCTCCTGACTACACACTGGATTGCCATTTTGACCTTTGCTTTAACTATCCTTGAGATGTGTCTCAATTTGACTGGACATAGTCTGTACAGGCACTCACCTGGATGTGAATTATACAGTGACAATTGGTGGGGTCAATACATATACACCGATCAGCCATAAAATTAAAACCACCTCCTTGTTTCTACACTCACTGTCCATTTTATCAGCTCAACTTACCATATAGGAGCACTTTGAAGTTTGACAATTACTGACTGTAGTCCATCTATTTCTCTACATATCTTTTTTTTTTAGCTTTCACGCTGTTCTTCAATGGTCAGAACCCCCCACAGAGCAGGTATTATTTAGGTGGTGGATGATTCTCAGCACTGCAGTGACACTGATGTGTTAGTGGTGTGTTAGTGTGTGTTGTGCTGCTATAAGTGGATCGGACACAGGAGCGCTGCTGGAGGTTTTAAATACCGTGTCCACTTACTGTCCACTCTATTAGACACTCCTACCTAGTTGGTTCACCTTGTAGACGTAAAGTCAGAGGAGATCACTCATCTATTGCTGCTGTTTGAATTGGTCATCTTCTAGACCTTCATCAGTGGTCAAAGGACGCTGCTTACGGGGCACTGTTGGCTGGATATTTTTGGTTAGTGGACTATTCTCAGTCCAGCAGGGACAGTGAGGTGTTTAAAAACTCCATCAGCGCTGCTGTGTCTGAGCCACTTGTACCAGCACAACACTCACTAACACACCACCACCATGTCATTGTCACTGCAGTACTGAGAATTATCCACCACCTAAATAATACCTACTCTGTAGTGGTCCTGTGGGGGTCCTGACCATTGAAGAACAGTGTGAAAACAGGCTAAAAAGGTATGTAGAGAAACAGATGGACTACAGTCAGTAATTGTAGAACTACAAAGTGCTCATATATGGTAAGTGGAGCTTATAAAATGGACAGTGAGTGTAGAAACAAGAAGGTGGTTTTAATGTTATGGCTGATCAGTGTATAACACAATAGCTAATAGTTTTTTTGTTTTTTTTTAATAGAAGAAGCTTGACCCAACCTTGAACCTTTCTAAAGTTTGCCATTTGGACAAATTGGGCAGATGAACCAAACAGTTACTCTAAAAGAGCTCAAAAAGTCCCAGACAACCAACTCTGCAGCACTTCATAAATCAAGCTTTACATCTTTATAGGTTTCGAGTCTGTCTGGCTGTACAATCACGCAGCCCCTGCTCCTCCTTTTTCTTTGTCATTGTGATCTACAACAAACTTCGGTCGAATTTCGAGGTGCTGAAGTCAGTTTCTTGCAGGCCAGTTTCTAAGCGCACGGTGATATAAGATCAAATGGCTGCAGACAATGACACGTTTGTTCTAGAACCTTAGTTTGTATGGCAGACCTGTGTTTTGGTGGTAACTGGATTACATCAGACCATCCAGACAAGTTTCCTAGGGCAAATGGAACGTCATTGTCATATATACATATACACAATATATGTACAATCAGCCATTGTATGGTGCCCCTCACACCTAGAGGGTTAAGCTTTATCCTTCCAGTATTCCATATACTTTTCATTAAGTGAAGTTGAACTTACCCATCTATTTATCATAATTACTTACAATGAACTAGAAAGCCACAAAGATTAAGGATATTATAGAACTTTCTGTGCCAAAATGAAATCTGTATAAAGGTTTGTAGACTTTATGCCTCTAATGCATGTAGTCTACTCTGATAGGTAAAGTCAAACTAGCCCTAATTATACACCGATCAGCCATAACATTAAAACCACCTCCTTGTTTCTACACTTGTTTCTCCATTTTATCAGATCCACTTACCATATAGAAGCACTTTGTAGTTCTACAATTACTGACTGTAGTCCATCTGTTTTTATGCATGCTTTGTTAGCCCCCTTTCATGCTGTTCTTCAATGGTCAGGACCACCACAGGATCACTACAGAGCAAGTATTATTTAGGTGGTGGATCATTCTCAGCTGTGTGTGTTGTGCTGGTATGAGTGGATCAGACACAGCAGCACTGCTGGAGTTTTTAAATAGTGTCCACTCACTGTCCACTCTATTAGACACTCCTACCTAGTTGGTCCACCTTGTAGATGTAAAGTCCAAGAAGATCACTCATCTATTGCTGCTGTTTGAGATGGTCATCTTTGAGATCTTCATCAGTGGTCACGTCACAGGACGCTGCCCGCGGGGCGCTGTTGGCTGGATATTTTTGGCTGGTGGACTATTCTCAGTCCAGCAGTGACAGTGAGGTGTTTAAAAACTCCATCAGCGCTGCTGTGTTTTATCCACTCATACCAGCACAACACACACTAACACACCACCACCATGTCAGTGTCACTGCAGTGCTGAGAATGATCCACCACCCAAATAATACCTACTCTGTAGTGGTCCTGAAAGAGTCCTGACCATTGAAGAACAGCATGAAAGGGGGCTAACAAAGCATGCAGAGAAACAGATGGACTACAGTCAGTAATTGTAGAACTACAAAGTGCTTCTATATGGTCAGTGGAGCTGATAAAATGGACAGTGAGTGTAGAAATTAAAATTTTTGTTTTTAATATTTTGAACCAGCAGTTAATAAATAATAATAATAATAAATTTGTAAAATAATTAAAACGTATTAAAGTATT
Organism: Trichomycterus rosablanca; assembly: GCF_030014385.1. Classification (NCBI taxonomy): domain Eukaryota; kingdom Metazoa; phylum Chordata; class Actinopteri; order Siluriformes; family Trichomycteridae; genus Trichomycterus; species Trichomycterus rosablanca. The sequence continues at coordinate 14,918,056 of NC_085990.1, forward strand.
AATCAATCATGTGTATGAAACCACTACAGTCAAAATAAAGAAGTATATAAAATAAATGTTTTCAGTTCCAGATTGAAATGTTTACTTGCACTCAAGTGGGATTCAGTAAGAACAATTAGTACTGTCGCAATTTAAGTGACCGTGAAGGCCCTGTGAGACTCATTAGGACTTCAAAACACATATAATGATCCACACTTGAGTAAACCCAGTGTAAAATAGGTGACCCAATAAGAAACCTGAGAATACATTTCAAATGTGGTTTATCATATGGCCAAAAATATGTGGACGCCTGACCATGGGCTTGTTGGACATACCATCCCAAAACCATACAGGCATTAATATAGTACTAAACTTCCCTTTGTGGCTATAACAGCCTTGTCTTGAAAAGCTTTCCAGAAGATTTTAAGCATATTTATTTACAGTGTGATTGTAAGGTTAGGCACTGATGTTGGACGACATTACATGGCTCACAATCGACATTGCAATTAATTTCTTAAATGTTCATTGGGGTTAAGGTCAGTTTCTAAAACTGTTGCCACAAAGTTGGAAGCATATAAGTTTGGGGTGTGTTTGAAATTTCCAAGCTCAATTATTATCGAGTGCTTTACCCAGCTGTCTGGCAGCAGCAACCATGGTACTGACAAGGTCACTCAGATCACATTTGAATGTAAACATTAACTGAAGCTCCTGAACTTTGTCTGTATGATGTTGTGTACTGTGCCGCAGTCATATGTCTTGGTGAATGGATAATTATCTCAATGAGAAGGTGTACAGGTGTTCCTAATAAATGGCCAGCAAAAGTGTATGAATATATTAACACTTTTGGAGATTCTGTCCAGTTTTGTGCATTTTACCATCATATTCATTATTTAATATCTATAAATTTAGGTTTGTGTGAAATAATCGTCAATTCCACTTTGAAAGCGCCCTCATAAATCTGTGTTCAGCTGGATTTTCCTCACTGTTTCACTTTTAAACTTGTGTTACAGCTCAGGGTGCTGAGAAACTTCTCTTAATTATTACTGCTCATAAGTTCTCTCGTCTAATAAAATTCCTCGCTCATGTAAATGCACCTTTACTGAACGGAATACGGTATTCCAAGATCAAGCATCTCCCCGATTAAGAGGCATAAGGAAACAATAAATAAGTAAAGGTAACGTGCAAGTTTTATTGCATTTTTTATTGATTTTTAATTGTATTCAATTGTATTTCAGTGTTTTTATATTATTGTGTTCTTTTTAGTGAATAAGTGTCAAAAAGAACCCCATTATTTTACATAAACCTAAAAAATATGCAGTTTCACGGGACCATGGAACCCATCAACAGGCTTTCCATACATCCTTTAAGGAAAAAAATACCTTGAAACTTGACGCCAGTCCCAGAACCAGTTGACGTCAAGTTCACACTGCACGACTTTCACAGTGTTTAGTTCGCTGTACAGTTCACACTACACATTTTGTTCTTTTGTATTCAGGATTCTTTTAAGTTGTTGTGGTTTTCACACTACATGATTGATTGGTGATTGGGGGGGGTCACACACTACATGATCTACTACCAGGAGGAATCTCAGATGAGACTGTCTGGTCTCCCAAACAACATTTTGTCACAAACACACACAAGAACTAATAATGGGTACAATAATATCATGTGAGAGACGGGTAATTTCCCTCCAAAAACAGACGTCAGCAAGAAGCAAGAGGTGCACATTGCAAAGAGGAAAAAGTAAAGAATCTGGGTGAAGGAGTGGATTTGGCTAAATTGCCAGCAGGGATCACCTGTACTGAAATAATTGGGGGTAAACAAATATTTTTGCAATGGAAAGGAGCCGTTACGGTTTGGAATGGACGATAAGATCACAAATACTGTAAAGCTTGTGTGTATTCTAATGTATTCTGATAGAAACTTTATTTTCCATGCTTTCTGACATTTATCAGCTTCCCCTGGGTTTCACCTCGCACTGTATCTTGCAGAGTCTGTGAGCAATCAACAATTTTTCGTTGAACAGTTCACACATAGCAATCGAGAGCCGATTTTCGAGCCCCGAGTGAACGCCGATATGTCTCAGAGCTGGCAAATCTGTCTGCGACCTGTCTGCGAGCAAAAATCAGGGCAAAAATCGTGTAGCGTGACCTAGGCATTATTGTGCCAATGAAGGACTGCTTGCCCACTGGTAAAACAAATGGCAACAGATCAGTAAATCAATGTTTATTAAAAAGATGTTTTTAAAATGCTCATAGGACAAAAATCATATTTTCCTTGTAGCACTCTCATCTAACTTCATCTGAATTTTTGCTGGTAGGTCTTGGTCACTGAAGTGATCTGAAAGATAGAAAATAGAATATGTTTACTCTTTAATGTACAGTCGAACTGGTCAGCAGTTTGCATACATTAGTTTGTAGGAGACATGTAATATATATAGCCTAAAGTATTTGGATACCCCTTCTAATTTGAGTTCAGGTTTTCCAGCCACACCCATAGCTTACAATGGACCAAACTCATTTCCAAGAAAGATGCAAATTAGAACAAAAAGCAGTGATTTGTGAACTGTAATTTTACATGTGTTTGAATACACAACACCACCAGGAAGAGATAAATAAAGGCATGTTTAATGCCTTAACTTTTTTAACTTTTTAAAAAAATGTAATTTTGAAAATATAAGCTCATTTCTAATTTAATGTCTGCAACACATTCTGAAAAAAGTTGGAACATGGGCAATTTTTAAAAAATCAGAACAGCTGATGGTGTGATTGTGTATTAAAAATGATTCTCAATTCCTAAGAATCCAAAGAAATCTCTGTGCATAGGCAAGGCACCACTGCATTAAAACTTGACATGCTTCTGTACTTAACCACAAAGGCTCACGAATACTTCAGAAAACCTTTGTTAATGAACACAATTTTTAGCTGATTCTACATCGATCAGGCATAACATTATGACCACCTTACTAATATTGTGTTGGTCCCCCTTTTGCTGCCTCATACGCAACAAACTGTGATGCACTGTGTATTCTGACATACTTCTATCAGAGCCATTAACTTTTAACTTTTGTCTGTTGGATACGGGCCAGCCTTCGCTTCCCACATGCATCAATGAGCCTTGGCCGCCCATGATCCTGTCGCCGGTTTACCACTGTTCCTTCCTTGGACCATTTTGATAGATACTGACCACTGCAGACCGGGAACACCCCACAAGAGCTGCAGTTTTGGAGATGCTCTGACCCGGTCGTCTATCCATCACAATTTGGCCCTTAAACTCGCTTAAATCCTTACGCTTGCACATTTTTCCTGCTTCTAACACATCAACTTTGAAGATAAAATGTTCACTTGCTGCCCAGTATATCCCACCCACTAACAGTTGTTATTCACTTCACCTGTCAGTGGTCATAATGTTATGCCTAGTCGGTGTATAACTGCAAGTTAAGTCACTACTATCCAAAGTGGAAGCATAACATCGAAAAACACAGATGTATCGGCAGATACTCAATTTGCAGTATCGGTACTGGACATAAAAAAGTGGTATCGAGCCAGCCCTAGTAGAAACAAGTGGCCGGCAACTGCAGAGAAAGTAAAACCCCTCATTAAAAGGGGTCAAGCAGTTCAACTTTCTTTTACCAAAAAACAGCACTGAGATTTGTTTTCTAATGCTTGATGAGATTTGAGAACTCAAAGCATGGAAAGAAATGGAAGCCTATTACCTTACCCTATTACTATTTTTGAGATCTGTACAGAGCTACCAAAACTTCAGATTGTAATGCTTGTCTAAAAGGTATACAGAGGTGACTAGCTGTAGTCAATTACAATTCCTAAAGTGGAATTTGGAGGTCACGCCACAAAGTTATTATTTCTATACCACCACGATGGTTTTGAAGCACGTTAACTTTTAACCTCAGCTATAAGTGTACTTCTCTTTTTTGTACTTAAGGCTCAGCTAAAATGTAGTATTGGGTAAGGTTTTTAGACATGTGGATGCAAATAAGCTGAGAAGCGTTCCATCAAGTTCTTAGGAAACTCGGAAATCGTGCGGTATGGACATAGCAATGGCATCTTATGGAATATCTTCCAAAAACATATAGAACCTAACCCTACCTTTCACAACCCTAAAGTGGCCCATCAGTGACTATTTTAGGACTAACGTCTCACTTATAGGTTTACAGACTTTACTACTAACTCAGAAAGGCAAGTCCAGACTACTAAACTGCTGGACCAAACAGCAGTGGGTGTTGGAATTGGTTTGATTTTGACACCCAGTATCTAGCAGGACAGAAACCATTTTAAAGCACTGAAACAGAGGGTGGAGGCCAAACAAATTAAGAGAGCTTAAAAGGATAGGATGACTTTGCTAAGGTCTTGATGACTAAAGGCTCACATGAATGGAAGAAGAAGGGATCAGCAGCGCAATGAATATTTACATTGTCAGCACTGTGACACCACAAAGGTCTTTGCTAGGCAAATAGTTTTACCTCATTCTATGCATGTTCCGAGAAAGTAGACGTGCAGGGGTGTAAACGAGATTGAAGTTGATTACAGAAAGATGCTAAAAGTCAGGAATATAAATATACACACAGGTATAGGGGATTCACTTTATCACATATTCACTTTATTTTGTTACAAAAATTAGCTTTTAGCTTTCCATTTGCCTGTAATATATCAGCAAAGTACTTTATTTTCTCAGACATTCAAATGACCCAGGTCTAAATATTCTAATGTTTACTGCTTTGTTTTTTTTTTGTTATTTATCCTAACACGTCTTAGGGTGTGTTTATACTCGTCAGCTTTGAATCGATTAAAACGAACCCTGGTGCGATTTATTGAACCAATACAAAAATATGGAGTGAAGACTTTCCAAAAAATGCTCCAACATCCCAAACACAAATCTGTTCGGATTTGTATGACGGCATTTTCAAAGAATTAAAGCTGTTCAGGAAGCAAAGGCTGGTTCCACTCCTTATTGGTTCATTGATTTAAATCCAAAAGGATTTCCTCAGACCAAGGCAAGCATTTTTAAGCAGGTATAATTAGCCTTTTGCGTCAGAGATCCCTGGTTAATCAATGTTTTCACTGAGGATTACCCATCTGTGACTAAATATAAAATGAAGTAAGTAAGTATGTAAGTAAAGTTTATTTATATAGCGCTTTTCTAGGACCAAGCCACAAAGTGCTTTACAATGCGGTAAAGTATAATAAAATAAAAACACAAAAATTAATACTCATAAAAGTTACACAGAGACAAAAATACATTAATACAATAGCACAAATAACTAAAAATTAAATCCATTTCTATTACCTCCTACCCTTTTCTTACACTTTTCTTTGAATTCTTTAATGCCATGTGAATTATATACCCAGAGAGGAGGCAAATAAAAAAAACCCCCCTAAATATATTAATGAAGAAACAGTTAAGCAGTTAAAAAAATAACATAATTTCATGCTCTGCTTGTACATGGCCTCTTTTACAATAGGCATGTCATGATTATAACCTTTTGGCTGAAAATTATTATTCATACACATAATTATGGGCAACAAATACATCTGCTGACCTAACAACACTTTTTAATTTAGACAGTATTAAACAATGTTAATCCACTATTTTGTTGCTAAATTTTACAAGGATTTATTTGGTCTAAGCATAAATAGTTACAAATACAACCCCAAGCATTATTGCAGAAAAGCACATTGAAATCTTATAGCAACGTATGCTGCCTTCAAAATATCATCATATTCAGAGACGCCCATTAAATTTTCAACAAGACAATGCAAAACCACATGCTGCACACATCATTAAGGCATGGCTGCGAAAGAAGAGGGTACGGGTACTGGACTGGACTGCCTGCAGTCCTGATCTGTCTCCAATAGAGAATGTGTGGAGAATTTTGAAACAAAAAATGCAACATCGACGACCCCGTACTGTTGCACATCTTAAGACGTGTTTGCAGGAAAAATGGGACAAAATAAAAGCTGAAACACTAAATCACTTGGTCTCCTCGGTGCCAAAACGTCCTTTAAGTGTGAAAAGGAATGGCAACATTACAAAGTGGTAAATGCTTTACTGTCCCAACTTTTTTGGAATGTTGCAGACGTGAAATGCAGGAATTAATGTTTATTAATAAATAAAATGAAGTTGAGCAGACAAAACATGAAATATCTCAGATTCATCCATCAAGTAAATGTAAGACACTCTCCTAAAAAAAACTGTGTTCTTTTATTATTTGCTTTTTCCATGCCATCCCAACTTTTTTCTGATTTGGGGTTGTAGTTTATTTTTTAAATTATTATAAAAAATGTCAAACACTTATATTTAATATAAAGTTGCAGCTTCATCTCTTCAAACAGTCTGCCTTGAAATGGACATTCCAATTAATTCCAAAATTGTTTAATGGGTTTGAAGTCAAAGCTCTGTACAGGACACTCAAAAAATAATGTCTTTTTGACCTTGCTTGGTGAACAGGGGAAAGTTTTGCCACAAAGTTGGAAGCATATTATTAAATGTATTCTATTATTATATAATATATTTATTATATTATTCATTTTTTTAAATCATTAAGAGATTAATTAAGATAAATTAGAGATAAGATAAATAGTCTCTGTGATAATGTGCCAAATGCAAGATTTCATTATTATGCCGATGATACTGTTATTTATTGTTCAGCTAAAACTCAAAATCAGGCTGTAAGTATTCTGCAGAAAAACTTTGAAGTTATACAACAGAGACTTTTTAATCTGAAATTGGTTTTAAATGCTGATAAAACAAAAGTAATGGTGTTTACAAAGTCAAATAAGATGCCATCAAATCTTCCATCAATAATCACCTTGTCGGGGAGTGTGGTTGAAACTGTATCCACATATAAATATTTGGGTTTAGTGTTAGACAGTTCTTTGACATTTAAGGCTCATATTACTCAGCTTGCAAAGAAATTAAAGGTTAAATTAGGCTTTTATTTTAGAAATAAATCATGTTTATCCTTTCAAGCAAAGAAAAAGCTTGTCTGTGCTACTTTTTTACCAGAAATTAATTATGGAGATGTCATTTATATGTATGCACCCATATCTTATCTACGTTCACTAGACACTGTTTATCATAGTGCACTGCGATTTATTACAAAGTGTTCGTTTTCTACGCATCATTGTGTTCTTTATGAAAAAGCATGCTCTGTCCTCATTAACCACACGAAGATTAACTCATTGGTACACTTTAATTTATAAGTCTATCTTAGGTTTATTACCTTCTTATTTATGCAATTTTATAAATCGTAAAGAACCTGGAAATTACTGTCTGCGCTCTCGCACCTTGTATCTTCTTAGGGTCCCCTTGGCACGCACGAAATTAGGGAAACAGGCTTTTAATTATGCAGCACCATCAGACTGGAATATACTGCAGAATGTTTTAAAATTGCAGGATTTGGTGAATTTAAGTCATTTTAAAAACATGTTGAATATGGACATAGGTAAAACGGTTTGTAATTGTTTTAAATGATCATTGTATTGTCAATATTATGTATTCATGTTTGTCGTATGTTTGAGTAGGTGTAACTATGTACTATGTTGCTGCTTATCTTGGCCAGGACTCTCCTGCAAATGAGATTGTAAATATCAGTGAGATTAATTTTCCTGGTTAAATAAAATAAAATAATAAATAAAATAAATAAGATGAATGTAAAGATAAATTCATACATTTGTCCTAATAGTTTCTGTAAAAACTACAGGGCTGTGTGTACTGTGTACTGTTGTGACTGTACTTGTTTTTACAAGCTTCTATGGTCATAGTGTGCCCATGGCTGAAGAATTTTAATACTCTATCTGTTTTCATTAGTAAAATCAGGGTTTAGTTTCTGTTTTCAAATCAGCTGTCCATTAGAACACAAATTAATTTGCATGTGCCAGTGTTTCATAAATCTGTTTTAATCGCTTAGTTCAACAGGCCGATCTGTATTTGCATTTGTGTGTAAAGCTCATAGATGTGCATGTACTTATTGTTTAATACATTCCAAATTCTACTGTCCAGGGGATCTACAATCATTATTATTAGGACACCTAAAAAAGAAGCCTTAGTGATTGTCAAGAACATGCTTGGGCGCGTACCTGTAAATTACGCTAGCCCACTAAGGGATCCAGGGTTCAAATCCCCAGTGGTGCTATCAGCCAGCTGATTGGCTATGTCTGGTGGGAATAGTCAAGGTGTCGTTCAATAACTGGATGGATTGGGTGTGTTCCTGCATTGCGCCCAGGGATCCCGGGAAAACCAGACCCACCACGATGCCCACCAGGACAAAGTGGTGGTAAAAATATTGGTAAGCCTGTTAGAAATGGGTGTTACCAAAACACCTGAATTCAATAGTAAGGAGAGCTGTCCACATCCTGTTGACCTTTTAGTGTATAAACATAAATAAAATTAGATATGCTTAGATATGTTTTGAAATATGTTAATATTTCTAGATTATAAAAAAAGAAATTGTATTAAAAAATAATTGCAACAAATTATTAATTTAGCAAAATAATAATAATAATAATAAAAGTTAATGGTAAAATAATAACATTGAATAAAATAAAATAATTATTAAAATTAATTTAATAATGAATACATTTAACAATATACTGTAACTCCTAGACCTATCTTTGTCCATAAGTCAATATTTTGGCAAGCTATCACATATGAGGGATCTTCAAAAAGTTTCAGCACTTTTATATTTTCATTGGAAATGGTGAGGGTGAGAGGAGTAGTACTTGGTCGTGTCTGAGAGACTGAGAGAGAGAGCTTATAGTCCAGATTTAGTGCCATTTGATTTCTACCTTTTTGGACGCTCAAAGAAGCTTTAAATCAGGGCCGGCGCTAGGGGGGGGCTGGGGGGGCAAATTGTCTCTTTGCCCCCCCAAGCACAATGCAAGCAACGGCTATTTTTAAAATTATCTCTGAACCAATCACAAAAATGCATTTTGTTTTACAGTGTGAAGATATTTCCTTGCTTATTCCTGATTGGCTCTTTGAGTCATATAAAAATCGGCAGACTGCCCCAAACAGTTCAGTTCGGCAGTATATGTTCTGTTAGTGTGAGCGAGAGGCAGGTATACTGGTAAACACTTTTTTTTTTACAGAATTAGTATTCTTTTGTTTTCTTTATATTTTAATTTCCCAATAATATAAATATTCTCACTCATTCCTATTTCCACGTTTGAATATTCTCAGTCTGTGTGTAGGTACATTTGTCAGCTTTGACTTAAATTTGTATTAAAGCCTTTCAAGAAATAGAGTTGTTCTATTAGTAATGGCAATTTAATTAAGGGGGCGTATTAAAATGAAATACAATTAGATAATCTTTTTTCTCCATTTACATAATCAACATGTATTTTTTAATCATTGGGTTTTAAGTTTAAGTTCGAAAACATGCATTTTTATTTCTTTACCTCATACATCACTTTAAGCCAGTATCAATAGCTTGGCTGTCATCATTCATGCACAAATCAAGCCTTGAATATATTTCTGGCTTCAAAAACATGACTATCAACATGCCCCCTCATTAGGTTTTACTGCCCCCCCAAGCAAAGCAGTCCAGAACCGGGGCTGCTTTAAATGGAAGAGGATTTTCATGTGATGATGATGAAAACACAGAGGTGCATCAGTGGCTACACACTCAACCAAAAACATTTTTTTGCTGATGGTATTAAAAAGTTGGTACAACGCTGGGAAAAATATGCATTGGAAGATGACAATGTAGAAAAGTGATGTAATTTGTTTTTGAAATTCTTAATAGAGATAATAGAGTTTAAAAAGTGTGGAAACTTTTTGAAGAACCCTCGTAATAGACACACCAGAAGGCAAGCACTGTTTGATACCAACCTTTATTTAACTGAAAATGTACAAAGAAATGACTTTCAACATTTTTACTGACCAACAAGTATTGTGTAAATATAATACAATTTTGGAATACACTCAAAAATGTCAGGTCAGGCCGCTCAGGTGGCGCAGTGGTAAAAACACATGCTGGAACCAGAGCTGGGATCTCGAATACATCGTATCGAATCTCAGCTCTGCCTGCCGGCTGGGCTGAGTAGCCACATCAACAACATTTGGCCTGTTGTTCAGATAAGGGTTGGGATATTAAAGCCGGATAGGGACTCTCTCATAACTAATGCAATTACGACCTCTGCTGGCTGATTGATGGCGCCTGCACACAGTGCTGATCCGCATTGCACTCGTCAAAGTGTAGGCGACAAAATGCATGCGGCTACTGCCCACGTGTCGGAGGGGGTGTGGGTTAGCTTCGTTCTTCTGGAGAGGAAGCATGACGCATTTTGGGCAATTGGACACGCTAAAAGGGGAGAAAAATGCATAAACAAAAATATATTAAAAAATGACAGGTCAGAGGCGTGTTTACCACCGTGTTACATCACCTTTCCTATTATTTGAACTTTTCAATTGTTTGCAAACTAAATATGGTACGCACCTTCCATAACATGACAGACACTGGCTTTGCACTGTTTGTTGATAAAAGTCTGGACTGTCATTTTTATCTTTGGCACAGATACCTTGATATTAGTGTTAAATTTGAATAATTTCTCTGTGGTGTAAAGCAAATGACTCACCTGCAGCAAATTCATGAATATCCACTGGTTTTTGTACAAAAACATTTCTGTGAAAAAAAACAGACACCTATTAAGAAGTAAAAAGAACATTGGTTATGGAAGAGAACCCAAGCTGTTACCATACGTTGGCTGCATTTGATTCACAGCAAATCTGTTTTTGGGGTTTTTGACTTGAAATTGTATGAACTTAAAAAGATAAGGAGGTAAGTAAGTAAGTAAGTAAGTAAAATTTATTTATAAAGCACATTTAAAATGACAGAGTCAACCAAAGTGCTGTACCATACAAACATAAAATACCGAGAAATATAAAAAAATAAAAAAAAAAATAAAAAAAAAAATAAAATAAAAAAAAAATAAAAAAAAAACATAAATAAATACTTAACAAGATTGCACAACACTTAAGAATCAAATGACAATTTAAAAAAGTGTGTTTTCAGTCTTGATTTAAAAACTGTAAGAGAGGGAGCAGACCTAATATTCAGCGGTAGGCTATTCCATAGCTTAGGAGCAGCAACTGAGAAGGCACGATCACCCTTCAGCTTCAGTCGTGACCGAGGAACAGCCAGCAGTAACTGGTCTGAAGATCTCAGAGACCTAGATCCCGAGTAAGAACTAAGTAACTCTGAGACATATGATGGAGCTTGCCCATGTAATGCCTTAAAAACAAACAAAAGAATTTTAAATTTGATCCTGCAGGAAACAGGAAGCCAGTGAAGTGAAGCCAGAACCGGAGTAATGTGATCCCTTTTCTTCATTCCAGTCAACATTCTAGCAGCAGCATTTTGTACAAGCTGCAGACGTGACAATGATTTCTTGCATATACCCAGATACAATGAATTACAATAATCAATTCTAGAAGATATAAAAGCATGGATGACCTGTTCCAGGGCTTTAGCTGGCAAAAATGCCTTGATTTTTGAGATTTGTCTGAGCTGGTAAAAGCTACTCCTAACAACAGAACTGACTTGGTGATCAAATCTAAGTTCTGGGTCAAAGATAACGCCAAGATTTTTAACTGTAGTTTTCACATAGCTGGATAAGACTCCAAGCTTTCCAACGAGATTGTTTGTCAGTTTAGGTGGTCCAAGCAAAATAATCTCTGACTTCTGCTCATTTAATTGTAAAAAGTTGCTGGACATCCAGACTTTTACATCATTAAGACAACTGCTGAAGCAGCTTAACGCAGACATGTCATTGGGTTTCAGAGGCAGATAAATCTGAGTGTCATCCGCATATAAGTGGAACGATAAATTGTATTTACGAAATATGTTTCCAAGTGGAAGCATATACAGGGAAAAAAGGACTGGCCCTAAAATAGACCCTTGTGGGACACCACTACCAACAATAGCAGGTGAGGAGAAATAATTTCCAATATTAACTGTCATTGTCCTGTCTTTTAAATACGATCTGAACCAGTCAAGCACTGTACCATGTAGACCAGCAGAATGCTCGAGGCGTTTAATGAGAATGTCGTGATCAACTGTATCAAAAGCTGCACTAAGGTCTAATAGCATCAGCACAACACAATTACCTGAGTCTACAGCCAACAGCAAATCATTAGTTACTTTGAGTAAAGCAGACTCTGTGCTATGTTGAGCCTTAAAACCAGACTGAAAAATTTCAAAAGTGTCATTGCAAATTAAGTGTGCAGACAGTTGAGAATATACAACTTTTTCAAGTATTTTCGAGAGAAATGTCAATTTTGAGATAGGTCTAAAATTACTAAAGACATTTGGGTCAAGGTTAAGTTTTTTTAAAAGTGGCTGAACAACTGCCTGCTTAAAGCAAGTAGCAACACTGCCTGTGAGCAAACTTACATTTATGATAGATAGGACACTCGGACCTGTCACATCAAATGTCTCTTTTAAAAGACATGAGGGGACGATGTCACCTGGTGAGTTTGTAGATTTCATCTGGGATACTATGTCCTTTAGAAAAGTGAATGAAACTTGTTCAAAATGTTCGAAAGAGACAGGACACTGAAAATCAAGTGAAAAATCATGTGCAAGGGGTTTTATAGCAGGTCTGATCTTCTGAATCTTATCAATAAAAAACTGCAAAAAATCTTCACATGCTTTAGGCGATGCAGTAGGACCAGAACAGACAGGGTCATTTAAAACTGAATTAATAGTATTAAATAATACTTTAGGTCTACTATAGTTGCGAGAAATAATTTCAGAAAAGTATTTCTCCCTCGCCGCCTTTGCCTCATTTTGGAATTGAATCAAACAGTTCTTTAAAATCTCATAGGATATTTGTAATTTGTCTTTCTTCCATTTTCTTTCAGCACGTCTACATTCTTGTCTAAGGACTCTGCTAGCTTCATTAAACCAGGGCTGAGACTTAAATCTGCTTAATCTGATTTTAAAAGGGGCAACAGAGTCCAGAATAGAGGAGCAGGACAAATTAAAACGAGAGACCAGGTCATCAATTTTAACATTTAGTGGTGCTACCTCAATAGAGCTAGTAGCAGGGCTGTTCAGATAAGCTTCTGAGAACAGTCCTGCCGTGAGCGAATTAACAGGCCGATAGCGGTGACAAGGTATTTTAGCAGCAGATTTCTGGCCTGGTAACACAGCATTAAAAATAATTGGCTTATGGTCAGTAAAAGTTACATCCTCAATATTAATGACATTCATTTGGAGCCCACTGAAGAGAATTAAATCCAAAATATGGCCCATCTTATGAGTGGGACTATTAACACACTGCTTAAAGTTAAAAGAATCAAGGAGATTAATAAAATCATTGACCATAGGTTTTGTAGGGCAACATATATGAATGTTAAAATCGCCCAGGATTATTAGGCTGTCAGCCAATGGCATTATAACAGACAGAAAATCTGAAAATTCAGAAAGGACCCAGTGCTGTGAGAACATGCTATAAGTCTTTTTATTGCCCATTTGCATACTAAAATGTGTATTTTAAAAAAGTCTGCTGATAAATCATTGGGTTTACAGTTAACTATTCTACAATTTCTGTTCTAAAGAAATTTATAGGTTTTCTCTCTGCTTTTTGTTGGTGGTCGTGGTCCCCGTCCCACTGTCCAACGTCTCTCTGTTGTCCTTCATCTAAATGCAGCTATATGAGCTAAATAAGTGATTTTTTATATAAACCTTTATACTAATTATGGGTAAGTGCTTAAATTAACTTTAATCAAATAGAGAAAGTCCTGCCCATTCAACACCATGTGTTTAACCACGTTTTAAACAGGCAAACCCCGGGGCGGCACGTTGCCTCACAGCACTGGGTCCTTTCTGTGTGGAGTTTGCATGTTCTCCCCTGCGTGGGTTTCCTCTGGGAGCTCCGGTTTCCTCCCACAGTCCAAAGTCATGCAAATTGGAGATACAAAATTGTCCATGACTGTGTTTGACATTAAACTTGTGAACTGATGAACTTTGTGTAATGAGTAACTACCGTTCCTGTCATGAATGTAACCAAAGTGTAAAAACATGACGTTAAAATCCTAATAAACAAATAATAGGCAAACCCACCAATATTATAGTTTTTAGATAAAGCAAATAATTCCATTTTTATATTGGAGTAGTGGGGGTCGGGGTTGTCCAATCCTGGCTCCACCAAGCAGCCAGTTTTGGGGACTTGAGCCAGGTTCTTAACCCTCTCAATTCCAGAAGTGGCATACAAAGACTGACACTGTGCTCTGAGCCCAATTTCCAAAAAACAAACTGGGTTATGTGGAAAAAAGGAAATAAAAAAGAATTCTATTATTAATGTTTATATTTTGGATATTTGGGCATTTACAAGGAAAGTATAGTATAAAAAGGTATGTAAGTATAGAAAATTTTATGTGTGGCGGTTGCAACCATCCTTGGTCAGGAGTGGAGGTCTGCAGCAATATAGACAAATTGCAATAGAGTAATTGGAGACGACTAGGCTGGAAGGATAATTGTGTGTGTGTTAGACCCACAGCTGTTATGTTGACAGTAAGTTAAAGGTAAAATGTAATTGCTATAGGCAGTAAAGTATTTACCTATGAGCTTTTACTTTGTGTAGCTATGATTCACATGATTACATGACTACATGAACTATGAAGGTATAATATTGTAATTTCATTTTAGATTTCATAATGAGAAATTGCCATCTGATCATTCATTACCTTAGAAAATCACTCAGCAGCATTTCTATCTCTGGATGAGCTCTCAGATACATTTCATTAGCTATTCTCATCTTGATCTAGAAAAAAAGAAAACAGTATTAAACACTATCACACAAATTATTCAAACTATCATTTAAACAATGTAACCTCTTAATATGCACATCCATGATATGAAAGATTACAAAAAAGCATGTTTAGACTTTGACATAGCAATGCTTGAATGGAAACTAAATGTGTTAATGTGGTAAAAATACACCAATCAGCCATAACATTAAAACCACCTCATTGTTTCTACACTCACTGTCCATTTTATTAGCTCCACTTACCATATAGGAGCACTTTGTAGTTCTACAATTACTGACTGTAGTCCATATGTTTCTCTACATATCTTTTTAGCCTCCTTTCATGCTGTTCTTCAATGGTCAGGACTCTCCCAGGACCACCACATAGTAGGTATTATTTGGGTGGTGGATCATTCTCAGCCCTGCAGTTACAATGACATGGTGGTGGTGTGTTAGTGTGTGTTGTGCTGGTATGAGTGGATAAGACACAGCAGCACTGCTGGAGTTTTCACATGTCCACTCAATGTCCACTCTATTAGACACTCCTACCTAGTTGGTCCACCTTGTAGATGTAAAGTCAGAGACGATCGCTCATCTATTGCTGCTGTTTGAGTTGGTCATCTTCTAGACCTTCATCAGTGGTCACAGGACTCTGCCCACAGGGCGCTGTTGGCTGGATATTTTTGATTGGTGGACTATTCTCAGTCCAGCAGTGACAGTGAATTGTTTAAAAACTCCATCAGCGCTGCTGTGTCTTATCCACTCATACCAGCACAACACACACTAACACACCGCCACCAAGTCAGTGTCACTGCAGTGCTGAGAATGATCCACCACCCAAATAATACCTACTCTGTAGCTGTCCAGGGAGAGTCCTGACCATTGAAGAACAGCATGAAAGCAGGCTAACAAAGCATGCAGAGAAACAGTTGGACTACAGTCAGTAATTGTAGAACTACAAAGTGCTTCTATATGGTAAGTGGAGCTGATAACATAGACAATAAGTGGTGGTTAGAGGTGGTTTTAATGTTATGACTGATCGGTGTATATATGAAACCACTTTATTTTGCTGTGCTTCACCCAGTGAAATATATGAAAACTATTAAGGTTCCAACTGTTGTTCTCTCGTAAAAGCTAGGATTTAAAATTACAACATTTTTATTACCATATATACCCATAACAACTAAAATACTACTTTGCTACATACTGTTATTGCAACACAAACTATTAAACCATTGTCATAACTCATTACAGTATTACAACATTGCAAAGCATTGCTGAAACCTTGATGCAACCTTATTTACATTAATGCCGTCCTGGAACATTGTGCCTTTGTTTTGGTTGTTGCGATGCAAATTGAAATATTATTATTGCCTGGTTTTACTATTTATAGGTATGTACTTGAGTGTATGACAACTACTGACACCATTCCTTCCCAATCCGAAATGAAAATGTTTTATTTAGAGTGTTTATTTATAGACAAAAATAAAATGTAAATCCAAGAAATAAAGCGAGTGATTTTAGACCTTGAATGACGAATAATTTTAGGGACCACAATCCAAATGTTCAGAAATCAGTATTTGGTCGGACAATCCAGCTTTCATGTGTCTTGGTATGCTCTCTATCAGTCTGTAGGGCTCATGTTGAGTAACTTTATGCCAAACCTGGAGCAAAAATTCAAGCAGCTTGGCATTGTTTGATGGCTTATGACCATCTATGTTCCTCCTGATAACATTCCAATGGTATTCAATAAAGTTCAGGGCTGAATATTGGGCTGCAGGGCTTGATCTGGTGGTCCATGCACATCTTAACTGACCAAGCTGTGTGAAATAAAGCACTGTCCTGCTGAGAAATGCAATCATCAGAGATGGCGTCACCATCAGAGCAGAAGGAGCACGTTTTCTTTTAGAATAACCTTGTAGGTGACTTAGACTTATGCATCCTTAACAAAGATAAATCTGCCCAATTCCAGAATGCGGGTACAGTGGTGTACTGTAATAAAATAATAATACTTTGTTACAGTTCTTAAGTATTTTTTGGCGTATCTGTACTTTACTTGGGTTTTTTAATTTATATTAACTTTCACTTTTACTCTGCTACATTTCCTAAATAAAATGTATACTTTTACTCTGATACATTTGCCCTAAGCAAATTCCTTACTACAAAATAAAACTGCAAGAAATTTGGTAGGTAAATGATGTAAGATGTGTGACAGGCGGCAAGCAGGCAGGTTTGGCAAATTTGTGATTTGCGCTTGTAGATGTGCAAAGTGCAAACAAGCTCTCTAAAAGTGATGGATACTTTTTGATTTCCACCCAACAACAGGCATGTCGGATGTTAGCAACATGAGTAGTATTCCAGTTGATGATAAGAAACAAACACCCCTGTTCCATATTTACAAAAAATGTTTTTACATGTCAGAGTGAACGATTCTTTAGATAGGACAAAATGCCTCTTACGTTTACCCAAAGATACGGAAATATTGGCATTGTAGAACTCCCCATCCCACTGACAAATGTGTCTTCATGTAACTTCTGTATTACACGGGCAGAAAAAAGATTCATGGTATTAAGGAAAATGTACGACTTCAAAAGTGCCATACGTTTTGTTAAACTCTCTTGAGTTTTGTACAACCCAAATCAGAAAAAAAACTGTTAGGACAGTATAAAAAAATGCAAATAAAAAAAGACGCACCCAGATATGAACCCAAGATATTTCATATTTTGTCTGGTCAAGTTCATTTCAATAGTTATTATACATATTTATACATGCATTTCAGGCTTACAACTCATTCCTAAAAAGTTGGGACGGGGCAATTTATGGCTAGTAATGAGGTGACATGGCACAAGTCATGTTCAGAGGGAAAAAATAAATTGTATTTTGATCTACAAATCCTTGTTGTGAAGACCTTGATTTTCAAAATATTGAACGCTTGCGGTTTTATTAACAGCATTTACTTGTACTTCTACTTGTATACTTAAATATACTTTGTATATTTTTGTGTTTAATGTTTAATGTATACATTACTTGTATACTGTATTAATACTAGAGAGATACCATCAGCCGGAAACAAATTCCTTGTGTGTATCCACATACTTGGCCAATAAATCTGATTCTGATACTTTTAATACTTAAGTACATTTAATATCAGAAATTTTTTTTTTTTTAATTAGGTACATTACACAGCAGATACTTTAAGACTTTAACTCAAGTAATATTCTAAAAGGTGACTTTAACTTCTATTAAAGTACATTTCTGGTAAGACGTTTGTACAGTAGTTTTACTCAAGTATGGTTTTAAGGTACTTTATCCCACCACTCTGCGGGTAGCTCCAAAAGACTATTTAGACTAATGTCGAATCTAAGACACATTAAAATAACAAAAAAAAAGCCTTAAAAACTAAATTAAATTCAAGAAAAAAAATCGAAATGAAGCGTTTTTATAATGTTACGTGTCAACGTAGATTAAAAGTTTATATATTCTACACATGCAGGAATTCGTTTGTCCACTAGGGCGCTATAATGAGCACCATCCATCAACACAGCTGGCTACAAATCTTTATCGTGTCTCCAATACTGCCGAAAATAAAACCGATATCCCCTACGAACACTTTTGAATTCGATGTAATTTATTATTCGATACAACTTATTAGCACAACAAATGTGCTGTATATCTATTTCACTTAAAAGAAAGTGTTTCTCTGTGAGTCGACTCACTACGCCTAGCCAAAAGAACCGATTGAAAAACCTAATTCGAAGAGCCGATTCATTTGTGAACGACGCATTCCTGACCAAACATCAAGCTTTCTACTTTAGAGCGTTTTGGTGTAAACTGTGTTTCTTATACTCTAGACAATAAAATGTGAGTACCTTAAACTGGCGCAGTTGCTCCTGCTGTTCAGGGCTAAGTGCTCCAGGGTCAGGCTTCTCCAGGCCGTTATTCTCCGCCATAGCTGCTTGTTGTCTTTCTCACACCTGCTCCAGACAGTGTGACCCGGTGTCGACTTGTTGCTAGGTAACGCAACGCGTTTTTAGCTCTGTTCGATTCAACACTACTCGGAGTCGACTCCGATTTAGATTTTAAATGTTGACATTCACTTGTGTCGATTCCAAGACTCGTTTTCACATGGTGCTGCTTCACAGACAAATTAACGATTTTTGATTGCCATTGTTTATTTATAAATATAAATAAAAGTATCAACTTTCAGTTAGAAATGTAGCACTGCTACAAACCAACTTAAACCAGTGTTAAATTGTTTGCTAGTTTTCTTAGCTGGTTAAACTGGTCTCCCAGTCTAAAAAGCTGGTCAGCCACTGTCCCTTCTAAAATTCGTGCTATTATTTGAGCATAGACTTTGGAGAAACAACATTAGCTAAGTGTTTTTTTTTTTTTTTTTTACAGGAATTAACCAAACTATTTTTTGACATATAGCAGGTATCATTCTCTGTCTTTGGTATCTATCACAACTGCTATGTTTGTATTAGCTGTAAGAAGTACAGCAAAAAGTGTGCTTATAAAACGGATAGTTACGGTCCTAAAATCTGATTGGCTGAGCTGCGTTCGAAGCCGTTGTAAAATCCCCGATAAACGCACACCTAGGACCACCTCACATCATTCCATATTAATACGCCACTGAAAAGAAAAAGTGAATGTTATGTTCGCCCTCATGTTGCCTAGCAACACTGTTAATCGAACTACCTTACGTCGCGGAAGAATGCTTTATTGTAAGTTTATACACAATAAATACATTTATGAATTGAACGTTGTATTTATTGTATTTTATGTTGACCGCTGTTTTATAAAAGCAATAAGCCACTCGAGACCGTGCGTTACTGCTATGATTTTAGCACGGGGAAAGAAGTTTTAGGCACTCCGCTTCGCGTTGTGCCAAAAACGCCATCCCCGTGCTAAAATCCGTGTTCGATGCCGTTGTAAAATAAAGCAATAAGCCACGAGAGGCCGTGCGTTACTGTGATTTTAGCACGGGGATGATGTTTTTCCCCGTGCTAAAATCATAACAGTAACGCACGGTCTCGAGTGGCTTATTGCTTTTATAAAACGGCGGTAACATAAAATACAATATATACAACAATGTTTAATTCATAAATGTATTTATTGTGTATAAACTTACAATAAAGCATTCTTCCGCGACGCAACGTAGTTCGTTTAACAGTGTTGCTAGGCAACATGAGGGCGAAAATAACATTGACTTTTTCTTTTTAGTGGCGTATTAATATGGAATGATGTGAGGTGGTCATAGGTGTGCGTTTATCGGGGATTTTACAACGGCTTCGAACGCGGCTCAGCCAATCAGATTTTAGGACCGGAACTATCCGTTTTATAATGCGAATGTTATGTTCGCCCTCATGTTGCCTAGCAACACTGTTAGTGGACTAGCGGAAGAATGCTTTTTGTAAGTGTTTTTGTAAATAAAAACATTTATGAATTGAACGTTGTATTTTATTATATTTTATGTTGACCACCGTTTTATAAAAGCAATAAGCCACTCGAGACGTCGCTTCGCGTCGTGCCAAAATATCCTTCCCTGTGATCAAATCGCAATAATCGAAGTAACGCACGGTCTCTCGTGGCTTATTGCTTTATTTTAGCAGGGACTGAGGTCTGAAAATGATCAGAAAAATGATGCTTTATGTTTTCTTAAACATAACTTTCTTGTAAACGTGATAGCTTTGTTTCATTAAAAATGCACAAAATGGGAAAACAATAAGTTATAGTAACAGGCAGCGCTATAAGAAATTAGCTGCCAAAAGTAGCTCCTAATAAAGCAAATTTATAGGGTAGGCCACAAAAATATTAAAAGTAAATTTACTAATGCCAAGTTCACACTACACGACTTTCTGATTTGTCGGGTCGCTGTACAGTTCACACTACACGACTGAATCTTTTGCACTCGGGAGTCTTTCAGTCGGTGTGTATTTCACACTACACGACTGATCGGCAATAGGGGGTTTCACACTACACGACCTATCGCCAACTGGAATCACAGGCGAGCTTCTCTGGTCTCCCAAACTACGTTTTGTCACGAAAACAAACGTGAAAAGTGACGAGGGGTTTAATGATACCACGTCCAAAAATGCACGTCAACAAGTAGCGAGTGATCAAAGTTGTTTGTGCGCTGATGTGCAGCGTAAAATCAAGGAGGAAAAAAAAATTTATCTGAGTGGATTTGGCAACACGAACAGTATGGATTGTTCTATAGTAAGTTGGAGGTTAATTAATATTTTTGCAATGCAACGTTGGTGTTTTGTAGAGAACGATCAAGTCAGAAATACTGTAAAACGTGTGTGTGCCGGTGTATTCTGATATAAACTATATTATCCCCCTGTCCCACCTATTTACACTCCTCTCCTGCGTTTCCCCTCACACTGTATCTTGCGTTCTCATTGGCTGTTCGACATAGCACTCATTGCCAGACGTGCAACTCAGATCAGATATCTGACATGCTAGAAATCTCAATCCGGTCGCCGAGCGCTCGGCGAGCCGGTCGGATCGAGTTGTTGAGTAGTTCACACATAGCGACTGAGAGACGAGTTTTGATCGCCGAGCGAACGCCGAGTTGCTCCCGAGCCGGCAAATCTAGCGCCGACCAGTCGCCGAGTGAAAATCAGGGCGAAAATCGTGTAGTGTGAACTAGGCATAAGGGAGTTTACTAAAATTCAGCTATCATGGGACTGTGGAGCTGTTTACAATCACTTGTCAATTTCAGGTTCAGAACCTGTCTGTCCAGCTGCATGTTGCAGCTCGATAGTTTTATGTGACTCGCAGAGCCAATCAGAAATAAATCAAGAAATAACATTGCACTGAAAAGAAAAGAGTTTTTGTTCTTATCTTGGTTTTTACTGGCCACCATCAAACACAATCAATACTGGCCATCATAACTGCCATTAAAATTAACATTTGTTGGGGTTTCTTTATGCTGGTTATGCTGGCCAGCATTACTTGTGTTCTAATGGTGGTCAGCATAGCCACCATGGTTTATAGTGCACTATTTTTATGAGAAAAACCTTCCAGTTTGTTGAGGTATGAAATAGTTAGAGATCTACCATATTATGACTCATATTACAAGGTTGATTTAGTTGACTCTAAATCTTGATCATTTTTATTCGGTAATCAAGTCAATATCAGTATCCGTGTCTCTGGGAGATGCTGGACATAGACAAAGGGGTTAGTAAAAATAAATTATACTGATAATGAATTTTGTTTTGGCAACGAGTAACTGCATTAACTGCATTAAAAGCTTCATTAATTACAAAACATTGCTAAAAAAAATAATGGCAACCAGTCAACCAACTACCAAGCTTAGTAGCTTATATACTTGTTTAGGATCTGTCGCTGCTCTTTATCTGAGGAAATAATCTGGTAATCATGTGTAGTAACTTTTTTTTACAAACTAGGCTGGTTGAGTAGGTTGGGCAGTTGTTATGTAACAAGTTCAGTTACAGTTCTCATAACAGAGAAAAATCATTTTTACAGTGCACTCTTGTGGATTACTCTGTAGGTTGAATTGCTGCATGCAGACACTGCACAGTATTGCATAATAAGGTAAGCAAGACAGTTTTGGACCTTTTAAAATGTTGCAAAAACAAGCATCATTGTACACATTTACAGTGTATCACAAAAGTGAGTACACCCCTCACATTTCTGCAGATATTTAAGTATATCTTTTCATGGGACAACACTGACAAAATGACACTTTGACACAATGAAAAGTAGTCTGTGTGCAGCTTATATAACAGTGTAAATTTATTCTTCCCTCAAAATAACTCAATATACAGCCATTAATGTCTAAACCACCGGCAACAAAAGTGAGTACACCCCTAAGAGACTACACCCCTAAATGTCCAAATTGAGCACTGCTTGTCATTTTCCCTCCAAAATGTCATGTGATTTGTTAGTGTTACTAGGTCTCAGGTGTGCATAGGGAGCAGTTGTGTTCAATTTAGTAGTACAGCTCTCACACTCTCTCATACTGGTCACTGAAAGTTCCAACATGGCACCTCATGGCAAAGAACTCTCTGAGGATCTTAAAAGACGAATTGTTGCGCTACATGAAGATGGCCAAGGCTACAAGAAGATTGCCAACACCCTGAAACTGAGCTGCAGCACAGTGGCCAAGATCATCCAGCGTTTTAAAAGAGCAGGGTCCACTCAGAACAGACCTCGCGTTGGTCGTCCAAAGAAGCTGAGTGCACGTGCTCAGCGTCACATCCAACTGCTGTCTTTGAAAGATAGGTGCAGGAGTGCTGTCAGCATTGCTGCAGAGATTGAAAAGGTGGGGGGTCAGCCTGTCAGTGCTCAGACCATACGCCGCACACTACATCAAATTGGTCTGCATGGCTGTCACCACAGAAGGAAGCCTCTTCTGAAATCTCTACACAAGAAAGCCCGCAAACAGTTTGCTGAAGACATGTCAACAAAGGACATGGATTACTGGAACCATGTCCTATGGTCTGATGAGACCAAGATTAATTTGTTTGGTTCAGATGGTCTCAAGCATGTGTGGCGGCAATCAGGTGAGGAGTACAAAGATAAGTGTGTCATGCCTACAGTCAAGCATGGTGGTGGGAATGCCATGGTCTGGGGCTGCATGAGTGCAGCAGGTGTTGGGGAGTTACATTTCATTGAGGGACACATGAACTCCAATATGTACTGTGAAATACTGAAGCAGAGCATGATCCCCTCCCTCCGGAAACTGGGTCGCAGGGCAGTGTTCCAGCATGATAATGACCCCAAACACACCTCTAAGACGACCACTGCTTTATTGAAGAGGCTGAGGGTAAAGGTGATGGACTGGCCAAGCATGTCTCCAGACCTAAACCCAATAGAACATCTTTGGGGCATCCTCAAGCGGAAGGTGGAGGAGCGCAAAGTCTCGAATATCCACCAGCTCCGTGATGTCGTCATGGAGGAGTGGAAAAGCATTCCAGTGGCAACCTGTGAAGCTCTGGTAAACTCCATGCCCAGGAGAGTTAAGGCAGTTCTGGGAAATAATGGTGGCCACACAAAATATTGACACTTCAGGAACTTTCACTAAGGGGTGTACTCACTTTTGTTGCCGGTGGTTTAGACATTAATGGCTGTATATTGAGTTATTTTGAGGGAAGAAAAAATTTACACTGTTATATAAGCTGCACACAGACTACTTTTCATTGTGTCAAAGTGTCATTTTGTCAGTGTTGTCCCATGAAAAGATATACTGAAATATCTGCAGAAATGTGAGGGGTGTACTCACTTTTGTGATACACTGTACATGCATGTATTGTGTATTTATAAATATGCTTGCTGTCTGCAGTATATTTGTTCAGCACATGATATAGTATGTGCAACAACTTATTATTACAACACATTTTAAAGGGAGTATTGCATAACAGATCAGGTTAGTCCAGTTATGAGAAGTACACAACCTTAACCAAGCAAATTTTACTCCTGCTCAAACCTCCTCAGCAATAATCTGTTTTATTTTCAGTTAAAAATCAAAATTTTATTCTTATGTTATTTCAACTCTATGCGACTTCTGCTTCTGTTCCTTTTTCTGACTAAATTAAAAAAAAAAAAAACACTACACTCATTTGTTGTGGATTTTCTGAAAACATACTGGGTCTAAATATATGTACTACAACCAATTATTAATTTGGTTGAGCAGCAAGTTTTATAAAGTCCTCTAACTCTCTGTGCCGGTTTAGGGCTAGTTTGATTGCTGCAATAGTCTTCTGCTGATCTCACATACAAACAAAAAAATAGCAGAACTTTGTCTTTGCAGGGCAGGCTGTATGCTGAGGCAATGTAAATTTGCTTGTTATTAATATTGATGGGGTTTTTTCTTCATTTGTTTTACTATATCCAGTACATTCAAAGATTGACTGATTGTAGGTGGTGTTTCAAACTGCATTCCACCAAGTACAGAATAGTACCAACACAATTCTAAGTGCACCAATTATTGCATACTTTGTAGTAATGTGCACTCAGTGCTTCTGTATCTTTCTGTTTGTCTCCTCTGTGTGAAGTGTGCAGCCTTTTTAATGCAGTAATTCACTTAGCAGCAAACGTGTGTTACGGAAAATCATGTTATCATGGTAAACAGAACAAATGTGATTATTATAAATGTGTTTACTGTTTCAGAATGTTACAAAGAGGAAACAAGTAATGCCATCTTAGTTGTTTTCTTTGGAAAATCACTAACACTGCAGTTTCAGTTATGGCTTTTAGCATTTTACAAAATGTTCTTTAACAATAGCAGTTGTCTTATTTCCTGAATTTTATTCTTTATTGTTTGGCACTTACATGACCACATTTTTTAAGTGAAACTTTCAACACATAAGATACACTGTTGTTCCTCTTATAAACAACTTGCAGTTGTGAAATGTAGTACAAACAATAACGTACAATTAGAATGGACTTGGTATTCTATTACTTAAAATGGCATGTGAATACTTCATATGTAAATTGTACCTTCAAATAATCACTTCAGTAAAAGGATCATCTAATCAATGACTCTATTAAAATACAACCCCAAATCAGAAATAGTTGGGACAGTATGGAAAATCCAAATAAAATAAAATTGCAGTGTTCCCATTTACTTTGACTTTTATTTGATTGCTGACAGTTTGAACCCATGATATTTCATGTTTTGCCTCAACTTCATTTCATTTCTTAATAAACATTCATTTCTGCATTTCAGGCCTGCAACACATTCGGGAGGAATTTCAGTGCGTAAAGACCAAGGGCACTTAAGCTGAATGCCTGTGATCATGTCCAGAAGCGGCGTCGACTTCTCTTGGCTCAGAGGCATCTAAGATGGACCATCACAAAGTGGAAACGTGTATTGTGGTAAGATGAATCAGCATTCCAGGTCTTCTTTGGAATAAATGGACGCCAGACAAAACATAAACAATCTCAGGTTCATCCTGCCTGCAATCAAATAAAAGTCAAAGTAAATGTAAGAAACTCAGTGTTTTTTATTATTATTTGCGTATTAAATCCGTTATCTGATATACAATCTAGCACACTGTGTAGGGAACATAAATCAAGTGTCTAATATACTGTCTAGTGCACCAAGTAGGGAACAAAAATCTATGATCGAATATACAATCTAGTGCACTATGTAGGAAACATAATTAATTATGTAACCTGAAATGAGCTTTTGCAACTTGGGATGTCTATACAGCTCCGTTAGGGTGGCTTTCATAGGAATCTGTTGCACAATGTAGCTCAACTGCCCCACCGCGTGGAATTAAGTGTAATATTTACAACCCCAATTCCAATGAAGTTGGGACGTTGTGTAAAACATAAATAAAAACAGAATACGATGATTTGTAAATCCTTTTCAACCCATATTCAAGTGAATACACTACAAAGACAAGTATTTTTAATGTTCAAACGGATAAACTTTATTGTTTTTTTGCAAATACTCACTCTTTTTGAATTTGATGCCTGCAACACGTTACAAAGAAGTTGGGACTAGGGTGGCCACATTCATAGTCACAAAAAGGAGGACATTACACCCCAAAAAGGAGGACATTACACCCAAATGGAGGACATCATACCAGGAACAGGGGGACATGATACTGCAACACACAGAATGAAACCATAACCCATATTGACCAGTTTAAGCAAGAATTCTGTAACAAATTACATAAGCAGTCAAATGAGGCTGTTAAACCAATGAAATACGAAGCATTTGTTTTGACATGTACCTGAGCCAATGACATAATATTGATTAAAAATGAAACCAGTTCGCTCCAAAAGGAGGATTTTTAGGTGTCCGTCATAGCGTTGCGTGGATGGAGGTCTGGCAGCTGAAAAGCCGGACTGTCCGGCCTAAAACCGGACGTCTGGCAACCCTAGTTGGGACAGGGGCAACAAAAGACTGGGAAAGTTGAGGAATGCTCAAAAAACACCTGTTTGGAACATTCCACAGGTGAACAGGTTAATTGGAAACAGGTGAGTGTCATGATTGGGTATAAAGGGAGCATCCCCGAAAGGCTCAGTCGTTCATTTACATTTACATTTTCAGCATTTAGCAGACGCTTTTATCCAAAGCGACTTACACAATGAGCAATTGAGGGTTAAGGGCCTTGCTCAGGGACCCAACAGTGGCAACTTGGTGATGGTGGGGCTTGAACCGGCAACCTTCTGTTTACTAGTCCAGTACCTTAACCACTGAGCTATCACTGGCCCGTTCACAAGCAAGGATGGGGCGAGGTTCACCACTTTGTGAACAACTGCGTGAGCAAATAGTCCAACAGTTTAGGAACAACGTTTCTCAACGTGCAATTGCAAGGAATCTAGGGATTTCATCATCTACAGTCTATAATATAATCAAAAGAATCAGAGAATCTGGGGAAATCTGTGCAAGAAAGCGGCAACGCCGAAAACCAACATTGAATGCCCGTGACCTTCGATCCCTCAGGCGGCACTGCATTAAAAACCGACATCATTCTGTAACGGATATTACCACATGGGCTCAGGAACACTTCAGAAAACCATTGTCAGTGAACACAGTTCGTCGCTCCATCTACAAGTGTGAGTTAAAACTCTACCATGCAAAGCAAAAGCCATATATCAACAACACCCAGAAACACCGCCGGCCTCTCTGGGCCCGAGCTCATCTGAGATGGACTGACGCAGAGTGGAAAAGTGTCCTGTGGTCTGACGAGTCCACATTTCAAATTGTTTTTGGAAATCATGGACGTCGTGTCTTCCGGGCCAAAGAGGACTGTCCGGATTGTTATCAGCGCAAAGTTCAAAAGCCAGCATCTCTGATGGTATGGGGGTGTGTTAGTGCCCATGGCATGGGTAACTTGCACATCTGTGAAGGCACCATTAATGCTGAAACATTGGTACATACAGGTTTTGGAGCAACATATGCTGCCATTCAAGCAACGTCTTTTTCAGGGACGTCCTTGCTTATTTCAGCAAGACAATGCCAAGCCACATTCTGCACGTGTTACAACAGCGTCGCTTCGTAGTAAAAGAGTGCGGGTACTAGACTGGCCTGCCTGCAGTCCAGACCTGTCTCCCATTGAAAATGTGTGGCACATTATGGTGTGCAAAATACGACAACAGAGATTCCGGACTGTTGAGCAACTGAAGTTGTACATCAAGCAAGAATGGGAAAGAATTCCACCTACAATTCTCAACAATTAGTGTCCTCAGTTCCCAAACGCTTATTGAGTGTTGTTAAAAGGAAAGGTGATGTAACACAGTGGTAAACATGCCCCTGTCCCAAAGTTGCAGGCATCAAATTCAAAATGAGTGAATATTTGCAAAACACAATCAAGTTTATCCATTTGAACATTAAATATCTTTTCCTTGTAGTGTATTCAATTGAATATGGGTTAAAAAGTATTTGCAAATCATCGTATTCTGTTTTTATTTATGTTTTACACAACGTCCCAACTTGGAATTGGGGTTGTAGTTCAGTTACTTCACGGGTACTGAATAATACGAAGGACTACTTGTTTGATACAAATTTTTTATTCTTATTATTATAAACATTCATATATTCAAAATCTTATGAAAAGCCTTCTCAGCAAACTGGAGGATGTTAAAGCCGCACTTTATATTGCCTATTTGTATATGTGTGGCCAACATCTAACATGACCATGAACTTGCCCCATATCAAATCTATAGGCGATATGGAGTGCAGCTGTAAATTACTGTTTCTGGCCATATAATATATGTTGCAGATGGAAATTGCAAATTGGATATACAGTATGCAAAAGAGACATGATGACAGTATGCCAAAACATTTGGTCACAGGCTAAATTTGTTAACTAAAAAACGATAAAACTGTAAACCTCCAAATGATCATTGATGTAACAATTATTAATAAATAATGTGGAACTGCCACACAAAAGAGACATGATGACAGTATGCCAAAACATTTGGTCACAGGCTTTCTCTTGGTCACTAAAGTTGTTAACTAAAAAACTATAAAACTGTAAACCTCTAAATGATCATTGATGTAACAATTATTAATACATGATGTACACCACAGTCAAGACAACTGAGGTAAAATCTCATTGGCATTCATCCAGTGTGTGTCAAGAGAGGCTAAAGTCACAGGGGTCAATCTTAATAGTTACATTATCATAAGAGACCGCAGTCATGTCCTAAAGAAAGCATAAAGGAAGTTGGTAACAATACAAACACAAATTCATTCAAATGACTAGTTAATAATTCTTCATGCAAAAATCCATATTACAATATGTGATTGCTTACTGTGGAGACCATAACAAAGACACTTTATCACTGTCATTTCAACTAGCAAAATGCACATACATAAGGGTAAGGCTATGCAGGAAAAAAAATTGAATTTATTGCTGATCACATCATATATAATTTTATTTTAGAGCAGGCATGTCCAAAGTCTGGCCCGCTGGCCCACGTCTTCTGTCTTAAATTGCGTTACTTGTGGCCCGCCAGCACAGTCAAACAGAAAAAAAATTAATTATACTAATTCAAGATGTAATTCCCATTTTTACCAATTGGTAACAGCAACACTGTACGTACGCAATCATGAGAAGCTGCAAAAAAACAGGAACGAGACGTACTCATTAATATGACGTGATACAAGCGACACAGG
The DNA here is from genome assembly GCF_030014385.1 of Trichomycterus rosablanca. Lineage (NCBI taxonomy): Eukaryota > Metazoa > Chordata > Actinopteri > Siluriformes > Trichomycteridae > Trichomycterus > Trichomycterus rosablanca. Next base: position 14,947,414 of record NC_085990.1, read on the forward strand.
TTGTAGAAACAACGATTAACGGGAACAAAATTTAACATGACGTTTTGTATTAAAACAACGACCTAAGAATTTGAGTGGTGGAGAGAACTTATGATCAGTAATATCTTAGATAAACTCAGAGTTCCTGTGTCGTTCTTTTAGTACATAAAGCCACGTTACGCTTACACTTTTGGCTGGTCCGCTGATCTCAACTGGTCACTCAGTTGGCCAGTCTGTTTTGAAATACTGACCCATCTTGCAGTAAGGTGACAGTGCTACTCACTGTGCTACTGTGCTGCCCCTGAGTGGGTGTTTCTAGTGGGAATTGACAACTGGCTGTAAAAGAGTTGGGCTAATTTTATGGCACTGTATGCAAAAATAGCTTCCACTAATATTCACAATATTATTCATTTAAAAGAAGAAAACCCAACACATTGCAACAATGGGGTTCGACAAAGCTGGTATTTAAAGCTCCTTATGGCTGTAATGAAAACACATGTACAAAGGCATTTGATTCAAGAAATCAGCATATCCTACGCTTGCTACCAAGAAGAAGACTGTCCGAATTCTGAGATGCCTTAAAATGCTGCCTACTAAGGTGCCTTAATTCTAAACAATATTCAGACTAAATAATGAGGGAGCATCCGTAAGGAAGGGTGGTTTACCTTCCTTAGAGGTAAAGGCCAGCACTCAGTGTGGCACAACAAAAAATTACAAATATGGGTGACGAATACAGAGTATCAAACAGAGTTCTTTATAAATGTAAATAAATTCTCACCGATTTCTAATTTGTATAAAGGTGTAATTTGTAAAATAAGTGTAATTTAACTGTTTTTGTTACACTGAGAAAGATGTTACCTGGCATGCTAGCGGGTTGTGCTACCTCAGCCCATTGGTTTGAATGGCCTGAGGCTTACTGTGTTAGCTTTGTAAGTTAAACTGTGGTGAGGTAATTGCTGTAATCACTGACTGAGTAGTGTGTTACCACAGACCATGACGGAAAACCAGAAAGAGAGAAAGGTGCTTTTTTACACAAAGGTTACATTAGGTCAAAGACTACCATGATCTCCTCATCTCTTAAACACCAATCAGAAATTAAAGTGTCATCATACCACCCCACTCAAACAACACAGGAAATAGGACATAGCAACCAAATTGACAAACACACATGCATGAGTGCTTTAGTAATGCAAATACTCCTGAATCAGACAAAAGCATACTGTCCAAATGATGATGTGCAGAATATTAAATATTGTTGTTATATTTGTGTATTAAATACAAAACAAAAACAACAAAAAGGGTGTACATGATGTGAATTAAAGCCATGTTATGTTGAGCCAAATTATTTTCATGAGAAAGATTTATTCTGTTAAATCAGGATATTCAGTTGACCTACATTTTGAACTCAAATAAGGATTTAATAATAATAATAATAATAATACATTTTATTTATATAGCGCTTTTCAAGATACTCAAAGACGCTTTACATAAGACAAATAATCAAAACAAATACGTACATACACCATACAAATCATAGTACAAAATCAAAATAGTACATCAACATCAAGAATAATTAAGATAAAAACAAAGAGAGCAGCATAAGACAGTTCATTAAAAATTAGCTAAATTATGAGAGAGAACAACAAATATAGAACAATTTCTTAAAATTAGACAGAAACAGGACAGATTTACATGCAATCAGGAAACTGAAAACTTTACAAGTTTTAGGATCTAGGACTTCACATTTCTGTCGTGATCTAAGTATAAAAACTATTAAAAAGAATAGCAAAAATAAAAGCATTTATTTCGTGTTGTTACAAGTTAAATGCCATATTGAATAGATGAGTTTTGAGAAGTGACTTGAATTTGGACAGGTCAGGACAATCTCGTAGGTGTTTGGGGAGAGCATTCCATAAAGATGGAGCAGCTATGGAAAAGGCCCTGTCACCCCAGGTCCGGTGCTTGGTCCTAGAGGGTATGGACAGTAGGTTAGCCTCAGAAGAGCGAAGGCTACGGGAGGGAATGTGCTGATGGAGCAGGTCGGTGAGGTAGGATGGGGCCTGATTATGGAGAGCTTTGTGAGTGAATAGAAGAATTTTGAATTGAATGCGTTGAGCAACGGGAAGCCAATGAAGTTTTTGTAGAACAGGTGTAATATGATCACGGGAGCGAGTATGAGTAAGGAGGCGAGCAGCTGAATTCTGGATATACTGAAGTTTTTTTAGGATTTTGTTAGATGTACCATAAAGGATGCTATTGCAATAATCAATTCTGGATGTAATAAAAGCATGAATCAAGGTTTCGGCGGCAGAAAAGGAGAGTGATGGACGTAGACGTGCTATGTTTTTTAGATGAAAGAAAGCAGTTTTGGTGATGTGATTTACATGGCGGTCAAAAGAGAGGTTGCTATCAAAAATTACACCAAGATTTCGGATGTTAGAAGACGGAGACAAAGTGTCATTATCAATGGTAATTTGAAAATTTTTTGTGGTTTTTGCCAGGGTTGTAGGACCTACGATGATCATATCTGATTTTTCACAGTTTAATTTGAGGAAATTAGCTTTCATCCACAATTTCATTTCAGTGATGCAATTTGTCAGAGTGGAGTGAAGTTCAGTATTAATGGATTTGGAGGAGATGTAAAGCTGAATATCATCAGCATAACAGTGGAAATGTAAACCATGCCGACGTATGATGTCACCAAGGGGGAGCATATAAAGAATAAACAAAAGGGGACCTAACACTGAGCCTTGGGGAATGCCTTGGGACAGTGGAGCAATGGCAGAACTACAATTGTTGATATTAACAAACTGTTGTCTGTTTACGAGATATGACCTTAACCACAAAAGGGCAGTACCAGTGATGTTGACAGAGGATTCAAGGCGGGACAGAAGAATGGAGTGATTAATGGTGTCAAAAGCTGCAGTAAGATCAAGGAGGACGAGAATATTAATTTGTCCAGAGTCTGAGGAAAGAAGAAGGTCATTTGTGACTTTGAGGAGGGCTGACTCAGTGCTGTGCTGGGGGCGGAAACCAGACTGAAATGATTCAAATAGATTATTGGAATTTAGGTGATCTTTGAGCTGTGAGGCAACAACACGTTCCAGTATTTTCGACAGAAATGGAAGATTGGAAATGGGCCGAAAGTTACTCATAATGTTAGAGTCAAGTCCAGGTTTTTTAAGTATGGGAGTAACAGCAGCCAATTTGAGTGATTGAGGGACTGAGCCAGAACTAAGAGAGGAATTGATTATCTCTGTGATAAGTGATGAGATAACTGGAAAACAACCCTTAACAAGTTTTGATGGAGCAGGATCCAAAACACAAGTGGAGCTTCGCATCCCTGTTAAGATCTCAGATAGGTCCAAAAGAGACACAGGTGAGAACTGAGACAGAGGCTGGGTAATAAATTGAGATGAGATAGGCGGAGAAACAGAGATGACAGGGGAAACTGTCAGAAAATTGTGGATATTCTCAACTTTTGTTTGAAAAAATGAGAGGTAAGAGTTACACTTGTCAACTGTAAAGGAATTGGTAGTATTGTCAACTGGTTTGAGAAGTTTATTTATTGTGGAAAAGAGAGTCTTAGGATTTGTTGATCCAGCATGTATGAGTTCGGAATAGTAAGTGGATCGGGCTGCCGTAAGAGCGTCTTTGTAATGTTGAAGATAATCAGAATAAATCTGATAATGTACTGTTAGACCGGTTTTCTTATAAAGTCTTTCAAGCTGGCGTTTACGGGATTTCATTTGGTGAAGCTCAATTGTGTACCATGGTGCAGAATGACTAAATGAAACAAATTTGGTTCTCAAAGGAGCCAGCTCATCAAGACATGAGGCGAGTATGTCATTATAGTAATCGACAAGGTCAGATGAATTACTAGACAGTACAGGACAGACAGACATCTTTTTAACAAGAGAATCTGAGAAAGCAGAGGGAGAGATATATTGAAGATTCCTGAAGGATATTTTACGTTTAGCTCTAGTGATGGGCCTAGTGACCTCAATGTCCATGATGATTGTCAAATGATCAGAGACAGTAAGGTCATGGCTGGACGGCTGATGAACTAGGACACCAGTAGAGCAGACAAGGTCAAGAGTATGACCTTTTTTATGAGTTGGAAAATGTATATGTTGTGTGAAATTAAAACACTGTAACAATTCCAAAAATTCCCTGGCAAATTTACAGTTGTTGTCATCAATATGGATGTTAAAATCACCCATAAGCAGTACAGAGGATGAGAGGGCACTAAACTGGGTTAAAAAATCTGAAAAATCAGAGAGAAAGGAAGCGTTTGGCTTTGGCGGACGATAAACTACAGCAGTGACCAGAGGAGTAGGCCCTGACAACTTGAAAGCCAGGTGTTCAAAAGAAAGAGCAGCAGGAAAAGACAAAGTGGTTATTTTAATATCATCCCTATAGACTGCAGCAACACCACCACCTCGCCCTTCCATACGAGGTTCATCAATATACGAGTATCCCATTGGCGTGGTCTGATTTAACGTAAAATAATCCAAGGGTTTATGCCAAGTTTCAGTGAGACAGAAAAAGTCTAGTTCACTGTCAGATATAAATTCACTGAGTACAGTACTTTTTGTGTTGAGTGAACGAACATTAAGCAATGCCATTTTCAAGTGGTATTGTTGTGTAGTTGGCTGTGAGGAACGAGGAAGAGAACGGAGATTTGCTAAATCCACTCCGCGTTTCCCATCCCACTCCGTGGACAGCGTTGTCATGGAGACTACACCGCTACTGGTGTGCAAGGCAGCAGCGCTCTGATGACGTGTTTGCGGAGCGACAGTGCGCACGGCTGACCAGAAGGATGGAATAGCGTTACCGTTTCGAAGATAAACAAGCTTTCTCCGGGAGCCCCTGTGAATATAACGAGGCCGGCGAAGGAGTCCAAGCTGTTTGATGACTGAAATACACGATGGAGTAGTGCAGTTGTTGAACTTCCTCAGCTGGTCAACGGAATAGTTCAACATCGTGCCGATCCCAGGAAAACTCATCCACCGTTCACCACCGGCCGCAGACGCGATGTACAGTAGAAAGAACAAAAAGTATCAAAAGCACAAATAAAAGTATCAAAAGTAACTTAAAAGAAATAGATCCACAAGGTGTGTAAAAAGATGAAAACGAAAAACGATAAAAATACAATAAAATACGGTAACGGTAGCGGCAGCCAAATGCGCCAGCGTCCACCATCACCATGGCAACTAATAATAATATATATATTTAAAATGTCATTTAAAACAATACAATACTGTATTATTAAATACTATGTTTTTAGTGTTTTAATGAGCACAAAATACAACCCCAAATCAGAAAAAGTTGGGTCAGCATTGAAAATGCAAATAATAAAAGACACAGAGTTTCTTACATTTACTTTGACTTTGATTTGATTGCTGACAGGATGAACCTGAGATATTGCATGTTTTGTCTGCTCAGCTTCATTTTGTTTCTTAATAAACATCCATTCCAAAAAAGTTGGGAAAGTAAAGCATTTACCACTGTGTAATATTGCCATTCCTTTACACCACACTTAATAATGATGTTTTGGCACAGAGGATACCAAGTGATTTATTGTTTTAGCTTAAATTTTTGTCCCGATGTTTTGGCACAGAGGATACCAAGTGATTTATTGTTTTAGCTTTCATTTTTGTCCCATTCTTCCTGCAAACACGTCTTAAGCAACAGTATGCAGACCCTGGCTGTTGGACTTGCTGATAGCAGTCTGGATGGTCCTTTTCGTCTTTGGTCCAGAGCACACGGCGTTAATTTTTTCCACTTTTTTTGGAATGCTGGTTCACCTGACCACAATACGTTTCCACTGTGTGACAGTCCATCCTAGATGCCTCCGAGCCCAGAGAAGTCGACGCAGCTTCTGGACATGGTTAACATAAGACTTCTTTTTTGCACAGTAAAGTTTTAAATGGCATATGTGCATTAACTCCTATTGTAGAGCTTGACAAAGGTTTGTCAAAGTAATTCCTTGCCCATGTGGTTATTGATGCAGTGGCGGTTCTTGATGCAATGCCATCTGAGGGATCAAAAATCACAGGCGTTCAGCTTAAGTTTGCGCCCTTGGCCCTTACGCAGTGAAATTCCTCCTGATTCCTTGAGTTACTTTTAATGATATTATGCACTGTAGAAGGAGAAATATGCACATCCCTTCCAATCTTTCTTTGAGGTACATTGTTTTTAAACATTTCAATAATTTTCTCTCGTATTTGTTGACAAACTGGAGATCCTCTGATCATCTTTGCTCATCAAAGACTCAGCCTTTCCTGGATGCTGCTTTTGTACCAAACCATGATTACAATCACCTGTTGACATCACCTGTTTGGAATCACATCATTATTTAGTTTTTTCACCTCATTACTAGCCCTAAATTGCCCTTTTTTATGTGTTGCAGGCCTAAAATGCAGGAGTGGAGGTATATTAACAAATTAAATGAAGTTGAGCAGACAAAACATGAAATATCTTGGGTTCAAACTGTCAGCAATCAAATAAAAGTCAAAGTAAATGTAAGGAACACTGTGTTTTTATTTCATTTGCATTTTCCATACTGTCCCAACTTTTTTCTGATTTGGGGTTGAAAATATAAATGTTGGCTACATAAATTAACAACTGTATGGCTGCTGTGTACTTACTATAACTGGACTTGGTGACGGCCTAATCATTATGTTGATTCAAGCTGGTCAGTGTAGGAATGTCTGTAAAAAATGATTTTTTACTTGTAATGTACTATATGTAAAGGTAGATTTAATAAGTGCCACAAGACAAAATGTACATTTCTGTTACCATTCTTAACTGACAAATATTGGAACATTGGAGGTCACCAAATTAATTATGAATATTAATGTTTTTACAATGTTGAACAGTGAACAGTTGTATGAATATAGTTGTTTCCTGGTATCAGCTGGGCAAACTGCCAAACAAAAAAAATAATAGTCTACTTACTATATTGCTTACTAATACTATTCAGTTTTTCCCTCTGTGTGACACAGTCATGGGTCACAGACCACTGTTAACCTGTCTGTGTTCCAACACCCTGATACCTCCTATGTCTTTGATTTATTTTTATTGTGTAAACCAGTCTTGTCCTGATCAGTTTGTGTATAAATACCTGTGTGAGATTGCTGTGTAGTTGTTAAACATTTTACCAATGTTTTGCGTTGGCAGTGTAGCCTAGTGGTTAAGGTACTGGTCCAGTATTCAGAAGGTTGCCGGTTCAAGCCTCACCACTACCAGGTTGCCACTGTTGGGCCCTTGAGCAAGGCCCTTAACCCTCAATTGCTTAGACTGTATACTGTCACAACTGTAAGTCGCTTTGGATAAAAGCGTCTGCTAAATGCCGAAAATTTAAAATGTAAATGTGTCCGTTGTTCAAATTCGTTTTTAAGAGACCATAGCCTGGCCTAACAGAGTAAACAGTAACTTGAGGTACATTTGAAAAACCATTGTAATCATTGATGAAATAAAAACAATAAAAAAATACTTATGCAAACCTTTAAAAAAATGTGTATAGTTTTTTATTTACATATATACACTATTTAATTAACTGTTAAATAACATACGCCATGAGCCAAGATGTTTTTGTCAACCCAGCTACATCAAATAAATCCTTCAAGGAAGGTTTTTATTTCTGACACGTTGCTCAAATCAGTAACTGTCCATCTTTTTTCCCTTCCCCCCTGATGGATACTGGTTGGGGTAAAACCATAAAAGCAGCCAATCACAGGTTTATCTTCTCCCCCTTTTACACCAGGATTACAATTAACTTTACTGGTTGCCTGACTCGGTTCCTGAAAAAAAAATGAAAATAAGTAGATAAATAACATAGATAAACAAATATTCATATAAGCTAAAGTTAAAGCTGTTTTGAAAATGTAGTATATAAAAAGTACAGATTTTTCTTTTTGAAATGTAGAAAACAGCAACCAGTTTATTTGAGGTCATAACACACTCACACCTTGAGGTGATTTCTATTTATGTTTTTAATCCCACATTTCACATCATCTGCATGTTTTAGGAAATATTAGGACATAATTACCCAGATAAAAACCATATATACACAAACATTTGAAACTTTTTACAGGCAGTGACAGATGGTGAAAAAACACGCATACATAATAAAACCAGCATTAAAAAAGTAGAGCTGCAAGTATAGAACTACTCTACTATTGTACCCCAATTAACTTCAGACTGAACTTGACCTCATTCTTTTTTATTTTGTCACTTCAGCCACAAAGTAAACTTTTTTCTACTGATAATTATATTTGATTATATTGGCAAACAATAACTTGGTAGATGCATCAGGTCATATAATGGAATGGAGTGCAGTATAGAATACAGTACAGAAACACTGGGCACATGGCACAAGTCATCGCATGACATCCCAAACTAACTTATTTACCTACTCACTGGCACCTAAAAGTAACTTAGAGCAGTCTTTTTAATCTGCATTTTTTACTGACAATTATTAGAGGTGAGGTTCAAACCCAGGTCCCCAGAACTCTCAAGTTGTTTGGCACCTAGACAACCAGTTGTTTTCCCAAATTGGCATATATATACATGATTAAACTTGGTTGTTATCTTCTATGTAGCTGTATCATATCAATCCCAGTCAATCGCAATCACCATCACAAAAACCTTTGCAAACACACACACAAAACTACATACAGACGTGAACAGATTTGTACACAAATTTTAAATTTTTACACTTCTATAAAAAAAGGGAACCAAAATTTTCTCAGAAATAACTTTAAACTAAAGTGTCTGGCATCCATCATTGTTCATTCCAGATTTTGCTTTTAATTTTTGATTCAACAGAACACTTTAAATAATAAAAAAAATAAAAATTGCATGGACAAAAATAATGGGACCTTCAATCTAATATTTTGTTGCACAACCATTAGATTTTTGTAGCTTTAAATAAGACTTCTGTACCTGTCACCTGTTTTCCTAAGCAAAATGCTCTAGCTCTCTCATGCTGAAGGGTGTCTTCTTCAGACTGCATGTTTAATGGAATTCCAATCAGGGCTCGACTAAGATTTCAGAATGGTCAAGTGGTTTGTTCTTAGCAATTCCTGACTTCTTTTAGTTGTGTATTTTGGGTTGTTATAATGTTAGAGGACATGACCTCCTAAGACCTGACTAAGACAGATCTTTCTGACATCTGGCAGACACAAGTTTTGCTCCAAAATGCCTTGATAGACTTCAGAATTCATTGTACCCTACACAGATTCAAAGCACCCTTTGCCAGATGCAGCAAAGCAGCCCTAAAAAATAACTCCTTCATGTTTCACGGCAAGAATTGTGTTCCTTCCTTTGAAAGCTGGTGCACTGTGCACATAGAGCTGATGTGAACATTCTCCCAGAAGCATTGTGGCTTGTCAATTTGCATTTTAGCTTTAACAGTGGAGTCCTTCTGGGTCTTCTTTCATGGAGTTCAACCACTGGTGTACATTGACTTTTGAGTTTGACTTGATTCTCTAAAAGTTTTCCCTGGTTCTTTGTTTACCATTCACACTTTTGTTTAATCTGGTGTCAGTTTTCCACTTGCAGCCATGTCCAGGAAGGTTAAACTTTAACTTAAACTTCTTAATAATATTTGCAACTGTAGTCACAAAAACATTCAGCTGCTTTGAGATGGTCTCATAGCCTTTACATTTGACATACTTTCTTTCACAAATTTTTCCTTTGCCTTCTCTGGTCCATGTTCAGTGTGGTGGACACAATGATACCAAACAGCAGAGTGAAAACAATTAGTTTGAAATATTAGTATCTATTTATTCATAATATTTTCTGTGGGTACCAATGTATCTGTCCAGGCCATTGTAAAATATCTTTGTTGAATAAGTAATGATTTATCGATTTTTAAACTTGCTTTGCTTTAACTATGACAGACCAAAGGCATGCAGTTATACATAATAAAATTGCTTTTAATTTTATAATTTTCAGTAGTAAAGCATTGTTTTAATAAGCTGTAAGAGTACCAACAAATTTGTTCACGTCTGTTTAAGCAAATAGTTTTAAATAAATGTACAATTATCTTTGCCATTTTAGCTGTGTACCTCTGTGTTTGCCAAGCTGTAGCTGCTCACAGAATGTTTTTTATTGAAGGTTCTGTAAACAAATGGTAAATTGAAATTGTTAAACATTTTATGTCAAAGAGAATAATGCAAACAATTAAAAAATAAGGAACAGCTATGGAGGGGGATTCTTACCTTGAAATTCTGTCTTTATTGCACAAGCAGAAAACAATGAGACCAATGACAATGGCAATGACAAAAGCAATAGAAAGAACAGAACCAATAACAACAGCATGATTATTGGGCTGGTTGGGTTGCACTGCAGAAAACAAACAACAAAAATATGATGAAAAGCTTTCACTTAAGAGTGGAGACATATTTATGGCCATTCTTTTGGAATGATATGCTTAATATGTTTATCAAACACATATTCACATACTTTTAGCTACTTGGTGAATGTTTTACATGTTTTACTTGCTGTCTTGTTTAATGGGGGGTTTAAAAACAGCATGGAACATGGATAACATTTCACACCTAAGCTATGCTCCACATTTGCATATGTCTAGGGACAGAGAAAGTCCCTGTTACTTCTCTTCTCTGTTACTTCACATTGCAACATCTAAGCCCATGTAGGGGATTAATCAATTTTCAACATATTTATTTGGGATAAACATACCTCATGATGCACTATACTGTAAACTGTTTTAAGAATTGCACTTTTAACCCATATCTAAGATTGGTTGTGTTGTTGGTAAAAACTCCTTAAATAGGAACAGAAACTTGCTAGCTGGCAAAAGTAAACAAACTGTGCATTAACATTTGCAGAAATGGTTTTCAAAATATGATAAGCTTGTATACTTTTTTACTTCCAAAACCAAGACAATATTTAATATGACCAGGCTCGCTAGGAGATTTTCATTCAGCTGTACATGTCATTTACAAGTCTATGTAACATTTGTTCTTTAATTTAGTTATAAAATTTAGTACTCTTACTTAATACCTGGTATTTTTAAGTAATTATACTCTTTTTTGCTTTTTGTTTTGCTACTTTACCCACCCGTGGTTGTTGGCAAGCTTTTATTCATGGAAAGAACTTCATCTATAGCATTCGACTGTGCAAGACAGCTGTCTGTAAGGCAAAAGAAATTACTCAAAGTTTCATTAAACATGTTGTTTGTTGAACAGTATTCAGGGGCACATGGGTGGTGCAGCAGTCTAACCGCCAAGACACAGAATCAACTGACTGCAAGATTGACTGACTCATTATGGTTTAGCAATGAGTGGTCCAGCCTCATAATAACAAGAAAAAAATCTGAGTGACTTTCATAGAGAGGAATAGCCAAATCATTCTGATGATCTATATAACATGAGCTCAGAAGGACAGTTAATTATTGCAGACAACAAGGTTCAGTACATGTTCAGATGGTGTGATTTCAGAGTCATAAAGAGAGATGCCTAGATCTTGGAATGGAGACATATCCCCAAGGAAACAGCTTGGACTTACTGGGGTGAAGTTCAAATAAGCTGGCATCAATAATGAGATGCAAGCTGAGACTTTGGTGATCCATTTTTTAAAATAATATACAGTGTATCACAAAAGTGAGTACACCCCTCACATTTCTGCAAATATTTCATTATATCTTTTCATGGGACAACACTATAGAAATAAAACTTGGATATAACTTAGAGTAGTCAGTGTACAACTTGTATAGCAGTGTAGATTTACTGTCTTCTGAAAATAACTCAACACACAGCCATTAATGTCTAAATGGCTGGCAACATAAGTGAGTACACCCCACAGTGAACATGTCCAAATTGTGCCCAAAGTGTCAATATTTTGTGTGACCACCATTATTATCCAGCACTGCCTTAACCCTCCTGGGCATGGAATTCACCAGAGCTGCACAGGTTGCTACTGGAATCCTCTTCCACTCCTCCATGATGACATCACGGAGCTGGTGGATGTTAGACACCTTGAACTCCTCCACCTTCCACTTGAGGATGCGCCACAGTCCATCACCTTTACCTTCAGCTTCCTCAGCAAGGCAGTTGTCATCTTGGAGGTTATGTTTGGGGTCGTTATCCTGTTGGAAAACTGCCATGAGGCCCAGTTTTCGAAGGGAGGGGATCATGCTCTGTTTCAGAATGTCACAGTACATGTTGGAATTCATGTTTCCCTCAATGAACTGCAGCTCCCCAGTGCCAGCAACACTCATGCAGCCCAAGACCATGATGCTACCACCACCATGCTTGACTGTAGGCAAGATACAGTTGTCTTGGTACTTCTCACCAGGGCGCCGCCACACATGCTGGACACCATCTGAGCCAAACAAGTTTATCTTGGTCTCGTCAGACCACAGGGCATTCCAGTAATCCATGTTCTTGGACTGCTTGTCTTCAGCAAACTGTTTGCGGGCTTTCTTGTGCGTCAGCTTCCTTCTGGGATGATGACCATGCAGACCGAGTTGATGCAGTGTGCGGCGTATGGTCTGAGCACTGACAGGCTGACCTCCCACGTCTTCAACCTCTGCAGCAATGCTGGCAGCACTCATGTGTCTATTTTTTAAAGCCAACCTCTGGATATGACGCCGAACACGTGGACTCAACTTCTTTGGTCGACCCTGGCGAAGCCTGTTCCGAGTGGAACCTGTCCTGGAAAACCGCTGTATGACCTTGGCCACCATGCTGTAGCTCAGTTTCAGGGTGTTAGCAATCTTCTTATAGCCCAGGCCATCTTTGTGGAGAGCAACAATTCTATTTCTCACATCCTCAGAGAGTTCTTTGCTATGAGGTGCCATGTTGAATATCCAGTGGCCAGTATGAGAGAATTGTACCCAAAACACCAAATTTAACAGCCCTGCTCCCCATTTACACCTGGGACCTTGACACATGACACCAGGGAGGGACAACGACACATTTGGGCACAATTTGGACATGTTCACTGTGGGGTGTACTCACTTATGTTGCCAGCTATTTAGACATTAATGGCTGTGTGTTGAGTTATTTTCAGAAGACAGTAAATCTACACTGCTATACAAGTTGTACACTGACTACTCTAAGTTATATCCATGTTTCATGTCTATAGTGTTGTCCCATGAAAAGATATAATGATATATTTGCAGAAATGTGAGGGGTGTACTCACTTTTGTGATACACTGTATATAGACTATTGTGCATGGTTTCAAAGAAAATGTTTAAATGTTATAACTGAATAATATCTACATATGAATTTTTATAGCTCCACCAGAAACACTGATAGGGTACCAATCCTGATTACAGTGGTGATGGGCTAGCATATTAGACCACTGCGCCACCCAATGTGTAAATGTCCGTTACAAATTACTTTAACTGTATTTCTCCTGCACTCCATTGGAGCATATGATAAATAAGTATCTGCTGTCTCAATGATTTCAATATTGTACTTACAGGAACAGTTGATCGTCATCATAAGCTGTAGAGGTGACAGAAGAGATTTAGACAAATAAATATACCAGTTATGAAACCACAAACTTTGTATCATTTTATTTCTGTTGCTATCTGTCAGTAAAAAGAATGTAATCTAGCATGCACTTCCTAGTAAATTAAACAAAATCCAACCCATGCTCAGTGGCAAATTTTGCTAGTGGGCATGCTATGCTATAAATCAAGGCAACTGCAGTGCTGTGAATAGTATTTTTGCATATCTGACACGTTTCAGATAATCAATTTACTTTTAATATATTAAAACAAAGAACCAAGAAAATGCTTTTTGAAATTATTATTACATTTATTGAGAAACTGCTAAGACACACTTATCTACCAAATCACACAGTTAACCAAATTCAATTGACATCTGGGTTACATTTCACTAGTCACACAGAGGCATGATTACTTGCAGACCTTTTAAATCTTAAAATCACATAAAAAAACCTTCCTGGCTTTGTGAAGCAGACTAGAAAGTCTCAAAAATGAGCATATGACACAATATCAAAAGAGATTTAATGACAGGTGTGAAACAAAGTCACTGAACTCTGGAAATGGCTACAAAGCCATTGCTAAGGCTCTGGGACTCCAGCAAACCACATTAAGAGACAATATCAACAAATAGTGAAAACCTTCGTCAAAATACGAAGGACACAGTAAAAATGGCATCATTGTGAGAGATGCAAGGTGCAAACACAAAGGCTTGTCTCACAGTTGTCGAAAACACCTAGATGACCACATTTTGAATAATATTTTTTAACTGAGTCAAATGTGGAACTTTTTGAAAAACATGGGTCTTGTTACATCTAGTGTAACACCACATTCCACCTTATGAACATCAAACTCATATAAGGTGGTGGTAGTATGGACCTGGATTACTTGCCATGATTGATAAAAGCATGAATTCTGCTGTCAAAAAATTCTAAAGGGAAAATGTCTTTCCTTCAGTTTGTTTCCTAAGGCACAATTGCATGGGGAAATACACCTCTGAATGCCTCAAAAAAATGAGGGTTTTGGAGTGGCTAAAACAAACTCTTACTTAAATCTCATTGATATGCTGTGGCAAGACCTCAAATAGGCAGTTTATGCTAGAACACCCTCCAGTATACCCAAATAAAAATATTCTCCAAAAAAGAGTGGGATAATTACATCACAGCAGTGTAAAATGGCTCATTACCACAAACATTTGACTGCACTTTTTACTGCCAAGAGTGGACTCTTTATTAAGTTTTGAATGGCAGTTACCTTTTCATATGGGTGATATAAGTCTTAAATAAATCTAAAATAAATTAAATGATCATTGAAGCTCCATTTTTTGTTTAGTTGTGTTGTTTTTGCCTTGTATTAAAAGTAGTTGGAAGATCTGAAAAATTTAATTGTGGCAGCAAAAACAGAAATCATGTGAGGTGTTTACATCAGAGATAAACCTTACCCTATTGTTCAATAAATATGTTTTCAATAATGCAAATCTGGAGTTTATTTGGGTAGATTTGTAAAGATTAGACGTAGATTTGTAAATCTGGAGTTTACTGACGTAGTTGCTAGCGTAAAACATGACATCAAAATTCTAATAAACAAACAAACAGCACTGTGAAAGGCATGATATAAAAATTGTATCACTCACCTCATAGCAAATGTATGTGACATTTTTAGGGTGGGTGTAAAAATTGATGTTTCGACTATTATGACTCTGAACAACTGCAGGGTCGAAATTGTGATCACTAGCAATGACCGTGCCCTAGGTGACAGAACATACACACACACATACATACACACACACACACACACACAGGGTTTATATATAAAATAACAAAACAATAACCTGTAAACATTGTTATATGAAAACATTGTTAAATGTTAAAATACAACAGCAAAGGACATGAATTCATTCATTTAGAATACAATTCTGTTCCCAAAGGAGGGAAAACCCCACTCAAACACATGCCCACCGGTTGTCTTAATTAGCATTACATGTTTAAACACTGGTCTGGGCCAAGTCACGTGTTGTTCTGCTTGTCTATGTTTCTGACTGAATTGTAGCTCACAGTGACCTGTGCGTGAGCATAGTCTTAATTTTGGAAAAACCATTACAAACGTCTAATTTTAAAACCAGTTTTTCACCATTTTAAATCCAGTCTTGACATGTTTTGGACCAACATCAAATGGTTGGATAAGACTGGTTTTATACATCTTTTAGCAATGGGTGTAGCTAATACACATATAGCGTTTCTTGCTAGCTTATGGGTATGTATCAGGAAGCATGCAAGACCACATACACATAAACCAAAGCTGCACAAACAACAGACACAAACAGAATAAACTTATCAAGAAGGCCAGCTCCATAACTGGGTCCGAACAGGATTCAGTTCAGAGGTAGCAGAGTTAAGAATGCTCACAAAACATAACCCAATAATGACAAATCGTTTACACCCACTTCATGCCCTGGAGGTATTTTGAACAAAGTACCTTCAGTCACAGACTGATTCCACCAAACTGAACACTACAGGAAGTCTTTCCTAACATCTGAATTGACTATTCAATAATTCATAATAATTTATAATAAATACCTACAATTATTAATAGATATTCCTGATGTGAGCTGCTGTAACCAAGACATTTCCTGCAAATGATCAATCTATCAAGTATCTATCCTTCAATCAAAGCAAACAAAACACAACAATGTTAAAACGATTTGGAAACACCTATGTGAGAGTGAATGAGTAATAGTTTTTGAATGTACTTACATCGATGCACCAGCTGTATGTTTTACAGCTTAAAGTACCCTGAATATGAAAGTAGGTTGTTCCAGTTAAACAACATTCAGGGCTTTTTTCTTCACAGCAACATGCCAAAAACATGCCAATAACTGTAAAATCAGAGTACAATATGCAGTTAACTGTCTGACACAGTGAAATGTTTAATCTGCTCAACAAAACTTTGTTGGCTATTTAAGGACCAAAAGTTTAAAGATTTACATTTCTAATTCATTATAAATCATATAATTCATCCTCATTCTAAGTTTGTCTTACTCTTTCTCTAAAAAATGTTCCAAAAACAGTTTTCATTATTACTTTTTTGCTTTTTATACATATTCTCTGGTGCAGGCTGCACATGCTTTGCGCCTTCTATTGATATTTTGTCTCATTATTCATTATTTGGATGGCTGCAACAAATTTCTAAATTGTTGGGACATGGATATGTTTACTACAGTTACATGACCTTTCCTTTTTTCAATATTCTGTAATCATTCGGGTACTGAAAACTTGAAAACTTTGATTGTAAAACTGAATTTTCTTTAAATTTTTAATTTTTATGTTCTTTATTCTTTACATCAGTGGTATTTCTAAGCCCGTGTGGTTATATTTATTTCAAAAATATTGCAATGCCATCTAAAGTCACTGGCATTCCGTTTTTAGGCTTGCAATTATTAACTCAGTTTTTCTCTAGATTTTTGTAACATTGTTATGGACTGTAGTTGGTAGAATTCATACATTGCCTACAATTGTGTGTTGAGAAACCTTCTTAATCCGTTTGACTATTTGCTCATGTAGTTTTTTCTTTAAAGTAGCTAACTTTGATTCATCAAGGTTCATGAACATCTAAAGCTTATGTGTTATTTATTCACCAGTGTCTGTAAAAAGTTCCTTATCTAGTGTTAATGATCATTACCAGTCATACATAGCACCTGTCCACATTTTTTTTGGAAGGTGCTGTCTTGCTGTCACTGTGTTAACATTAGTATTGGGATACACCTTTAATTTTGGGTGTTTCCGCGACAACATTTGCTAACAGGTGTAATATATCAATTATATAAAGGAAATTAAATATGAAGACATAAAGTTTGGTTTTATTTTATTACCCTTTTGTTTTTTTAAATAAGATATCTAACAAGCTCATGGTCAGGTGTCCGACCAGAGGTTTTTTAGACATATTGATACAAGTGGGGTCAATAGTATGGGTTTTTGTTACATCAAAGATAAACCCCACCCTATTGTTCAATAAATATGTGTTCAATAATGCAAATCTGGCATTTATTGGGGTACATTTGTAAAGATTAGATGTAGATTTGTAAATCTGGTGTTTACTGACGTAGTTGTGTTAGATTTGAGGTTGAACAACTAAAGCTTATGTGTTATTTATTCACCAGTTTCAGTAAAAAGTTCCTTATCTAGTGTTAGTGATCATTGCCAGTCATACACAGCACCTGTCCACATTTTTTTGGAAAGTGCTGTCACTATGTTAACAGAAGTATTGGGATACACCTTTTATTTTGGATGTTTCAGCCACAACATTTGCTAACAGGTGTAATATATCAATTATATTAAGAAAATTAAATATGAAGACATAAAGTTTGGTTTTATTTTTTTGTTTCAGACATATTGATACAAGTGGGGTCAATGGTATGGGTTTTTATTACGTCCAAGATAAACCTTACCCTAGTATTTAATAAATATGTGTTTAATAATGCAAATCTGGCGTTTTTTGGGGGTAGATCTGTAAAGATTAGATGTAGATTTGTAAGTTCTTGAGGTTGACAGTTATCTTCATTAAAAACGACCACGCCTGTCACGGTCTGACTGCGGTAAAGTTGCCATGTTCCAAGTTCTGTTAGCAGCGAAAGTTAAATCTAAAGACTTTACCAAACAGTGCTTTCTATTCGGATTTACATTTAACCTACCCTCTTAATTTGTCCTCATACTACCTTATCGCATTTATTTATTTATTTATTTCGTTTTAATACCTTGACATTCTAGTGTGCTTTTACACAACGCTACATAACTAAGCGAAAAGAAAAGCTTGTATTTAGCCTTTTAAGATACACTGAGCTGATTAAAGCGCTACTGTACTCACAGATGATCAGTTTTGCTGGTCCATTCATGCTGTTGTTGTGAATGTCTGCTGTTGTGAATGAATGATTCAGTTTTAGCGTGCGGTGAGGAACCGGTCACGCTATCTGCACTTTCAAAAAGCTCGGTCGCGCTATCTGCACTTAAAGTTTTACTGCGCGTCTAAACCGTATTATACGGTAGCCGAAGCGTCGAAGACAGTAAAGCTGCTGTTTACAGATTAATAAACATAATCTACCGTATTGTGATGCACGAAATCCACTACATTAAACACGAGCATTCATTCTGTTATTGATGAAAGAGTAAAGTGTCTATTTAATTGTGTACAGAACGCTATTTGAAGTCCAATAAAATGAACAAATCAAATTGTTATCAAGTGCCACCCATACAGTCGTGAAGAACACTTACTCTAGTACTCGTGGTGTGATTTTGAAACAATTTTATTGTATAAATTTGGAGTAATGTGATAAACTTGAGTAAAGTGTCTATTTGGTAGTGTACAGACCACTCTTTGAAGATCAATAACATTAACAGATTAAATTGTTATCAAGTGCCACCCATACAGTAATGAAGAACACTTACTCCAGTACTCATGGTGTGATTTTGGGACAATTTTACTGTAAGAATTTGAAATAATGGCATGGCAAACTTATGTAAAATGTCAATTTGGTGGAGTTTACACTAAATTTAAAGTCCAATAAAATTAAAAAATTAAATTGTTATCAAGTTCCACCCATGCAGTCATGAAGAACACTTACTCCAGTACTCATGGTGTGATTTTGGAACAATTTTACTGTAGAAATTTGAAGTAATGGGATAACAAACTTGAGTAAAGTGTGTATTTGGTAGTGTACAGACCACTCTTTGAAGATCAATAACATTAACGAATCTAATTGTTATCAGGTGCCACCCATACAGTCATAAATAACACTTACTCTAGTACTCATGGTGTGATTTTGGGACAATTTTATGTAGGTATTTGAAATAATGGCATGGCAAACTTGTGTAAAATGTCAATTCGGTTAAGTTTACACTATTTAAAGTCCAATAAAATTAACAAATCAAATTGTTATCAAGTTCCACCCATACAGTCATGAAGAACACTTACTCCAGTACTCATGGTGTGATTTGGGGACAATTTTACTGTAGGAATTTGAAATAATGGCATGGCAAACTTATGTAAAGTGTCAATTCAGTTCAGTTTACACTATATTTAAAGTCCAATAAAATTAACAAATCAAATTGTTATCAAGTTCCCCCCTTACAGTCATAAAGAACACTTACTCTAGTACTCATGGTGTGTACAGACCACTTTTTGAAGATCAATAAAACTAATAGATTAAATTGTTATCAAGTTCCACCCATACTGCTATAAAGAACACTTACTCTAGTACTCATGGTGTGATTTGGGGACAATTTTACTGTAGGAATTTGGAGTAAAGTGTCTATTTGGTTGTGTTAAGACCACATTTTAAAGTCTAATAAAATAAGCAAATCAAATTGTTATCGAATGCCACCCCAATGACCATGAAGAACACTTAGTCTAGTACTCATCATGTGATTTTGGGACAATTTAACTGTAGGAATTTAAAATAATGGAATGGCAAACTTATGTAATGTGTCTATTTGGTTGTTTTTAAACCACTTTTTGAAGATCAATAAAAAAAGAAAATGAAATGTTTATCAAATGCCACCTCTAGATTCATGAAGTACATTTAGTCCAGTACTTATACGTATGTTTTGACTTTGGGATAATTTTACTGTAGAAATTTGATATAATGGGATGGCAAACTTGTAAGTAGTAACTGACAATATTACATTGGTCCTTGAATGTCAACGGCTTTTGTTTGTTACAAGAATAAATTATTTATTTATTATTTACACACATACTACTTTAAGTAATATATTATTAAAAGCAATAATTAAAAGCAAGTTGTATTAAAATTATTTCATTATTTGTTAATGCTTGATCACCATGTTCAGATAATTAACACTTTGGACCCCCAGGTCTATACAAAACCAATTATTTTTGTCTTAAAATTGTCTTAAAATCACAACATGAGTACTAGAGTAAGTGTTCTTCATGAATGTAAGGATGGTATTTAATAACAATTTGATTTGCTTATTTTATTGATCTTACTAGAGTAAGTGCTCTTTATGATCATAGTGGTCTCATTTACATTTTCAGCATTTAGCAGACGCTTTTATCCAAAGCGACTTACACAGTGAGCGGAACACCATAAGCAATTGAGTGTTAAGGGCCTTGCTCAGGGACCCAACAGTGGCAACTTGGTGGTGGCGGGGCTTGAACCGGCAACCTTCTGTTTACTAGTCCAGTACCTTAACCACTGAGCTATCACTGGCCCTTTTGATAACGATTTGCTTTAAATTGGATTTCAGAAGGTGGTTTTAACAACACAGAATATACACTTTATGTGGATTTGCCATCCTCTCACTCTAAATTCCTACAGTAAATTGTCTCAATATCACAACATAAATACAAGAGTAAGTGTTCTTTATGAATGTAGTGGTGGCATTTAATAACAATTTGATTTGCTTATTTTATTGTACTTCAAAATGTGGTGTTAACACAAACAGACACTTTACATAGGTTTGCCATCCGATTACTCTACAATAAGTGTTCATCGTGGTTCTTTTGGTGTAATTTTACACTTTACATACGTTTGCCATCACATTAAACCAGATTCCTACAATAAAATTGTCCCAAAAATGTTATTGATCTTCAAAAAGTGGTCTGTACACAACCAAATAGACACTTTACTCAAGTTTGTTATTACATTACTCCAATATTCTACAGTAAAATTGTCCCAAAATCACACCATGAGTACTAGACTAAGTGTTCTTAATGACAGTATGGGTGGAACTTGATAACAATGTAATCTGTTAGTTTTATTGATCTTCAAAAAGTGGTCTGTACACTACCAAATAGACACTTTACTTAAGTTTATCACATGATTCCAATATTCTACAGTAAAATTGTCCCAAATTAAACACTAAGAGTACTAGAGTAAGTGTTCTTCATGACTGTATGGGTGGCACTTGATAACAATGTGATTTGTTCATTTTATTGATTTTTAAAAAGTGGTCTAAACACAACCGAATTGACATTTTACATAAGTTTGCCATGCCATTATTTTAAATTCTTACAGTAAAAATGTCCAAAACAACAATTTGATTTGTTCATTTTATTGGACTTCAAATAGCGTTCTGTACACAATTAAATAGACACTTTACTCACAGTAAAACATCTGAAATGTATTTCATCAATAACAGAATGAATGCTCGTGTTTAATGTAGTGGATTTCGTGCATCAGAATACGGTAGATTATGTTTATGAATCTGTAAACAGCAGCTTTACTGTCTTCGGCGCTTCGGCTACCGTATAATACGGTTTAGACGCGCAGTAAAACTTTAAGTGCAGATGGCGCGGTGAGGAGGAGCAACTTTGTGCCCGTGGGCACCGATCCGATTCTCCCGGCTCTTTTAAATGAACGAAAGAAACCGAGTCACGGTTTATTTATTTATTTCTGCGCAGTTCTTATCGACTGTAATCTACCCATTCAGCTTCGCCTCAGTAGAGGGAATCAATCAGTCATAATGAGAGCTGTTTATTGTCGAAATTCAAATCCGAAAACACCTTCAGTATCGCGGAGAGAGCGAGCGAGAGACACAGTCTCTCCTCTCTGGGCAGCCAGGACATTTTGTATCTGCCCGTCTCTATGGCCAGACTGTGGTTACTGAGTCGGTTGTCTAACTATTGTTAATAAAATATACTTGTTTGTCAATTTGTATACTTCTGAAATAATTCTTTTTTTCTCATTTAAGTGTTGTTTAAATTAGGCCTACATTTAAGGCAAGGTTGCAAAATCTGAATGATTGTTCATCATTGATATTAATATCGGGTCTTATAGTTTACCCAGTAGTGCAACTGTCACCTCACAGCAAGAAGGTCCTGGGTTTAATCCCCAGGTGGGGCGGTCCAGGTCATTTCTGTGCGAAGTTTGCATGTTCTCCCCGTGTCTGCTGGGTTTCCTCTGGGTGCTCCGGTTTCCTCCCACAATCCAAAGACATGCAAGTGAGGTGAATTACACTACATTGTCCATGACTGTGTTCGATATAACCTTGTGAAGTGAATGACCTTGTATAATGAGTACGATTCATTTTTTGAACGGCTCTTTAAAAGGAACGGAGCGAAAGGATCCGACTCCCTTAAATAAAATGATGATGAAATGATTGTGCCTGTGGGCGTGAAAGTGTGACAAAAAAGTTTCCTGAGTGTAAATGATTCAGTTTTAGTTTACAGGAGGAGCAACTTTGTGCCTGTGGGCGTGGAAGTTCCCGAGTGTGTTTACTGATTGCCTGGTAATGGAGCCTAGTTGTGCACGTGCTGGACAGTAAGCTAACAGGCCTGCAACTTCTTCTTTTTTTCGTTTGTTTTTGCCGGCTCTAAAGAGTAATACTATTATTGTCTATTGAGTGACCCCCCTTTGCAGCAATAACTGCAACTAAACGTGTCCGGTAACTGTTCCAGTCCTGCATTGGAGGAATTTTATCCCATTCCTCCGTACAGAACAGCTTCAACTCTGGGATGTTGGTGGGTTTCCTCACATGCTCACTTCAGGTCCTTCCACAACATTTCGATTGGATTAAGGTCAGGACTTTGACTTGGCCATTCCAAAACATGAACTTTATTCTTCTTTATCGTTCTTTGTAGAACGACTTGTGTGCTTAGGGTCGTTGTCTTGCTGCATGACCCACCTTTTCTTGAGATTCAGTTCATGGACAGATGTCCTGACATTTTCCCTTAGAATTCTCTGATATAATTCAGAATTCATTGTTCCATCAATGATGGCAAGCCGTCCTGGCCCAGATGCAGCAAAACAAGCCCAAACCATGATACTACCACCACCATGTTTCACAGATGGGATAGGGTTCTTATACTGGAATGCAGTGTTTTCCTTTCTCCAAACATAACGCTTTTCATTTAAACCAAAAAGTTCTATTTTGGTCTCATCCTTCCACAAAACATTCTTCCAATAGCCTTCTGGCTTGTCCACGTGATCTGTAGCAAACTGCAGACGAGCAGCAATGTTCTTTTTGGAGAGCCATGGCTTTCTCCTTGCAACCCTGCCATGCACACCATTGTTGTTCAGTGTTCTCCTGATGGTGGACTCATGAACATTAACATTAGCCAATGTGAGAGAGGCCTTCAGTTGCTTAGAAGTTACCCTGGGGTCCTTTGTGACCTCGCCGACTATTACACACCTTGCTCTTGGAGTGATCTTTGTTGGACCACTCCTGGGAAGGGTAACAATGGTCTTGAATTTCCTCCATTTGTACACAATCTGTCTGACTGTGGATTGGTGGAGTCCAAACTCTTTAGAGATGGTTTTGTAACCTTTTCCAGCCTGATGAGCATCAACAATTCTTTTTTCTGAGGTCCTCAGGAATTTCCTTTGTGCGTGCCATGATACACTTCCACAAACATGTGTTGTGAAGAGCAGACTTTGATAGATCTCTGTTCTTTAAATAAAACAGGGTGCCCACTCACACCTGATTGTCAACCCATTGATTGAAAACATCTGACTCTAATTTCACCTTCAAATTAACTGCGAATCCTAGAGGTTCACATACTTTTGCCACTCACAAATATATGTAATATTGGATCATTTTCCTCAATAAATAAATGACCAAGTACAATATTTTTGTCTCATTTGTTTAACTGGGTTCTCTTGATCTACTTTTAGGTCATATTTATGCAGAAATATAGAAAATTCTAAGGGGTTCACAAACTTTCAAGCACCACTGTATACTGCCTGGACAAAAAAAGGTCACACACTTAAATATTTGGTTGGACCGCCTTTAGCTTTGATTACGGCACACATTCGCTGTGGCATCGTTTCCACAAGCTTCTGCAATGTCACAACATTTATTTCTGTCCAGAGTTGCATAAATTTTTCCCCAAGATCTTGTATTGATGATGGGAGATTTGGACCACTGCGCAAAGTCTTCTCCAGCACATCCCAAAGATTCTCAATGGGGTTCAGGTCTGGACTCTGTGGTGGCCAATCCATGTGTGAAAATGATGTCTCATGCTCCCTGAACCACTCTTTCACAATTTGAGCCTGATGAATACTGGCATTGTCATCTTGGAATATGCCCGTGCCATCAGCAGTGGCGGAGCCAGACAATTTTCATAGGGGTGGCCAGACTGACCATTGCTCACACACAGGGGTGGCACAGAAACTGATACCTTATTTTATGTGGTCACTCACTCATTTACCTATACAGGCAGAGAGTGCCATGCAGAATTACATCACGACGACCCGCATAATAATAATAATAATAATAATAATAATAATAATAATAATATGCTTTTTTTCTCTTCATTTTCTCTGACAAGTGAAAAAACTAAATATAGCAACCTTAACATTATGAGGAAGAATTTCAAAGATATTCCTTTGCAATACTTTATCATTTGGCTGCCAACTTGTGTGTAATGATGAAACTTAATTGAATCCCAGAACATGCTAGCATGAATGCATGGAAAACTAATTTTAGAAGATTAATTTATGGTGGCCATGGCCACCACTGGCCACCCCCTGGCTCCGCCCCTGGCCATCAGGGAATAAAAAATCCATTGATGGAATAACCTGGTCGTTCAGTATATTCAGGTAGTCAGCTGACCTCATTATTTGGGCACATAACGTTGCTGAACCTAAACCTGACCAACTGCAGCAACCCCAGATCATAGCACTGCTCCCACAGGCTTGTATGATAGGCACTAGGCATGATGGGTGCATCACTTCAGCCGCCTCTCTTCTTACCCTGATGCGCCCATCACTCTGGAACAGGGTAAATCTGGACTCATCAGACCACATGACCTTCTTCCATTGCTCCAGAGTCCAATCTTTATGCTCCCTAGCAAATTGAAGCCGTTTTTGCCGATTAGCCTCACTGACAAGTGGTTTTCTTAAGGCTACACAGCTGTTTAGTCCCAGTCCCTTGAGTTCCCTTTGTGTTGTGCGTGTGGAAATGCTCTTACTTTCACTATTAAACATCCCTGAGTTCTACTGTTGTTTTTCTACCATTTGATTTCACCAAACGTTTAAGTGATCGCCGATCACGATCATTCAAGATTTTTTTATAACCACATTCCTTTCTCGAAGATGATGCCCCCCCCCACTGTCCTTCCACTTTTTAATAATGCGTTGGACAGTTCTTAACCCGATTTTAGTAGTTTCAGCTTCTACTTAGATGTTTTCCATGCTTGATGCATGCCAATAATTTCACCCTTCTGAAACAGATGAACATCTTTTCCACGACCACAGGATGTGTCCTTCGACATGGTTGTTTAACAAATGAGAAGCTACTCACTGCATCAGTTAGGGTTAAATAACTTGTTGCCAGCTGAAACATAATCACCCATGCAGTAATTATCCAGTGGAAGACTCTTACCTATTTGCTTAGTTAAATCCAGGTGGTGACCTTTTTTTTGGCCAGGCAGTGTATTTGAAAAATGTAAACATGGTAAATCACACAAAGTTTGTGAAGTATTTAATCGTTTTTTTTCCTGGCTGATTTACTTTTTAGGTTCATCATATCGTCATTAAATTTGTCTTAGTGTTGTGATAAGCGTACTGTGACGTTTCTGTTTTTCAATAAATATACAAATGAACAGAAAAATAAACAAATCTTTTAATATCAGGATTTAAAAACTAAAACGATCTTGTCGAGATGGAAAGAATTGAAGGCTGTTGTTGATCTAAATGAGCCAAAACTCTTTATCTAAGAAAAAAATCAAGTTTCTTGTACTTTGGACAAAGTTTGCAAGCACACTATAATGGTAATGATGATATTATACACTTAATTTAATAATCAGTATTGCCTTAAGTTTGAAATAATAAAATAAATCACTTAAATCAATTAAACTCTGGCTTATTTTACAGTAACATGAAAAAAATACTGTGAAGCATGAATTAAGACATGTCAATTTTAACAAAAACATAGTATCATAGTGTATCATACACACTTCAGAAAAATGAATGCATTTTTTACGCTGTATTGTTGACCAGACATACAGTGAACAGTGGCACCACCCTCTGGTTAGACACAAATACTGCATGCTTGTAGGTTTGTAGGCTAATGTGTCTTTTTAAAGACTTCTGAGAAAGATAGACAAGGTGTTAACAGCTGGTTTATTGAGAAAACTAAAAAACCCAAATCTTTATCCACCACCACATAGACATAATGTAATTTTGCTTAAAGATAAACAAGAAAACATTAATAGTACATACAGGTTCACAGTCCACCTGTGATAAGAAAAAAAAAGGAAATAGTCAATAAAGACACATTGTGTGAAATTGAAGACAAGAAATGACATTTCATTAGCCGTCTCTATTCGTTTTCAAAAACATTACTAGACGTACATAATTTATGCTGCTTTTCACTGTACTCAGAACAGGATAAAAAACAACCACTGATTTGAAATGATTACATAAATCAGAATTCCCACCCGGGTTTAACAACAGCAGCTATTTGTTTTTTACTGGGCTTAACAAACTACTGTAGATAGCATTCTAATTCAAGTAGGTAGAGAATTTTAAAAAGGTAAATGTGGACCACAAGAGTCCACAAGAGTCATGAAGTACTTCTTTGTGATCCTTTGACCCACCTTCAGTAAAAGATACATTGTGGCATATTAAATATAACAATAATTTAGTTAAAGCAGATACAAATGATCTTTTTTAATTTCCAATATTACAAAAGCTTTTGTTATTTAATATCTTAAACATTCAGGATTTAATATATTATCATATTATTTTTAGCATTTTTCTCCAGGAGGGCCTATTTTGTCAAAATAATTAATAAAGGCCGATCAGGTGGCACAGCTGTAAAAACACACGCTAGCACACCAGAGCTGGGATCTCCAATACATCGTATCGATTTTAGCTCTGCCTGCTGACTGGGCTGAGCAGCCACATGAACAACGATTGGC
Source organism: Trichomycterus rosablanca (assembly GCF_030014385.1). NCBI lineage: Eukaryota > Metazoa > Chordata > Actinopteri > Siluriformes > Trichomycteridae > Trichomycterus > Trichomycterus rosablanca. Next base: position 14,974,758 of record NC_085990.1, read on the forward strand.
CTGTTGTTCAGATAGGGGTGGGTTAAGCCGGATTAACCCAACCCATAACTCATGCAACTACGACCTCTGCCAGCTGATTGATGCCGCCTGCACAGAAATGGGGAAAGAGTGCAGATTACGGTGTGTCTCTCCGTACGCAGAGCTGATCTCGTCTGGTGTGGGTGACAAAATGCATACGGCTGCTGCCCACGTGACGGAGGGGGCGTGTGTTAGCTTTGTTCTCCTCAATCAGAGCGGGGATCGACATTGGTGGAGAGGAAGCATTACGCAATTGGCAACTGGACACGCTAAAAGTCGGCAGAAAAAGGGGAGAAAATGCATAAAAACAAATAAAAAATAAATAATTATGAAAAAATATGGCTGACCAAAAGGGAATTTTAAAAATATGGCTGACAATCCAGGTGGAAGTTTCTTTTTTACAGATTTGCTGTTTTTTTTGTTGGGAAACATCATGGTTTCAAGAGAAAAGCTTCTCTCAAAACCATGATGTTGAGCTTGGTTTGGCCCATTATTTGCTGGTATGAGTATAGGCGCCTTACAGACGCCTGAGGCATGATCCGCCCTGTTACTAGTATGCTTGTTGTGTATTTTTTATCTCTGGGAACCTCCAGGGTAAATTATGTCATAGTTTCCAGGACTAATTAGGTCAAATCACCATCTAGTGCAACTTTAGATTTTGAACTAAGAAATACTTTAGACTTAAATACATTCTTATGATGATTATTTTAATTAAAAAATTAAACTTTAACAGTTTTAAAAGGTTAAAAGGTTTAACTAGTTACAAAAATAAAGTATAATTTTTTTTCTTCAGTCAAACCAGATTTAAGGATTTAATAAATAGATAAATAAATAAATTTCAATCTAATATTTTTCTTGCAAAGAACATACATTGCAAATTTAACAACAAATCAAGTTTTTTTTTCCTGTTGCAATTCAAAACAGATGGATAAGAAGGCAGTTTGACTAAAATAGTGGACGTGGTTGGAAACTGTTCTATGAGAGCAGCATAATTTAAATACCTATAAACTTTTCTCAAGTTTATAGGAATCCCCATCATTTCCCATCTCTCTTAGCATTACAATGTTTCACTGATAATGTTTTGTATTATATATTAATTTACATATATTTTTTATTACATATATGTACATGGACATACATGTAGACATATATTTATTATGCATAGACATATGATGATATATATAATTGTATAATATAATTGTGATATGAAATATGAAATAGCATAATTCAGCATTATTTAGCTTATACCACAGCAAATGACTATGACACCTCATGCTGTTGAGGTGGAATCTCAGGTGGGGCTATCGACAAGATCGACAGGGTTTCGTTACTGCTGGAGAACCTGCTGTATTTACATTTACATTTACATTTTTGGCATTTAGCAGACGACTTTATCCAAAGTGACTTACAGTACTGTGACAGTATACAGTGTGAGCAATTGAGGGTTAAGGGCCTTGCTCAAGAGCCTAATAGCAGCAACCTGGCAGTGGTGGGGCTTGAACCAGCGACCTTTTGGTTACTAGTCCAGTACCTTAACCACTTAGGCTACAGCTTCCCATATTTGCCAGGTTTGCCTTTTTGTTTTTGTTAGTCTCAGCTCTCCCCAGCCACTACAGGGGTGATGTAAGCAGCAAGAGAATTGCCACAGGGAAATTGGCAACAATTAGGCTGGGAGAATAATAAAGGGAAAATAACAATAAAAAACAACACATTTAAAATGTTTACTTGACATTAACAATGCAGAATGTCTGAGAAATTCAATAGAAAAAATGGATACTCAATTGAATATATTGGCATGAATTTACTCTTTACAGTAATTCTATGGTTCATAGCAGCATGCCACCCAAAAGCAGGGGCAATGCAGTGCCAGTCTGAAAAGCTCTAGAGCCAAAGATGCACCGCTTTGCTGAATCTGCTATAAGGGACTTTGGAGTGTAGTTAATATCCCAAATATATAGGTAGTGGCTGACATTCAGGAATGTTAATGTAAATGTAAAAGTTTAGGTTTATGTACTTAAAATATTTTAGTGTTTTGTTGTTAGTTTGGTAAGTTTTGCCTTGTTTTCTCTGTCATATTAATTCTTTCTCTGGTAAGTCATGATTGCTGTTGTTCTGTTGGTTCCTTTGTTTGACTGTAAATCTTATATTAATGTTAGTAATGCTAATGTTTTAATGACAAAATTGTAATATTGCAATATTGTTCAGGCAAATACATTTTAAATATGGCCATGCTATAAAGAATGTTAATCAACACCTTCTGAACAATCAGAATTTGGAATTGAATAGTGCTGTGGTATAGTACTAATATATACAGTGTATCACAAAAGTGAGTACACCCCTCACATTTCTGCAGATATTTAAGTATATCTTTTCATCGGACAACACTGACAAAATGACACTTTGACACAATGAAAAGTAGTCTGTGTGCAGCTTATATAACAGTGTAAATTTATTCTTCCCTCAAAATAACTCAATATACAGCCATTAATGTCTAAACCACCACAACAAAAGTGAGTACACCCCTTAATGAAAGTTCCTGAAGTGTCAATATCTTGTGTGGCCACCATTATTTCCCAGAACTGCCTTAACTCTCCTGGACATGGAGTTTACCAGAGCTTCACAGGTTGGCACTGGAATGCTTTTCCACTCCTCCATGACGACATCACGGAGCTGGCGGATATTCGAGACTTTGCGCTCTTCCACCTTCCGCTTGAGGATGCCCCAAAGATGTTCTAATGGGTTTAGGTCTGGAGACATGCTTGGCCAGTCCATCACCTTTACCCTCAGCCTCTTCAATAAAGCAGTGGTCGTCTTAGAGGTGTGTTTGGGGTCATTATCATGCTGGAACACTGCCCTGCGACCCAGTTTCCGGAGGGAGGGGATCATGCTCTGCTTCAGTATTTCACAGTACATATTGGAGTTCATGTGTCCCTCAATGAAATGTAACTCCCCAACACCTGCTGCACTCATGCAGCCCCAGACCATTCCCACCACCATGCTTGATTGTAGGCATGACACACTTATCTTTGTACTCCTCACCTGATTGCCGCCACACATGCTTGAGACCATCTGAATCAAACAAATTAATCTTGGTCTCATCAGACCATAGGACATGGTTCCAGTAATCCATGTCTTTTGTTGACATGTCTTCAGCAACTGTTTGCGGGCTTTCTTGTGTAGAGACTTCAGAAGAGGCTTCCTTCTGGGGTGACAGCCATGCAGACCACTTTGATGTAGTGTGCGGCGTATGGTCTGTAGTCTCTTAGGGGTGTACTCACTTTTGTTGCCGGTGGTTTAGACATTAATGGCTGTATATTGAGTTATTTTGAGGGAAGAATAAATTTACACTGTTATATAAGCTGCACACAGACTACTTTTCATTGTGTCAAAGTGTCATTTTGTCAGTGTTGTCCCATGAAAAGATATACTTAAATATCTGCAGAAATGTGAGGGGTGTACTCACTTTTGTGATACACTGTATATATAGTACTAATATATAGACATATACAGATAGATATTATATATATATATTATAGATAAATGTAAATATAGTGTATATATACATATAAATATTGTTTATATATCATATATATGACAAACATGAACATGTTGGTGATGTTATAGTTCATGTCATTGTTCCTCAGGTTTCTTCTAGGTCTTGTTCCACAAGCTGGTAAAATAATCAAATAAATTAGGTTACAGTTCATCTTAGAATTCACTCATTTTTACTCAAATTATCTTAGTTTAATAATTGTACTTTTTTACTTTAAATTAGTTAATAGATAAATATAAATAATGTAAATAATGTATATAATGTACAGATTTAGCTCAGACTGGTTCATAAAAGTTTGCACTAAATTTCACTTTTCATAAAATTTTCATTAACTGCTTTGTCCTGGTCAGAGATGCAGCAGGTCTGATTTCACAGGAAAACACTGGGTGCAGGCAGGAACACCTTGGACAGGACAACAATCTATCACAGGGCTCCCTATCCCCCACCCCCAGACAGCCAATCATGTCATTGTACATACACGGCCAGCCGGTAGCACTAATGACACTAACCAGATCTCAGCGGTGGTGGGCTAACGTAGTAAATTGCTCTCTTTGGTATTTAATTATGTGAGAATGTGTTATATGCCTGTCTGACCCTGCCAATGAGCTTTGATTTGGTAAGACTTTGTGCATGCATGAAAATTACTGGCATACATTTGGAGATTATTTCCCATAAAATATTAAGACATGTTAAAGTTTCTGTGACTGATTCAACTGCAACTACTATTGGTCTTGTTGGAACTTTGGTCAGTCGCCTCATTATGTAAAAATTCCAGATTGTCAGAGCTCATTTGATCTGGACAGCGCATAACGTTAAATGGTAATCATTCTCTCAGGCTTTACAATACTGAAGTTACTGCTGATATCTAATGTTAGTCTCTCACCAATTTAAGTTCTCTCTTAAAACATGCTTGTGTGTATTTATGTCAGTTTATTTTGAACATACCTTAAAGAATGAGGTAAATGGTCACAAGTGTCACCAACCACACTAAAAAGGGAGGGGGGGGCACAAGTTAAATACACTCATGTTGCTTCATGTCACTATGTACATCCTGCAAAAGAAAGTAAATAAAAAGCATAATGCTTTTATACTTACTGATGTGAACTGTATATGTGGAGGCTGCTGAAAAAAATCCTAAAGGAGAAAATAAAATCGAATATTAGATAGAATCTTAGAACCTTTCAAGAACAACAAAGTTCTATAAATGTTGCAACATTCTTTCATTTAGCTGTAAATTTTGACCTACAAAAACAACACATTGTAACATTCTTGAGATTTCAAAAACACCTCTGTCTTTGTGACAAAGTGATTGGATTGAGGGTTCTCTAAACATACACTATATTGCCAAAAGTATTCACTCACCCATCCAAATAATTGAATTCAGGAGTTCCAATCACTTCCATTGCCACAGGTGTATAAAACCAAGCACCTAGGCATGCAGACTGCTTCTACAAACATTTGTGAAAAAATGGGTCGCTCTCAGGAGCTCAGTGAAAGGGCTCGGTTGCCAGAAGAACGGTACTTGTCTGACTGTGAGTGTGAAGTTTGGTGGAGGAGGGATTATGGTGTGGGGTTGTTTTTAGGAGTTGGGCTCGACCCCTTAGTTCCAGTCCTGACCTCAACCTGATAGAACACCTTTGGGATGAATTAGAGTGGAGACTGTGAGCCAGGCCTTCTCGTTCAACATCAGTGTCTGACCTCACAAATGCGCTTCTGAAAGAATGGTCAAAAATTCCCATAAACACACTCCTAAACCTTGTGTAAAGCCTTCCCAGAAGAGTTAAAGCTGTTATAGCTGCAAATGGTGGGCCGACATCATATTAAACCCTATGGATTAAGAATGGGATGTCACTCAAGTTCATATGCGTTTGAAAGCAGACAAGCGAATACTTTTGGCAATATAGTGTATGACAAATTCTGCTGGTTTAAAATATACTGCTATAAAATATACAGCTTCAGATCAGGAATACATTCACGTCTGATATTCATTGTTTACTTCTAGTTTTTTTCTAACTGTCATAATGTCATGTATCCCAATCAACCAGCCTTGCGCCCACTGTTTGTAGCTAAGCTAAACAAATGGCTAAAAGTGAGCCCTGCTAAAACAAATTCACAGTTCGTGGTGTTGTTTTTGTTTTGATCCTATTATTACTAGCCTATTACTGGCACCTAAAGATGGAAAAGAAATACATTGTTTCCCCTGCTGTGAGCAGAAATTAATGCTAAACATTTTAGACTTTGGATTAATAAAAACAGTAAAGGAAGTTTTATTTTTGGCACAATTCAGATGTGTTCAAATAAATGAGGTACTGTAGAGTAATGTCACTTGTCACAGTATGCAATTGGTAATATGCATGTTATTTACTTTTTTCGGGAAATCTTTAACATGTAGGTGGTGCTCGGTTCAAATCTCAGCAGTGCAATCAGGCAGCTTGGCAACTGTACAGACATGACTGGCTGTGTCTTGGGGGAAGGGGGGTGTGACTCCAGAACCAAATGCAGCGTAACCAGAAACTCTGTAGCAGCAATATAACCAACAAACCTATGACCTTTTTCTGAGCTGCTGCTACAGATAATAAATGATCACTGCATGTCAGTACTGTTATCTGTATTAGTTTCTGCTGTATTTCTAAGAAAGATTATCAAAAAGGGATGTTATATCCAAGTAGTGCAGAATGTTTAAAGTGCACTTGTATTGCATGAAGACAAGTGTAAAGACATAGTTGAGATTCAGTGCTTCACAACTACAGTTTATTAATAAACTTCATGATCGAGGTCACATACAGTGGGGGAAATAAGTATTTGATCCCCTGCTGATTTTGTAAGTTTACCCCCTTACAAAGACTTGAACAGTCTATAATTTTTATGGAAGGTTTATTTTAACAGAGAGAGACAGAATAGCAACAAAAATTCCAGAAAAAAAACATTAAATAAAAGTTATAAATTAATTTGTATTTAATTAAGGGAAATAAGTATTTGATCCCCTACCAACCAGCAAGAATTCTGACCCCACAGACCGGTTATGTGCACAAAAGGCACACAAATTAGTCTCTCGACCACCATGGGCAAGACCAAAGAGCTATCAAAGGACATCAGGGACAAGATTGTAGACCTGCACAAGGCTGGAATGGGCTAGAAGACCATCAGCAAGAAGCTTGGTGAGAAAGAGACCACTGTTGGTGCGATAATTTGAAAATGGAAGAAATACAAGATCACAGTCAATCACCCTCACTCTGGAGCTCCATGCAAGATCTCACCTCGTAGGGTAAGAATGATTCTGAGAAAGGTGAGGTCAGCCCAGAATTACACGGGAGGAGCTTGTCAATGATCTCAAGGGAGCTGGGAGCAGAGAAATGCTGGATATGACCCCAAGAACACCATCCCCACTGGGCATTTCTTTGCCTCCAAACACGGCGAGTGGAGTTGATGCCAAAGAGCTCAATTTTGGTCTCATCTGACCATATCACATTCTCCCAAGCTTTCTCTGAATCATTCAGGTGTTCATTGGCAAACTTCAGACGGGCCTGTACATGAGCCTTCTTGAGCAAAGGGACTTTGCGGGCACTGCAGGATCTCAATCCATTACGGCGGAGTGTGTTACTAATGGTTTTCTTGGTGACTGTGCTCAAAGCTCCCTTGAGATCATTGACAAGCTCCTCCCGTGTAATTCTGGACTGACCTCACCTTTCTCAGAATCATTCTTACCCCACGAGGTGAGATCTTGCATGAAGCTCCAGAGCGAGGGTGATTGTGATCTTGTATTTCTTCCATTTTCAAATTATCGCACCAACAGTGGTCTCTTTCTCACCAAGCTTCTTGCTGATGGTCTTGTAGCCCATTCCAGCCTTGTGCAGGTCTACAATCTTGTCCCTGACGTCCTTTGATAGCTCTTTGGTCTTGCCCATGGTGGTCGAGAGATTTGAACGGAAGAAACTGATTCTGTGACAGGAGTCTTTTATACAGGGACAGGACTAATTTGTGTGCCTTTTGTGCACATAACCGGTCTGTGGGGGTCAGAATTCTTGCTGGTTGGTAGGGGATCAAATACTTATTTCACTTAATTAAATACAAATTAATTTATAACTTTTATTTAATGTTTTTTTTCTGGATTTTTTGTTGCTATTCTGTCTCTCTCTGTTAAAATAAACCTTCCATAAAAATTATAGACTGTTCAAGTCTTTGTAAGGGGGTAAACTTACAAAATCAGCAGGGGATCAAATTCTTATTTCCCCCACTGTAGCTCCTACTGAGTATATGAAAAAATATCTTAACACTTACTAAATATCTTTATCTGTCTGTCTGTCTGTCTGTCTGTCTGTCTGTCTGTCTGTCTGTCTGTCTGTCTATCTATCTATCTATCTATCTATCTATCTATCTATCTATCTATCTATCTACAGTGTATCACAAAAGTGAGTACACCCCTCACATTTCTGCAAATATTTCATTATATCTTTTCATGGGACAACACTATAGACATGAAACTTGGATATAACTTAGAGTAGTCAGTGTACAGCTTGTATAGCAGTGTAGATTTACTGTCTTCTGAAAATAACTCAACACACAGCCATTAATGTCTAAATAGCTGGCAACATAAGTGAGTACACCCCACAGTGAACATGTCCAAATTGTGCCCAAATGTGTCGTTGTCCCTCCCTGGTGTCATGTGTCAAGGTCCCAGGTGTAAATGGGGAGCAGGGCTGTTAAATTTGGTGTTTTGGGTACAATTCTCTCATACTGGCCACTGGATATTCAACATGGCACCTCATGGCAAAGAACTCTCTGAGGATGTGAGAAATAGAATTGTTGCTCTCCACAAAGATGGCCTGGGCTATAAGAAGATTGCTAACACCCTGAAACTGAGCTACAGCATGGTGGCAAAGGTCATACAGCGGTTTTCCAGGACAGGTTCCACTCGGAACAGGCTTCGCCAGGGTCGACCAAAGAAGTTGAGTCCACATGTTCGGCGTCATATCCAGAGGTTGGCTTTAAAAAATAGACACATGAGTGCTGCCAGCATTGCTGCAGAGGTTGAAGACGTGGGAGGTCAGCCTGTCAGTGCTCAGACCATACGCCGCACACTGCATCAACTCGGTCTGCATGGTCGTCATCCCAGAAGGAAGCTGACGCACAAGAAAGCCCGCAAACAGTTTGCTGAAGACAAGCAGTCCAAGAACATGGATTACTGGAATGCCCTGTGGTCTGACGAGACCAAGATAAACTTGTTTGGCTCAGATGGTGTCCAGCATGTGTGGCGGCGCCCTGGTGAGAAGTACCAAGACAACTGTATCTTGCCTACAGTCAAGCATGGTGGTGGTAGCATCATGGTCTTGGGCTGCATGAGTGTTGCTGGCACTGGGGAGCTGCAGTTCATTGAGGGAAACATGAATTCCAACATGTACTGTGACATTCTGAAACAGAGCATAATCCTCTCCCTTCGAAAACTGGGCCTCATGGCAGTTTTCCAACAGGATAATGACCCCAAACACAACCTCCAAGATGACAACTGCCTTGCTGAGGAAGCTGAAGGTAAAGGTGATGGACTAAACCCAATTGAGCACCTGTGGCGCATCCTCAAGTGGAAGGTGGAGGAGTTCAAGGTGTCTAACATCCACCAGCTCCGTGATGTCATCATGGAGGAGTGGAAGAGGATTCCAGTAGCAACCTGTGCAGCTCTGGTGAATTCCATGCCCAGGAGGGTTAAGGCAGTGCTGGATAATAATGGTGGTCACACAAAATATTGACACTTTGGGCACAATTTGGACATGTTCACTGTGGGGTGTACTCACTTATGTTGCCAGCCATTTAGACATTAATGGCTGTGTGTTGAGTTATTTTCAGAAGACAGTAAATCTACACTGCTATACAAGTTATACACTGACTACTCTAAGTTATATCCAAGTTTTATTTCTATAGTGTTGTCCCATGAAAAGATATAATAAAATATTTGCAGAAATGTGAGGGGTGTACTCACTTTTGTGATACACTGTATATACACTACTACTACTACTACTGCTACTGCTGCTGCTACTTAGTTGTGGCGCGCTACGAGTAAAGGTGTTGCCAGATTGGGAGGTTACCCGCCAAATTGGGCGGATTTTGTTGGAAAACTATTTAATAGCAGTTAAATAACAGTTCTACTTCAAAGAAAATATTCCCTTTTAAGAAGCTGCAGCACTGTAAATGGCTATTAAAAGTAAACTCAATTTTCAATGCTGATTTGGCTTAATAGTGTTGGTCAGTCTGGATCATATTGTTAAAAGAAAATTAAAATAATTTTTTTTTATTAAAAAAATATTATGTGGGTCTCCGTGATGTAATTCTACACGGCACTCACTGCCTGTATAAGTAAATGAGTGAGTGACCACATGAAAAGTTATCCGTTCCCCCCCTCCCCCGCCCGTCTCGTGTTGTTTTGCTCAAAACTAAACACCATCGTGTTAAAATGTGCTGGTAACAATGCAAATGTTCTGATTCGAAGCGCTACTTGTAAACACATTACGTAATCAACCCGCCCTATTGGCTGATCCTGATCTGTTGGGTGTTTTGAACAGAGCATAGTACAACCCCGCAGTCGAAGTACATTCAGAGTTATTATATATAGACGGGAATGTTTCCTGCATTGCAGTTCAATAAATTCGTCTGGATTTTTCTGGATTTTTCGGGCTTGCTGACTGGAGTACTGTAAGCAGACACTACGTGTCACACAAGGTAGGAAAACGCGCGTTTTTCCTGCATTTGAAGGGGAATTTGCCTTTCTGTGCAAAACCTGCACAACTTGCAGATTGTATATGACACTAACGAAATGCACGGAGCATATACAGGAAACAAACCTTTTGCACATTTTAGTGCACAACTGCAGAAAGTGCATGTGCATGGTGCATGTGATTTTTATCAATATGTGCATTTGGAGATAGTTTGGTTGTATGTGTATTTTTATGCACTGCTTTACAAAGAGTGTCTTAAATAATATGTAGTATTTGAGTATCTTGTTATTTAATAAAGCTGATTTAGCCCAATAAACATTGTTTATCATTTAGTGTTATTTTTCCCTCTTTTTGAGTTGCCCCTTTCACTGGCCAGTGCCTCCTCCAAAACATGTAAAGCAGGATTTTTCAAATAGTAGGCAGCGAGCCTACGATGTGTCGCAATGATAAATAATAATAATAAAATAAATCTGTACATGGACGTCCTCTTGAGGCATCTTGTAAACCACAGTGGAACCAGATGGTACTTTGTTTATTAGGATCAGTTACATTCATGACAGGATCGGTAGTTACTCATTATACAAGGTTCATCGGTTTACAAGGTTATATACAACACAGTCCTGGACAATTTTTAGTGTCTCCAATTCACCTCACTTGCACGTCTTTGGACTGTGGGAGGAAACCGGAGCACCCGGAGTAAACCCACGCAGACACGGGGAGAACATGCAAACTACACACAGAGAGGACCCGGACCGCCCCACCTGGGGATCGAACCCAGGACCTTCTTGCTGTTAGGCGACAGTGCTACCCACTGAGCCACCGTGCTGCCCACCCCCCAAAAAAAAACATGTAAAGCAGGATTTTTCAAATAGTAGGCAGCGAGCCAAAAATGTGTCGCAATGAGTAATAATAAAATAAATCTGTACATGGACACCCTCTTGAAGCATCTTTTAAACCACAGTGGAACAAGATGGTACTTTGTTTATTTTTGTTTATTAGGATCGGTTACATTCATGACAGAAAAGGTAGTTACTCATTATACAAGGTTCATCAGTTTACAAGGTTAGGTACAACAGTCATGGACAATTTTTAGTGTCTCCAATTCACCTTACTTGCACGTTTTTGGACTGTGGAAGGAAACCGGAGCTCCCGGAGTAAGAAAGGACCCGGACCGGCCCACCTGGGGATCAAACCCAGGACTTTCTTGCTGTGAGGTGACAGTGCTACCCACTTAGCCACCGTGTCGCCCATCAGATGGTACAGAGCAAAGACAGTGAAGCATAGTGGTTATAGCTTTGGGTTATCAATGTAAGGGTTGAGAGTTTGAATCCCAGCTCTGCCATGCTGCCACTGTTGGGCCCTTAAGCAAGGCCCGTAACCCTCTCTGCTCCAGGGGCACCATACAAGCTGGGATGTGCAAAAACAGAATTTTGTTGTACTGTACACCTGCATATGTTTAAATGACAAATAAAGGCATTCTATCAAAGAGAGTAAGATGTATTGTTTGTGTTGCCTGGGTTGAGTGAAAAATCATGTACCAAATATAGGTCGCTTAAAAAAAAGTTTGAAAACCCCTCATGTAAAGGACTACTAAGGACTACTACCACTGCAGGGTTGTGGGAATTTGGCCCCAGGTGTAATAAAACAGAAAAACAAAATGTTGTAGAAGAGGGGTGCTTATGAGTCAAATATTACTGTACCTTTAGGTGTAGAATGGGAGGCAGTTGTACCTGCAATGACAAATGCACAATGTTAAGTATTCATATGTCCGTAAGTTTGAGCTGATTATTAACACAAAACAAATATAAGAATGTACAGAAATCTCTTATGACTAATGGGAGCCTTGGTGTGGTTCCAGATACTGATTTTTGGTCTGAATGAAAACACGTGTTTCACTTTTATTTTTTTATTTCATTTGCTTTCAGTGCATATGTCTATTTTCAGTTTAAACACAATGTCTTTTAACGTTGTGCTTCTGAACAAAATAGTATTTATTTAGGGTCTTGTGGTGGTTAGCACTGTCACCTCACAGCAAGAAGGTCCTGGGGTTGATTCCCAGATGGAGTGGTCTGGGTCCTTTCTGTGTGGAGTTTGCATGACCTCCCAGTGTCCGTGTGGGTTTCCTCCCAGTCCAAATTTATGCAGTCAGGTTAATTGGAGCTGCTGAAATTGCCCTAGGTGTGTGTGTGTTTAACCATTGATGGACTGGCGACCTGTCCAGGGTGTTTCCTATCTTTTTCCCAGTGAATCGAACCCACCGCAACCGTGAATAGGATAAAGAAGTTACTCACTCACACTGAATGAGTAATTTAGTGTGTAGAAGTATTTAGGACAAAAGCACAGCAGGATTTTTGGAAAGACTAATGAATAAATTGCAATCAATAAACATGGCAGCATTAATGCAGAAAAGTACATTGAGATCTTAGAGCAACATGTGCTGCCTTCAAGACGTCATCTTTTCCAGGGACGTCCATGCATTTTTTAACAAGACAATGCAAAACCACATGCTGCACACATTACAAAGGCATGGTTGTGGAAGAAGAGGGTACGGGTACTGGACTGGCCCACCTGCAGTCCTAACCTGTCCTCAATAGAGAATGTGTGGAGAATTTTGAAATAAAAAATGCGACAACGATGACCCCATACTGTTGCACATCTTAAGACATGTTTGCAGGAAGAATGGGACAAAATAAACCCTGAAACACTAAATCACTTGGTCTCCTCGGTGTCAAAACGTCTTTTAAGTGTGGTGAAAAGGAATGGCAACACTACAGAGTGGTAAATGCTTTACTGTCCCAACTTTTTTTGGAATGTGTTGCAGGCCTGAAATGCAGGTATGGATGTTTATTAATAAATGAAATTAAGTTAAGCAGATAAAACATGAAATATCTTGGGTTCAAACTGTCTGCCATTAAATAAAAGTCAAACTAAATGTAAGGAACACTGCATTTTTTTTATTTGCGTTTTCCATACTGTCCCAACTTTTTCTGATTTGGAGTTGTTTAAGATTTTAAGTAGTCATTAGTCCAAAAACTGGTTGTGTAGTGTCCTAAATACTTTTGCACACTAAACTATTCACTCATTGTGTATAGTGTATTTGTTTATGCTTCTAAATACATACTGTTTTGTTCATATTAATAAGCACAAAGTTAAAAGACATTTTACAGAAAGTAAAAGTAAATGAAATAAAAACTAATGTGCATGAACACTGTACATGTACCAGTACATGTTTCCTGTTTGAAGTCTGTTGTGGCTTTGCTTTCTTTCCTGAAATGACTTCTGCTTCCTCAATTCACTTCTTTATTGTCTGCCACTTTCTCAACCCATCCCAACCCAAAGTAAAGACCAGCAGCTGCACTGTCACCATGCAATCAGGCCCAACATGAACCTGACCAGGATAAAGTAATGGTAAAATGAGAATGAAATGAACAACTACATTGGCATAAGTACTGACTTTAAGACAGTGATATCACATAAAAAATATGAAGAACAATAAAAAATATTTATTTATTTATGAATACTATATATTTTTTTCTATTATTATGCCATGTTTCTGTTATGGGTGTGCCATGTTTCTGTTATGGGTGTGCCATGTTTCTGTTATGGGTGTGCCACAACTTGTGAAAAAAAGTATACTTAAGTATACTAATCTTTAATACGCTACAGTGTATTATTGTCACACTAATGATCAATACACTAAAGAGTGTAAAATGGAACAACTATTTTTGTACTATTATATTTAAGTATTACGTATTAAGTATACTACAGCATGTGTATTTAACTCTATGTTTCACATACACTCACACGTTCACCCATTCACCTCTAAGGCAATTTAGTGTCTCCAATTAACCTGACTGCATGTTTTTAGACTGTGGGAGGAAACCTGAGCCCCTGGAGTAAACCCACGCAGACACGGTGAGAACATGCAAACTCTGCAGAAAAAGGACCCGGACCGCCCCGCCTGGGGATGGAACCCAGGACCATTTTGCTGTGAGGCAACAGTGCTACCCACCGAGCCACTGTGCCACCTGTTTACATACACTTAAAGTGATAGTATTCCATATAAAGCACAGCATTCCAAGTACACTTGGAGTACATTAAAAAAATGTAAATAGACTTCAAATAAATCTAAGCTCATATTTCTTCAGATTTACACACTTTACACTTTAAGTGAAGATTTACCTTGCAGTAAGAGCAGGACAGAGCAAGTTAAACACAAGCTATAGTCTGACAGATGGCTTTTTAAATCCTGCAATGATTTCACTTTAAATGTATCTAAATGTAAGTAATCACAAGGAAAGATCAGAAAATAAAAGCTGAATAAATAAAATGGGGTGGACAGGGTTAGATTTGGAGATTTTGTGTTTGGAGATTAAGTGTTTACAAATGTACTGATATGTGCAGTTGCATTTGTTTAAACATCAAAACATTGGGCAAATAACATGCATATAAAAAGTTAGAATAAATTTATGTGCAGCATGAACCATGTTTTATTCTTTTAAACACTCAGGCAAATTAGGATTAGAATTTACAGATTTTAGTGCAGTTAAAGAGGCACAATCAAAGACTAAAATGATGTGATTAGCTGTTTATTCACTAAATAAATGTATAGTTTTAAAAGCAACATTACTGTATGATGTAGTTTTAGAGCTACCGCACTGTTGTTACGTTATGACTACATTTCCCAGACTCCATGCATAGCATTGTTTATTGCGTGCTTCACCAGCGCCCACTGGTGGGCAAACGTCTTATTGACATGGCAGCCTTTTAATGGGACGCTGCCAAACAACCCAGTATGGCGCCATCATGTGGCCAATAGTGCAGCAAATCATATGGTACGGAATGTCATCTGCTTCGGGTATTTCGGTAAAATTCTTCTATTAAAAGGCATCTTTGCTGGTAAATAAAATTTGCGCACAAAAAGCAACATCTAATAAGCAATACAATCACTGTGTTGTTCAAATATTTGTTTTTTACAACAGTAAATTACAATGGACCACATGTTCACTAAAATGGTCATCATGTATTCTGGGGATTTTTCAACCAAATGTATTTTACTGTAAATCCATATGTTGGTGAAAATACACCTCAAATTAGATTTTTTTTGTAAACCACACTATTGTAAATAGTATTAAATTAATATTTTTAATTTTGTGTCTCTGTGATTATATACAGAAGAGAATCACAAGGTGTTCTTTGTACGATTTGTACCAATATGAGATGTACTGAGATTTGGGCCTGAACTAGTGCTGGTAAATTCGGTTCATTTTATGGACTCGGGTTAATCTGAGTCAGTCGGTAATGTGATCCTTTCTTCTAAGTGGTATCTTGATCATGGGGGATAGGGACAAGGAGGTGGGTGGACTCACCTACCAATCAGATGGGTATATTAATGAATCAAGAGTTCAAGGAGGATGGTCAACAACAAACTGCCATGGTAACTTGACCCAGTCAGGCAGCCACAGTGGCACAAAAAACAAACAGTCAATAAATTACCATGGGGAAGGGCTATGATACTCTTGAAGTGGTACAGTCCTAAAGTAACTACATTTTGTTGATGTTTTGCTTGCAAGAACATATGCTGCATTACTAATCTATACCACTAGTCAAGTCAAGTCAACTTTATTTATATAGCGCTTTTTACAATAGACATTGTCTCAAAGCAACTTTACAAAATCCAGGACCAACAGATACAAAAACCCCTGTTGAGCAAGCCGAGGGCGACTGTGGCAAGGAAAAACTCCATGAAAATTACAGGAAGAAACCTTGAGAGGAACCAGACTCAGCAGGGCCCATCCTTCTTGGGTGGCCTGGAGGACACTAAATAAATACACGATTTACACAAATCATACAAACACAGAATTAAATGATCTAAAAGTCATAACTGGTAATAAATAGATAAATAAACAAATAAATAATAATAGAGTTGTTATCCGCTCTAGTCTTCAATAAAGTCTGTAGTTAGTTCTTGTCGTTCTTGGTGCAGTTACTCCAGACCCGTCACATCCGGCAGGAGCAGCATCGTTGTCACGGCAGTCTCGACTTTAATCCTTAACCTTGGCGGGTAAACAGGTTTTCATCAGAATGCCCTTGGAGTAAAACATCAAAGAATGTAGTTAATAATGTACAATGCTAGTTGAGTAAAACAGTTTTACAGAGAGTTTTGGACTCCGGCAGCCGTAATTATTACAGCATAACTAAAAGGGAGAGCGAGCAGGTAACAAGGTCATGAAGGCTTTCACAGGACATCAGCGCCCACCTCCCTACCCAAACCGGAGTGATCGGACAAGAGAGGCAGAACGACAGCAACCCAACATCCCTGATCACCACAAGTTTCTATGACCAAGAACCCCCAAGCTCTGCACCTTTGTCTATACTAATCAAAAGCCTGAGAAAATAAATATGTTTTCAGTCTAGACTTAAACATTGAGACTGTGTCCGAATCCCGAACAGAGGCAGGAAGATTATTCCAGAGTTGTGGAGCTTTGTAAGAAAATGCTCTTCCACTAGCTGTGGTCTTTTTAATTTTAGGAACTATAAGTAACCCTGCATCTTGTGAACGAAGTGGACGTGCTGGGTTGTAGTGATTAATAAGTTCACTCAGATACTGTGGAGCCAGACCATGTAGCGCTTTATAGGTTAGTAAAAGTATTTTGTAATCAATGCGGAATTTAACTGGCAGCCAGTGTAGAGATGATAGAACAGGACTAATATGATCAAATTTTCTAGTTCTAGTTAGCACTCGAGCTGCTGCATTTTGAACTAACTGGAGTTTGTTTATGGATCTACCAGAGCATCCAGTTAGAAGAGCATTACAATAATCTAACCAAGAAGTTATAAACGCATGGATCAGTTTTTCGGCATCATTAACAGATAGTGTATTTCTTATTTTAGAAATATTACGCAAATGATAGAAAGCAACTCTAGTAATATTATTAACGTGTGTATCAAAGGAGAGATCTGAATCTATTGTGACACCTAAGTTTTTTACATCTGAGCTGGGAGTAACAGAGAAAGTGTTTAGGTTTAGCACCAGGTTAGACAACTTGTCTCTAGCAGCTTTAGAGCCAACAAGTAAAACCTCAGTTTTATCTGAATTAAGTAAAAGAAAATTACCCGACATCCAGTTTTTGATGTCGTTTACACAATCTTCTATCTTACTGATTGTGTCGGTATCATTTGGTTTGGCTGATATATACAGCTGTGTGTCATCTGCATAGCAGTGAAAGTTTATGCCATGTTTATGAATAATTTCTCCTAGTGGAAGCATATAGAGTGTAAATAATAGCGGTCCCAGTACCGACCCCTGTGGAACACCACACTTTACTTTTGTTGTTTCCGAGCATTTATTATTTACATAAACAAATTGAGAGCGGTCAGTCAAATATGATTTAAACCAAGAGAGTGCAAGTCCTTTAACACCTACTGTATTTTCTAGCCTCTCCAGTAAAATGTTATGATCAACCGTATCAAACGCTGCACTAAGATCTAATAGAACAAGAAAAGAGACACATCCATTATCAGAAGACATTAACAACTCGTTAACTACTCTAATTAATGCGGTTTCGGTACTATGATTGAGTCTGAATCCTGATTGCAATTTTTCATGAATAAAATTTTCATTCAAATAAGAACATAACTGTTTGGAAACGACTTTTTCTAATATCTTAGAGACAAAAGGAAGGTTTGAAATTGGCCTATAATTAGCTAGAACATGTGGATCAAGATTAGGTTTTTTAACCAGGGGTTTAATAACAGCACTTTTAAACAATTTAGGTACATACCCAAGGCTAAGGGATGCATTGATTAATGTAAGCAGGGGCTCTACAATAGCTGGGAGTAAATCTTTAAGTAAACGAGTTGGAACAGGATCGAGTATACACGATGATGACTTTGATGATTTAATCAACACAGTTAGTTCATTTTGGGAGATTGGATTAAAGGAATTTAGTTGGATTACCTTGTTACTATTATCATCACTATTATCACCAATGCTGCTTAAAGTGAGTCCATATTTAATATTGGCAGGTGACACATTCTGACTCTGAAGTCGTATTTTTTCTATCTTGTCATTAAAGAATTGTAAAAAATCATCGCTGGTACAGTCGGGTGGTATATTGGATTTAGTTTCATTGATGTTTTTAGTTAATTTGGACACTGTCTCGAAAAGGAATCTAGGATTGTTTTTATTTTTCTCTATTAAGGACGAATAATATAAAGATTTAGCTTTTATAAGGGCATGTTTATACTCAGTTAGAGCATCTTTCCAAGCAATCCTAAACACTTCCAGTGTAGTGTGACGCCACTTGCGTTCTAATTTCCATGCTGCTTGTTTAAGTGCGCATGTGTGGTCATTGTACCATGGAGCAAGTTTTTTTCTCCCTAATCAGTTTAGTTTTGAGTGGGGCTACGTTATCTAAGGTTGTGCGCAGTACGGTCTCTAGGTTTTGAGTTGCCTGATCTAGTTCTTTAGGTTCTGATGCTGATATATTTGGTAATTCTGGTAGGCAGTTTATGAACGCTGCTGCAGTTGCAGAAGTAATAGTGCGCTTACATTTAAAACGATGTGGTTGCTGTATATTATTGGACAGGGACACTTCATAAATTAGTAGGCAGTGGTCAGAGATTACGTCATTCTGTGGTATGATTACCAGGTTGTCTATGTTCATACCATAAGTAAGTATTAAATCTAAGGTATGTTTACAGTGGTGAGTGGGTCCTGTTACATTTTGGGTAATGCCTAAAGATTCTAAAATAGAATCAAACGCAATTTTGAGTGGATTACACTTATCCTCATAATGAATATTAAAGTCACCAACAATTAAAGCTTTTTTAGTTGATAAGACTAATTTAGAAAGAAAATCGGCAAATTCGTTAAGAAATTCTGAGTAAGGACCAGGGGGTCGATAAACAGTAACCAGCTTAAACATACTAGTTTTATCAGATGAACATTTATTGGCTATGTCGGAGATAAGAACTTCAAACGAGTTTGTTATGGGAGATGATTTTACAGTGAGACCTATGTCTTTATCATAAATTGTGGCTATTCCTCCACCACGACCGCTAAGACGTGGCTTATGTTCATAACTGTAACCCGGAGGAGATGCTTCATTTAAACCTAGATACTCATCAGGTCTAGCCCAGGTCTCGGTTAAACAAAGTGCACTAAGACAATTGTCTGTAATTATTTCATTTACAATTACTGTTTTGCATGCAAGTGACCTGATGTTTAGAAGTCCTAACTTTAGTTTAGCTTTACTAGTGTTTTCATGATGCTCATTTAGATTAATTTTAATTTAAGTTATTATGACATACTTTTTGATTTAGTTTTGGCTTACACCTGCCACGGTAAACAGACACAGTCTCAATGGTTTGTGACCTAAGGATTCCGGGTGACGTCCGGTGGCGACTCGCAGACAGTTGGTTAGGCCTGTTAGTCTGCTGCCTGGTCTTGGCTCTGGATAGTCATTTAACACTATCTGCCGCTACACTAACGCGGTGGTACAGCCTGTCACCTATGCTGCAAGAAATGCGAGCAGCACCCTCCCACGTGGGGTGGACACCATCCCGCTTCAAAAGACCAGGCCTTCCCTCAAAAGTGGACCAATTATCTACAAAATCAATGCAGTTTTCTGAGCACCATTTAGACATCCAGCGGTTCAGCGACAACAACCTGCTGTAGGTTTCGCCACTGGGTCGAATCGGTAAGGGGCCAGAGCACACTACTGCCTCAGACATCGACCTAGCTAACTCACACACCTCTTTAACATTACTCTTAGTAACCTCAGACTGCCGTAAACGAACATCATTAGTGCCGACGTGGATAACAATCTTCGAAAATCTACGTTTAGCATTAGCCAGCACTTTCAGATTTGCTCTGATGTCAGGCGCCCTGGCCCCCGGAATACAGGTGACTATGGTTGCTGGTGTCTCTATGGGGGTCGCAATACGCACGTGTCGGAGCTGAGAATCTCCTATAACCAGAGCACTTACATTAACAGGCTGCTCAGCGGGTGGCTCACTGAGTGGGGAAAACCTGTTGGACACGTGCAACTGAGATGGTCGGTGCTTTGCCCTACGACTATGTCGCCGAGACGTCACCCAGTCGCCCCGCTGTGAGGGCTCTAATGCCGGAGTCTGGGGTTCTGTACCTGAACTGCTGGCATTCGGGACTGCTACAGCTGAATGTAAGCCATCACTAGTAGTCTGTTCTAACGCCCGAATGCGCCCTTCTAACACTGAGATCTTCTCCGTCAGACTAACAACTAATCTACACTTATCACATGTAAAGTTATCACTAACGACGGAGAAAGAATAACTGAACATGTTGCACTCAGAACAGGGAAATAAGGCTCCTGCTGGGGCCATTATAATAATAGAGAAATGTACTTAGCTTTACAAGATGAGTTGAAGTTGCTGTTTAAGTTGAATTCACCGGCGCTTCTGCTGGTAGTCACGTACAGAAAACGGCTTTAATTCCGGAAAGCAGGCGATGATGAGCTGGAATGTAAAAACCAACGACCAAACAACACAAACGCGCTTCGTTTGGACAAAACCGGCTGTAATTCTAAAGAAAATCGGTGTTTATGCGCTGGTGTACGAAATAAACAAACAGAACACGATTCCTACGATGATAATAATAATAATAGCATGTGCATAAAATCAGCCACATAACAAACACCAGTGTGTTTAACCGCTTTTTTATTGAAATATTAGATTAGACTTAGATTAACGGACTTGAGTGAAATCGGTTCAGCCAAATTATCTGAGTCCACGGTGTTTCCAGTGAGTCTGCTCACTCGCCTTGTGTACTTAGCAGCAGCCAATCAGAGGACTCATAAGATCCAGGTTAATTGAGATTTCGGACTCGGACCAAGTACATCTGCTTAAATTGTCTTGTGCATTTGCACAGGGCAGTAGACTGTTCATGTTTTTTCATAGCCGGTCCAGTAGATGTTAAAATTGATAGCATCCGAGTGGACACATGAATAACTCTTAATTAATTACATTTTAAAGCCTGAAAGAAAAATCTTGATTCATGTTGTAATAATTCATGCATGAAAGGGTTAAAGCCCAAAGAATTTTAATTCCTTTCAAGGTTTACAAACATTGGAAAATGTGATCTGATTGACTGTTGCATGGTTGTTGGTTAACCAAGGTTGACGGGTTGGTTAACCAAAAAGGTGCGTAAGTGAATCAGCACTGCTTGTGTGTGCCGAATGATCCAAATGAATCACCCAGCAAATGACTCTGGTAAAGTGACACTAGCATCAGTACAGTTATTTGGTAGACATTATTTTATATTCTTAGCACAAGCTCTGAAGTGTCACTGTTACCACTACATTTTATATACTTTCATTGTTATAGTACATTCATAATATGTTAATATGTTCTATTTGTTGGTCATACGTGTACATACAGTCGTGACTGGCTATGTCTGAAGGGGTAGGGTGGATGGCCGAGGCCCCGCAATGTATCTACATCCTGTCTGGATTGTGTTACTGCATTGTGCCCGGTGATTCCATGCAACCCAGATGAGGATAAAGTGTTTAAAAAGTAATAAATTAAAAGCATTTGAGTTGCTGGGGACCTTTAATTAATTAGTGCATGTTATTTTACATGCATTAACAGCACATTTCAGTACATTTGTGAATCATGAATTGAGAGCTTAACATTTTTAACTCTTTTTTGTCCATATAAAAGTCCATATAAAAGAAATCAAACTACTTACATGAGCACTGAAGTGTCCTGATGAACTGCAACACAAAATGAATAAATCACAAAATCAATCATAATCATAAAAAAGCAGCACTTTTTATAAAAACATTTCTGTTGTCTTTGCTAACTGAGGCCACTGTCCACACAAACACGAGTCATTTTTAAAAATGGATTTTTTGTTTGCAATTTTCACAATTTTCCTCCCAATCTAGTCGTATCCAATCACCCGGTTGCATTAAGCTTCCTGATGCTTCTACTGATGCTGATCCCCACTTTTGATTGAGGTGAGCTGGACTGTCACACGCCCCCTCCGACACTTGTGCAGTAGCCGACTGCATCTTTTCACCGGCTCAAGGTGAGTTCATATGCAGATCAGCGTTGTGTACGGAGAGTCACACCCTGTCCAAATTATCCCTTTACCAGCCAACAAAGGTCATAATTGCATCAGTTATGAGGTCCCTATCTGGCTTCTCACCCTGCATGAACAACAAGCCAATCGTTGTTTATATAGCCAGCCGGATGGCAGGGCTGAGTTTAGAACCAACAAATTTGAAATGTCAGCTCTGGTGTGCTAGCGTGTTTTACCACTGCGCCACCTGAACGACTTTTTCTATTTCTCCTTAATAAAAACAGTATTTAAGGTCACTGAAAACTGAATTTTGGCTTCACTTGGTCTGACTGCTTGTATTTGGACTTGAACATAGGGAGAACAACCTCTTGCTGTGGGGCAATAGTGCTTCCCTTGTGTAGTCCCTTATTTTAAGATACACAATAGAAAGTATTGTGCTCCATTTGTGACACAACCAAACTTGCTCTTGCTTTGCCTCTGAATTCATTGTATTTGCTCACAGCTGATCTTGGACTGAGAGTTTTGCAGAGACACATGAAATTTTAGATTTTCCAATTTTTTAGCATTTTATATTATTATTATTATTGTCTCTTATTCACAAAATAGCAGTCTGATAGGTTGTCATGTTCACATGGTTCACATGTTTTTCTCCAGGTATATTATATCAAGTATGATATACCTGGTATATATTGGGCTGGTTTTGTTTTTCCAATGTTTTTGAAGATGTTTTGAAATATTTGATGTTTTTTTTTGTGTGGACAAGGCTTAATGCTGTTCTAATTAACCTACGTCAGACTGAGGGCAGGTGAGGTCGACGCGCAGGTCATGACATTCACTTAGTGTGACTGAATCAGACGTGGCAGAGGTGACTGGTTTGACAATAGTGATCTTCTCATTGTAATAATTGACCAGAACTGTCTTGCTCTAGAGGGAAAACAGAAACAGGGGAAAGAAATAAAGACAATAACTGTACAAAATAGCAAATATAGGAATAAAGCAAACATGAATGGCTATTATTAATTGCTGCTTGGTGCAAGTAAACAAATAGTGTATGGTGCCATGCAAGGACCAGCATGTTGTCATGCTAAGAAACAGCGGTTGTGCTGAGGTTTCTCAACTTTTTTTTACTTTGCACAGATGATTTTTACTGATAATAAGTTACTTCTAGATTTTTCCACATCACATATGCACTTCTCGATCAAAGTATGTGTGAATGGAATTAAATGATATCCATTGGACCTCGTGGCCCAATGGAAAAGGCATCTGACATTAAATCAGAGGATTGCAGGTTCAAGTCCTGCCGGGGTTGAAATTTTAAGTGATAGAATAAAATTATAAAAATGAATCAAGGCAGAGTTAAATGCGGTTAATCACAATGTCAAAAAGAAGATATAAGCATTATAGCGTTAAAACCCTACCATGCTTTGTGGTGGTGATAAAAATGCTAAGCAATGTCAGTTGCCTTTGATTTTGGTTTGAGATGGCGAAAAAGTTGTGCAACATTCTAACTAGCACACCATTGTAGAATGTTGGAAATCGTGACTTCAAATCTCAGCAGAACCGCTGACTTGGCCGGGCGTCCACACAAACACTATTGATCATGTTTGAGGAAGGAGAGGTCAGAAGGGGACTTTTTTCAGGGAAGCTGCGATACGTGATCTCCGGGACTTTATCAAAGTCAAAGTAGTTTATTTGTCACATACATGGTCATACACACAGTACAACTAGCAGTGAAATGCTATTGAGACTGCCCCGCCACAGTAGTTCGGAGCAGTCTGACGGCAGCCACCTCACCGGCGCCATCTTTCGAAGAAGCAAGAAAAGAATAAACACATTGGGAAAGAAGGGGATAAAAAAAACAGCAACCAGATTGTTCTCCCTTTAGGAGCACATTTTGGTAACATGAAAAAACAGCCCCATATAGCACACAAGCACATGTAAAAACATCACACAACTAGCCACGGGTTAGGGATGGGATGGGGTTCGGAAAGTAACCAACTACTGTATTGGTGGAATTAAGCTAAGAAGCAGAGAGTGGAGACAGTTGGAGGGGGGTTGGGAAAGAGTCCTGTCAATTCCCATTCTGCAGCAAGAAGGAAAAGTCTGTGCAAGTCCGCGATAAAAAGGCTGTTTTCAGCTCTTGCTGGCCAGAATGAAAACAGTCAGTGAGGGGGGTAGGAATGTAGCAGCAGATCTTCCGGAGGTGTTTACTTATCCACAAGGCCGTTGCTGATAACAGGGGAGCCAGAAGCAGAAATGACTTCTTATTTTGTCTGAGGCAAAATTTAACACAGACTGTCAGAATTAATGCATCTCTGGTTCATCTCCTTTCGCAGAGCCGCTATATTATTCGAGATGGATTCCATCCTCTGATTCAAATTCATAGTTTGAGTTCCCACGGCTCTACCCACCATCTCAATCAGGTTGGGCAGTTTCTGGGGACCTTTGACAACTGACCCAACTCTTTTAATTTCCCGATACAGCAGGGTACCGCCTAATCCAATCAGCGCGAACCCCACGATCAAAGTTCCAAATATATAAACATCCTCGATGTCCTCCAACTTAAGAGAAGCCAAGCACACGACTCCCCACTTCCCCCACGAGTCCATCGCGTAACCTGCCATCTGCGTTCCATTGGGGCATGTGGGTTCCCCCGAACCCGAACTTCTCGATGAGAAGATGGTGTCAATAGCATTCAGAGACCATTTAACCAATTCCATAATTTGTTCTTTGAAGAGCAGTGCTGAGAAAAATCTCTGTAAAGCAGAGTTACGAGACAGAGACGATACAGGAGAAGCCAAGCTGGGTAGATAAGGGAGGAGGGAAAAGAGCGTCCTGTCTCCACGAGAGCCAAGAAAGAAACCTTTACCAGGTATATGTGCAGGTGTAAGCATTATATTTTAGTCTGGCCAGCACAATGGCATAGTGAGTGTACCGCATAGCCCCATGGTCCTGGTCACCTGGGTACAAACCTCACCTTTATTCACAGTTTTTTTTTTTTTATTAGGATGTTTGGTGTGCGTTTTCTCTGGGTTCTCCAGAATCCTCTAATATCCTCTCACAGATATAAAATATAACTGAGCTAGGACTGGTGTATTGTTTATGTATAAAGCTGTCTGCAGTTTTACATATACTGTATTTTGGATATTAGTGATATGACTAATATACGTGGGGTACAAATGGGTTGAAATACATCAATAGCTTATGCTGAACCTAGGCCAACCATATGTCTGCATGATTTTGGGGAGGAAAACACAGATGCAAGGAGACAGAAATGCAAGGACTGAACCTAGATTTCCAAGACACATGTTGCTGTACTGTATATTCTACAATATTATATGCATAATACTAAAAAGGTATAGACATTATACATGGTTTAAAACATTGTGTTGAATGAGATTTGCCTCTGTCCCAGCTATTTTGACGTGTAATGCAGGCATCGAATTCTAATTGTATTTGCCATATACAATAAGTTAATAATAATCATATTCAATAATCATAATTAGCTCTAATAACTGTGAGAGTTCTCGCTAGGTTTTAACATATAGGTGTATAACTAAATAAGCTGTTTAATCAACTTTAATGTTCTTGCATTATTGTCAGTTTAGCCAGGATACAAAAAAGCAAATCAATAAAACATTTACCATATTGCTCCACTGGGCCTCACAGCTGGTGTCATCCATTGCCTTTTTAAATAAAGAAGGCAGGTTGTAGCGAATAAGGCCGCCCGGCAGAAGTGTGACAGCACACTGAATGTCACCAGTGGGTGCAGCAAGTGACGGAAGGATCCATGGCAGCATAACCAGAACTAAAATAGAAACACACACAAAGCACATATTTGATCAGATACACATTTAACTTAAGTCCTCACTGTTTACACATCATATGAAAACTTCAGGTTTAATTAGCACTGTCATTTTACATAAGTCCTAGTGGATACTGTTGTGAAGGGGGATTTATATCCACTAGATGGTGCAGTTTCACTTAGAATGGAATTGCTGAGCTGCCACGCTGCAAGTCAGTTTTTAAAGCTGTTATGAAAACAAAAGGTGGCAACAAAAATACATTTGTTCTTTACAACTGTTCTAAAATGCAGACAATACAATAAAACTAACAAGCAAGAAAAGCCTCTATGACCATGTGTGTCTGAACATACGTATGACTGGTACAGTGTTTACCTTAATTAATTTTTAATAAATCTTACAATCCAAAGGTACAAGGATGTCAGGCGGTTTGACTATCCAGATCATATATTTAGACATTATTATTTCAATGTAAATGAAATGGTTTGGCATGATGCCTTTTAAAATTACATATAAAATGGTGATTTTGCAAATAATGCACCTTAAAAATATTCAGATTATTAAGTATTGTTATCTAGTTCATATAACCAATGTAAAAAGTTATTTTATTTTTAGTATGCCTTAAAGAAAAGACTATTGCAGTAATGCAATGTATTGTTTATGCTTAAACCTCAGCTGACATTTGTGGTGCACCAACAAGATTGATAATTCATCTACAAAAAAATAAATAAATAATGTATTAAGTTATTAATTATGGTTATTATTATATTATTATTAATTATATTATCATATTATTATTATGGTGGCTTAGTTCACCATGTTAAGTGGTTTGACTTCAGCATGTAAAAAAAAAAAAAATCTTTGTCCGGTTCCACTGTAATAAAATGCCATTTGGAAAGTATTTACATCTAGGACATATTGTGAACTTTTTTGTGTTGTGGATTTTTGTAAAAATCAAAATTCTTTATATTCATTATACATATACAATAATTAAAGTACTGAAAAACACAATCTGACTATTTCACTGGTGCATAAAACATTAAGATTAGGTACATAAGTTCACATGTACTAGTAGGAAAAATAAAAAACAATTAATAGACAATACAATAAATAAATAGTACACACTAACTACAGAATAGAGAAGTGTACAGATGTGTGGGGGGTGGCAATGGAAACTGGTGGCCACAGAATTATGACTCAGAATTGCTGTACAATTCCTCACCATATGTTTTTTTTTTTAATATAAAACACTGGTTATATTAGCTGTTAAAGTTGAGAGAGCCAAGTACTATATACCTACTAAATGCATCTTCTCTTTATTTGCATTAACAGAGGAAATTCACTAATTTTTTAAACATTCAAGTTTTTACTGATGGCAATTCCGGGTTTATGTGAAATAATAGTTAAGGCTAAAAAACCATGTCAGTCAAAGACAATGTCAGTATTAACGTTATGGAAAACATGACTCAAACAAAATGAATGTGCCTTCTCAGATTGTGTACAACTAGATGTTACTCATTACAATGGCTTTAGTTGCATAATCACTTCTGGTAAAATAATCACAATGCTTTTACTATGCAACAAATATAAGCTCATCATATTATCATTAGTCATGAAGACAGGAATGTTCCACTGTTACACCAAGAAAGTCACCAAGAAAAAAAACAACAAACTATAAATAGACCAGGCCATTAGCACTGCCATGCCAAGACTCAAACCCCAGCCTTTGTTTTGCTTTCAGTGCTGAGGTGTGTAATAAGATATTTTTAGGTCCAATTATTGATTCTGGCCTCGTTTGGGAGAGAACAGGATTATTGCATTCTTCATTTAATTACTGCACTTTATTTGATTCCAATCCACTGAAGATGATCTAACCCCATATAAACTCTGTTGATGTTTTATACATTATACATATACAGGGATACAGTATTAGAAAACACAATCTGATAATTTCACTGGTGTATGAAACATTAAGATAAGGTACATTAGTTTACATGTACTAGAAGGAAAAATAGAAAAACAATAAACAGACGATATGCTAATATGTTAATAGACTTAATGTTAATACAAATAAATAGTAGACACTAACTACAGAGTAAATTAGAGATACAGAAGTGCACAGATGCAAAGACATGTGGGGGGAGGCAAAGGAAACTGGTGGCCACAGAATTATGACTCAGAACTGCTGTACAATACCTCATCAGATGTTCGTATTAGCTGTTAAAAATGAGAGAGCCAAGTACTATACTTGCTATATGCCATTCCTTTTTAAATCTGCATTTACAAATGTAAGTTTTCTTTATTGATCCCAGTTCCAGGTTTATGTGAATAACAGTAACAACAGGAACTAAGTACGTTGTCAGTACTGACAATGTCAGTACTGACTCAATACAAAACACATGTGCCTTTCTGTGCTATTATTACTCATCACTATGGCTTTTGTTGCATAATCACTTCCTGAGAATGACGTCTGAAGTCATAATCATTAATAAGGAATGTTTTTTCATATATAAAGTAATAAATGTTTTACTTTTAGAGCTGTTAAAGTCTTCAGAAAAAACAAACTGGAAAACAGTGTTTACTTATGTTCACAATGTAAATACTGTAATTTGACCTGAGATATCTAAGCAAGTTCATAAAAAGTGTGTAGGTATACATGTCTTTCACATTAGACACTAGTCATGTTTTACTACTGAAAATTATTCAGATAGATAGACATAGTCATGGACTGTTGAAAACCTGTAGAACATGTAGAACTTTCAGAAATCTTTCTAAAAAATTTTCAGAATCTTAAGTATTTAGTGGGTTAAATCTGGAACAGTTACATTAACTGTTGGTCAACAATATTTCCTCTTGCAATCACACTACATATTGAACAGAATTAAAGAGTAAATTGGCCCATTGCAGATGACATTTTTTGGCTTGTGCATTTCTATTATAATGGAAACATTTTACAATAGTTTACAAATGTTGCTCTTTCTCCCATTACTGGTCAGAACCTCCTACAATTCTGATAAAAGTTCAAGCTTTCTGACACTCATTTCAGGTTTGTCTTGTAGTAAAAACTGGGATATGCTTTCTTACATAGATTTATACTTACTTAACAAGCAAATGTTTGGCAGCAGTAAAATACACTAACATGGTAATTTGGGGTTCGAATATGTCTATGTCTGGTGTTGGTTTGGCTGAACAGCCCAGCCATTGGGAGGTGCACTTGTCAGTGTACATTTACATTTTCAGCATTTAGCAGACGCTTTTATCCAAAGCGACTTATACAATGAGCAATTGAGGGTTAAGGGCCTTGCTCAGGGACCCAACAGTGGCAACTTGGTGGCTTGAAC
This sequence comes from Trichomycterus rosablanca, assembly GCF_030014385.1. Lineage (NCBI taxonomy): Eukaryota > Metazoa > Chordata > Actinopteri > Siluriformes > Trichomycteridae > Trichomycterus > Trichomycterus rosablanca. The sequence goes on from NC_085990.1 coordinate 15,004,244, forward strand.
CGGCAACCTTCTGTTTACTAGTCCAGTACCTTAACCACTGAGCTATCACTGGCCCACTCTCAGTGTACTCTCAGAGCTGGTCCCAAACTAACAAACTATCCAACAAACAGTTACTTTCTTTCCTGCAAGATCATTCTCTATCTGCCTGTTACCAGCAACAAGGTTATTCCAAGGTTATTTATACATTTTAACAGGATTTAAAATGAATTCAGAACCCCTGTCTACTGTTTGCCAAGAAGCAGCCCCATATCATGATGCATTCACCTCCATTTATGCATATAGATATAGTCTTCTTTAAATCATTAGACATTTAAAACACAAATATCTCTGAGTGTACAGCCTACAGTTAAAACATTTTTTTTGACATTTTCGGCATTTAGCGGACGCTTTTATCCATTTATTTAAAGCAACTTACAGTACTGTGACAGTATACAGTCTAAGCAATTAAAGGTTAAGGGCCTTGCTTAAGGACCCAACAGTGGCAACCTGGCAGTGGTGGGTCTTGAACCAGCGACCTTTCGATTACTACTCCAGGACCGTAACCACTAGGCTACAACTGCCCTTGTAGCAGTTGTATTACAGAATATGTCATGTAAACTTTAAAATATGAAATGTTGTAGCTTAATACAGCATGTCACTAGAGAGACATTACGAACGCAGTAACAATCCACTTATGCGAGGGCATCTTATATTCTCACATCCTCCATTCTATTTTGGATTTAAAGTAAAATTGTACTCAGCAACGATGGAAAGTCAGTGCTTAGCCTAGGTGATCAGTAGGCAGGCAGGCAGGATGGCTAATGTTAGCAGCCTCACTGTCTCCCGGGGACTTGAATGCATGACAGGCAAAGGTATTAAAGTCAGGATGTGTGTGCAGGAGGCAATAAAGGCCGACAGTTTAGTACTGGGTATAATATTTAAAACTTGCTGTGCTGGGCTGCACACTGAGCAAAAAGACACTGCTGTTTCTTAATCTGCACTCTTTTTTACTTTTTAAAATAGTATCCTCACTAGAGCCAAAGAGGTAATTTAGTGCACTATTTAGTTAATAGTGTGAATATTATTTGGGTCACAGCAGCCCTGATATAGCAATATAAATAAATATGTGTAATTCTGGAAAATTTACATCCACTCTATGGTGTGCTTTTAATTCTTTCATTTTAAGGTGAGAAAGTTATATGAGATTATATGAGAAAGACAATAGATAGGCAGCAGTAAAGGGGTGTATGTATTGTCCTCTAGGAGTGTATTCCCACCTTGCAAGGCTCCCAAGGGCCTCATTAAAAAACAGCAACATTAAAAAGCTGCAGGAATTTCTGGCAGGTACTGATTGTGTACTACATGTGACAACAATCCCCCGTATTCTTCCTATGTCTGGGCTGTGGGGTAAGGTGGCAAGACAGAAGCCACATCTTAAAAAGAAAAGCATCCAAGCCTGGTTGAATTTTGCAAAACACTGCATCACCAAAAAAAAAACATCATACTCAGTGAAGCATGGTGTTGGTAGCATTATGTTTTGGGACAGTTTTTTCTTCAGCTGGAATGAGGGCTTTAGTCAAGGTGGAGGACATTATGATTTTGAACAATTCTAATTGTCAATATTGACACAAAACCTCTACTAATAAAACCCTGCTTTTTACCATGCAACCTCAGAGCCACTAGTCTTGCTCAACTTGATTCTCCACCCAGAACTCAATGAAGACAAGCATCAAGCCTCTTCTCTGTACTTGCACCCAAGTGGTAGAATGAGCTTTTCTTGTCTGTCCGAACATCTGAGTCTCTCGCTGTCTTCAAAAGACGATTAAAAGCCACCTCTTTACTAAACACTCTTTCTTGCAAAAAAACACCTTTGGTTCTAACAGGGTTTTAGCAGATTTTTATTCTTGGACTGTTGTCTATTTTAACTAGAGTAAGGTAATGTTCACTACCAAATGCCAAAAATTTAATGTCTAAAATGCTGAAGATGTAGAAGAATTTCACTTTTTAGCATGACCAAAATTCTACACATGATTAAAAGAATTGCTTCACCACAATACGTTTTAGAATGGCCCGTCCAGAGCCCAGACCTAAATCCAGTTGAAAATCTGTGGGGTGACCACAGGAGACCGCAGGACAGCCCTCACACTGTGACAGATTTGGAGTGCTTTTGTAAGGCAGAGTGGGTGAGTCACAGAAGAATGTGTCCGTTTAACCTTTTACTGGAAGCTGTTGCTTAGGCCACGACCATAACAGTACAAATGATTGCAATAATTCATTTTTTACTCTTTCTTTTGTTGCTCTTGTGCTTCAGCTTGTTTTCATGTTGCATAACCTAACTGAGCTTTGTGCTTTAGATCTCAAACTGATGACTGAATGGTTTTCTTTAAGATTATTAAGTTAAAAGCAAAATTAATAATTATGTAAATGATGACAAATCACCCTGACCTATTAACATCCGAACATTTAAGGCCAAAGGTAATGGGCTGAAGGTTCTGTGTACTGTTGCCACAAATTCAGAAGGACATATTTTATTGTATATAACTGGTTTTATACTCCTGCTAGCAATTGGTCTGGCTGAAACACCTGAACTCAATAATTACAACGTGTCCACATATTTCTGGCCTTTTAGTAAGGTTTCATCATCTATTCATCATCTCCTCACACACACTAAATAGAAACAGTCAGATGTTTATACAGCTTACATAAATTCTTTTACTGGAAGCTGTTGCTTATGTCACGACCATAACAGTACAAGGGATTTGTGGTTTCACATGGAGTGAATACTTATGCATCAAGACATTTTCTACTCATGACTGTCACTACTGTGAACAACGGAGTTTTGCATAGCATCCATTTTAACCACTCAGGTTTAGGAAATAAGCAGCCATCATGTGACTGAGCTGCCTGCCATCTTGTAGGGGTAACTACATACAACAAAACTTCCTGAAACTACTTTGATTGTAATTAAGTTCATGGTGCAAAATTATATACAGCAATGATAATATTATATACACTAATATGTGCATAGCAATGCAACACATTTACTCGTTACATTTATTTTAAAAATGTACTCAATAAAGACAAGCACCAAGCTATTTCTGTGTAGACACCCAAATGGTGGAATAAACTTTCTCTAGGTGTCTAAACTGCTGCATCTTCAGCTGCCATTAAAAGACAACTAAAAGTCAAATTAACACTACAATTAGCACTAGCCTTACTTCACTACCTTTCAATTGCATTAAACATGGATAATTAAAAAATAACACATGTACAGTGTTCTTTACAATAAAATTTGACCCTACTATGTGGAGTAGAAATCACTATTTTATAAATCATACATGTTGTGTGGACACCCAAATGGTGGAATAAACTTTCTCTAGGGGTGTGTTTGAAAACTTAGTGAGCTCCTTACATAGACAGCATTTTATGTCATCCTACGCGCACTCCCGAGAAGTAGGCTGTTCGAATTCTTAGATACCTTAAAATGCTGCCTACTAAGTCACCTTTAATCTGAACGGTATATTGAGTTATTTTCAAACATAAATAAATGATTATAAATTTTTAATTTGTATAAACATGTACAAGTGTCATTTATTTGCAAATTCGGGCTTGTCAGCGAATTTAACCGTTTTCGGTACACGGAGTGAGATGTTAGTTGACATGCTAGCGCATTGTGTCACCTCATCCCATTGGTTTGAATGGCATGATACTATCCTGTGTTAGCTTAGTAAGCGAAAACTGTTGGAATCGCTGTCTAAGTAGTGGGTTCGAATAACCTGCCTCATAAGTCAATGACTTATTAGAATCCTCTCTACTTAGGCAGCTGCCTATGTAGACAGTAAGACAGCAAGGCAGCTCACTAGGTTTTCGAACACACCCTAGGTGTCTAAACCGCTGCATCTTCAGCTGTCATTAACAGACAACTAAAAGTCTAATTTACACTACAATTAGCTTCACTACCTTTTAAGAGGGTTTTAGCTAAACTGTATTTCTCAACTGCTGCTTAATTGCATGAAACATGAATAATAAAAAAACGTGTGGTCTCTAACCTTGTGAAGATGGTCAGTTAAGACAGTGTTGTTTAAAATAAATTTGACCCTACTATGTGGAGTAGAAATCTCAGTTTCAAAAATCATACAGTACATGTTTACATTTTGGAAGCCTTTTCTTGACAGAATAGAATAATGAGACCATCTGACCATCTGCCTAGGTGCTTTCTAAGATGTTTTTCTGCTTCCCATGATTATAAAATGTGAGAATTTGAGTTATATTAGCCTTCAGCTTCAACCAGTGTGGCCATTCTCCTCTGGCCTCTCTTGTTAACAAGGCACTTTAAGCCACTCATGATATTTTTGCATAGCATTCTGTGTAAATACTGGCCCACAGTTTTTCATAAAATTGGTGTAATTTTGCCAAATAGTAGGACTTCTATGCATGAACTGTCTGTTTAAGGTCCTGCCACAGAATCTAAGAGGTTCAAGTCAGCACTTTGATGAGGCCTTTCCAAACCCTTTCTTTTGCTGCTCTTGTGCTTCAGCTTGTTTTCATGTTGCATAATCAAACTGAGCTTGTGCTTTAGATCTCAAACTGATGACTGGATATTTTTCTTTAAGATTATTAAGCTGAAAGCAAAATTAATGATTCTGTAAATTATGACAAGTCATCCAGTCCTATAAACATTAAAATTTAAGGTCAAAGGTAATGGGTTAAATGTGTAGATGAAGGCCAAGACTCATTGTGTTCCACTGGAGTTCCTTCACACTAAACTCATCAAATAATTCCTTTAATAATCTTTGTGCATAAGGGCACAGTCATGCTGGAACAGAAAAAGACCTTCCCTATACTGTTGCCACAAATTTATGAGGAATATATTTTACTGTATAGAACTGGTTTTATACTCCTGCTAGCAATGGGTGTGGCTGAAACACCTGAACTATTTTTGGTGTCATAGTGAGGTGTCATCATTCTTTCATCATCTCCTCACACACACATTAAATAGAAACAGTCAGATGTTTATACAGCTTACATAAATACTTTTACTGAAAGCTTTTGCTTAAGTCACGACCATAAGAGTACAAATGATTTGTGGTTTTACATGGAGTGAATACTTATGCATCAAGACATTTTCTACTCATGACTGTCAGTACTGTGACAGATTTTTGCATAGCATCCATTTTAACCACTCAGGTTTAGGAAATAAGCAGCCATCATGTGACTGAGCTGCCTGCCATCTAGTAGGGGTAACTACATACAACAAAACTTCATGAAACTACTCTGATTTTAATTAAGTTCATGGTGCAAAATTATATACAGCAATGATTATATTATATACACTAATAGATGCATAGCAATGCAACACATTTATTTATAAAGATGTACTCAATAAAGACAAGCACCAAGCCATTTCTGTGTAGACACCAAAATGGTGGAATAAACTTTCTCTAGAGGGGTGTTCGAAAACCTAGTGAGCTCTCTGCATAGACAGCATTTTACGTCATCCTACGTGCACTCCCAAGAAGTAAGCTGTTCGAATTCTTAGATACCTTAAAATGCTATCTACTAAATCACCTTTAATCTGAACGGTATTTTGACAGAATAATGAGGGAGCATCCAACGCTGCTTTAACGGTGAAGGCAATCCCAGCATTCAGTGCGGCACAACTTTTCTCATGACGTAAATAAATTATTATTGATTTTTAATTTGTATAAACGTGTACAAGTCTCATTTATTTGTAAATTTGGGCTTGTCAGCGAATTTAACCGTTTTTGGTACACGGAGGGAGATGTTATTTGACATGCTAGCGCATTGTGCCACCTCTTCCTATTGGTTTGAATAGCATGAGGCTAACTGTGTTAGCTTAGTAAGCGAAAACTGATGGAATCGCTGTCTCAGTAGTGTCTTAATGGCTGACAGACTTCCTGACTGATAAACAAACAACTACAGTAGTGCTACATTAGCATAGTAAATGTATTCCTTTCATTTTTGTACTAACGTGTACACCCATTTAACTGGTCACTCCACCCCATCCCTAAATCACATGCACACATACCCCATCTATTTCCTGAACCATGTATGGAATTTCCGTTTGCAAGACTTCAGCACTGCATTTTAGAGAGCACATTTTATATGATGCAACACTGAGATTGAGTTTCATCTAATATATTTTTGACTGAAGTGGCTATGACTAAGTACATTACCATCCAAAAAAAATAAACCTATTAAAAAATACATTTGTCAACATTTACATTTAGTCACCAATCTATTTGTTTGATGATACATATTCGGAATGGTGCAGTTTTTAAAAAGATGTCTTTTAGCACACCCTGGGCTTCAACAGCTTTTGTTTCCCTGTGATTTTGGAAGGTGCCTGTGGCAATGGACTAAAGATGTAGATGAAAGGTCAAGAATCATTGTGTTCCACTGGAGTTCCTCCACACTAAACTCATCACCAAATTCCTTTAATAACCATTGTGTACAGGGGCACAGCCATGCTGGAACAGAAACAAACCTTCCCTATACTGTTGCCACACATTTAGAGGGCTTTAAACTGTAGACATGTTTACATCCCATTCCAAACCCACAAGCATTAATAGAGACCCCCATCCCCCTTCGATTTTCCATTAATTCAGGTTTAAGGTGGGTCCAAATCACTGGGCAAAACCTAGGAAACACCCTGGAATGGTCACCAGTCCATCACAGAGAAAAAACACACACATACATACACTGACATGCACTGATAAGCCAAAACAATATGACCACCCCTAAATAGCAATGCCTACAGTGGCAGAAGAAATGTTGCCAGGTCCACTGAATCCCTTTTTTCCAAGATCATGTGGACAGCATGTATGTTTGTTAAAATTGCAATACTGTAGGCGATGTTCTGCTGGGAAAACCAGCATGATGATGAGGATCATAATTTGACAAGGGCCACTTACCTAAACATCATGGTAAACACCAATAAATGTGGCCTCTTTAGAAGCATAATGCATCCTACCATTGTGCAGGAAATGAGCAGAAAGTAATAAAATGGCTACTGAGAAGAACACAAAGCATTTATATATGTTGCTTCAGATAAGAATGCCAGCTAAATGCTGTAAATTTATATTTAAAATTAGCATTAATTGAAATTTTTAATCGAAGTGCTTTATGTAAAGTCCCCTTGAGTTGAACTCATTTTGGACTGATAGATTTACTCTGAGTTATGCTGGGTTGTCTTTACCGCCACATAGCTGGGTTTAACATGTTTGAGTAATAAATAGGTCCTCATAACCCATATCGAATTATTAGCAGAGTAGATATATTACTTTCATATCTGCACTGACACTCAGTTACACACATACACGCACGCACACCTCGACATGCTGTCCCCACACGTGCACATTCACCCACACACAGAGCTCAAAGCTGGGATTTTCCATCGCAGGACCTTCGCTCTGCTTTAATAATAAGCTCATTCTATTAAAGATACTGTAATGCAACACAGTGGTTGAATTTCATCACATAAAATATAGTTTTACTGGGTTATTAGAAACTCTGTTTCTATATAGATACTTAAACAGCTAATGCAGTGCCTGTGGAATTTTGTGCCTATTAGTCAAAAATGCATTAGCGAGGTCAAGAACTGATGTTGGACAAGAAGGTCTGACTCACAATTGACCATCCAATTTATTCCAAAGATAATAGGCTGAAGGTGTAGATGACAGGTCAAGACTCACTGTGTTCTACTGGAGTTCCTCCACACTAAACTTACCAAACAATTCCTTTAATAACTGCTGAAACAGAAACAAATGTTCCCTATACTGTTGTCACACATTTAGAAGGATGTATTTTATTTTATATAACTGGTTTTATACTCCTGCTAGCAATGGGTGTAGCTGAAACACCAAAACCCAATAATGACAACAAGTGTCCACATATTTTTGGTGTTATAGTAAGCTTTCATCCTCAATTCTTCATCTCCTCACACAACCATTAAAAAAAGAAACAGTCACCTGATAGTCACCCCACATCTCACCACCATTCACAAATCAAAGAGCTATCACGCCACTGCATGGCTCATAAGTGAGAAAAAAAAACAGCACAGCATCACAAACACTTCCTTTCTGTTTGAATGTCTGCACACAGTAAATAATACATAATAATAGCTTACCAATATTGTCATCTATTAATTGTCCAGATCTGCTTATTAATGGCTGAAATGGGATGAGTTCAAAATCTTATTAAAGGTATTTAAGGTGTTCAGGCCAGTGTTTTTCAGTGATAGCTCTGAGTAAGTAGTAGGCCTGTCACAATGATAACAATCACCTTATCTAATGACAATTAATCATCTGGTTCCACAATCATACATTTACACACACGACTTCATTAATATCACCAAATCATTGTGACATCATGTTTTATCAGTATTGTTGGTCAAAGCCTTTAAACAGCAGATTTATCATAACCTATTTGTTTTTGTTTAACACTCTATATAGTCAACAGTATCTGGACACATGACCATGACCATTATTATAGTTGCCTCTATTCACAGACACACATTGTTATTCACACATTGTTATGAACACTATTTGTTAATCCTTTCAATTATTAGAAAAAAAAAATAGTAACTGCAGTAACAAACATTCCAAACCCACAAGGATAAATAGAGACCCCCCTCGATGTTGGTACCACAGTAGTTCGAACTATGGTTTCGGGAAACACTTGCATTACAACTGCATCTTTTCAACTAAGTTGCTAACGTGATTAGTAACTATGCTTTTGGGAAACGCACCCCTGAATGATATATTTTCAATTGCTGTTGGGCCTAGTATTCTATTCCGCAGTAAGGTCTGTTACAGATAAATGACCTCCAATTAAGACATCTCTTTCTTGAGGTCCACCTCCCCGGTGTCTTTTTCCACCTGAATGCCCCCTAACCCCCTCAAAGCAGATTATGAGAATCAAAAGCAGATTTTGAGTAAATAGTTTTATCCAAATATCGATATTATCGATACCAACGTTGGTATTGGTATCGGATTGATACTAGTGTGATGGGATCGATACTTGAGTTTTACTTTTACTCCGCTACATTCATTTTTTATTTTAAATGAACAATAACACATATATTTGGTCACTATAAAAAAATATATAAATGTATTCACCCAGCAAACACAACTATACGTTAGCCGCTTGGTGGTGATAACATCCGTTACTGAGTAAAAAAAAAAAATGTCTGGGAAACTGATGCAGTGAATTCTGCAATGGAAAATAAGCTGGTTGCTAAAATAAAAGAGCTGTAATCTAGGTATAGAGTAGGGAAGAGTGATTTAAAAAGTTTAACATGTTTGGAGTTTGCTGTTTCATTATTTGACAACATAGTCTGATGAAATAAATCAAAGAATAGCTTGTAACACTTGACTTGTTTTGAGTTATGAGATTTGCAGTATGATGTTGTTTGGTATTTGTTGGTGATGAAAACAAAAAAAATCCTTGTTTGGTTATGTTCTGAGAATGTAAAAATAAATGTTGGCACAACATGAATTATGGCAATAGTTGGTCCAAAAACAAAAAATGTGTTGTGCCGTCAGCTGTAGTAGTCCTACTCTTCAACTTAAAATGTTAGGTTCAGTAAACGAGTACAACTGTTTTCACTCAACATTTCAAGTCCAATGAAAAAAACTGATTTGGGTGAGCAACAGTGGGAATGAGGAAACTTCTGCGCATGCGCTCCAGAGGGACGTCTTCGCTCCAGTTTTTATGGAGAGAAGAGGACTTTCAAACAACCGTTTTATATTAACGAGGAGATTTCAAACAAACAGTGAGTATCTTAACATAATTACATCTTAGTCACGTTAAGGTGGAGGGTTTAACGAATGTGAACAACTCTGTGGTTTGTTTGATTTTGAATTGGCGAACTGAAAGCTGCACAGAGGACGTTTTCATCATTTTACCATGTTTTTAAACGTAACTCCACATGCCACCACTACCTCTTTTACTTTGGGCTGAATACTAAATAACTATAGACAGAGTCTGTTAAGCTGTGATAAAACACCGTATCAAACTAGTGATAGAGTTTCATCTGATTCAAATGATTCATTGTGGCTGTTCAAATCGAGCACCTGCAACTTGTTGCTGAAGTTCACCGTTCCACCTTAAATCAGGCAGCAGTTACATCCAGACGCCCAGTGGATTTCCTTTTTAAAATATACCTCAAATAAAATAGTTTTTGTTATTATTATAGTTAACTCTGTACAGCCTGTAACATCGGAGTTAAATGAAAGAATCGGTTCCGTGAAACGAACTTTCCACCACTAGCAGTGTCTATTAAGGAACCGACTCTTACACTGTTAGCGAACCGACTCTTGGACCGTTACTCTGCAGTTTACTAAAATATTTTGGAAGCCTGTTGAGTTACTGCATTGTAAATAACGTTAAAGCAACTGGATGCTGCTGTCAGATGCTTCTGCATCCACATGGGTGTGTGAAACAGTGACTTAGCTTTTATAAACGTTAACAAACCGTGGTGTATAGGTATTCTTAGTTGTTGAAACGAGTGGAGAAATTCTAAACGCAGCACATTATGTAAGTAAAAAGCATTAATTCATTCATTTAATTTGAGTAAGCTTTGTTACTTTCTTACTTCAGTTTTATTTTTACGTGCTGACTGACAGTAGCCTACAAGTACCATTTTATTAGTATGTCAGTGCTTGTGTTAATATGCAATTTCTTACACATAAATGAGGCTCTGATATTATTATGTGTTCCAGAGGATACAGAAGCATTACAGGACCACAAAGAACATGAAAACGGGGATTCTTGAAGTGGTGAAGGAGAGTGCTGTTTTATCAAGATCACTGTCCAGTGTAGTCAATGTTGCAGTTGTAATTGAAGAAGAAGTAGTAATGGACAACCTGCTCGACTACACTAATGCCTTCAAGATACCAAACCATCAAAACTGGTTTTTATTCCACCTTAAAAATGAGCAATTACATTTAGGTGCTAAGTTGACTTGTAATTTGTAGTTGCCCTTGCACCTTAAAAACTAACTTTAGGCTCTACTTACATTTTCTAATATAAATTGTTTCAATTACACACTATAACATGTATAACTTGTCATTTGTTTGATGCTTGTGAATGCTGAATGTTTAAAAAAATTGTTTATATTATACATGCAAATAAAATGTATTTGTTAAGAATTTACATTTGCTATGCAGTGTTCACTTATTCAGTATATTTTACATTTACTTTAATACTAATTAATAATTAACTGGACTAAACAAATGTAGTTGACAGAATTGAAAATATATTGTTGGACCAACAAGATGTATTTGATGAATTTCATTGACACAACCTGTTTTTTTAGTTTGTCCGAAATTGTAGAATTGTCAGCAGAACTTAAAATATATTGTTGGGCCAACAAGATGTATTTGATGAAAGTAACATTTACTCTGAGTACATGTTAAATGAGTTACTTTTTACTTGAGTAAATTTTTAGACTAGTAATTTTACTTGTACTTAAGTAAAATTCATTAAAATAATAGTACTTTTACTTGAGTACAATATTGTAATACTCTTTCCACCTCTGACAATAATACACTTAAATGTCATGAAAATTCATTCAGATTTAGCAATGTGAAGATGCATCTACCATAATTATTAAAAAAGTTTCGTTTCTGGCGATACTGGCCCTGTATTCACTTAGTATCAGATCGATACCAAATTTTGCAGTATCGCACACCACTATTTAAAATTCTTCTCCAGTCAAGAGTTCTGGCCCTATTTTTTATGGGTGGAGGGGATCTCGTCACACATTGGCTGCTGGAGATAAGCCCTCGCTCACCTGAAATCCTAAATGCCTGACTACAGTGACTATGTTATTCTAAAGCAAAAACTTGATATACATTTTTGGTTTGTTAGGCTTCTTTATTGGTCCCCTTTTTCATGTAGGTCATTTCCATCTCTCTCTTCAAGTGGCGATTTACACTCTTTAAAAAATGCTGGGTTGTTTTTTCTACCCAAACGCTGGGTTAAGGTAGTTGGGTTAATTTTTTCAACCCAGCACTTGGGTTATCATGTCCTGTTGCCAATGGCTAAATTCTCTTAGGCTGTTTACTAATGTACGTTTATTTTCCTGTGTTGCCAGATTAAGAAAATTTTATTTGAAACGGTGGGGAAATTGGCACGTTTCAAGGAAACACGACATTACAAATAAAAATATTTCAGATGTCACTACATTTATAATAACAAATCTGTAAGATATCAGCAGTTTATTAATAATATTCTTAATGAGTATGCATGGTCATTTAGTTTAAACATATGTTTAGTTAATTAGTTAGCTTTAGCTTACTTAGCTAACCACAGCGGAAATAAGAATTTACCTCAGGGAAACATTTGTGAGCGTGGGCAAAAAAGAGTTATATACGTTAAACCGCCATATCAGTAACATTCATTATTATTTATTTCCAATGTTTTAAACCATATTAATATCTTATTTTGGTACTTTTAACAGTGTGGAACCAACATGGTGCAGTATTTGCAGCAATATTTACAAAGGAATCCCTTCCCGTTTGTATTATCATTTAGAGCAGCGTCTCTTATCCAAGCATATACAAATAATCAGTGGGCTGCAAACAAGGAAATGCATGTAACACTTAAATATGTGTAAATAATGTATTTATTTGTCTGTTTTTATTTTCAAATTTTGTTTTTTTGTGCGTATCTAGACACATTGTTGTATTTAATATTTTTTTAATTGTGAATAATAAAAAATAAAAAAACATCTTTGTGCTCACTGTTTATTATTAGTATTATTATTATTAGAAGCAGTAAAAGCAGCAGTATTACTATTATTATTTACAAATCAGCATCAGTACACATTGCATTGAAGTAAACAACATTCATGGTGAAATTAACCCAGCATTGGGTAAAAAAGAACCTTACAGTTAAATGGTTAAATTGCATAACCCAACAAGTTGGGTTGAAATGACCCAGTGTATGTTCTGTCCAATATTTACCCAGCACTGGGTTGCCAAATAACCTAGGTTGGGTTGTTTTCAGCCCAGCATTTTTAGAGTGCAGTTGCCTCTAAAGTTTGCAAGATCACAAAGTTGTCAAAACCCTTTCCTGTGTTCTGCTTGCTAAATAAAAATTCAGACAACACCCCATCTCCTTCAGAGGAGTTGGAACTATTTCAGGCTGGATGGATTAGGTAGACGAAGGATGTCTGTAGAATATACTCGGTGAGCGGGTACCAATGATGGGTGATGAGGTCCCGTCCACCCGTCAAAATAGGGTTCTGGGGCTTATTTCCAGCAGCCAATGAGTGACGAGATCCCGCCCATCATGCAAATTTTACTACCTTGTCTTAAATGTAGGCCTAATTAAAACAACACTTAAATGAGAAAAAACTATTTATTTTAAAAAGAAAAAAATACAATTAAGACATACTGTGGTTGCATTGCATTAACTTTCAGAGAGATGTGTCTGTTTGTTTCTGATTTAAAACAAAGCGCCATGAAAGAATCAGATTTAACATGAACAAGTTTATTTCTCAATTTTATTTGTCCTTATACTACTAGCACTGCTCGTTTTCTGCATGTTCTCTCTGTAGCTCGGTTACCTCTCTCTCTCTCTTAATTCAATTCAATTTGCTTTATTGACATGACAAATTCTCTCCTCTCTGGGGATCCTCTTTTGATGGCCAGGCTGTGGTCACTCTGTGTGTGTGTGTGTGTGTGTCTCGCTAGCTCTCCATATATACAGGGGTTGGACAAAATAACTGAAACACCTGTTTTTAGACCACAATAATTTATTAGTATGGAGTAGGGCCTCCTTTTGCGGCCAATACAGCGTCAATTCGTCTTGGAAATGACATATACAAGTCCTGCACAGTGGTCAGAGGGATTTTAAGCCATTCTTCTTGCAGGATAGTGGCCAGGTCACTACGTGATGCTGGTGGAGGAAAACGTTTCCTGACTCGCTTCTCCAAAACACCCCAAAGTGGCTCAATAATATTTAGATCTGGTGACTGTGCAGGCCATGGGAGATGTTCAACTTCACTTTCATGTTCATCAAACCAATCTTTCACCAGTCTTGCTGTGTGTATTGGTGCATTGTCATCCTGATACACGGCACCGCCATTGGATGCACATGGTCCTCCAGAATGGTTCGGTAGTCCTTGGCAGTGACGCGCCCATCTAGCACAAGTATTGGGCCAAGGGAATGCCATGATATGGCAGCCCAAACCATCACTGATCCACCCCCATGCTTCACTCTGGGCATGCAACAGTCTGGGTGGTACGCTTCTTTGGGGCTTCTCCACACCGTAACTCTCCCGGATGTGGGGAAAACAGTAAAGGTGGACTCATCAGAGAACAATACATGTTTCACATTGTCCACAGCCCAAGATTTGCGCTCCTTGCACCATTGAAACCGACGTTTGGCATTGGCACGAGTGACCAAAGGTTTGGCTATAGCAGCCCGGCCGTGTATATTGACCCTGTGGAGCTCCCGACGGACAGTTCTGGTGGAAACAGGAGAGTTGAGGTGCACATTTAATTCTGCCGTGATTTGGGCAGCCGTGGTTTTATGTTTTTTGGATACAATCCGGGTTAGCACCCGAACATCCCTTTCAGACAGCTTCCTCTTGCGTCCACAGTTAATCCTGTTGGATGTGGTTTGTCCTTCTTGGTGGTATGCTGACATTACCCTGGATACCGTGGCTCTTGATACATCACAAAGACTTGCTGTCTTGGTCACAGATGCGCCAGCAAGACGTGCACCAACAATTTGTCCTCTTTTGAACTCTGGTATGTCACCCATAATGTTGTGTGCATTGCAATATTTTGAGCAAAACTGTGCTCTTACCCTGCTAATTGAACCTTCACACTCTGCTCTTACTGGTGCAATGTGCAATTAATGAAGATTGGCCACCAGACTGGTCTAATTTAGCCATGAAACCTCCCACACTAAAATGACAGGTGTTTCAGTTATTTTGTCCAACCCCTGTATATATATACTGTATATCAGTGGCAATTTCTCTAAGACTGCAAGGGAAGCTCAGCTTACCCTAAAATGTCAAAAATTAAATGGTCAAATATGTACAGTTGTGTTAACATTTCATGGACTACAAATGCGTTAGAACACGTTCACCTCGAAGACGAGTTCGTTCAGAATCAGCTACTTATCACAAATCACTGACTCGATTTTGTTAACTTAACTCATACATTCCCGTAGCCTCAATGCATTTACCCGCAGAAACTGAGCGTCTCTTCACTTCAATGGGGCTGCATGAAAGGGTTTGTTTCATTGCTTCGAAACTCGCCGCTCATTGGATAAATCTTGTCCCGCCCCCGGACGCTGAGCGCCTCTGGGGGTGAATGGAGCTGTGGGCGGGTCTGGACGCTGAGCTTCTGCAAGATGACTGGAGGATCAGTCGAAAGGCTGAATCCCGTTTTGATTGACAGCTATCACTGAGAGCTTCAGTCCCATCGCGGATTTTGCGAGTGAAGTCGAAAGACAAACTGCAACCAATTTCAGGCCATTTTCTTGAAAAGGAACGGAGGGCAGAATTTATGTATAAATAAATTGACAAATTTTATGATGTAAGCCGACAATAGCCGACAATATACTGTATATATACAGTATATATACATACATAACGGCTCCCAGAGGCGTGACTCGGTTCTTTTCGTTCATTTTGAAGAGCCGTTTATTAAAATCGGATCGTTCTATTACTACTATTATTACTACTATTACTACTACTACTATTATTAGAAATGTGGGTCTGAGTCTGGGCTGCAGTGCCTCTCAAACTTAGTTTCACTTCTCTACTTTAAAAATACATGAGAAATCTAACGTTTTTCCCCACAATTACCCAATAACGTGTAATAATCTACTTTATTATACGGATCGAATAAATAAATAAATGTAAAAAAAGTTATTAATAATTGTATAATTATGATTATATGTACATGTTTTATTTATTTTAACCTTGTATTCATTCGTGCAACGAAAAGACAAAATGGGTGGTATTTATGTGGGACTAAGGTCTATCACTAAACAAAATAAATCAAGTATGAAACATCTTACACAATATTTCACAATTATTGCATAATGGTCTTCTCGAAATAAATGAACTGAATTAGATTTTTAAGCGATTGTGATATTCGATGTGTGTTCAGTCACAGTTACTGTTAGTCACTGGTTCAGTAAATGGCGCTGCATGCCTCAGGTCTCAGCTTGTCTGTTTGCACGTCTCTATTGCCACTGTGATTCGTTACTGTAGACACACCTGTACCTGTCTCTTGTCCTGTGTGCGTTTCCCGAACAACGACGGAGGCTAGGGCTGCCAACTTTCAGAACTGGTAGTAAGGAACACCCTGGGCTATAGGGGTAGCGAGTGTTTACCTATAAAAAATATAACAGGTCTTACACCGTCAGGAACTTTATTAAAATGCTTTATTCAGGCTGTTTAACATTCATTATTTTCATTCTTTATAATAATACATCAGAACCATATTTTAGACAAAATAACATGCATAAAGAACACAATGTAACATTTTTTTCTCAATAGTGCAAACGGATTCGAACCTAGGGCAGAAAATTATGTTTTAATCACTAATTCTGTAATAAAACTGATTTTGTGACCGATTTTGCTATAATAAATTTTAGTACTGCCCCGTCCCGCATTTGCACCTTGCTTCTTTTGCAGCCAATGCAATATAATCATTAAATATTACGTTTAAAATGTCAACCCATTAGTTGTCATATTGGTCACAATTGTTAGAAACAAAATGTGGCATTAGGCTGGTAATAATATATTTTTAATTAAAAATTGGCCTACTTATGCCCAAAACGAATCTCTTGCAGTGCAATAATTACTTTAATATATTGTATTATATATATATATATATATATATATATATATATATATATATATATATATATATACAGTGTATCACAAAAGTGAGTACACCCCTCACATTTCTGCATATATTTAAGTATATCTTTTCATGGGACAACACTGACAAAATGACACTTTGACACAATGAAAAGTAGTCTGTGTGCAGCTTATATAACAGTGTAAATTTATTCTTCCCTCAAAATAACTCAATATACAGCCATTAATGTCTAAACCACCGGCAACAAAAGTGAGTACACCCCTAAGAGACTACACCCCTAAATGTCCAAATTGAGCACTGCTTGTCATTTTCCCTCCAAAATGTCATGTGACTCGTTAGTGTTACTAGGTCTCAGGTGTGCATAGGGAGCAGGTGTGTTCAATTTAGTAGTACAGCTCTCACACTCTCTCATACTGGTCACTGAAAGTTCCAACATGGCACCTCATGGCAAAGAACTCTCTGAGGATCCTAAAAGACGAATTGTTGCGCTACATGAAGATGGCCAAGGCTACAAGAAGATTGCCAACACCCTGAAACTAGGCTGCAGCACAGTGGCCAAGATCATCCAGTGTTTTAAAAGAGCAGGGTCCACTCAGAACAGACCTCGCGTTGGTCGTCCAAAGAAGCTGAGTGCACGTGCTCAGCGTCACATCCAACTGCTGTCTTTGAAAGATAGGCGCAGGAGTGCTGTCAGCATTGCTGCAGAGATTGAAAAGGTGGGGGGTCAGCCTGTCAGTGCTCAGACCATACGCCGCACACTACATCAAATTGGTCTGCATGGCTGTCACCCCAGAAGGAAGCCTCTTCTGAAGTCTCTACACAAGAAAGCCCGCAAACAGTTTGCTGAAGACATGTCAACAAAGGACATGGATTACTGGAACCATGTCCTATGGTCTGATGAGACCAAGATTCATTTGTTTGGTTCAGATGGTCTCAAGCATGTGTGGCGGCAATCAGGTGAGGAGTACAAAGATAAGTGTGTCATGCCTACAGTCAAGCATGGTGGTGGGAATGCCATGGTCTGGGGCTGCATGAGTGCAGCAGGTGTTGGGGAGTTACATTTCATTGAGGGACACATGAACTCCAATATGTACTGTGAAATACTGAAGCAGAGCATGATCCCCTCCCTCTGGAAACTGGGTCGCAGGGCAGTGTTCCAGCATGATAATGACCCCAAAGACACCTCTAAGACGACCACTGCTTTATTGAAGAGGCTGAGGGTAAAGGTGATGGACTGGCCAAGCATGTCTCCAGACCTAAACCCAATAGAACATCTTTGGGGCATCCTCAAGCGGAAGGTGGAGGAGCGCAAAGTCTCGAATATCCGCCAGCTCCGTGATGTCGTCATGGAGGAGTGGAAAAGCATTCCAGTGGCAACCTGTGAAGCTCTGGTAAACTCCATGCCCAGGAGAGTTAAGGCAGTTCTGGGAAATAATGATGGCCACACAAAATATTGACACTTCAGGAACTTTCACTAAGGGGTGTACTCACTTTTGTTGCCGGTGGTTTACACATTAATGACTGTATATTGAGTTATTTTGAGGGAAGAATAAATTTACACTGTTATATAAGCTGCACACAGACTACTTTTCATTGTGTCAAAGTGTCATTTTGTCAGTGTTGTCCCATGAAAAGATATACTTAAATATCTGCAGAAATGTGAGGGGTGTACTCACTTTTGTGATACACTGTATATATATATATAAATATATATATATATATATATACACACTACTGTATAATAAAGTACAATATATATAATATATTGAATATATAAAGGATATCTTATATTGTACTATATTATATTAATATATTGGTTTTTAAGTCTTACATAAAGACGAAAGATGTTCGCGACCAAACAGCTAAATTGAATATGAGCAATTGAATGGTAAACAATTTTTTTTTATATTGATATAAAACTCGCGATCAAACCGTGTGTTTCAATACAGTACAGCCTAATTCTTCTCAGGTCACAAATCACAATTTCATATTTAATTTTTAAACACATGCTTAGATCAGTATTACCAAAGTGTAAATAATTACAGTCGCTTAAAAACCTGATATCCTGCTTTGTTTTGGCCAAGTATCCATGTCTGTGACTGAAGATTCCATTGCCTAATGTCAGTTTAGGAATAAATGGGTTTTTCTTGATTATTTTCTTTTCTACATTGTACATTAATACTGAAGACATTCAAACTATGAAGGAACACATATGGAATTATGTAGACACATAATTGTGAATGTAGACACAGAAGTGTGAACAAAAAAGTGTTAAACAAACCAGAATATGTTTTATATTTGCCAACTCTACCCCTGCACAAGACAACTGATGGTCACACATTAAGACAGCAAGAAATTCCAGAAATGAACTCTTGACAAGGCACACACGTTAATTGAAAAGCATTCCAGGTGGCTACCTCATAAAGCTGACTAAGAAAATGCCAAGAGTGTGCAAAGCTGTCATCAGAGCAAAAGATGGCTACTTTGGATGTCTTCAGTATTAATGTACAATGTAGAAAATAAAAATAATCATAATAACCAGGAATGAGAAGGTGTGTCCAAACTTTTGATTGGTACTATCGGTCCAAGTGCAACTGCTATTGGCTTGCACATGAAACTTAAAATCTAAGCAAATGAATGTGTTGGGACTACACCCCCATTTGGCACTTTCACTTTTAGAAATTGCTAACAAGCTACTTGTAAGCTTACACAAGTAAAATGGATAACACGTGTGATTTATGGCACATTAGGGTGAGTTTTTAAAGTGTTTTGTTGCTTTGTCAATGAGGGGTTCAGATCACTGTCTTTCTGTACTGAAGGGGTAAATCTTGTGAGATCATACGAGGAAGTTGGTTAACCTTCAGGTGATTCATATATACTACAAAGACATTAAATGCTCTGCACGTTCTTACTCTTTAAGGTTTTAAAATGCGATCTGCACTATATTAGTATTATGGCGTGTATAGGTCAAGATTTAATCACCATGATCATTTACAAAGGAACCAAATAGGCTTCCGTCTTTACTTTCGTTTTTATTTGAAAAAAACGCGGTTAAATTCATTAGCCATTTAAAACGAATCCAATAAACTGCACTAAATGTGGACACACTGTTAAAACGCGTAATATTCCAGAAAGTGTAATAGACTCTGCATGTTTAACCATTTATTATTTTACGCAAACGAACTATTTTTGAATTTCGTATTTGGACATAGTCTGCAAGCTCTTCAAACACCTTGTTCTATTCTACTTTTTACAAGCTCAGCAAAAATGCATTAAATTGTTACGAAATTATAAATAAAAGAGGGCGAAACGGTGGCAGCTGATAAAAATGAGTGGTAAGCGCCCCAACGACCCAGGTTTGATCCGGTGAGACGTTTGATCCTTGTGAAATGATTCATTTTGTAATCGTGACCGTGTGGATTGTTTTTGAGTTTTTCGATTTGATTTTCACCTCCCAAATGGCAGGTGCACTGGGGCCCATGGCGAAGAGGGGCCCTCCACGACATGAACTCAACCCAGGGGCGTAACTATATGGGGTGCAGGGGGTGATGTGCACTTTGGCCCATGGCGTGGCCGCGTGGGGACCCTCCAGTCCATTCGCTTCACACTGTAGCGGCGATATGTGAGTGACATTTAGCTCAGCCAATCAGAATGCAGCACCTGGTTTATGGCAGCAGAAGACCCGTAACCTGTAGCAGCACTCACAGCAGCTAGGTGAGCCGACCCTCTACAGTAGCAAGTGGCTAATGCTAGGGGTAAAGTGCAGCTATAACGAAAGTAACTAGGGCTGTCACACGATTAATTTTTTCGCGATTAAAGAACCAAATTAATCACGATTAATCGCATTTAATCGCAAACTAATAACTAAGCAAAATTTGAACAGTTATGCACATTTTTTATTGCAAGAACATGTTTACCAATAAAAACATTCATAAAATTATGATAAAATTATTCAATCTTATTTTTTACAAAGTATATACAAGCAGAAACTGAAAAACGGCTCGTATTTTAATTTTCCGAAATCAACATTTTTATCAGTTCAACCGGAGATAAACAAACAAGCGCTGACGTGTATAAATTAGGGCTGTCAAACGATTAAAATTTTTAATCGCGATTAATCGCAGAATTTCATATAGTTAATCGCGATTAATCGCATTTAAAAAAAATCTGTGTAAATGTTATAGAAAACAAGGATTTTTATGTGAAATGTTACAATTAAAATGGTGAACACATTTTATGCTAAATGTACTGATGTTAAAAACTGCTGGGACAAGAGAAAACTGTAAGGGAGTTTTATTCCCTCACATACTAGGCAGTAAATGTCAGATTGTAGTTTAGAATTTCTCCATCAGCAAACATTGTAGATCAGTGGTGCTTTAGGTGGGATAAGGCGTAGTTATTGTAACAGACTTTTCTGTGGTTGTATTGTGACAATGGTTTGATGGCCGTTTCTACACGAAGTGAGTGTTTTTTGACCCTTTGGGGCTTCCATAGTGCATGGACTAACGTGCTTGACTCAGCTTTCCGGTATTTGGTACCTTAACAGAATAAGTTAATAAAAGTGTTCTGCTCCCGACAACTTGTGAATACAGCGTGTATTTATTTCTTTATAAGTGCATCACTACAACGCTCGGTTACATTATGTTTTTTAATGTCGGACTTGCCACCGTTTTTCATTTGCGGTTTGTTAACATAATGTAACCGAGCGTTGTAGTTCTACCAGTCAAGTCTCAACATTAACTAGAATTTGCGTTAACGGCACTATTATTTTTAATCGCGTTAAATTGAAATTGCGTTAATGCGTTATTATCGCGTTAACTTCGACAGCCCTAGTATAAATGCTTCATATATTAAGTGTAAATCAAGCACAAGTGTTGAGAAGACGGAGCAAAAAGTAGTAATAACCTTACGTCGTGTTTCCTGTTCTGACTTTTGTATCTGCTGTAGTTTTTCCTGCCCTTGTAATTCACACAAGAACACATTTTCCTTAAAAAGAAAAAGAATGTTGTTTTCTAACGTCTCACATGTCATGTAATGTGAATTACAAATATATTGTCTGGCCCTTTAGGAATGTTAAGTGTACAGTACTATAGGGACATAGGGAGCAAGTGTGTAGGGAAGATATCAGAAATGTTTATTTTGTTCTGTTAATCAGCGTTCTGCTTCATGCACTTTTAAGAAACGCAAATTACCACAGAGACACATATTTACGTGGCACAAACAGCCCATTAAAAATAGTTTGATTAAAATTTTTAATCTCGATAATTTTTTTTAATCGCGATTAAAATTTTAACGCGTTAATCGCGTTAATTAACTCGATTAAATATCAGAATACATATAATCAAAATGTACAGTGAGTGCACAGCAAGGGATTTTTGGAATCTGTGTAACCTGCTTAACGTTACTACCAATATATACTGTATATATAACTCTATATAGGCATTGGCTGGCTTTTTAAAAATAATTTATGTGTAATAATTTCATTATAAATGTTTTATTTTTATTTTTTTTAATAAACATTTTCCTGCAATACAAATGTGTATAACTATTTAAATTTTGCATAGTTATTTTTGCGTTCGATTATTCACGATTAATTTGTTTATTTATTCGCGATTAATCTTGATTAAAAATTGTAACCGTGTATATATATATATATATATAAATATGAAATTTGTTGAGTGGGCCCAATTTGTTTTTTTGCACTGGAGCCCATGAGCTCCTAGTTACGCCACTGTTGGGGTAACTTCCGAATTGAGGAGAATGAATCTATCTATCTATCTATCTATCTATCTATCTATCTATCTATCTATCTATCTATCTATCTATACACGGTTACAATTTTTAATCAAGATTAATCGCGATTAAATAAACAAATTAATCGTGAATAATCGACCGCAAAAATAACTATGCAAAATGTGAATAGTTATGCACATTTGTATTGCAGGAAAATGTTAATAAAAAATAAAAAAAACATTTATTATGAAATTATTACATATAAATTATAAAAAGCCAGCCAATGCCTATACAGAGTTGTTAACAGCTACCCATCTTTCAGCCAGTTATTTAAAATAACAAGTTTGTTCACATTATATGGCAAAAATTTGGATATTTTCCTGTTTATAACCCTGCCACTGAAAACAGGCGCTCAGGGTATAATTATTTCTAGATGCAACATGTTTAACGTCATGTCTACCCACATCGTTAACTATGTAAGAGAGTCTATTGTGATTCATTTAACACCAGTGTTTGTAATGTTCCCACGACGTGTACAGTTCATGGACTTTCCATCCAAATTGTTCAGAATTAAAGTTAGACTGAGTCTGAGCTCATTTTGCCTGTAACGCTTATCCGTGCGCGCAGATGTCCGACCAGACAAATCCATGCTTTGACCAAAGATGATATTTAAGTGTCAATCAATAACTGTAATTTTGTCTAGGGATGATTTCTCACGTACAAATTTCACACCCTTCATTTCGCAATATGTAGCAGCAGCAGCTCGAGTCATTTGTAACGACCGCAAGTCACAAACCAGCACAAACGAATAATAATATTTATATTCCATTCCTGAACACATCGCTATACAGTATAAACACAATATTTCTGTGTTAAAGCAGCGCAAATTACCACAGTGAGGTATGTTTAAAGTGGCACAAACATAGCCCAATAAAAACCGTTTAATTAAACATTTTATTTTCGATTAATTTTATCTCTATATAATTAATGCGCATGCTATATATATATATATATATATATATATATATGTATAAATATAAATATGAATAATAATAAATACTAATACATTGCGATATAAATAATAGATATAAATAAACATAGGCCCATTCCACCCACTAGTTCTGTTTCCATGTTATAATTATTATTTTAAGACCGAAGCCTTTCACCTGCACTTCACGTTAGCTATTTCTTTATAACTGCTCTGGCATGCATGAAAAGGTAACGTTAGCGTCGGTATGTCATTTTGCACTTAAACTTGTGAAATTTGTGAAAATAAATAGGCCAGTTTAACGGTTTGTCAAAGCTTTTAGGAATATATGACATTTAGCTTACTATTTAGTATTTAATGTGTAGGACACAGTTGATGTCTTTTACTTAGTGTTTATCAAAATACGAGAAAAAAAAATATTTGGAGAATAATTTTTACATAATACATATTTTTTGGGATATTATAAATATATAACATCCCAAACTACTTCTACAATACAAAAAAAACTAGACAAAAAAACGAAGTAATATGTTTTCAACCAACTATAGCTAGAAACAAACATGGCGTCATCAAAGCAGTTTAACTAATAACGTGTTCATTTAAAAGGTCCTGATTTTACCACTTTACTATTAAAACGTCTATTTCACTATACATCAAAGAGATTTTCCCAACATTTCATTACATATGCATGTAATAGATGAATAAATAAACAACAGTTAGCTTTGTAATGTGCGGGTTCTTTGTAATTTTGATAATTTAGTTATTGCTTTTTAAAAACGGTTTTCTGTGGTATTTAAAAAATATGATCTTTTAAAATAAATTAAAACATTTAATCCTCATTTTAACAATATTGAAAGACTGAGGCTATATAATTAAATAAATAACTATTATTAAAATGAAATCAATATAAATGATATGTATTTACCAGTTTTACTACACATACAAACAATCATAAAGATTACATGTGCATGCAATAGATGATTAAACAAACAACAGCTACATTTTCACAAATTAATAATCATTGAGCTAAATGACCAGAACCGAATTTTAAACGAAAACACGGTTTTCTAATTCTAAACAGTAAAAGGTTTTAAACAGTT
Organism: Trichomycterus rosablanca; assembly: GCF_030014385.1. Lineage (NCBI taxonomy): Eukaryota > Metazoa > Chordata > Actinopteri > Siluriformes > Trichomycteridae > Trichomycterus > Trichomycterus rosablanca. The sequence continues at coordinate 15,028,924 of NC_085990.1, forward strand.
GTGTTTTCCAGTTGTCTGTGGTTTTATTACTGATATCAAATGTTAAATATCTTAAAAATAACCTGAGTAATTCAGATATTACAACAAGGCTTGAGTTCATAATCACAATCCAACTGATAATGAAACACTGTGTAAACATTACTAGACTTTAATGAGTAATTCCACCACAATGGAAAGTAACAGCTGTACTACGTTGTAAAACTGAGGTCATGTTTACACATAAATGTTAAATCTGCTGAAAACTGAATTCTTGCAGTAATTATTGTGTGCAAAACTGTGCGTGTAAACGCAATATTTGCATGCGGGCGCACGGTTATTTACAGGCTCGGATTAAATGATCAGGTGGCAGACTACTGTTTTCGGACCAACCTACTCCTGCATCCTTATACACATGAATAAACCGTGTATAAACCTTTATTTTGACCGACTGGTAAAACTGTCAAACAAAATACATTTCTTTGTCTTGCGTTGTATTCATTAAATTCCAGCTTAGTTTACGTAATAATTAATTAAGACCTTACATTAACGCATACATATATTTTACATACTGACTCTGTTTTAACTTGACTTTGTAAGAATTTTTTTTTACTTTATATCTATATTAAAAGTCTTCATTTAGAGTCCGTAAAAAGAATGAATAAAACATAATAGTGTATGTTTATTAATTTGGCTTTAAAATTATAGTTTCGTTTTAAATTCAAGTTAATAAAGTTAATCCCAGAACCATGGAAACCAGTCTAAAACGTGACATTGTGAAAAACACAAACTTGTATGAAAATATCAAATTCAAATTTTAGTTCCCAGTGTGTCTATTATCTGTTTACTGTTTCATTTAACAGTAATCATTATCTGTTTACTGTTCTTAATATATGTCCCTTTATTTTTACTTATCTGGTCACTTCTGCACTTTAACTGTATTATATGTAAACAATCTCTATCCTGCACATCTGGTTAGATGCTACTGCATTTAGTTGTACTCTGCACAATGACAATAAAGTTGAATCTAATCTAATCTAATACTGGTAACCGGTAGCAGCACACCTACCCCATACATTTATTTTGGACTGGGTAAACGAGTAAACGTAAACGCAAACGAAGCACAAGAATTTAGCACACAAAACCATTTATATGTCTTTATTATTATAATAATTATTAGATGTCTTTATTAATAAAATGACTTTCAATATTTCAGGTATTTTAAATGGGCGAATTACTAATAACTGTAATGCTGTTGGGCCCTTGAGCAAGGCCCTTAACCCTCGGTTGCTCAGACTGTATACTGTAATGTATACAGTGTCATGTAAGCTAAGTCAGCAGCTGGATCTAAATCTGTTCATGTTAAATAGTTCTTTGGATGGCTGATGGACAGTAATGTATGGCTGGATGTCAAGTGTAAAATGCATAAATGGATTCTAACATAGACCTGAACCACATTGCAACCAATACTGAAATGTAATGAAAGTGGAATGTACTGTAGATTAGCATGAACACATTAACATGAGAAGGGAGATATACCACTTGTTTTTACTGTTCTAAAAAAACTAAGATTCGAGGACTCTCTAGAATGACTCTAAGCACTGTTATCAGTCGTTATGCCCTTCTAGCACCTGCACAAAAGGCTTTGTAAATCTACTGCTGGTCTATAAATAATGCATTTCCGTCAGGCACCGTTTTAAATAAGCAATGATAAAAATAGGTAAATAAAACTTACCGGTATGAATGGGATTTAATGGAAGTGACGGCAGACATTTTGTAAACTTGATCAATTCAGCCATTGTTTTGATATCTGCGCACCAGAGAGGGTGAAGACCTGTGCTGTATAGCGGAAGAGAGCAGGAGTGGTGCTGTGTTAGCACTTACCCACTAACTCCACCCACATTCACATCACACACAGCACGTGTCATACTCACGCAGAAATGTAGGCAGCCAAAAAGGAAGCGTTAATAGTAAAACATTGTGTAAACATTACTGTGTACACTTTAATGAGTAATTTCATCACACTGGAAAGTTTTACTACTGTTGTCAAACTGATAGGTCATATTACTGACTCTTGTTCATTCAGACCATCTTAAATCTTTCTTACTTGTAATTTACTTGTAACTTATATCCTGATTACTACGATGACTGAATGGCATTTCCCTTAATGACACGATGGAGTTGCTCCGAACTGAGGTAATGGTAGTCATGTTGACTGAGATCGCTAGCTGCTCCAGTTATCCCTACACCAGGTTACGTGTGATGCAAGCACGTGCGGAACCCATACAGATTGTATTGCAGTGCCTACAGTTTGAAAAAAAGTGTCTTAATATGAGTCTATCAAAGCAATACAGTCAATTTTCAATCAGACTGAAATTGCCCAAGGGCAGTACTGTACGGAACACAACTCGACTCTGATTGGACTACGATATTCAGAGGCAAGACAGACTGTCACAACTAGTTTAACACTGGTTGAATGTGATGGAAAAATTTCTTCCCTTTCGCCCTTTGGTGGTGCGTCGCCTGATCGCCTTAAGGAACGAGTCGCCCATGCATGTGAATAGATTTTTAACTGTCTTGTGGTGTGTTGTCACATCCCCAATAGCCAGTAATGTTTGTATGTAGATGCCAGACCAGCCAATAGTACCGCTGGGAATTCAGACTTAGCATAACTTAGTGCTGCCACCAGATCGGCATGACTAAAGACAATATACTACCAAAAGGTTCAAAAGTTCTCTAACTACTTGTGTGTAAGCATTAGACATGTTTGTGCTTTTGTAACAGAAGAGCTCTGTGTAAAGTGGAGATTATTATAGATGGTGTGGGTTGTTGCTTATTGTTCAATATGGAACAGTTGCTCCTGCTGCTTTCAGGTTATTCTATTTTTAAATGACTGTTACCTTTTTTGTAACTTTTTTAGTTGCTGCTCAATAGTTTTGTCTTTTAAAATCTCTGGGAAGTGTATTCACCTTCATTGTTGGCACTTGTTACGTAGTATCTTACTTTTAGCATTTTACTTGTAGCATTTTACTTTTAAAAGTACAGTATACAATTATGTTAAAATTAGGACACTATGAAAACCATTGTCTTTATTAACAAATTTGGACACATGAACATTTGATCATTTTAACAATGCAGTATTGAAAGATGGTCCATATACTAGTACATATTAAAATTAACTAAACAACATTCCTCCAGGACTCCAGTACAATAAATACAAATACCTACAATAAATAAAAGAGATTGCTGTTTTGCAGCAACATGTCTGCTTTGGCTTGACAATGGGCCAAAACCTCCTTGTAAATCCACCAAGAAATGGCTCAAAAACAAGAGGAGAGTTCTGGCATGGCCAAGTCAAAGCCCACATCAAAGCCCATTTCAAAGCCCACGTCTTGCTGTGAGTGGATTTAAAAATTGCCTCTCAAAACAAAAAAACCCCTCAAACATCACAAATCTAAAAGAACTCTGCATGGACAAGAGGGAAAACTTCAGATGTCAGAGACAGTATCAGTTCACATACTTTTTAAGGGTACAGTTTAACTATCATTATTTATATAGGCACGGTGGTCAACAGGTAGTCAGTTGTAAAGAATACATAACATAACTGAACTTCCAACAGCACCAAATTCATAGTCTAACTTAATATGAATATTACCCATTAATATGACACAGTAGTTGTTGCAGGATGATGTATAAAATAACTTCCATTTGTGAATGTTTTGCCACACAAAGAAGTATGTGTTCCAAACACAGTCATGGAGGAACTGTTGCAGAAATAACCAACATTTAAAAATCCCACTCATACACACAAAGAAGTACGAAAAAAACACTGGTAGCTTTGCAGGGTCTTGATAACCAACCCAACAGGCACTAATTACCTTAAAATGTTTATGTTGGTCCAGTAGCCTAACAAAATAATGTTTATTACAGACCTCATATAATAACCAGGCAGAACAGGATATAGGAAATGTCTATTTTGAGATTTTTTGAAATTTATGTTCTTTTAAAGTAAACCTTCACAAACATCTGTAACCCCTAATGATCAAGCCAATAGCAACAAAAGCAAGTTGACAGGATGTGTGCATTTTCCTCACAAAAAAGGAAATGGTTTAATGAATCATGTTACCATACTTTCTGATTTTCCACAATTATACATTTGTAAGACCCTTTCTTTATAGCATGCCTTTAGTTACGATACAAGCTTAAACAGCCAATGTTTTTAAAGGTCACTCAAAACAGCAGAAACTATTCACAGAGCAAATCATAAAGTCTAATAGTCAGGAATCAAAATAAATGAAAATAAAAGACCTGTTACTATAGAAAAGTCTATACCTCACCACTTCAGGAAATGCAGAAAGCACCTACAATCTCCAACATGAACATAAAAAACCTCACAAGACCTCAAATGTGCTGTGCATGTAAGGCATCTCAGAACTACTACTTAAAATAAAAAATCCCACCAGAAACTCTCTTAACTAGCTTTAAGAAACATCTGCAAGCTGTAAAATGTTCCAGTAGAACTAAGCGCTGAATTGAAAGGTCATCCAAACATTTACATATGGCATGATTGTTATTTCATTTTAACACTTATTCTGCAAAAAAAAGTAGATGACTTCTTTTTACTTATAAACAAAATATGTAATTTGCCCATGTGGTGGGTGGGGAAGAGGCACTTTTGCATATAACTGGACCAGGTCTAATGGCACACAGAGCAAAATCTGTGTATTTTATTCAGAAATAATACAAGCTTTTTTGTGTAAATAATAAGACCATTTTTGGAATGGTCAGGTATAAATAAACAAGAAACCATATCACTACTTTTTAAACTTTGCTGGTGTGTGGCCTAGGCCAAGGACCACAACAGATCCATGCGAATCCTTTAAGTACCAAATAAGTTCTTTTAAATATGAGCACCACACACAGCATTTGTGCAATGTAGGTGACTATGCGATCAATACTTGATTTCAGTAAGACGGGTAAGCCTTTTTAGCATTATAATTTTGGTTCTTCCTCTGTGCAGATATACACCGACCAGGCATAACATAATAAGCAATGAGGAGTGAAGTGAATAACACTGATTATCTCTTCATCATGGTACCTGTTAGTGGGTGGGATATATTAGGCAGCAAGTGAACATTTTTTCCTCAAAGTTGACGTGTTAGAAGCAGGAAAAATGGGTGAGTTTAAGGATTTGATCGAGTTTGACAAGGGCCAAATTGTGATGGCTAGACGACCAGGTCAGAGCATCTCCAAGTAGCTCTTGTGGGATGTTCCCGGGCTGCAGTGGTCAGTATCTATTAAAAGTGGTTCAAGGAAAGGCTGCTTAGGTGGCACAGCAGTAAAAACACACGCTGGAAGCAGAGCTGGGATCTCGAATACATCGTATCTGCTAGGCTGAGCAGGCACAAGAACAACGATTGGCCTGTTGTTCAGATCTGGGTGGGATTAAGTCGGATAGGGTCTTTCTCTCAAAACTAATGCAATTACGACCTCTGCTGGCTGATTGATGGCACCTGCACAGAGATGAGAAAAAAGTGCTCTTAGGGTGTGACTCTCCATACACAGTGCTGAGCTGCACCACACTCGTCAAAGTGTAGGTGATAAGGGGGCATAGGTTAGCTTCGTTCTCCACAATCAGAGCCGTGATCGGCATTGGTGGAGAGGAAGCATGATGGCCAATTGGACGTGCTATAAAGGGAGGAAAAGGGGGAGAAAATGCATAAATAAAATAGTTTTAAAAAAAGTGGTCCAAAGACGGAACAGTGGTAAACCGGCAACAGGGTAATGGGTGGTTTATGCATGTGTGGAGAGAAAGGCTGGTCCACACATGAGCTACTGTAGGTCAAACTGCTGAAGAGGTTAATGCTGGTTCTAATAGAAAGGTGTCAGAATACACAGTGCAGCACAGTTGCTGGGCTGTTTTGGCAGCAAAAGAGGGGCCAACACAATATTAGGAAGGTGGTCATAATGTTATGCAAAAACTGCCTTGTTCTTTCTTGTAGAGTTTTTTTACCCTTGCTTATATTTATGCCTAGCCTTCGGGTAGCACCATGGTCTAATACGCTAGGGAGTGGGGTTGGGGTTTCTTTTTTTTTGGTCGATGCATCGGCATAATGAACAAAGTATCGATACTAATTATTGATGCAGGGCTTAATTGGGAATGTCAGTGTTTTTACTTGTTCACACTGTATATCAAAAATTCAGTTTCATCTGGCAATCACAGTCATAATGCCTCTACAATAAATAGTGACTGTAGCACTGTAGAATTTGTCAACATGACAAATTCAGGCAAATAGAGATCTAGACTGGACAGGATCTAGACTGGACAGGTTCATCAGCAGGCACCTGGTTTGCTTGGCTGTAGTTTTGACTTGACTCCTTCCAAGATGCAATATACCTGTACATACAGAATTGTACATTACCATTTTTCACCACACCAAATGATGTTAACAAGGGCAAAATATTTAATAAATGACTAAGTGATAACACTGACTCTTACCGTTCAAGTCGGTCTCTGTTTCTGCATGCAATGATGCAAATACATACAGGAACACAGAGCACAAGAACTACGACACCAACTATAACACCAACATGTGGATCGTTCTGGGAGGGGGGCCCTTTAGGAGCTGTCAAAAAACAAATGAACAAAAAGACTTTAATTTCATTGCATTTGTCCAAAATAATAACATTTTTGTTTATTATTAAATTTTAAATACTTTCCTTGTACTTTCCTCCCCCTACAGAATGGCACAACATATGACCAAAAGTTTATATACACACCTACTTAGTAAGTTCAGGCTTGTAAACTCGTTCTTTCATTAATTATTTTCTTATCCGCTTATCCAATTAGGGTCGCAGGGGGGTGCTTGAGCCTATTCCAGCTTTTAAATTGGCGCCAGGCACACAGTAACACCCTGGATGGGATGCCAGTCCATCGCAGGGCAGACACACACACACACATTCACTTTATAGAGCAATTCAGTGTCTCCAATTAACTTGACTGCATGTTTTTGGTCTGTGGGAGGAAACCGGAGCTTCCGGAGGAAACCCGGACAGACACTGGGAGAACATGCAAACTCTGCACAGAAAGGACCTGGACCGCCCTGCCTGGGGATCGAACCCAGGACCTTCTTGCTGTGAGGTGATAGTGCTACCCACTAAGCCACCGTGCTGCCCACTTGTTTATATAAAATTATTACAACTAATGGACAGAGTGTGTGTATGATGTGTGTAATTATATAATTCTGCCCTGCAATAGGTTTAAGTAAATTCCTAAAATGAATATTCATCTTTAGCACTTGTGTGTGACATCCCATGTCTCCCGCATATACATAGCGGCTCCCTGATGCCTGCAAGTCAGATAAAATCTCCCGTTATCTGATATACAATCTAGCGCACTGTGTAGGGAACATAAATCAATTGTCTGATATACAATTTAGTGCACTATGTAGGGAACATAATTAATTATGTAATACACTATCTAGTGCACTATGTAAGGAACACAAATCATCATCTAGTTATACTTTCTAGTGCACTATGTAGTGAACATGAATGCGTTATCTAATACACTATCTAGTGCACTATGTAGGGAACATAAACCAATTGTCTAATTCACTATCTAGTGCACTACGTAGGGAACATAAACCAATTGTCTAATTCACTATCTAGTGCACTACGTAGGGAACATAAATTCATATCTAAAATACTATCTAGTGCACTATGTAGTGAACATAAATCCATTATCTGACATATAAATTAGTGCACTATGTAGGGAACCTAAATCCGTTAACTAATACGCTACCTAAAGCATTATGTAAGAAACATAAGTCTATTATCTAGTACACTATCTAGTGCACTATGTAGGGAACATAAATCTATTATCTTTCACACTATTCAGTGCACTATGTAGTACACGTGTTTGTGACGTGAACAGTTAGCAGCTCCTGTTAGCAGTTCTGTTATCACCCACATCCTTTGGTGTGTGCAAGAGGTTTTTTAGCTTTTTTGGGGGGGTAGGGGCTTGCGGGGTTCTGATTTTTTTTAGGGGGTACCTCTCTGAAATGAGTTTTTGCAACTTGGGATGTCTGAATGAACATGAACTTCATGCATGATTTGTATTTATCTTTAGCTGAATGTGTATTTGAGTACATTTTACACAACAGACAATTTGAGCTTTTTCCACTTTACTCACCAGTGCTTGTTGCATTCTTGGTACCATTTTCATTTTTAGCATGTGTATTTGCTGGACAGCTGTCTGTAAAGAAAAAAAAAACATGCACCTAAAATGATAAGCTAAAACATTATAACCACATTGTGAATGGCAGTGCCTTCCATGTCAAAATTGTGCATTTCACCATCAAGGACATATTACACATGGCTGATGGTAGTTACTTTTAATACACGTGTTAAATGCAGCAGGTATTGGCATCACAAAGGCCTGAGTGACTTTGATAAGAGCCCAATCATTATGGCCAGACAACTAGGTTAAAGTATCTCTAAAAGCAAAGGAAAACTTACGGGCAGCCATGCTGGTATCTGGTATCAACAGATAAACTACTTTGGCACAAACAGCAGATTAAGTTTAATACTAGTAATGAGGTGAATGTGGCACAAGACACCCAATTGTGTTATGCTTCCTCTCTACTGGTGCTGACCCCTGCCCCTGATTGAGAAGAGCGAACTGACACATGTCCCCTCCCATACGTGAGCAGTAGCCGACTGCATTGTTCACCTGCACCAGCTGAGTTCATATGTGAATCAGCCCTGTGGACGGAGAGCCACATCCTGTTCAGCATTTTTCCTCTACTTTGTGCAGACGCCATCAACCAGCCAGCACAGCTCAACATTGCATCAGTTATGAGGTACCTATCCGGCTTCCTAACCCTGTATAAACAACAGCCAAACGTTCATATAGCCGCCCAGCCCAGCCCAGCCCAGCCCAGCCCAGAGATTCGATACAATGTATTCGAAATCCCAGCTCAGGTGTGCTAGCATATTTTACCCCTGCGCCACCTGAGTGGCAAGTTATGTACTGTATGTATTTATTTATTTATCCCTATTTGCTCCTCATTATCTCCAGTTCTCTCCAATGGAATCTTTCAACTAGTACCACTCACCCTGCTCTGGCGAAGGATGGCTGAGACTATCATGCACACCCTCTGACACATGCAAAGACAAAAACAACTAAACCCTGCCAACATCCATGCCTCAGACACAGCCAATTGTGCCTGTTGTATGTGGTGGTGGGCTAGTGGATTACATTGTCACATGAGCAGTAGTCACTCCTATTGAGTAACTATTGTCTAAATGCTTTTTTTTATATTATACTCACAGTTGCAGTAGGTCATTTCTCCTAGGGTCTTCTGTAAAGAGATTAAGACATGTAAACTTATTTAATTGTCAAACCACAAACAACCTTTGAATTCATTTTTTCAGCATATGTCATTATTAAGCACTTAATCCACTTTAATGTACATATATTTAAAAAAGATAAAGTTTCTCCTTTGCCAATGGCAGCAAGAAGGCATGATATTCATAAAAAAATAAACATTTTATTGCTTACCTCGGCACTGATCTGACACTTGTATGAAACATTCCCAGGCTTGTCCTTAATGGTGATGCTACGACAATCAAATCCTTCGGAATGGGCCAGAACCGTGTCCTTATAAAAAAAAAAAAAAAAAGACATACATTGTTGTACATGTATTTTAAAAATAACCAAACCTGTTAACCCTTGATAAATTATAATACAATTAGGTAGTTCATGCAAACAAAAAGTATTCAGACACATTTAAATTTTCTGCATTTAGCAGATGCTTTTTATAGTACAGTGGAACCTCGGTATACGTCCGCTTTGAAATAAGTCCAACTTGGTATACGTCCTGTTTGGACGTAAAAAATTATTGTATACAACACCATCAACGTATAATATGCCAATAACAATAGGATTTTTTTCATGGGAACGGATTAATCATTTTCCTTTTATTTCTTATGGGAAAAATGTGTTTGGTATACGTCCTGTTTGGTAAGGACAGGAATCCAGTCCAAGGATCTGGAACGGATTAAGGACGTATACCAAGGTACCACTGTACTTTGACAGTACACAGTCCAAGCAATTGAGGGTTAAGGGCCTTGCTCAAGGGCCCACTAGTGGCAACCTGGTAGTGGCGGGGCTTGAACCAATGACCTTCTGATTACTAGTCGAGAAACATTTTTCTCCATGTGCCTGTTCTTTCAGCTGCTGCCACAGCAGATAATTCTGGGCCGCAAACCTGATTTGGCACAGTTTTTATGCTGGATGCCCTTTCTGGTGCAACCCTCCTAATTTTATCTTAGCTTGGAACCACGTGCACCTCCCAATAGCTAGGCAGTTCAGCCACTACACCATTAAATATCCAATTAGGTCGGCACACATCCTTTTGATGCCAGCAAAGATCACTTTTATTCTTGAAATGTATTTATCAGAATATCCTAATTTCTTTTTTAGGCAACTGGTAATTAAAGCCCTCAACCCGGCACATCTTGCTCCCAAACACCATACATTGGTGCCAACCTTATGCTTGCTGATGTTCTTGACTGTGTGGATGAAGCCTTTTCCAATGCCACCCATTTTTGCTTTATTTAAACAAGAACTCCACTGTTACACTGCACACTGGCACATCGATTGGTCCAAGTGTTGTTCCTTCTGTTTTCTGATTGTCCTGGTCATCTTTAATTGTGAGTAGCACAAATATTAGAATTATTAAAAGCAAGTATTTGTCTTGTAAATATACTTACATTATTGTACCAGCTGCATGTATTACAAACAGAAGTGCCGTTCACATGAAAGGAGACTGTGCCATTACGATGGTTCTGAACACAGCAGTTGTTGGTTTCTCCTTTGCAAAAACACAGCAAAGTCAAAATGCTGATGTCTGTAAAAGCAAAGAAAAAAAACAAATCGTTAAACAGCATAGCACAGTAAAACTGCCTTTAGTTTTTGGATTTAAATTTTACCAAATTTTGTGCATTTTTAAATCATGTAAATCATCAAATTTAGTTCAAATGTAGTCCAGAAACAAAACTACATTAAAAACAGAAATTACGTTAAAACGAACTCTCTCTTTGAACATCTAGATTAGAAATGTACTTGAACTTACAGTCTTCCTAAACTTTTCTAGGCATCAACAATACAATCACCACACAGCGTTGTATTCATGTTGTAAATACGTTGATGCCAACATCCACTCACTGAGTACAAGCTACTGTACATTCAGGTTTGTCTCAATGTAACATTGTGTGGAAGAGTCCTAATTAGGGATGTAACGATGCACCGGAAAACAGTTAAAAATCGGTGCACATGTGCCACGATTTAAATCTGTTAATCATTTAAGATGAATCGATATTCACTTTAAAGAGCAGAGGGCGCTGGCACTATATATATTTTTTTACACAAAAAGCATTTTTTTGCATAGTTTGCACCTATCTCAGAAATAAAAGGGCAGTCATTATTTAGATAAAATAAATATAAGCAAAAATACAGTATTTTATTTTAAATAGAATTAATAAAAGGAAACGTCATAATTTGTCTTCAATTTCATTTTGTTTAAAAAATCGGAAATAAATTGTATGGTGAACCCAGTATCGTGAACCGTATTGCATCGTGGGTAGAGTGTATGGTTACATCCTTAGTCCTAATTAATGTGGGTTGGTGCCAGCTTAACAAACAAATAATTTCTGTTATTTTTATTTTCTTCTACCTAGACTGCTTCACCTCTGTTTCCGCCTGCCTGAAACATTCTGGAAATTGTGTGATTTTTTTTATTTTGTCAATTATCAAAAACTAGACATTGTCTGCTTTTCTTAGTCAAAGGCTTCTAAATGGCTTAAAACCTTAAATGCATTTAACAACATTATAACTTGAAATGGTGATGACTAGGTATTTAAAAGTCTATGGTGATACATGACAAATTGTTACAAGCTTCACTTTCATTGTAACATTTATTTAATAACTTGTTTTATTATTTAATTTAATTATTGGCATTGTTTTGAGCTAAAATATGCTATTCTTGTCAAAATGGTAACAATGTAGGCCACAAATTATTAAGCAGTATAAAGGTTTTTACAAAGTTGTGCATACTGGAAAGTATCAAACTACTATGTTTATTGCATAATGTTGCAGAACAATGTTGTTAATGCCTAAGGCTGTTAATTTAAAACTTCGAACTACCTAAATACAACATTGCAACAATGTCATGACCACATAGTTTGCTGGGCAACTAAATTTTAATAGGCGTTAGTCTTGTAGATCAGTAAAGGTCAGCTAATCATTTTATCAGATGTCGGGCCTAAAAAATTACTCAAACTTTTAAAATTCAAGAGTTTATTGTCATATGCAAAAAGAAACAAACAGTTATACTGTAAGTTAAATTATTACTTTACACTATGCGTACTACAAGTACGAATCTATTCAGATGGGCGAAGTGTAAAGAGGTTATGTTGAGTGTGAGCTTAGTCCTTGAAGATATTGTGAATGTGCTGATGTTTGCGGTGAGAGGGCTGTTCTGGAGACATGCGTCTTTCTAAACTTTCCCACACCTTAATGATATTGTCATACTAAAAACCCTGTACTGAGCAACATATCACTCTCACGCATTAAAATATAATAATAGTAGTAGTTATAGCAATAGCGAAGATGCACGTGTAGTTTCTCAAGTCTAGGATGTGTCACTCCTTAGATTTACTGTATGATAACCTGATTGCATACATGAAATAAGTCGCATGATATACGTACATGATATAAGTCGCACATAGTGAAACAGCAGTTATTTGAAGAAAGTTTTAGGAAGGACAATGGATAGCCTGTAGATAAATAGATAGATAGATGGACGGACGGACGGACGGACGGACAGACAGACAGACAGACAGTAGATGGATGGATGGATGGATGGATGGATGGATAGATAGATAGATAGACTGTAGATAGAGGGATGGATGGATGGATAGACAGAAAGACAGATAGACTGTAGATCAGAGGTGGGCAAACTTGTGGGCCGGATGCGTGTGACATATAAATTCACATTTAAACCTTTATTTTCGTGATTAAAGGAGGAATTTTTGAATATAAATGAAATGCCAGACTCATCCTATTATGTGCACATTTACACATGCGTGAATGTGATTTTTTTTAAATAAAAAAATAAAAAGCATTTTTACATGATTTCACGATGTTCTTAATGAATGTTGTTTTGCCTAAAACACGGTTCTGGTTTATTTGTGAGACACATCTTTTGTATAGGTGCAACCCAAACCGAATGGCGTGCGCCATCTAGTGGAATCAATTAAAACGCAAGTTCAGTGCAGGAAAAAGATTACATTAATGCGGTTTTAGGACAGTTTTGTAAATACTCAGCGGGCCGGATTAAACAGCCTAACGGGCCGTATGTGGCCCGCGGGCCGTAGTTTGCCCACCACTGCTGTAGATAGATGGATGGATGGATGGACGGACGAACGGACGGACGGACGGACGGATAGATAGATAGATAGATAGATAGATAGATAGATAGATAGATAGATAGATAGATAGATAGACTGTAGATAGATGGATGGATGGATGCTTTATTTATCCCGAGGGAAATTATTTGCCTCCAGTAGTTGAACATCAAAAGACTGAGAAACTAATACAAGTACAGTAAGTAAGGTGTAGCGAATGTTTTAAGACTTTTTAAACTGCAGCGATTTAGGATTAAATCTGTATCTACAGAATATTCACTCAGTGCCTCGATCATGAAACATCGCGCTTACAAACTACTGTTGTTAGGATTATAATAATGTTGTTAGGATTATAACACTAATATAATAAGGTTTAGTTTTTATGTTTATTTAATGCATCTGTCACCAATCTCACAATCTCACTGATGGCATGCATTTTGACATGTCACAACCTGAGAGCTGCACATAGACTCCTCTCAGTTATTTAAAGAAAGCATTAATACTTTAAACTTCAGTTATATAAATAATACAAATGGAGAAAATGTGCCGCTGTACTTACAGATCATCCACTCAGTGCCTCGATAACGAATCATCGTGCGTACGGTCCACATCACTGTATTATGTAAATGGTGAATAATTATTTTCTTCTTACTCAATCGCAAGCTAAGAATGGCTGGCAAAACTTCAGATACGTCCAAATCCGTGTGAAACTGAGTTACAATCACTCGCGGTTGTCGGTCTGTGGCGAGCTGTGGAAAGTGTTTCGTTGGTCAGCCAATGAGAACGTGCGGGAAACGCCCCCCCCCCTCCCCCTCACCCGCTTTAAAGTCTCGCCGCTCTCCCTTTCTCCGTGCCGCTGCACAGCAGATTTAGGGGAATGCTTTAGAGTTTCCATTCTCTTATCTCTACTAGTTACAAAACCCCTATTATTTTCAAAAACAGTTTAATATAGTGTTTAAAGTACCATCTTCAATCAGTGCTCACTATAGACTCAAACCACACCCAAACTCCACCTAACTGAGCATCTCTTAGCACCAACATCACATAACATTTACAGGTACTTATTTACAACATCACAAACATGTTACATCTCGGTTGCTCATAATTAAATGTGTCAACCTAACATACATGTTAAGTAAATTGGCTGGTCTATGTCCTGTGTATTAGTGCCAATATGATACACAACTTAACATTCTGACAACATTTCCTTTTATCCGGTGCTGCTTCAACCTTGTGTTCACATGTCTGGAACATTCTGGAGATTTTGCTTTTATTAAGCATGTGAACAAATTAAGTTTTTTTTTTTTTTTATAGGATTTGCATATAAAACCTATTGAAAACAAATATGGCGGCTTTGTGGATCAGCACTGTCGACTCAAATCAGTTTATTAATTTATTTATTAGGATTTTAAGGTCATATTTTACACTTTGGTTACATTCATGACAGAAACAGAAAAGTAGTTAGTCGCTCTGGATAAGAGCGTCTGATAAATGCCGAAAATGTAAATGTAAATGTACTTGTTACACAAGATTCAACAGTTTACATAGGTTTCATGTCAAACACAGTTATGTGTTTGACAATTTATCCAATTCATTTTACTTGCATGTCTTTGGACTGTTGGCGGAAACCGGAGCCCCCGGGGGAAACCCTCGTAGACACTGGAAGAACATGCAAAAACAGAAAGGGCCCAGACTGCCTTATCTGGGGGTTGAACCCAGGACCTTCTTGCTACGAGGTGACAGTGCTACCCACTGAGCCACTGTGCCAGCTAAAATAGTTAAAAACGGTGTGTGTGTGCGTGTGCGTGTTGGACTAGCAACCTGGGGTGTTTCCTAACTTTCGCCCAGTGAATTTGACCCACTTCACCCTAAATACAAAAACAGACAATTGAAAAGAAATGTCTCAATCTATCAGTCAAGATTATTCTTGCCACACTATCAAACAAGACTTCAAATAAGATTAGATCCTTCTAAAGTTGATGATGACAGCTAACGTAGGTGCGTCAAAAGGCAGGCTGACAGGGCTGAAAAAAATAGGCACTGTCTGGGATCTGCCAGCACCAAAAATTCTCAGCACTATAGAGAAAGAAAATTTTGTTTAAATGACCTTGAGTCTGAAGTGGGAAGACAGGCTGCTATTAGAGGCACAATGAACAATGTGGAAAATATTTTTTATTATTTTATTTTATTTTATTATTTTTATATAATAAACTCCCTTATAACATAGCTTTGCTCACGCTTTTTTTGTCTGGGTAGATGTGTGTTTATATATCAACTAGGGATGCATAAATACAATTTTTTCCCAACTGAGTACAAGTACATGTATTTTTGTACTTGAAATTCCATTATTTGGATACTTGCTTTCAGCCAAAGCATATCCCTGTTGCTAACAGCTGTATAAAATCAAGCATGTCATGCAACTTTTGTAGACAGAACCTGTCAGTGCAAAAAATTTTATCAAACAGCTCCTTGACTTTGTGTGAATCTGTCATAAGTTAACCTATTATCTCAAGATCTTCCTGGAAATAAAAACAAAGCAGCCCCATCCCTTAATAGAAGAGGAGGAAAACTAACAGAACCAGTCAGTGAGTCACCCACCTCTCCTCTGCCACATTCTGGCCACAGTTGTTGTATTTTTTAACCTGCTTGTTGGACTGTGTCTGTTTTTGTTTGTTAATTGGGCTGCTATGCCAAACTATAGTTCAGACTTTGCAACCTGTTCCAGCTTCTTTTGCCGGTGTGAACAGCTTTCCAGAAACTCTCCTGATATCATGACACCTGTTTTGTATTAGCATTTTTATTTACAGCTGTCACAAGAAGATCCATCCTGAACGTGAGCCATGCTCAGTGGTAGAAGTGTCTTTTGTGTTTTTTAATGACCACTGCAATTTTGACTGAGTTTTCTGGGAAGGTTTGTATTGTACTGGATCAAATAGCAAAAATCAATTTTTTCTGCATTTAAATTCTGTTTCTGGGAAATCAAATTTTTGTAGCGTCTCACCTTTAGTGTACCACCACACATCACCCCCCTTTCCTGCATTGTCTTGTGACTGCTGTGAGTTTTAGTGATTATGTCTATGTTTAGCAATAGCACGGCTTATCTGTGTTTTTTGGCGATTGTTTTGGGTTTCAGAGATTTTGCACCTGTAGGGTGATCGTTTGGTTATGTGAATTGCCAAGAAGGTTACAGCTTCTGGTTTGGTTTATCTTTAGTATATTTCTAGTTATATTACTTTTCTGGCCAGCTGTGAAGCTATTACTATTTTTATTATATACTTTTTTGGAACATTGCAACACATTTGCATAAATCTGCATCAAATTGGTGAAATGACCTACTGTTTGTGCAGCATGCCAACACGTGCACACAGCAATCAGTTTCAAGAAAGAAAGAAAGAAAGAAAGATATCCTTTATTTGTCATATATACATATACAGATGTACAGTACAATGAAATTCTTTCTTCGCATATCCCAGCTGGTGTTGGAAGCTGGGGTCAGAGCGCAGGGTCAGCCAACTTACGGCGCCCCTGGAGCAGACAGGGTTAAGGGCCTTGCTCAAGGACCCAACAGTGGCTACATAGCAGAACCTGGATTTGAACCGCCAATCTTCCGGTTGATAGCCCAAAGCCCTACCCACTAGGCTACCACAGGCCCCAAATCAAACACAAATGATTACATGTATCTATGTGCCAGTGTGAAAATGCCTCTAAAATTATTAACTCAGTTATTGAGTTTCAGACCACAAACTAACAACCGGCTCATCTTACGTCCTGCCTTACAGCATATCAGATAATGATAAGCATCCAAATGTCTATGAAGTGTGACAGTGTGGTACCGTATAGTGAGGACTGCACAGAGGATTGTGGGTACCAAGTTCCCAAAATTGGACACTGTGTATACTAGCCGCCTGCATAAGAGGGCTAGGAACATCATCAAGGACTCAACTCACTCAGGTCACAGACTGTTTGTCCCCCTCCCATCGGGCAAAAGATTCAGGACAATTAAGACCTAAACAAACAGACTGACGAGCAGCTTTTTCCCCAGAGCTGTAGCCTCCATTACACCTCCACCCCCCCACCCAGACACACACCCATAGCTACTGAGGAAACAAATCAACCTGTCTTGAACTCTGCCCTGCCCAAGCTGCTATTTAAATCACATATCACTTTAAAATTTTCTGTACATAAGTATACTATTGTGCAATAACTTTAATAACGATAATAATTACTACCTGTGCTGTACCGAGTTTTTATTTTTTGTACTTTTCTTCTAATATATTTTAATATTTTTATCCTATGTTTATTTTATTATTGCTGCTGATCTCACTGAGAGCTACCAAACCAAATCTTGTTGTATAAATTACGTACTTGAACCAGCCTGTCTGCCCCGGGTAACCATGCCACAGTCAACACTCAAATATTTAACATTTCTGATGTTTTATTTAAACAATCAACCTTTGTCTGGATAATTCATCCCTTTATTATTCCTTTGCAGCCACATGAAAGGCTGATTGAATAATCGTGTGAAGGATCTTGTAAAGATCACATTGTTTGTTTGTTTGTTTCTTAGGATTTTAACATCATGCTTTACACTATGGTTACATTCATGACAGGACAGGTCGTTACTCACAAGGTTCACCAGTTCACAAGGTTATATCGAACACAGTCTTGTACAATTCACTTCACTTGCAAGTCTTTGGACTGTGGGAGGAAACCGAAGCACCCGGAGGAAACCCACGCAGACACAGGGAGAACATGCAAACTCTACACAGAAAGGACCCGGACCGCCCTACCTGGGGATCGAACCCAAGACCTTCTTGCTGTGAGGCGTCATAATGTTACATTTTATTATAATCTATGCACAGAGAAGCTGCTTGCTCTCACTTTCCCGCACTCTTTACCCTCTGTCATGTCATGTGTCCACCTGCAAACCACATCAAATATTTTCTCAGACTATATGCCCAACACCTGCAGCTCAAGGGGGTGGGACAAAAGAGATAAATACCTCTGCATTACAATACTATATTTTCCCAAGCATTATCCCTATTGCAAGGACTATTCCTCAGTTGTTCATTTGCATTTAAAAAAAAAGGTGAAAAAGTTCAAAATAATTAAATGTTAATTAAATCATTGTCCTACTTCATTTGTTTCCAGGATAAGCATGATGTATGACACCCAAGTCTTGAGTATACTGGATAAACTTATAATTCAAACTTATGACAAAAAAAAAATCAACACTTATATTGTTAAGTGTGTTCTAGTAGAGAGTAATGATTGTAATAATTAAACATGTGTTATCTCTATTGTTTGAAAATGAGCTAAGAATTATATATGTTAATGGTTTATGACTTAAATTTTAATTTCCAAATTGTTTTTAAAAAATCAAAATGTCCTGGGTCAATTTGACTTGAGGCATACCAGAGGATCCCAAAAGTGAAGACCGCACAAGGGTTAAGGCAAATGATCTAAAGTAATTTGTTTGGAAATAATCTTCAGAATCCTCATACTAAGGCAAATTATCTAAAGCAGGCGTGCCCAAATAATTCCTTATAAGGGGCCAAAAGTTAATCTTAGTGAAGGGCCATGGACCAAAACTAAAAGGTTATGTTATTTTAATATTGCATTAAATTAAAATATATCACGTTTTTATTGTTAAATAAAACACTGTTTATTCTAATTAACATAATTATAATTCATAATTCCAATTTTAATTAACAGTGCTTTTATTGATTTCAATGGATGATAGAAATTTTTTCTTTTTAGGAGCAGAAACATTTGAACAAATGTAAATTTGTAAAGAAAATTATTACATATTAAAAACATTAAAACTTAAATGTTCGTTCATCCGTATGCTACTGCCTCATATGCTCCATGATTAACAGCCTCACTCATGTCATCATAGGTTATCTTTGCTGACAGGAGCTCCACATCGCCCTCCTCCCCTCTCCACTGTCTCATGTAAATTTGTGGTTAGCTAATGGATTGTGACTAGCATTAAAGGCAGTTAAACACCTGTTGAAAGAAATTCCCAGCTACTGACAAAAGTAAGCCCTACTTTGATCTTGCGAGACGGACCTAAAAAAAAAAAACAGACAGCGGGCCAAGTTTGGCCTGCGGGCCCCAAATTGGGCAGCCCTGATCTAAAGTGATTTGTTTTGTAAATAATCTTCATACTAAGTCAAATTATCTTATGTGATTTGTTTTGTAAATAATCTTTATATAAAGTGTAGCTTCAATCTGACATGGATACGGGAGGGAATCTTATAATGTGGTACTTGCAGCAATCTTCGGAATCCGTGACTCTGAATAATCAAGTAGGATGGCAAATTTGAAGCTATGGCACAAGTAGTTTGTTTAGCCTGTTTAGAATTAGCACTGAGGGAGGTTTTAAAGGCTAAGTAGCTTTGTTTAGACAGACATATTCTGCTCACTCCAACTGACACTTTTGCATATTTTTTGCATGTTTGAGGTATTAGCCCTAGGATATGATAATTGTTATGAGCAATGAAAGCACAAGTTACTGCTCACTTAAGTATATTGTCGTACATTATGTAGCTAATCAACCAATATCATATTGGCCAATGATTATAGCTCTTTTCCTGTCAGTTGTTTTTACTTCAGCTGTGTGGAGTGCTACATATAGAGTGTTTTTTTTTTTTTATTAGATTTGTGGTTTTCTTGTAGTAATGTCAATTGTAAAGACGTTGAATATCTTTGTTTATTAAATCTAATTGTTTGATTTACTGAGTGGTCATATTTACACCCCTGCATAGCAAAAATAATACTACAATGCCCAATAGCTGGCTAAAAATGCCTAATAATAGGCAAATAGGCATTTTGTAGTCCAGTCCCAGCTAATGCCAAGTTCACACACACGACTTTCCAAGTCATCAGGTTGCAGTACAGTTCACACTACACGACTGGATCTCTTGTAATCAGGAGTCGTTCAAGTCGGTGTGGGTTTCACACTACACGACTGATTGGTGATAGGGGGTTTCACACTACACGCTCTATCACCAATTGGAATCTCAGGCGAGCTTCTCTGGTCTATTTTGATATAAACTATATTATGGCTCTGTACCACCTTTTTACAACTCCTCCCCTGCGTTTCTCCTTACACCGTATCTTGCTTTCTCATTGGCTGTTTAACATAGCACTAATTGCCAATTGGGCGACTCAGATCCAGATATTTGACATGCTATATTTTACATCTATAGGGTGTCCCAAAATTCACGCAAGATTTGAATTTGGACCATTCTTCATTAGAAAATGCGGTTGGTCAGGCAATAACAGTTAATGGTGCTCGCTATCGCGACATGATAATCCAGCTTTTTGTGCCTAAATTGCAAGATATGGATGTGGACGACATGTGGTTTCAACAAGACGGTGCCACATGCCATACAGCCCGAGAAACAATTAAATTACTGCATGAGTCATTTCCTTGTCGTGTAATTTCCCGTTTTGGTGATCAGAATTGGCCGTCCAGATCATGCGATTTAACGCCGTTGCACTTTTTTCTTTGAGTTTTTTTTAAGTCTAAGGTTTATGCCATCAAGCACACGACCACCCACGCCTTGAAGGAGGAAATTGAGCGCTGTATCAATGAAATTCAGCCACAGTTATGCAAAACGGTCATGGAAAATTTCGACAAAAGAGTGCGTATGTGCCAGCAAAGCCGTGGAGGCCATTTACCCGATATGCTATTCCATACATAACCCTATACTGTATACTTTATGAATCAATTAAAAATTTACAATTTTTAATTAAAAACCTGTGTTCTTTATCAAAATTACTTCTTGCGTGAATTTTGGGACACCCTGTATATGTTTTTGTACCTATATTTATATTTGACATCTTTCTTTGGTTGGATCGAGTTGTTGAGTAATTCACATATAGCGAATAAAAGCCAAGTTTCGATCACCGCGCGAACGCCAAGTTGCTCCCGAGCCGGCATATGTAGTGCCGACCAGTTGGCAAGCAAAAATCAGGGCAAAAATCATGTAGTGTGAGCTAGGCATAACATGACAAAATAGATGTGACAGATTCTGAGAGGTGAATTCATTCTTTCTCATTTTCAGTCAGGATAAGTAATGCTGGCAGGTGCCATAAACATACATTATGGCTTTGTTTTACTTTAAACACAGAAATCAAGTCAAGATTTGTATTAAATTATTTGTATTAAATATAAGACATTCACAGTGTTTACCAACCAACCAACCAAAGCACAATAGTACCCTTAAGTTCAGTAAACCACCTAAATCCTTGGAATTAATGATTAATGGAATGAATGCTTTAAAAATATGCTTATCATTTGATCTGCTTCTTTTCACTGGTGTTCTTTCAGGATCTTTTTATGGATAACAGTAAATCACACTTTTAGTAGCTTCATTGCAAATTGTTGTATAAGTAGTTAAGGCACTTTTGCTAAACTGTAGACACAAAACTGGAAGCATGTAATGTTTTGACATGACTGGGCCGGAAGTGCTGTCCATAAGTACATGATTTGACCAGCTTAGTGTGGTGGACCTCCAGTAACCAGCACAGACCTTAACCCTTAAAATAAATTAAAATGTACATTTAGGTCGACACTTTCTAGTCCAACATCAGTGCTTGACCTGACACATTCTTTTAACTTAAGGGACACTTATTTTTCCATAATAATGCTTGTCGTTTTAAATGGGATGTCCAACAATCTCATGGTCAGGTGTTGCCATCTTTTTGGCAATATAGCAATCTGAAAAGTGTTAACATTCATACAATTTGGCATGGTTTTAGACTTGGGATGTATCCAGTCCTGCTCAGTTGAAGACACATCTGTTCGCATGGGTCACTCTTCCAAAACATCTGTAAACACTGGAGGTACACACATAGAAATCTATTACAATAGACACTTCACAGATTCTGATAGAGAGAACAGTTTGAACATGTAATAATTAAGTGAGATTTATAAGAGAAGGTGCTTACATGCATGCAACGATGAGGATACAAATAAAGGCACCAACAAGTGCAACAATGACATTATTCCGGTCCTGAGAGCGGTGCTCTGTAGGAGCTGTAAAACACATTACATTAACATTATAACATTATATTAATTAAGTATATTTTATTAGTCAACAATATTTCATGTCAAATCTGGCTATGCAAAATTAGCCAACAATGAAAGGTAGAAGTAGGCACTGGTAGTGGACTAGAGATAAACCAAAAGGTCGCTGGTTCAAGCCCCACCACTGCCGAGGAGCCACTGGTTAGGTCCCTGAGCAAGGCCCTTAACCTTCAATTGATTGTGCTGTATTCAGTAACAAGTGAAAGTAACTTTGGATAAACGTGTCTGCTCAATGCAGTAAGTGTAAGAAGACTGCTTGTACTAGAAAACAATATGTAACCCGATACTCAGAGAAAATGTCTTGTTCTGAAAACATAACAGATTTTGAGATGTAATGTCTTTAAAATTTAATTGCACTTTCCCAGGGTTGCGAGGAAACCCAAGCTGTTATGTGGGGGAATTCGCTGGCGTGGTTAGATGTAAAAAAAAAAAAAAAAGCAGGTTGATTTAGTCCACAGTCATGTGAGATTTGCAACACCATGGGCTTAGAGGGTGCCAATAAAACACGATTTTACAAAAGCAAATACTTTTTATTATTAATAAGCTTTGTCATGACTTCTTTTAATATTTTTTTTTGTTGTTAAATAATGATATACTGTATATTTACACACTGATTAGGCATAACTTTATGACCACCTTCCTAATATTGTGTTGGTTCCCCTTTTGCTGCCAAAACAGCCCTGACTGTAGTCCATCTGTTTCTCTACATACTTTTTAGCCCCCTTTCATGCTGTTCTTCAATGGTAAGAACCCTCCCAGGTGGTGGGTCATTATCAGTGCTGCAGTGACACTGATATGGTGGTGGTGGTGTTAGTGTGTGTTGTACTGGTATGAGTGGTTCAGACACAGCCCTGCTGATGGAGTTTAAAAACTCCCCTAACTGTCACTGCTGGACTGAGAATAGTCCTCCAACCAAAAATATCCAGCAAACAACACCCTGTGGGCAGCATCCTGTGACCACTGATGAAGGTGTAGAAGATGACCAACTCAAACAGTAGCAATAGATTAGTGATCATCTCTGACTTTAATAGAGTGGACAGTGAGTGACCACAGTATTTAAAATCTTTATCATCATTGCTGTGTCTGATCCACTCATACCAGCACAACACACACTAACACACCACCACCATGTCAGTGTCACTGCAGTCCTGAGAATGATCCACCACCTACATAATACCTGCTCTGTAGTGGTACTCTGGGGGTCCTGACCATTGAAAAACAGCATGAAAGGGGGCTAACAAAGCATGAAGAGAAATAGATAGACTACAGTCAGTAATTGTAGAACTACAAAGTGCTTCTATATGGTAAGTGGAACTGATAAAATGGACAATGTGTGTAGAAACAAGGAGGTGGTTTTAATGTTATGGCTGATCGGTGTGTGTATATATACATACAGTGTATCACAAAAGTGAGTACACCCCTCACATTTCTGCAAATATTTCATTATATCTTTTCATGGGACAACACTATAGACATGAAACTTGGATATAACTTAGAGTAGTCAGTGTACAGCTTGTATAGCAGTGTAGATTTACTGTCTTCTGAAAATAACTCAACACACAGCCATTAAAGTCTAAATAGCTGGCAACATAAGTGAGTACACCCCACAGTGAACATGTCCAAATTGTACCCAAATGTGTCGTTGTCCGTCCCTGGTGTCATGTGTCTAGGTCCCTGGTGTAAATGGGGAGCAGGGCTGTTAAATTTGGTGTTTTGGGTACAATTCTCTCATACTGGCCACTGGATAGTCAACATGGCACCTCATGGCAAAGAACTCTCTGAGGATGTGAGAAATAGAATTGTTGCTCTCCACAAAGATGGCCTGGGCTATAAGAAGATTGCTAACACCCTGAAACTGAGCTACAGCATGGTGGCCAAGGTCATACAGCGGTTTTCCAGGACAGGTTCCACTCAGAACAGGCTTCGCCAGAGTCGACCAAAGAAGTTGAGTCCACGTGTTCGGTGTCATATCCAGAGGTTGGCTTTAAAAAATAGACACATGAGTGCTGCCAGCATTGCTGCAGAGGTTGAAGACGTGGGAGGTCAGCCTGTCAGTGCTCAGACCATACGCCGCACACTGCATCAACTCGGTCTGCATGGTCGTCATCCCAGAAGGAAGCTGACGCACAAGAAAGCCCGCAAACAGTTTGCTGAAAACAAGCAGTCCAAGAACATGGATTACTGGAATGCCCTGTGGTCTGACGAGACCAAGATAAACTTGTTTGGCTCAGATGGTGTCCAGCATGTGTGGCAGCGCCCTGGTGAGAAGTACCAAGACAACTGTATCTTGGCTACAGTCAAGCATGGTGGTGGTAGCATCATGGTCTTGGGCTGCATGAGTGTTGCTGGCACTGGGGAGCTGCAGTTCATTGAGGAAAACATGAATTCCAACATGTACTGTGACATTCTGAAGCAGAGCATGATCCCCTCCCTTCCAAAACTGGGTTTTCCAACAGGATAACGACCCCAAACACAACCTCCAAGATGACAACTGCCTTGCTGAGGAAGCTGAAGGTAAAGGTGATGGACTAAACCCAATTGAGCACCTGTGGCGCATCCTCAAGTGGAAGGTGGAGGAGTTCAAGGTGTCTAACATCCACCAGCTCCGTGATGTCATCATGGAGGAGTGGAAGAGGATTCCAGTAGCAACCTGTGCAGCTCTGGTGAATTCCATGCCCAGGAGGGTTAAGGCAGTGCTGGATAATAATGGTGGTCACACAAAATATTGACTCTTTGGGCACAATTTGGACATGTTCACTGTGGGGTGTACTCACTTATGTTGCCAGCCATTTAGACATTAATGGCTGTGTGTTGAGTTATTTTCAGAAGACAGTAAATCTACACTGCTATACAAGTTGTACACTGACTACTCTAAGTTATATCCAAGTTTTATTTCTATAGTGTTGTCCCATGAAAAGATATAATAAAATATTTGCAGAAATGTGAGGGGTGTACTCACTTTTGTGATACACTGTACATACATACACACACTCACATTGGTGTGTGTATACATATACTTTTTTCTTAAATATTGTAACTTTATTTTCAAAAGTGGCTGACTATTTTTGTACTGTTATGGGTTTTTTTATATTCTTATATAATAATAAGTTTATAATATTATAATAATATAATATATATTATACTTTTTCTTGAAATATTAGACCATGTGACTTCAAAATATTTTCTACTTTATTTTTAAAAGGTCATAACTTGATTCTTAAATATGATTTTGTTCTTGTATTTTTAAGACCAGAACTTGTTTACTTTAGAGATTAAATTGTCATTGCCATTAGTAATATGTGAAAAAAAAGTCTGAATGCTTTGTGTGCTACTGTTTAAATACAGCAGTTATTCTTAAGCTTTCTATCAACATACAAACTGGTGTGTGGTAGACCTTACTTACACAGAAGGATACTCACCTTCAGCAGGTGATGCTTTGGTACAGTTAGCTAGAAGACAAAATATACATTTCATGAGCACCATTTATATAGACATAGCAGAAACATTAAAATCATGGCACTGGCATTTGTGGTTTCGGCACATGTTAGAATGACTTGAGTCCCTGTACAATTAGAGAAGGTGAAATGCATGTCAGGGCAGGCTTGGGATTTTATACATTTTTGCAACTGTTCTTTTCTGTGATTGTGGAATTAAACAAATGAAACATTTATAGCCAGTGATAGCTTAGTGGTGAAGGTACTGGACTAGTAAACAGAAGGTTGCCGGTTCAAGCCCCACCACCACCAAGTTGCCACTGTTGGGTCCCTGAGCAAGGCCCTTAACCCTCAATTGCTCATCATGTTCAGCTCATTGTGTGTAAGTCGC
Organism: Trichomycterus rosablanca; assembly: GCF_030014385.1. NCBI lineage: Eukaryota > Metazoa > Chordata > Actinopteri > Siluriformes > Trichomycteridae > Trichomycterus > Trichomycterus rosablanca. Next base: position 15,055,295 of record NC_085990.1, read on the forward strand.
TTTGGATAAAAGCGTCTGCTAAATGCTAAAAATGTAAATGAAACATAGTTTTGTATGTTTAATGAATTTTGTTTTAATAGGTTTATTGTAAGATCTATGTAAAAATCTACTAGATCAAAAATGTACCAAGTGATTTTCTTCCTCAGCAGCCTCAAAGCCCATGACAATATAAAATACCCAGTCTTGTCCCATTATCAGATTACTAAATGGCTTGTGTGTTAAGTATTATGTACGCAGCACAACTGTGGAGTAGCGCTATCACCTCGCAGCAATTAAGCCCTGCTTTTAATTCCCAAGCCAAGTAGCCAGGGTCCTTTTTGTGTAGAGTGTGCATGTCCGTGTGTCTCCTTTTGTTGTGCTACGGTTCCTCCCACAAATTCTGACATGCTGTCAGACCAATTGTCCTAGGAAAATTGCCCTGGGTATGAGTGTGTGTGTGTGTAAGTGAATGTGTGTGTGTCTGCCATGTAATGGACTGGTGATATAACAGACAATGAATAATTGAATAAATTAATATTACGTACATTTAAACCCACACACATTGATATAAAATAGTTTGTGTTATATGATCAATTAAAGTGAACTTACATGAGCAGTCAACAATCGTCTGTGGACATAAAAAAAGAAAAACTTTATCTTATTATCTAATAAATAACTTTATCCTACAACCCCAAATCAGAAAAAAATGTGTCAGTATGGAAAATGCAAATAAAATAAAAACACAGTGTTCCTTACATTTACTTTGACTTTTATTTCATTGCAGACAGTTTGATATTTCATGTTTTATCTGCTCATCTTTCATTTATTAATATCCCTCCATTCCTGCATTTCAGGTCTGCAACACATTTAAAAAAAAAGTTGGGATGGGGCAATTTAGAGCTAGTAATGAGGTAAAAAAAATATTAAAGCATCATCCAGGAAAGGCTGAGTCTTTGATAAGCAAAGATGATCATGAAATGATCAAAAATTATTTAAATGCTTAAAAACAATGTACCTCAAAGAAAGATTGGAAGGGATTTGCATATTTCTCCCTCTACAGTGCATAATATCATTAAACAATTTAAGTAATCAGGAGGAATTCCAGTGTGTAAAGGCCAAGGGCGCAAGCTTAAGCTGAATGCCCGTGATTTTCAATCCTTTAAACGGCACTGTATCAAAAACCGCCACTTAACTGACTTCTCTGGGCTTAGAGGCATCTGAGATGGACCATCACACAGTGGAAACGTGTATTGTGGTCAGATGAATCAGCATTCCAGGTCTTTTTTGAAAAAAACTGTGACTGTTATCAGCAACAAGTCCAAAAGCCAGGGTCTGTCATGGTATGGGGCTGTGTCAGTGCCTTCGCCAAAGGTCATTTACACTTCTGTGATGGCAGCATTAATGCATAAAAGTACACTGAGATCTTGGAGCAGCATATGCTGCCATCAAGACATCTTTTCCAGGGACGTCCATGCATTTTTCAACAAGACAGTTCAAAACCACATGCTGCACACATTACAAAGGCATGGTTGCAGAAGAAGAGGGTACGGGTACTGGACTGGCCTGCCTGCAGTCCTGACCTGTCCCCAATAGAAAATGTGTGGAGAATTTTGAAACTTTTGAAAAATGCAACAATGACGACACCATACTGTTGCACATCTTGTTGCACGTGTTTGCAGGAAGAATGGGACAACATAAAAGCTGAAACACTAAATCACTTGGTCTCCTCAGTGCCAAAACGTCTTTTAAGTGTGGTGAGAAGGAATGGCAACATTACAAAGTTGTAAATGCTTTACTGTCCCAACTTTTTTTGGAATGTGTTGCAGGCCTGATATGGATGTTTATTAATAAAAGAAGTTGAGCAGATAAAACATGAAACATCTCAGGTTCATCCTGTCTGCAATGAAATAAAAGTCAAAGTTTTTTAATTATTATTTGCATTTTTCATGCTGTCCCAACTTTCTGATTTGGGGTTGTACATTATATGGCAAAATGTATGTGGTCGTCATGAGCTTGCTGGACATTCTATCTTAAAACCATTGGCATTACTATGAAGGGTTACCACAACAGCCTCCATTCTGGAAGGCTTTACAGAGGGTTGTAAATGTGTTTTTAGAAAGGCTCTCGCTGTGGATTGCTCAGCCTGGGAAATGTTACATGATTCCTTTGCGACCTTTTAGCCTTCCTCACATGGAAGCGAGTCATTCAAGTGATGCTTGAATTTAACAGCCTGGCAGTAATCACATCTGAGTGTATTTAGTCAAATTTAAACCAATCAGGACATTTTCTTGAATAAATACAATAATAATTTTTAATAAATACAAAAACTTTTTAAAATCTTTTATGTTGTCTTTGTCTTATATGTAATTTGGCTTAAATATTTAACATAACTAGGTGTGACAGTAAGCAAAAATTTCAGAAATCATTTTTTAATCAGGATGATTTGTTTTGCTGCACTGTATGGCATTAATCTGACATCACTGCCTCCAGTGCTGACTTCGGTGCTCATGACTCCTGCTTTTAGTTACTGTTATTCGAGCAGTGAGAGTATCGTATGTCTGGCTATTATTTTCACATTTAAATGGATTTAAATGGATTATAAACAAAAGTTATACATTAGTATGTTAGTATTATTCTGTAGAATGTAGAAAATTTGGCCTAAGGCTTTTCTGGTTAGTGCCTGTTCCAAGCGACAACAACAGAATTCCCGACCAACCCCAGGAGACAAACCATGGGCATCATCAGAGACTTTTCGTCTGCTAGTGTGAATGCAAGGTCAGTTTTATGTTGAGGCTTTATTTACAATCTGTTATAATATTTTAAATAGAATGTATAAATGTTTGATCAACTGTCTAAAAATCATGTTGTGGAAAGCAGCCAGTAGATGTAAAAGTGATAACATTGGATGACTTACCCCAGTGCATATGTTTGTGTAATTAACACTTTTGTGGCAGCTTTTAAAGTTGATAGAATGAGAATCTTGACTTAGAACCATTGACTTGTTAAAATCGTCATCATGGGCCACTGATGTGCCCTAAATAACACAAACATATTTGATTACCTAAAATATAAATAAATACACATCTTGCACAAACATGCATTAATCATTTTCTGAGCTACACATACCATACCTGTTATTGGTATATCCGCTGTATTCACAATGTGTCAGAATCTTCTGCTAGACTAATGATTTCTGCTGGTTCAAGCCTCACTACTACCAGGTTGCCACTATTGGGCTCTTGAGCAAGGCCTTTAACCCTCAATAGCTAAGTCAGTATATTGTCACATTACTCTAAATCGCTTTGGATAAAAGCATCTGCTAAATGCTGCAAATGTGAATGAGCTGGGAGGAGTTTCAGCTGTGTCCAAATCTTGATTATAGGGTAAATAAAAATAAAGAGGGGCAAATAGGGCACTGTACATGAATTTTAAACTATGGCCTTAATGTGGTTTGCATTTAATAAGGTCAAGCCTACTGTTTTCTAGGTGCTTAAGATAACTACAACAAAAGACACACTTATAACAGACAGACAGAATACTTGACTTATATACTCACGTTAATGAGCCAGCTATATTGATCACAGTAAGTTCCGCTGTAGTAGTAGAATGTGGTTGTGCCATCATCATTTTGCTGACCATGACACAGTTCGTTGCCTTTAACCTTAAGTGCCCAAAGGATGAAGATGCAGGTGACTAGAAAAAAGGTGTTAAAATAGATTTAGACAGTAAAGTTAAACATCATTTTGAAATCAATCTTCTTTTTTCCTGAATTTGTCGGCTAAGGTCAACAGGTAGTACAACATGCTTTGCGAGGCTGAACAGTCATTTCTAAAGAGATTTAAATCTGGGGAGGTCTTTAAGAAACTTTCACAAGCAAAGCAATGTCTCAAACCTTACTAATCTAGACACATTTTCTAGTTGAGTCGTGTTTTATGTAGAAATGGGGCTGCCAACTACATTTACACAGGGAAAATAAAATAAATGGCCTACAGAAGCAATTATGCAGTGATGTTAGGGACCCCAATCCAACCCTACTACCCACATCACTGGCTAATTATTCTCTTGCTGTAATAAAGGGTTGCATCCAATTTGTGCAAATTGTTTATGGTGCACTTATGGTGCAAAACAAAGAGTCTACATCATAGTGGTTTTAATTTAATATCAACTGCATTAAACAGCACAACAAAGTGTGGTTTGATAATGCAACACACCGTCAGAAAGAGTGAGCTAAATATATAAAACACTTCTGCAACGAATAGTCAATCAATACATAATTAAAATACTTTAAAAAGTGTAAAATAAAATAAATGATGTTTGAGAAACGTATGGGGTAAAACAAACAGACAGTTTAGTACAGTGCATGATCAGGGCTGTAGTGTAAAGCTCTGAGTGGACAAACTGTCTACAAAAAATACAAATAGTTTGCTAAAAGGGTAAAGAGGGCTGTTCCACATTTGGAACAGCTCCAAATGTCAGAAAAGTCTACATGTTCCTTAAAAGTGCAAGCAAACGCAAAATGACAAGTGAACGCTACTGGGGTCGCATGCGGCTGTGTTTACACTTGTTTGGTTCCCTTGGTCCAGGCCAGCCAAGAAAATGATATAGTTACATTTTAGTCCTAATTTGTTCACCTTTCACACTCACACATTTACAATGAATTAGAAACACAACAAGAGGTGGTAAAACAGATGGAGGAGTCAAAACAGCGCTAGAAATTCCTCCGCTGCACACACCAAAGACATTATCCTGTTGCATCTTATGCCGGTGTGACCGACAAACTGAATCAGTCGCACGACCACCGACTGAGAGGTGCAGTTCGGTTAATCTACTCGGTTTTACCAATTTTGTCTGACAACACCACCTGGGGAATTTCACCCAAGGAAATATAATACAAGGTAACCCCAAAACACACAGGTACATTAAGAAAGTTTAATAGACATGAGATTTAGTTCAGTTGAGCTTTACTAATACACATTATAAAAATACGTTACAATTTAAAATCTAGAAATGTCTTACAAATCAGGGTCTCAGCATCCAGATACTAAACAAAAATATAACAAGAAAGAAAACAGGTATATTGGCTGTGCAGATTCTAGCACTGGACAAAGGTTCTAATCTTAACCCAAAAACAGCTCCACACTTTCCAGCACTCTGGTTTCAGTATCTGAAACGATACATTAAGAAATCGCACACTGGTTACAAACCCCCAAAGCTAGTGACAATACTACAAGCCAGGTACAAAATACATGTGCAAAGAAAGGTGCTACAGCCAATAAATGTATACCCCAAAAAAAGAAAAAAAGAAATCAAATACACTAAGCAAATAAACCCAAGCGAAATGTCCAATATAAGCAAAACATCCAAAAACAAAAAAGCGCTATAGGAAGTCATTTCTGCCCACAGCTGTGGCAACCTATAAGAACTCTCACTGGTGCAAGAAAAGGACGCAGAACCTATAACACCCACGAAAGACAATTAAACTTACAATTTGCACATGGTACTGTTTTATTTGCATAGTTTAAATTGCACAACGTCGGTAACTGCACCTTTAGGCTCCCCTCCCCTTTTTGTTGTTGTTGTTGTTGTTCTTGTCCTGTTAGATGTTTTTTTTATTCATATTTTTTATATTATATTATATTTTCTTTATATATATATATATATATATATATGTTAGATTATATATCTTACTTGTATTTACATTTGTCTTAATTTTTTTGATGTTTTTTGTAATAATTGTTATTGCTGCTCCGACACCACAATTTCCCTTCGGGGATTAATAAAGCATTCAAACAATCCGTCATAAGCAAAACACCAGGTTATAAACAAAACAGCAGTGGATTCCAATAGAAGGTTCCGTCCCCAGCACCCAGAGCACCACCTAGGCACACACACACACACACACACACACACACACACACACACACACACACTTGCTCAAGCGCTCTTGGTCCGCTTGTTTGGTGCGCACCAGAGTTTAAAAGGCAGCGTTCACAACTACTGTAACGAACCACAGAGACTAACAGGGCAATCGCACCAGGGTTCGTTTTAATCGAACCAAAGCTAACAAGTATAAACCCAGTCGTGTAGTGTCAGTATACAGTAGTGGGTTAAACTGACGGAAAAGTCCCCCAAGTACATTAAAACAAATACCTATACATTTATCAAAGCATTATTCTTAATTTGCTCTACTTACTCATCGTGCGTGTGCGCAGCATGTTCCAACAGAACCAAAACACAGCAAACACCGTACCAGTTAGCAGCCGTTAGCTTTTCAACCACTCGCGGTTATGGCGCACTGAAGATTAAAGAGTCTTCATTCATTTGCTGTCAGCAGCCGGCTCCGCGAAGATGACTCCCCACATGCACACACGACTCCTCCTTGAGTTTTGATTGAGACGCTCTTCCGTGATTCAAAGAGCGAAGGAGGCTGTGGTTTAACTGTTCAGATTGGATAGTGTTGAAACATGTGACTACAGGTATGTTCTATACAGCTAGACATTCTTTATTAGTCAGTCTACTGCTTCTCAACAAATATGTAAATGTTTTTGTCATGGAAACAAAAAGAATTAATGCAAAAAAATACTGACTGTAGTCCATCTGTTTCTCTGCATGCTTTGTTAGCTTTGTTAGTCCCCTTTCATGCTGTTCTTCAATAGTCAGGACTCTCCCAGGACCACCACAGAGCAGGTATTATTTAGGTGGTGGATCATTCTCAACACTTCAGTGACACTGACTTGGTGGTGGTGTGTTAGTGTGTGTTGTGCTGGTGTGAGTGAATCAGACACATCAGCGCTGACCTCACTGTCACTGTTGGACTGAGAATAGTCCATTAACTGAAAATATCCAGCCAACAGTGCCCTGTGGACAGCACCTGTGAGCACTGATGAAGGTCTAGAAGATGACCAACTCAAACAGCAGCAATAGCTGAGCGATCTTTTATTGGTCAGTATACTGGTTAAATACTACTCTTCCTCAACAAATATTAAACCAATAAATGTTTTTCTAATAGCAACAAAAAGTATCAATGCCAAAAATAAAACTATTTTACAATTTTAGCACCTAATAAGGGCTGTACTGTTGACTACTATAGGGGTACACATGAGCAAAAGTTCAGAAAATAAAGAAAATGAAATACCAGATTGAGGAACAGTATAAGGATTGCTTTAAAGACTGCTGGGGGGCATTCCATTGAATAAAAAAACAGCTTCATCAGAATTTGCTTTTTAACATAATGTGTTCTTAATATTTTAGAACATGGTTGGCACAGTGGTGCAGAAGGTAGTGTGGGTGTCATGTAGCAACATTGCTTTTCAGGACTTGGGTTGAGTAATTGCATCTGATTACAGGTTGCTGCACAAGCTTCATTTCAGAACATGTTTAATGTCAATTTAATAACTCATGTCATAGGTAAAATGATAATAAAACATAATTTTAGTTATACGTTCTGGTATCCAAGACTTTATTATGTTTTAATAGACCTAGTTCAGTTTGCCCACCAGCCTGGCATTGGGGTGGATGATGCTGTCATCTATCTATCTACACTTAGCTCTTTCTCATCTGGAGAGGCCTGAGAGCACTGTGAGAATCACCTTCTTTGATTTCTCCAGTGCTTTTAACACCATACAGCCAGGGCTCCTGAAGAACAAACTGGAACATGTTGGAGTGGACTGTCACATGTGAAACTGGAAACTGGACTACCTCACCAACCGACCACAGTATGTGAGGGCACAGGACTATGTGTTTGACATGGTGGTCAGCAGCACAGGGGCCCCTCAGGGAACGGTCTTGGCACCGTTCCTCTTCACCCTGTACACGGCTGACTTCATGTACAGCTCACAGCGATCGTTGGACTCATAACTAATGAGGAGGACAGCGAGTACAGAGAACTGATTCAGGACTTTATGGACTGATGTCTGCAGAGCCACCTCCAGAAAAACGTGGGAAAGACCAAAGAATTGGTGGTGGATTTCCGCAGGTGCAGACACCCCCTGCCATCACTGAACAGCCAGGGAATGGACATTGAGAGAGTGGCCTCTTATAAATACCTGGGTGTTCACCTAACAACAAACTGGACTGGTCAGTTAACACTGCTGCACTTTACAAAAAAGGTCAGAGCAGACTCTACCTACTTAGGAGACTGAGGTCATTTGGAGTGCGGGGTGCACTCCTGAGGACTTTCTTCAATACAGTGGTGGCATCAGCCATTTTTTATGGAGTGGTATGCAGGGGCAGCAGCATCTCTACGGCAGAGACTGAACAAACTCATTAAGAGGGACGGCTCTGTCCTGGGAATCCCCTTAGACCCAGTGCAGGTGGTGGGGGACAGTAGGATGTTAGTCAAGCTGGCATTTATGCTGGAGAATGACTCCCACCCCATGCATATCTATTTTTGTGCCTTGTATCCCTTCGCTGCTGCAACACTGTATTTCTTCACTGTGGGACGAATAAAGTATTATCTAATCCTATCTTATCTTAGTTGGCATCTGAGTTGTATTTTACTGTATGTATTTGTTACATGTTACATCAGTAACATGTAGTAATGACTACAGGTAAGTCGCAATAAATCTGTTTCCTAAATACCAGTAATCCAGGTAAGCAGGCTAATGTATTTAATAAACCAAACATAAGCATGAAAGTAGCTATGTAAGTGTAGTAGGTAAGCATAAGTGACATTTAACTAAGGACATAAAAGAAAGTCAGTTCTGCGAAAAGGCTAATCACACCATAACTACTTCATTTGACTAGATGTGAATTTAAGTAACTTTAATTATAAATGAAAAACATTTGTTCATTGTCTGTTTTACCACCACTTTATCCTGGTAAAGGTCGTGGTGCATTTGATTCACTGGGTGAAAGGCAGGAAACTCCCTGGACAGGTAGCCAGTACATTACAGGGTGAACACTTTACACTTAGGGCCATTTTTAGTAGCTCCGGGTGGCCTGGCTGCATGTCTTTTGATCTGTGGGTGGAAATCGGAGCAGCTAAAAAAAAACCCACACAGACACAGGGATTAAATGCAAACTCCACACAGAAAGGACCCTGGCCGCTGGGTCTGGAAATCGAACCCAGGTCCTGCTTGATTTGAAGTGACAATCATTTATTTTAACAGTGTACAAGTGTAATAAAAAGATCTGTAAAATCCTTAAATGATTGCATTGACACATATGCAAACCTACACCTACCTCTTGTGTGCGTTTGGGTAGCCTCCAAGGGTTGTCAGCCCTAATGAAATACCTCAGAGACTAGATAATGAATGGAAAAGAGTATGGTGTGAATTCTTTTGTGGTTCCCACTAAGTAGTTAGCGACTGTAATTCACTTGTGTGAGTAATTGCCCGTGTGAGTGTTGTGGCTAAACATTGAAGGGTGGATTTCACCATTTACATTTTCGGCATTTAGCAGATGCTCTTATCCAGAATGACTTACAGAAGTGCTTCCATAGTAAACATTACCTTACTCTAGTTTAAGTAAACAACAGTCCAATGTGGGGACAGGTAAATCATCAGGTACAAAAATGGTGCCATTCATTATTTCCAGGCATTGTTTTTAATCTTGTTTTCTTTATTGGCTAAGTTTTTATTTTGTTATTTTGTGTATTGTGGTTTTTCTGTACCAAAAATCTTATCTATGTTAGGGGGTCTGCGGCGTCTGACGGACTTACCACCTGTCCTCGGCGTCGCAGACATTACAGAACAAAGAGCAGCGTGGCTTCATATAGGAAGCCCGCTGATTAGGGCGTACGACCGGCACCTGCGCGCTTACTATATAAGTGGGCGTCGCCAGTGTGCCGGCGTCGCACCTTTTGTTCTCATGCCGGCGTTTGGCTGCATTGCTCCAGCCGCTTTTTCTTTCCTTTAGTCTAGTGGGTACCTCCAGGCGCCGTAGGCGGTTGGAGGAGTAGGGTCAGGAGGCCCGAGGTACTAGATAAGTTTTGGGTAGATTGGCTGGTGCGACTGGGTGCAGTCCTAACGCTGGATTTTCCTTTCCGGCTCTTGCCGTCTAGCTTTCGGCTAAAGCTAACGCCGGGGTATTCGCTTCCCCGTGCTTTATAGCGCTTACCGGCTCGGGGATCTTTGTAGCGTTACTGGCGCTTCTTTTGTGAGCCGCGCCTCCACCGGAGCGACCAGGCACGAGCTGGCGTTAACTGAGTTGACTCAGCGGGTGGCCGACATCGCCCAGCTGCTGTCGACCCTGGTGGCTGGTCCGCGTCCTCCCAGCCCCCCTCCCCTACCATCACCTCCTCCAGCTCCCCCTGTAGGAGTTGAGACCTCCATTCCGCCCCCGAGCGTTTTTCAGGGGAGGCGAAGAAATGTCGAGGCTTCCTCCTACAATGCTCCCTCACGTTCGAGCTACAGCCGTCCCGCTTCCCCTCCGAGCACTCCAAAGTGACGTTTATCATTTCTCTGCTCACCGGTAAGGCCTTGGAGTGGGCTACAGCCCTGTGAAAGCAGAACGCCCCTGAGTGTGCGTCTGAGTCCGCTTTCAGGGAGGCCCTCAAGGACACCTTTTTTCACCCCACCGGGGGAAGAGAGGCGGGTCCGCGCTTGCTCGAGTTGTCCCAGGGGGGGCGCTCAGTCGCCGAATTTGTAATCGAGTTTCGCACTCTGGCGGCTGAGTGCGGTTGGGACGAGGGAGCATTAGTTGCTATTTTCCACCGCGGTCTTGGAGAAAGGATTAAGGACGAGCTGGCTACTCGAGAGCTTCCCACCTCTCTGAATGCCTTCTATCTCCTGGCTACCTCAATTGACACCCGACTCCGACAACGTGCGCGGGAGCGAGGGCCCCACCAACCCTCTTTTCGGCCGCAAGGTCAGCCCCGCGCCGTGTCGGGAGATCAGGACCCGGAACCCATGCAACTTGGGTCAACCCGGGGGGCCGCCCAGCGTCCATCCGACCCCTCCACGACAGCCCGCCCTCGGTTAAACGAGTAGGCTGTTCTCGTGGCAGGGAGTCGAGGGCGAGCCATGCAACCATCCCTGGGCAAGGCCTATTCCTCAGCGCATGGTTGCGCTGGGAGTCCGGGTCCACCGATCTCAAAGTCTGTGTTGATTCAGGTGCGGTGGAAAACTTTATCGACCATAACTTGGTGCACGGGTTGGGGATTGAGCTCCAGCCATTGCGAGTCCCCATTGCGGTTCACGCCGTGGACGACCGGGCGGTGGCCGGGAGTCCAATTACGTTTCAAACGTGTCCTCTCACGATGCGTTTGGGGAGTCATGAGGAACGGGTCACCTTCTTAGTGACCCAAGTTCCTCAGCTCCTAGTGGTACTGGGGCACTCATGGCTTAAGAAGCACAACCCCCAGATCGATTGGCAAACCGGGTCAATCTTTGCTTGGGGAACGCAGTGCCAAGATGCCTGTTTGTTGCCTGCAAGCATGTCATCGGCCCCAGCAACATCCGTAGAGGCAACCCCTGATTTGACCCGGGTGCCTCCCGTGTACCATGACCTACAGGAGGTATTTAGTAAGTCCCGGGCGCGGGATTGACCCCCACACAGACCTTTCGATTGCGCCATCAATTTGCTTCCCGGCACCTCTCCTCCTAGGGGGCGCCTCTTCTCCCTGTCGGGACCGGAGAGGATTGCTATGGAGGAGTATGTCAGGGGAGCGCTCGATCAGGGGTTCATCCGACCCTCGTCCTCCCCTGCCGGGGCGGGATTCTTCTTTGTGGGAAAGAAGGATGGAACTCTGCGCCCCTGTATCGATTATCGAGGTCTGAACGCTATAACGGTTAAGGATCGTTATCCGCTGCCGCTGATGGCCACAGCTTTTGAAGCTCTTCAGCGGGCTTCTATTTTTACGAAGCTGGATCTACGCAGCGCATATAACTTGATCCGTATCCGGCGAGGGGATGAATGGAAGACTGCGTTCATTACGCCCACGGGACACTATGAATACCTGGTGATGCCCTTTGGGTTAATGAATGCCCCCGCGGTCTTCCAACGCTTTATCAATGAGGCCTTGCGGGAGGCCCTTGACAGATACGTCTATGTTTACTTAGACGATATCCTAATTTTTTGCCGATCCATCGAGGAACATGTCAGGCACGTCCGTCTTCCACGTCCCATCAGTCTCCTTTTTGGGGTTCATAATTTCCCAAGGTGCTCTGCAGATGGATCCGGCTAAAATAAAGGCAGTGGAGGACTGGCCAACTCCTAGTTCCGTTCGCCAGGTGCAAAGATTTCTGGGCTTTGCAAACTTTTTTAGGCGATTCATCCGGGACTTTAGCACGGTCGCCGCCCCCTTGACGGCACTAACGGGGAAGGGTCCGTTCACTTGGCCGGTGCAGGCTCAACAAGCCTTTGATAGGCTTAGAACTCTCTTGACAACCGCCCCAGTGTTGCAGTTGCCCGATCCCGAGGAGCCCTTCATAGTTGAAGTGGACGCCTCAGATGTCGGAGTAGGGGCAATCTTGTCCCAGAGAGTGGGCCCGGAAAAGAAGCTCCACCCTTGTGCTTTCTTTTCCCACCGGCTGACCCCTGCCGAACGCAACTACCCCGTTGGTGACAAGGAACTTTTGGCCATCAAGTTGGCACTTGATGAATGGCGACACTGGCTCGAGGGGGAGAAACATCCCTTCCTTGTTTGGACAGACCATAAGAATCTGTCGTTTATCCAGCAGGCGAAGCGGATGAACTCTCGCCAGGCCCGCTGGTCTCTTTTCTTTGGTCGGTTCCACTTCACCCTGTCCTATAGGCCAGGGTCGAAGAACACCAAGCCTGATGCTCTTTCCAGGCAGTGGGATTCGACCAGACCAGTGGGTGAGCCCGGTCCTATTATCCCCCCGAGCCAGATTGCGGCCCCAGTTACGTGGGGTATATTTAAGACAGTTCGGGACGCGCATGTAGTTGACCCAGACCCAGGTGGAGGACCACCTGACCGGCTGTTTGTTCCATCAACAGTCCGCCGTCAGGTGTTTGAATGGGCTCACGCGTCCCCATTTGTGGCACATCCAGGAGTCTCTAAGACCCTGGTGTTACTGCGCCGAAAATTCTGGTGGCCGGGGATGGAGGGGCAGGTCAAGGACCTAGTCCGAACCTGCGCTGTCTGTGCTACTAACAAGAGCACAAGAGAGCGTCCACGTGGACTCCTCCATCCATTACCAGTACCTTCGAGACCATGGTCCCACCTGGCTCTGGACTTTGTCACAGGGTTGCCAAAATCCAGGGGATTTACGGTGGTGCCGGTGATCGTTGACCGGTTCACTAAATCTTGCCTCTTCGTCCCGATGCCCAAGCTCCCGTCCGCGATGGCCACAGCACAGGCTGTTCTGCAACATGTGGTGAGAGCACATGGGGTTCCGTCCGACATTGTGTCGGATCGGGGCCCGCAGTTCATCAGCCAGTGCTGGCGAGCCTTTTGCCAACTCCTGGGCGCGACGACCAGCTTATCCTCGGGTTATCACCCCGAGTCCAACGGGCAATCGGAGCGGGTTATCCAAGACCTAGGCAAGATGCTTCGGTGCCTTACCGCAGGGAATCCAGCCACCTGGGCGGATAAATTATTGTGGGCTGAATTTGCCCACAATACCCTGCACCATGCCGCATTGCGTATGTCACCTTTTGAGGCACAGTACGGCTATCCCCCTCCACTGTTTCCTGATCAGGAACAAGAGGTTGCGGTGCCGTCTGTGCAGCAACATGTCCGTCGCTGCCGCGTCGCCTGGCGGAAGGCAAGACAGGCCCTTTTGGCCTCTCAGCGCTCTATGAAGCGCAATGCCGACCGCAGGCGACAGCCGGCTCTGACGTTCCGGCCGGGCCAACGTGTCCTCGTATCGACGAAGGATCTCCCCGTCAAAGGTACCACTCACAAGCTGGGCACCGAGGTACGTTGGTCCGTTCAAGGTAGTCAGACGGATCAACCCGGTGACATATAGGTTGGAGCTGCCTCCCAGGATGAAGGCGCATCCAACCTTCCACGTCTCCCAACTTCGCCCGTTCGCGAGCGGGGGAGCTTTACCCCCCCACAACCTCCCGCCCCTCGTATCATCCAGGGTGCCCCTGCATTTACGGTTCGCCACCTCCTGGATAGCAGGAGAGTGCAGGGCAGCACCCAATACCTGGTGGATTGGGAAGGTTACGGCCCCGAGGAGCGTTCGTGGGTACCGGCTCGGCAGATCCTGGACCCCGAACTGATCCGAGAATTCCGAAGGAACCGGTCTGCGGGTCTTGGGACCTCGGGAGCTGTCCCTAGAGGAGGGGGGTCCTGTTAGGGGGTCTGCGGCGTCTGACGGACTTACCACCTGTCCTCGGCGTCGCAGACATTACAGAACAAAGAGCAGCGTGGCTTCATATAGGAAGCCCGCTGATTAGGGCGTACGACCGGCACCTGCGCGCTTACTATATAAGTGGGCGTCGCCAGTGTGCCGGCGTCGCACCTTTTGTTCTCATGCCGGCGTTTGGCTGCATTGCTCCAGCCACTTTTTCTTTCCTTTAGTCTAGTGGGTACCTCCAGGCGCCATAGGCGGTTGGAGGAGTAGGGTCAGGAGGCCCGAGGTACTAGATAAGTTTTGGGTAGATTGGCTGTTGCGACTGGGTGCAGTCCTAACGCTGGATTTTCCTTTCCGGCTCTTGCCGTCTAGCTTTCGGCTAAAGCTAACGCCGGGGTATTCGCTTCCCCGTGCTTTATAGCGCTTACCGGCTCGGGGATCTTTGTAGCGTTACTGGAGCTTCCCTTGTGAGCCGCGCCTCCACCGGAGCGACCAGGGTTCACGTCCGGAGTTCGCTACTTTATTGCGAACTAGTTATATTATACGGTCACTTCCCAGCTGCGCTGGTGACAGCACCGTCGAGCTTTTTAGAACCTTTGTTCCATTCCTCTGTTTTGGTTTTGCCTCGTGGGTTTTTTCCCCGAGCTCGGCTGAGCGCGGTGCCTCGTTTTAGCGCCGGCGCTGTTTCTTTCCACAGCCTTGCCGTAGCGAGGCGCTACGGTCTTGGGACGGCGTGCCAGCGACCAGGGTTCGCGGCTCGCTTCCAGTACAAGTTGGTTCCGGTTTTGTTTCTCTTTCCTTTTCAGAGCCAGAGTCTTCGGCAGCGTTCGGGGTCCCCGAATTGTTTTATGTTATTCCTTGTTTTGTTTTCATTTATTAAATAAAGAACCTTTATTTTCTCTTATCTCCGCGTCTTGGGTCCTCCCTCTCCGCTACTCATAACAATCTAAGTATAAATGCAAGCAGTTTTACTAAACGCTCTATTTCTGGATATATTTTACATGGTGTACTTAACATTCACCGCAACTGTACACCGCTGAAGGTGTGTGTCCAACAGTTAATTGACCTTTACATTTAGAACTTTGGGCAGTTGTAGCCTAGTGGTTAAGGTACTGGACTTTTAATTTGAAGGTTACCGGTTCAAACCCCACCACTGCCTGGTTGCCACTGTTGGGCCCTTGAGCAAGGTTCTTAACCCTCAATTGCTTAGACTGTATACAGTAATTCACTTTGGATAAAGGCATCTGCTAAATGCTGAAAATGTAAATGTAAACCTCTTTGCTAAGATAACAGCTTTGAGTCTTTTATCTGAGACTAAATGACACATGGCAACGGATCAGAGACCATTCCACCATTTAGAATCTCTCAGAATCCTTTAAATGTCAAGACCCATGTTTGTGGATTTGGCGAAACCTTGACTCTGTGTATTTCTGTGTTGATTTTCAGGTGTGCTTTGGATTATTGTACTGCTTGAGGATCCAATCATGACCTAGTTTAAGCTCCCTGGCTAAGGCTGTCAGGTTCTGATTTAATATCTGCTGATACTCAATGAAGTCCATGATACCGTGTATCCAAACAAGGTGTCCAGGGCCTAAATATGAGGATAAACAGCCCATAATATCACAAATCCACCACCATCATAGATCCGCTTCCATGCTTCTGAAGGTAAGCTATTTTTGTACATGGCTGTCTTTGTGTCTGCGCTAAATCCACCTCTGGTGTTTGTTCCCAGATTTCTCTCTTTTGGTCTTGTCTGACAGTAGCCCATAGGCTTTAACAACTTGTGTGGCATCATCAGCTCTACCGACAATGGTCATAAAGCGGTCATAAAGATCACAAAAGATTGGTATATTTAATCTATGTGATGGTGCTTATACTTCATTTTGAAGTTTAAGTTTATGATGGAATCGGGGATTTGTTGTAAATGCAGTTTAAAATGTAAATGTACAGTTTATGCTATACATATTAATTAAGCAGGTTGGTATGTGATAGTTAGTTACACTTAGTTATAACACCATTTAATCTATTGAGCAGATATTACTGGATGGCTAGATAGATGACCATTAGAACATGTAACACTAGTGTTGCTGTATCTGTACTGCTTAATATCAGTTTACCAGTCTTGTCTTTCGTAGCTTATTTAATTAGCAATACACAACAAACTAGAACATATTTTGGTATGTTTAGGTATATGTGTATTATTTTATCTTTATTTATGTCTAAAAATAGAAGGAATAGGCAGGAAGACTGGAGCTTGTCTTAGGAAAGATTGAAGCAGTCAAGAGGAAAGGGTCGCATTGTCCAGCTCTTTTTTGAATCTCCACAGACAATCATATGAAGGCTTAATTTAAGACAACATTAAATTTAAGTGTCATATCTTGAACAACAGCATTCTGCTTCCTGCTGTATGTGACCTGGACGTGTCTCTGCTTATCTCTTCTTATCTCCACTTCCCCACAGTCTGCCAGTTGTGTGGAACAAACGTCAGCACAGAATTTCTATTCATTTCTTATGCTCCATACAAAAAGCATAAAGAATTTCTGTTTTGGCTTCTGGTATACACTGGAGAAAAAACCAAAGCTTAATCTAACCTCTGCACCCTAGGCCAGCGAATCCTTAAATGAGCTGTACTGAATTTTCTCTCACTGACAAGAAAGTCATTACACAGTATTGCTCTTTTCTTCTTGACAGAGACTTGGCTTGATAGTAGTGGTTTTGATAGTAGCCACTTCTCCACCCACATATTATGTATTTAAGAGTGTCTAGGAAGGGAAAGAAGCTAGGTGGTGTGGTCTGTTTGTATAACAGTACCCTAGACTGAGAGCAGATTTTAATTGGGGAATTTTCCACCTTCCATGCTTGTCATCTACTTTCAAAATAAGATGAACAGAGCTTATTTGATTTGATGAACAATGAGCTCAGTTTTAAAAATCACATTAGTAATATTTGTAAAACTATGTGTTTCTACATATCTTCGGAATATTTTAATGGTACAGGAAATCTAAACCCCCGCTGATAGCAAAAAACTTGGATGCTTGCTTTTTAATTTTTTTATTTGAATTCCTGTATTTGTGCCATTTTCTGTCCTGCAAAGCACTTTGAACTGCTGCTGTATGAAAAACACACACATTCACACTCACACTCATGGAAAAATTTTAGTAGCGCCGACTGGCTGGACTGCATGTGTTTAGGCTTGAGGGAGGAAACCAGAACACCAGTTTAGAAAACAGATCTACCATTCATTAGAAGGTGCTGGAATGGGAATGATACTGTCCTCAGTCAAGTAAGCTTCTAACAGCCATATGATTTCAGTGGAAGTTTGAATAGATAGATAGATTGCTGTCAAATAAAAAAATATTCTCAAGTGGGGTGAGGGGTCTAGTTCACAGTTATGATATATTAGCATTACACTTTTACTGAAAGTTGCCAGTAATAGCTACACAAACATCCTGTTCCACATGCTACTACCTAGTACATTGTGAAATATGAGTCATTTGCTGTAAACACTCCGAACTATTGTGGTCCACAAACATGGACTTGCCATGCAATGCACTTACCAAAAAAAATCCTTTATTGCTTCCTGTTTTTTTTTCTGTTCTTATTGTACTCTGCACTCCTTATAATGATTTAATGATGTTTGAAACTTAGGTGCTCCATTGAATTAACTTTAAATATTTAAGTATTTATGGAAGCATACATAGTGGCATTATTAATATAAGTATAGTATAATATAAGTATTAGAATAAAAAGAAAACAGTGATGTACTGAAATACAAAATATGTTGGTATATACGTATGTGATAAACAAAAGTTTTGATATGAGCTTATACAATTATTGAGAATTGCAGATCTCTAGGTCATCAAAGTTGCATCCCTGCCCAAGTAAAACAATGAAGGAACCAACGCAGACAAAGTCATGGTGGGGTTTTAAAAATATATTGAACTATTTTGTCACATATATTATTATGCAGGACCTTTGCAGGATGCTTTGAGTTGTTCAAAGAAATAAAATGGATTGTTCATCTTTTAATTAAATAAAAATGAATTTTCTGCATCAAAATATAACAAAATGAATTAGCATTAAAATCATTCTCAGCACTGCAGTGACATGGTGGTGGTGTGTTAGTGTGTGTTGTGCTGGTATGAGTGGATCAGGCACAGCAGCACTTCTGGAGTTTTTAAATCCTGTGTCCACTCACTGACAATCGCTCATCTATTGCTGCTGTTTGAGTTGGTCATCTTCTAGATCTTCATCAGTGGTCACAGGACGCTGCCCATGGGGCGCTGTTGGCTTGTTATTTTTGGTTGGTAGACTATTCTTAGTCCAGCAGTGACAGTGAGGTGTTTACTCCATCAGCGCTGCTGTGTCTGATCCACTCATACCAGCACAACACACACTAACACACCACCACCATGTCAGTGTCATTGCAGTGCTGAGAATGATCCACCACCTAAATAATACCTACTCTGTAGTGGTCCTGGGAGAGTCCTGACCATTGAAGAACAGCATGAAAAAGGGCTAACAAAGCATGCAGAGAAACAGATGGACTACAGTCAGTAATTGTAGAACTACAAAGTGCTTCTATATGGTAAGTGGAGCTGGTAAAAGGAGGTGGTTTTAATGTTATGGCTGATCAGTGTATATCCCGCTATGAAATCTCTGCAAATTATAATCAGACTGTCGCCCTACACCCAACTCATTAGATGCAGATAATCAGTCATAGTTTGCCTTATAGCTGGTCAGACTATAGAAATGTATAACAATCATTTAAACTTTAGTCCAACACAATCCATCACAGTTCTCAAAGAATAAATGTAATGATATACAAACGTAATAATGAATATGTGTCACTTGATGAATGATAACTGTGTGAATGTAATGCATACAAATAATAGCAGCAAAATGCATATAATAACTTTGAAGGTATTGTCTATTGATGTGATGAAGATGTTGATGATGAATCCATAGGCATTTACATTGCTTTTTCTGCTCTGGTCATCACAAAATCATTTCCATTGTAAACAAAATAGCTTTCCATTTGCATTTACATTTTTTGCATTTAGCAGACACCTTTATCCAAAGCGTTTTACATTACTGTTACAGTATACAGTGTGAGCAATTGAGGGTTAAGGGCCTTGCTCAAGGGCCCAACAGCAACAACCTGGCAGTGTTGGGCTTGAACCAGCAATCTTTTGGTTACTAGTCCAGTACCTTAACCACTAGGCTACTGCTTGGCATGCTTGCATTTGGCCAGATAATACCCTAACAAACCGTCCCTCAATCTCATAGGCAGTTTACATTGTTTAGTTTTTCAAACTGTATCCATCTTATTTTTCCTCTAATGTTCCTTAAAATGGCTTCTTACAGTGTGTGTACTGGTTGGACAGGTTGTGTGTGTGTGTGTGTGTGTGTGTGTGTGTGTTTGTGTGTGTGTGTGTGTGTGTGTTATTTCACTTCAAAACCAAACTCCCTGTCAAACCAGCAGACCACTTACTGCAGATCAAATGTAGATAGCTACTAAAACAATGATATCATTACTAATATACAGTACAACCACAATTCAAGAAAATCAGAAAAAGTATGGAAAATGCAAATAATAAAAACCACAGAGTTTCTTACATTTACTTTGACTTTTATTTGATTGCAGAAAGGATGAACCTGAGATATTTCATGTTTTATCTGCTCAACTTTATTTCATTTATTAATAAACATCCATTCCTGCATTTCAGGCCTGCAACACATTCCAAAAAAAAAGCATTTACCACTTTGTAATGTTGCCATTCCTTTTCACCACACTTAAAAGACGTTTTAAAACACACACTTAACATTTATCCTCTAGCATGTTATTTGTTCATTATTCTTTTTTTTAATCTTTATTCTATCTCGTCTCTGAGCTCTTTTTTTCTTTTCTTTTATCTCTTCACTGAGCTTTTTTCTCTTATTTTATCTCTTTTCCGAGCTCCTTTTTCTCTTACTTTATCTCTTTTCTGTGATCTATATTTGTCACAGTTGGAGCCTTTGTGTGCTCCAGTGTGCTCCTATGTGCCACACCCCTCTCTCACTGGGAGCACACGCTGTCTCCTGCCACACCCCGTTCCTGATTGGTGCATCTGAACTAATTAGCTCCAGCTGCTCCTGATAAAAGGAGGCAGCCTCTCCTCAGATGCTGGGAACTATTTGAGCTTTGTTTGACTCCTTTTCTGGACTCTGTTTTGTCTCTGCCTGTGTTACTAGCCATGTTCCTAGCCTGCGTTACTAGCCATGTTCCTAGCCTGCGTTACTAGCCATGTGCCTAGCCTGCGTTACTAGCCATGTTCCTAGCCTGCGTTACTAGCCATGTGCCTAGCCTGTGTTACTAGCCATGTGCCTAGCCTGCGTTACTAGCCATGTGCCTAGCCTGCGTTACTAGCCATGTGCCTAACCTGCGTTACTAGCCATGTGCCTAGCCTGCGTTACTAGCCATGTGCCTAGCCTGCGTTACTAGCCATGTGCCTAGCCTGCGTTACTAGCCATGTGCCTAGCCTGCGTTACTAGCCATGTGCCTAGCCTGCGTTACTAGCCATGTGCCTAATCCTTGCGTTACTAGCCATGTGCCTAATCCTTGCGTTACTAGCCATGTGCCTAATCCTTGCGTTACTAGCCATGTGCCTAATCCTTGCGTTACTAGCCATGTGCCTAATCCTTGCGTTACTAGCCATGTGCCTAATCCTTGCGTTACTAGCCATGTGCCTAATCCTTGCGTTTATTAATAAATATATTTAGTCCACATCTCTGCGTGTGTATCTGCCCTCCGTGTCTCGGGCCGTTAGTTATTATTATTATTTTTTATTTATTATTTTTTTTAAAGATTTTGGTCTTTTATAGTATGATTAAATGATTTTAAATTTGAACAGACAAAAAAACACGGCCACAATCCCTGTAAGCAAAAATCCAAATTCCACTAAATGCAGATTTTAGAAAAAAACAATGTTTATGCTGTAAACATTACAGGAAATAAAGAAACAAACCATTCACACCACTGTGTTTACCTGTTTATTTAACATTTCAAACATCAGACTAATATCTAGCAATTTATTATTGTTATTCTATCGCAATAGTTTAAAAATTATAATAATGCATGGGCATAGGGATGAAGATTCAATCTTTTTCTTTGGTCACTGTTTGTGGAGTTCCTCATGTACACCCTGCATGTCTACATGGGTTTTAGATACTCCTGGTACCCCCTCCCTATCTTAAAGAACATGAAGAAGCTGGCTTGGCTTCTTCAAACTGCTCCTAGGATTAAGTGATAGAAGTGGTGACCTGTAATAAAATAGAACTCTATAAAGGGTGCAGGTCAATCTCGTGGGCAGTGTTTTCTGGTGGTCAGATCCACCACAAAGTTCTGCTGCACGGAAACAAACAACAAACAAACAAACAACAGTTCCAGTATTATCAGGCTTACATTTCCAGTTTGTGCTATTACAAAACCATCACTATGACTCAACAGGTTTGTGTTGATTTAAGTTCACAGTACCCGACTTGATTACTTGCAATCGGGAGTCCTTAAAGTCGTTGTGGTTTTTGTACTACATGATTGATAGGCAATAGATTACATTACACATTACACAGTCTATCACCAGGAGGAATCTCAGGCGAGTCCATCTGGTTCCCCAAACTACTTTTTGTCAAGAAAACACACACAAGAAGTGACAAGGGGTGTAAAGATACCATGTCCAAAAATGCACGCCAACAAGAATGGCGAGCGATCAAAGTGGTTTATGCGCTGATATGCAGTGTACAAGCAGGTAGGAAAAATAAATGAATCTGGCTGAAGCAGTGGATTTGGCTATGTGGCCAACAGGTATCTTTTTTATGGACAATAAGGTCACAGATACTGTACAAATATCTACTCTGTACTCTGTTATTACATACTTTTCACACTGAATGATTTTAGATATGCACATTTTACACTTATCTTTTGAAGAAATCTGGACACATTGAGGTCAGTTTAAACAAACACAGCACAAACATCATTCTAACTCTGGCTGCATTACGTCTGTTAAATCTTTTTTGTTACTTCATACCCAAGAAAGTAATGTGGTTTGACGATATATCTTCAACAATTTCCTACACCTGGCAGATATGTGTTTAAAGAAAGCCACATAGAGCCCTCGTCTCGCAGTGTCAGCTGCCAGCTTTTAAGTGGTGTACTGCAAACATTATACCTCTGTATGGTTGAATTACAGAACCTGTGGTTAGCTTAAGAAATTGCAGACGACTTTCTTCTAAGCTTTTTTTTGTGTTCCACAAGACTTGAGGCAGTTGTACAATATAGAACTGTAATATATAAGATAATAATAATAATTAGAATAACTATATAATAATTGTGATCATTTAAGATTATTAAACCAAAGATAATATTTGACAAAAGGGAATTAAAGACATTTTGTAAGACAAAGGAATTTAGGAGAAAAAAATTCATTTAACACAGTGTCGTCCTTGTAAAATAGCAGTGGTTTTCTTGATTATTTAATCAACCAATTTACCAAATGGAACTGGTAATGCCTAGTTCACACTACACGGTTTTTGTCTTCATTTCCGCTCGCTGACAGATCGCCGCTAGATGTGGCAGCTCGGACACGACTCAACGTTCATTCTGGGCTCCAAAATTGGCTCTCGATCGCTGTGTGTGAACTGTTCAATGAGTAGATCCGAGTGGCTCTCCAAATGCTCACAGACTCAAGAAAAATATCCAGCATGCTAAACATCTGGACCTGTCAGCGACTCAAAGTCATGTAGTGTGAAAGCTGTTGCGATCAGGTTGTGATTGTTATGAATGCAAGATGCAAAGAGGAAACCCGGGGGGAGGAGATGTAAATATGTGGAACAGGGCCATAATATAGTTTCTATCAGAGTACATCAGCACGCACACAAGCTTTACAAGCACACAAGTATTTGTGACTTATCATTGTGAGGAAAAAAAGGACGTCTTTTTGAACTTGATGAAAAATTTTCCATTTTTATTACAGGAAGCAGTAGCAAGATACATGGATGTAACTTGGATTCAGCGGAGCTGGACTAAACAATTAGTGACTGAAGAACACACCAATATATACATTTGAAAATACCACCTAGCATTTAAGCCCTTCCTGTGAAGAATGCAATGTCAATTGTGTATTACCAAAAGAAGTGCAGACAAGATGGAACTGTCACCTCAGTTCTAACTGTGTTATTATTTTTATGTCTAGGCCAGTTTTCTCTGTCTGTGATGGTTGTTGATCACTCATTATAATAAACGTCTGGTTCCCTTAGTGAGAGCTGTCGCTGTCTTCCTGTTCTTCCTGTCTTCTATGCTAAATAAGCCAGATGGTCTCCCTGACTTTGGGGAGAGACACCCTGGTTTAGACCTTGATTATGATAGTAATGCCATTAATTGCAGCTAGGTAAAATCAGTCATCATTGAGTCCATGCTGTAATTCTTACATAATCCATGCCAAAACATAATAAAAATATTTATTTGACTTCCAACATTCTCTGCAAAACAGACATGCTAGCTGTGTAGCCAAATCTACTCCTTTTTCCAGATTCATGTATATTTCCTACTTGCTTTTACACCACACATCAGAGCACAAGCAACATTGATCGCTCGCTTCATCTTGCTTGGTATCATTAAAGCCCTTGTCACTACTCGCGTGTGTTTTCGTGACAAAATGTAGTTTGGGAGACCAGACAGACTATAGTAATCCCCTAACGCCTATCACGCCTATCAGTCAAGTAGTGTGAAAACCACAATGACTTCCAACTTGTGGAGATCCAGTTGTGTAGTGTGAACTGTACAGTGATCTGACAACTTGAACGTTGTGTAGTGTGAACTTGGTTTCAATCAGCCCTGTATCATATTAATCTCACTTACCTTTAACCATACTATCAACGTCAGTAAGTCACCATATGGTTTCTACAGGAACACTACGTTATGATCTGTGGAATTTTCTAAATGTTTTTAAAATATATCAGTCTGAAAAGGGTTATACACCGATTAGCCATAACATTAAAACCACCTCCTTGTTTCTACACTCACTGTCCTTTTTATTAGCTCCACTTACCATATAGAAGCACTTTGTAGATCTACAATTACTGACTGTAGTCCATCTGTTTCTCTGCCTGCTTTGTTAGCCCCCTTTAATGCTGTTCTTCAATAGTCAGGACTCTCCCAGGACCAGTACAGAGCAGGTATTATTTGGGTGGTGGATCATTCTCAGCACTGCAGTGAGACTGACCTCACTGTCACTGCTGGACTAAGAAAAATCCACCAACCAAACATCCAGCCAGGCAGCGTTCTGTGACCACTGATAAAAGTCTAGAAGATGACCAACTCAAACAGCAGCAATAGACGAGCGATCGTCTCTGACTTTACATCTACAAGGTAGACCAACCAGGTAGGAGTGTCTAAAAGAGTGGACAGTGAGTGGAAATAGTATTTAAAAACTCCAGCAGCGCTGCTGTGTCTGATTCACTCATACCAGCACAACACACACTAACACACCACCACCATATCATTGTCACTGCAGTGCTGAGAATGATTCACCTGCTCTGTGGAGGTCCTGACCATTGAGAAACAGGGTAAAAGCAGGCTAAAAAAACATAGATGGACTACAGTCAATAATTGTAGAACTACAAAGTGCTTCTATATGGTAAGTGGAGCTGATAAAATGGACATTGAGTGTAGAAACAAGGAAGTGGTTTTAATGGTATGGCTGATTGGTGTATCACTCCAGTGGTGGCCAGCCTCTCGTGATAAGTTACTACTCTACATGGACGTCAAATTGTGTTCCAAACCCTGTAAAAATCCTACACAATTAGTATAGAATTACTGACTGTCAGTACAACAAAATTAACACTGTCAACCTCCTCTGACCTTATCAACTGAAAGGAACCCTGCTAACCAGATGTTATTTAGGTGTTCAACCATCCTTCATCACTGCAGTGGCACTAAAACTGTAATTACAGGGTAATGTGTTTTACTGGCATATTACTTGCAGCACCTTGCTGTCAAAAAACTATAATAATAACAATAATAAATAAAGGAAACAGATTCCTTTGATTAGAATGTGTTTACTGATAAGATTACAAGTAGATTACCACACCTTGTGAAAAAAAGCAGCTCTAACACACCAACAGGAAGTGTCCACAGGGTATGTTATAAGACGATTGTAACCCAGCAGATTTTAAAATCCAGGTGTGGTCTAGGGTGGGGTCCATGTAAAGTAGGCACAAACAAACACTCTTTTTCCACACATGCATGTGCTGTTGGTATTCCCCTCAGTGCAGAGACTGTGAGGTCAGTTTGAACACTTTAAAATCTGAACTTCTGGTAAAATTGAAGAAGCTCAGCTGACTTTTAGCATAACTGAGAATTGAACCAGCTTTGAAAACAGAAATGTGAGTGGTAGTGAAATCTGAATAAAAACCTACTTTTCCTAGTGTAACAATGCTCTTACACCATTGACTTTAACACCACAAGCTTTGATACCAGTGCATTTTTTTACAACATTGATTTTTTTTAAATAGAGGATTATCTTAAAATAGCTGAGACATTCTAAATAAGATTGCAATGATGCGGTGGTGAGGCCAAACAAAAAATCACTGCTGATCTAATTCTGGAACAGCAGTGGCTGAACATAATCAGAACCAAATAGTCTATTGATCAATCGATTACACTAAAAGATGTGACAAAAAAAAAGGACACAAAAGTAAAAGACTGTCATAGATGGTATTCAAAAAGAGATTGGGGTGCTGACTTACCCAATAAATCAAACAAAAACATACATTTAACATACACTGATCAGCCATAACATTAAAACCACCTTCTTGTTTCTACACTCACTGTCCATGTTATCAGCTCCACTTACCATATAGAAGCACTTTGTAGTTCTACAGTACAATTACTGACTGTAGTCCATCTCTTTCTCTACATACTTTTTAGCCTGATTTCACCCTGTTCTTTAATGGTCAGGACCCCCACAGAACCACCACAGAGTAGGTATTATTTGGGTGGTGGATCATTCTCAGCACTGCAGTGACACTGACATGGTGGTGATGTGTTAATGTGTGTTGTGCTGGTATGAGTGGATCCTAGTTGGTCCACCTTATAGATGTAAAGTCAGAGAGGATCACTCATGTATTGCTGCTGTTTGAGTTGGTCATCCTTTAGACCTTCATCAGTGTTCACAGGACGCTGCCTACAGGGTGCTGTTGGATGGATATATTTTTGGATGGTGGACTATTCTCAGTCCAGAAAGGTCCTGACCATTGAGGAACAGCATGAAAGGGGGCTAACAAAGCATGCAGAGAAACAGATGGACTACAGTCAGTAATTGTAGAACTACAAAGTGCTTTTATATGGTAAGTGATATGGTAAGCTGATAAAATGGACAGTGAGTGTAGAAACAAGGAG
Source organism: Trichomycterus rosablanca (assembly GCF_030014385.1). NCBI lineage: Eukaryota > Metazoa > Chordata > Actinopteri > Siluriformes > Trichomycteridae > Trichomycterus > Trichomycterus rosablanca. The sequence continues at coordinate 15,081,920 of NC_085990.1, forward strand.
GTGGTTTTAATGTTATGGCTGATCAGGGTATAACATCAAACATCTTAAGCTACAAAAGGAGAGCACTAGGTGCTACACGGCCCACCAGGACACTGAGACCCGATAACAACCCGTCTCTAATGAGAGCAAATCTGTGGTATTGCCTGGGTAAAAAACAAAATAGCACTCTCTAATAAGAAAAGCAAGGTCTACATTACAGTCTGGGTTAACATCGTACTAAAGTCTCAGTGCCACAGAGCTTACCAGGTTTCATTAAATAGCCAATGTCGGCTGCACCAAATCAACACTAATGTGTAGTCCGTTTAGAACTACAATGGGTCGCTCTGCACTTCCTGCCACAGGAGGAGGCAGTTGATTGAGCATTATCCGTTACAGTGATCTTGCTAAATATAATAAAACTAATAAAAACTAATACTGATATAACTTCTTTAACTGGAAAAACTCGTTATTAAAAAATGTAACACCTCAAACAATAGTAAAATCAAGCTGACGTGTTCACGTAACAGTTTAAATTAACTATTACAAAAATAGGGGGTGGGAGGTGCACTTGTCAGTGCTGGTCCCAAAGCCCTATAAAAAAAATTTAGGTGAGCTGTGTCAGGAAGTGCATCCACCATAAAACGGTGCCAGATTCATTGTGCAACTCTAAAATAAGGGAGCAGCTTAAAGAAAAAAGAACAAAAATGGGGGCTTGGTGTTTATATAAAGAAGACTTCTGCTACAACCCATTTAATGTTTTACCCTGAATTAAACATTATTCTACATATTAAGAACAGAATGACATGTTTGGCTACTGTTAATACTGTAAAATTAAATCTATTAAAATGTAAACAGAGGTAAACAGTGTGAAAAAGTAGATGTCCAAAACTGTGTGTGATATAGCTCTCTGTACAAAGAATGAAATTGGTAAATAATGCATTTGTGCTGTATAACTGTTGACACTGGGGTTTTCCCTCATGGGTATTTTTTTCTCCGAGTCCACATACACACAAGTTTCAACCTAAGAAACCACTTTGTACCAAGTCAAACATGGACTTACAAATGACTGTATTAATTTTCAATCTGTATCTCACATACCGTCCAAACAGTTCTGGAATTGTTATTAGTATGTAAAATTGGTAATATTATATGTAATGGCACTTAGCATTCCGACACCCTTTGACCTTCATTAACTTTAAAAGAGGACAGTGATTAGCTACACTGTATGGCCAAAAGTATTTGGCACCTAAACATGTTGAGCTTGTTTGACATAGAGTGACCTCTATGTGATTTTTTTTAGTTATTTTCTTTTCAGATGGCTTCTTACAAGACTTTGAATTGTGTCTGTAGGATGTTGTGTTGCATTTCTATGGTCAAGAAAGCCTCAGGTGACATTTCGGGCTCATTACAAAGCTGTTTAGTGAAGCCGAGGTCAGGGCTCTGTGGACGGACACTGGAGTTTGTTTAAACCAAGTGTTTTTTTCATGTTTATAGACAGGGGCACAGTCATGCTTGAACAGGAAGTCTAGAAATTGCTATGACTGAAACACATGAATTCCAAAATAATTGTTCATAAGGAACAATTAAAGCCAAAAAAAAAAAAAAAATGAAGCAGTTCTGAGTTTAACAACAGGATGCTAATGTTAGATTTCACCGTTAGTCAAACGAATTGCTCACCAGTGCTTGGTTAATATCTGGACCAAGTGGGAATTGGAGAAGAATTTAAACATACAATTAAACAGTTTTTTTTTATTATCTGCATCTATGGACAGAGCTTAATGTGACATACATATTTGAATATTTTACTGTAAAATTATTATTAATAAATATAAAGGACATTTGGCTACTATTAACAATTTATTAATACAGAAAACATTGAAACAACATTCTTCATAGATAATTTTAATGGTTAATGGAATGATAAAATAGACAGAAAAATAGTCAAGTCAAATTTACTTATATAGAGCTTTTTACAATAGACATTGTCTCAAAGCAACTTCACAGAATTACATAAAAATAGCATAGAAAAGCAATAGGGTAGCACGGCGAAGCAGAGAAGATATTGGTGCTATTCAGATCTACAGACCCATGTTCTCAATGCCTGTAGCCTATGGGCTGTATGTAAATTTGCTCCTCTACTAGATGTAAATAGGTACATTCCAAATATGCACACACTGGTTTAATATAAGCCCATGAGCCATCTTGGCGCCTACCGTGAGAAGTTCTCACACAAATATTAGTGATTCCATTGATCCAAGTCTGTGGAATGTTCACATATTTTTTAATAAGCCTCCGGTTGTTTCTGTATCCTTTTTACCTGCCAAATACCTGGCTTTCCTACGTGAAAGTAAGACAGTGAATGAAGACTGTAGTGCCCTGCAGTGATCTGTTTTAGGTGTGTTTTTGAGACACCTGACAAGCATCAGAATAAAGCAGTTACTGAAGAAAAATGAACAAATGTGTATAATATGATGACTTGCGTTTATTATAACATAGTATTATCGGAATTACATTATCAGACTATAGTATTAACATTAGTATTTATGTAACACATAATTCCACCTGGCTAATACAAACACAAGTGCTGGACTGCTAATTAAATGATATGTGTTCGCACTGGTACAGCATTTCATTGCTAAAGCTTCCACAGCCCCACAATGACAGATACTTAACTTAAGGTTACTGTGTGATACTGTAAGGAGAATTTAGAATCGGTTTGTACTCCTGTGTCATATTAGGCACTTGTGAATTCGCACACATCTGATCTTATATAAATCTGTGTTACATAAATATATTATTAATTATACAGTCAGTTTCAGAATGATTGCTTCATTCATTTATTCATTCATTCATTAATCGTATGTTTTACTAATGCTTAATCCTGGTTAGAGTTGCGATGGATCTGATTAATTGAGCGAAAGGTAGGAAACACTTTAGACAGGCCCAACATATCATCTATGTAATTGGGGTTGAGGGCCTAGTTTCAGGGGGCAAGCATTGGCAGCCTGGCAGATGTTGCGTATAATGAAGTTACAGTGTTCCATACATTAGTTTTGCGATTGGTGGATTTAATGAGCCACGGATTAGCGGTCACTCTGCCAAATTGACAACTTTTTCATCGAAATCGGCACCAAATCAGCCAACGTCACATTGTGTAGCCCAACCTCTCTTTATGATGATGCTGTCAGATTATTTACATTTACATTTTCAGCATTTACCAGACATCTTTATCCAAAGCGACTTACAGTTACAGTATACAGTTTGAGCAATTGAGGGTTAAGGGCCTTGCTCAAGGGCCCAACAGCAGCAACCTGGCAGTGGTGGGGCTTGAACCAGCAACCCTCTGATCACTGGTCCAGTACCTTAACCACTAAGCTACAGCTGGCCCACACTGTAATACTCAAACCAGAACAAAACACACTTACATGTTATTAACCTATTAGTAGTGATAAAGTATACCCACAAAGTTTATATGTATGGTAGGTATAGCTATAAAATAATCAATTAATGCATGTACCAGATAAGTGTACCTAATGTGCTCAGTGTATGTATGACTGTTTTTAATATAAGCTCCTGCCCCTACCATTAGAAAAAATAAAGAATAATAATAAGATTAATGGTAACCATGATTAAGGCATTTAAAGGGGTATTTAAGGAGTGGTCCTTACAACCAGTCTGTGGAAAGTTTTGCATGTTTTTTCTTTAATTTGCATCTGGTTATTCTTGTTTCCTTTCACCCCTTAAAACACCTGGCAGTAGACAGATTGGCTAATCCCAACTTCCCCCAGTGAAAGGGAAGGAAGGGGGGAAATTGTGGTGATCTGGTTTAGGTCTATTTTTAACCTGACAAGCATCAAGCATTCTGTTCTTGCTCTCGTGGAAGGCGGTTGCATTTTCCCTCCTCCCTTATCTTTCCTGCTTGGCTCTCCTGTATCGTACTGTCTCGTCTACTCTACTCTACAGAGATTTTCTCAGCACAGCTCCTCAAAGAACAAATTATGGAATTGGTTAAATGGTCTCTGAATGCTATTGACACCATCTTCTCATCAAGAAGTTCGGGTTCGGGGGAACCCACATGCCCCGATAGAACGCAGATGGCAGGATACGCGACGGACTCGTGGGGGAAGGGGAGAGTCGTGTGCCTGGCACCTCTTTTGTTGGAGGACATAGAGGATGTTTACCTATTCGGAACTTTAATTGTGGGGTTTCTGCTGATTGGTTTAGGCTTAGCCCTGCTGTATCGGGAAATTAAAAAAGTTGGGTCAGTTGTCAATGGTCCCAAGGAACTGCCCAATTTGATTGATATGGTGGGTAGAGCTGTTGGAACTCAGACTGTGGTTATTAATCGCAACATGGATTCCATTTTGGAGAAACTAACGGCTTTGCGAAATGAGACGGATCAGAGACGCATTAATTCCGTGAGTTCTTGTTAAATTTGTATTAGGGCTCAGACTAAACAACATGTCATTTCTGCTCTTGGCTCCCACTGTTATCATCAACGACCTTGGTGATAAGAAAATTCCTCCAGAGGATCTGCTGCAAAGTACCCTACCCTCCCTCCACTGGCTGGTTCATTCGGGGCAGTAAGAGCTGTCAACAACCATGTCATCGTGAACTTTGTACAGACTTTTTCTTGCTGCACGAATGACTGTCAGAACTTTACCAACCCAAAAACAACGTCTCCACTCTCTTAGCTTGATCCCACCAATACGGCAGGACGGGTCTGCAGTGTGCGCCTGCATATGGCTGCAAATCGCTGAGGTTGCTTGTCGTAGCTGGTACCTTCCCTATCCCCTCACCCCCAAACCCGTGGCTCGTTGTGTGACTATGTTATGTTCTTATGTTTACATGTGCTTGTGTGCTGTTAGGGGCTTTTTTTCATGTTACCACAGTGTGCTCCTCAGGGAGCACAATCTGGTTGCTAGTTTTTTTAATCTCCTACTCTCCCAATGTATTACCATTTCTAACGATGCAAATTTCCCCATTGTGGGATCAATAAAGGATATCTTATCTTATCTTATCTTATCAAAATAAAGCAGTTACTGAAGCTGAATGAATGACATTGTTATATATAATATGATGATTTGCAATTATTATTATTATCATAGTATAACATCATTTCATAGTATATATAGTATGAATATAGTATTAACATTAATATTTATGTAACACATTATTCCACCTGGCTAACCCATAATAAAAACACAAGTGCTGGACTGCTAATTGAATGATATGTGTTCACACTGGTACAGCATTTCACTGCTAAAGCTTCCACAGCCCCACAATGACAGATTATTAAATTAAGGTTACTGTGTGGTATTGTAAGGAGAGTTCAGATTGGGTTTGTACTCCTGTGTCATATTAGGCACTTGTGAATTCACACACATCTGATCATCATGTGTTACATAAATATATTATATATGAATAAAATATATTAATTTCATACATTAATAATACGAGGGATCTTCAAAAAGTTTCCGCACTTTTATATTTTGGTTAGAAACGGTGAGGGTGGGAGGAGTAGTAATTGGTCGTGTCTGCGAGACTGAGAGAGACGCTAGTTCGTATTTAGCGCCATCTGATTTCCACCTTTTTGAACCGCTCAAAAAAGCTTTAAGGGGAAGAAGATTTTCATGCGCTGATGATACGAAAGCAGCACTGCATCAGTGGCTACACACTCAACCAAAACATTTTTTGCTGATGGCATTAAAATGGTACGACGCTGGAATGCACCGCAAAGGAAGGTGACCATGTGAAAACGTGATGTAATTTGTTTTTGAAGTTCTTAATAATAGAGTTTAAAAAGTGCAGAATCTTTTTGAAGGACCCTCATATTTGATATATATCAATAATTATACAGCCAGTTATACAATGACTGCCACTCACACTAAAAATGCGAGTCAAATCAGGGGCTGGGTTTACTCAGTGTTATTTTGGTGTACTGAGATCATTACGAGATATCTTGTTTTGCCGCTATGACACTGGAAAACAAGACAGGCTAACATGTCTATTGGTATAAATGAATGTGATCAACATTTCACATTCAACATTTACACCATTTAGCAGACGCTTTTATGCAAAGTGACTTACACTTGTGATGAATGCAATCTAAGCAATTAAGGTTTGGGACCCTTGCTCAGGGGCCAGACATTGGCAATTTTGCAGATGTAGTTCAGTACCTTAACCGGAGAGCTAGCACTGAGCCTTAATTAAGTTTCTAAGTTAAATGATCGCTTGTTTAGACAACACTTTTGTGTATAATAAAGTCACAGTGTATTCTCTGGCGTTTTCCTATTGATGGATTTAATATGAGCCTCTCAGCAGTGGTCCCACTGCCAGATTTGGAGAAATTTTTTATCTACTGTCTAAAGTGGCACCAAATCAGCTTCTGGTAAGCACATCATATTGTGTGTATACACTCACCAAACACTTTATTAGGTATGCCAATCTGAATCTGGTACATACATTCATTGATTATTTTATGAGCTACATCAACCTTACAAATTGTCCCAACAACAATGCTGCGTTTGATACACTCCAACCAGAACAACACACACTTGGTGCTTTAGTCCTATAAGGTACAAAGGGTGGCACAGTGCACAGAGCAACAGATGGGCTACAGTCAGTAACTGTATACCCACAAAGCTGATCTGTTTGGTAGGTATAGCTTTTAAAATAACCAGCAAATGTACTGTACGTACCAGATAGGTGTACCAAATTAAGTGCTCAGTGAGTTTAACTGAGTATATATCTATAATTATACAGCAATATTGATTATATATAAAATATATTATTATGCATCGCTTATATTGGGCTATGGCCACACTGCAGGTTAAAGTTTTTGCGCTTTCTTGACACATTTTGTTTTAAGCGTATCTATACAGCTAAATCAGATTGAAGTAGACATTTCAATTCTAATTTCAGTTTGATCTGAATATATGCACTTAAGTCAAAGGATTTAAGAAGTTACTCATGAAGTTTTGCCATTCATCTGCACTGACAGGATTTAAGCTAGTAGGTCAGCTTCAGTTCAGTAACCACATTCAGGCTACAGTGAACAACCGTGAATTTAGACCATGTGCTATTAATATGTTCATTCATTCATTCAGTAACTGCTAACTCACTCAAACATACTAATGCCCAAAAAAAAAAATTAAAGTAGCCAATCATACTACTGGAATGAAAAGGAAGCTGATATACTTGGAGAAAGCCCAGTACACTGACAGAACATACCAAACTTTGCACAGACACTAACCTGGACTTTAGGCTCAAACATGGGTCTTCGTGCCACCCTGTCAAAGATATAGTATACGCAAATACAATTGGTCATGCAACAGAAAAGTGAGACTATGAAAGGAAAGAAGTATCCATGAGTCATGGAGTCTGCCTTCAAATGATTTCAGTCAGCTTTCTCCTAAAGTAAAGACAAAAAAGGAAAACAATTAATAGTTTAAAAGTACTCAAAATTTTACATTACATTTACATTTTAGAGCAACCAGCAAATCTAAATAAGATTCAATTTGTTGCACCTAACCATTTGTATTTTTTTGTTTTTGTTCAGTAAATAAAAAAGTGTTTTCATTAAGTTTTATTTTATTTATTTTTATTCTAATGTAGCCAGTGGCAGATCCCACCTGAGGCTTCCCTATTAACAGCTGGAAAAGGTAAAGGCTGAAATACACTATTATTATACTATAATATACTATTATTATAATGTAATATACTATAATATACTATTTTTATGATCACTTCCTATTTTCGATCACTTTTAAAGACACTCTCAACCGATTTGGGTATGCATCCATCCTTGCAGATCACGTACACCCATTCATGCTTATTGTCTTCCCTGGGGCGGATGGGATCTTCCAACAAGACAATGCGACATCACACGGCTAGAATTGTCCCACATTGGTTAGAAGAGCATAACCAAGCCTTCCAAGTATTACCCTGGCCACCTAATTCCTCAGACTTGAACTGAATTGAGCATGTATAGGACCACCTTGATCATTGTGTTTGCTCTATGGATCCTCCCCCTCGCACCCTCCACCAGCTGTGAAATGCACTGCAGTTAGCATGGCTCCTGATACCTGTGACAACCTACCAGGACCTTACTGAGTCACTCCCAGCCCGTCTAGCTGCTGTCTGTGCTGCACATGACGGGTTACACTGGATATTAGCTGGTGGTCATAATAATGTACACCATCTCTATTCAGACTACAGCTCATGCATGTACAACATCAGTGGCCAGATCAATGCACTAAGTAAACCATTTTCTCTGAGTAGTTTTGGTCATATTTATGCTGTTTTGGTGTGTCTAGCTACATTTAGCTACATTAATTATGACGTTTTCATTTAATAGGAAGGAGAAATACCAGCTTTGCTTTCTGGTATACTGATTACAGGGCATTTTAAAGATCAAAATTCACAAAGACAGGAAAAATATTTAACATATTAACACATATTTAAACAAATAACTTACAAATGCTGTCTAACCCACAGATAAACCTCTATTGACATAACTAGCATTTAAATAGCATAGTATTATTTATTATACTCACTTTTTGTTCCTCCATTTAACATAAAACAGCCCAATGATCACAGCAATCACCAGCAACACGGAAGCCGGTATTATCCACAGATGTTGCACTAATAATTTGTGCAAAACAACAACAATAATAATATTGTTATAAAAAAATGATAAAAACAATAAAAAGCCAAATTTCATGAATTTTGTTCCAAATGAACAGTTTAAAACAATGAATAAGATGCATTTATGTTGTTTTAATTCAGTTCATTTAATCTGCCATACTTACCAGCGTCATTGGTAAAGGCATTCTTTTTTCCAGCGCTGGTGACGTTTAAAGCTGCAGAAAGTCAGAATAGGTAAAGTAAAATGTGTAAAAATGCATTATTTTGAAAGTAAAATAGATCTACTGAAATTTAATTTACAAAAAATATTTGAGTGGTTGTTTAGTACTGTAGAGTAAAACTTTGGGTTTTAAGTGAAAGTGTATATTGTGTTCTTTCTTTGTTAAAAGGTGTTATTGGTCATTGCAAACAGCCAAAAATCACTGTGTCATCAATGCATGTTGATGCACTCAAAACCTTTAAAAAAAAAAAAAAACCATATACTTGTAAGTATTTAAAGGTGAAGTCAATGACGTGACTTTATTTGTTAATAGGTACTATATAACTACACTGTATATTAGATTGATACTTACGTCTGTAACAGACCACAGAGCAGTTCTGAAAAGGAAACCCACAAAAAAGGTTTTCTGGAATCACAGCGCAGAAATTGTCTTGTATTGTTTTTACAGATGAATATATTTACATTTTTACTCTTTCAAAATGTATTAGCTTTAGTGAATCACTGCTTTGTGTGTCATCACATACTGTACAAGTTTTGGAGGAATTAAGGTTTGCATAATTCAAAGCAAAAAGAAAATAGACAAAGAAAATAATCAAACTTTTACAAATTCACTTACGTTGATGAGAATGTTGTGTATTTTTATGCGATATTCAGGCAAGATGCATGGCACAGTTGGGTCCCCAGATAGAACTCCTCCAGTATCCTTGTTCTCCTAACATAGTATATAAAAATATATTATAATACTAGGTAGCTCCAAATGAAAATGTTATAAAATATTAAAATATTTTTGATTATTTTCACAAAATTTGGGAGAAATATGTTCTTTACTCACCTGATCCAGCCATCGGAAGTCACAGTCCTTCCCAAAGCATTCGTCAGTAATATTTAATGTAACGTTTTCAGTGTAACATGTTAGATTGTAGATCTTTGAGCAACCTGAAACTAAAAGTTTGGCATTAATAAGCTACTACAAAATGTGTATATCCAATATTTCCTAAAATAAAAATCTACATTGCTGTGTTTTTTTTGTAATCCAAAAACATTTAAATTAGGTACATTCAGCTGGTGCATAAATAAAAATAAGACTCTTGATTACAAGAGATCCAGTCGTGTAGTGTGAACTGTACAGCGACCTGACGACTGAACTTGGTCTAAGTTGTGATAACTGTTCACGCTGTCAACATGACAAAACACACACACACACACACACACACACACACACACACACACACACACACACACACACACACACAAACAGCATAGGAGTAGGAACAAAGTAGAAGATAATGATAAATGTGATGCCTTTTATACTACAGTATCACAAGTAGACTAAATGTGGTGAGTAGAACATTTATTATTATGGCAATTTTCTAGTTAATCTAAATTATATCAATTGGTTACAAGGTTTTAATTTAGTGTTCTGTAGACGCTACCCAGACTACCCACTATCATACCCTCCTTTTTGGGGTCTAATTCCCTCTTTTTCGAGTTATGTTAGTGGCCACACTAGTTTGTACATCTGTAAACAGAGGTGTGAGGAAGCCGGCTGAACATCACTGAACCACACACACTAGAGCAGGGGTTTTCAACCTTCGTGTGCCAGCCGTGAACTTGCGCCCCCCCCCCTCCCCCAACTTGCGCCCCACCCCCCTCCCCCAACTTGCGCCACGCCCCCCCTCCCCTTCGTCAACCACCGCACAGAAATCATTGAGAAAGCTTCTGACAAGCTAAAAGAACATAATTAATGTTGTGCACATTATATAATTTTGCTGATTTAAAATATTATTTTAAAAAGATAATACAGTCCGACCCCATCTGAGCCGATTCTATCAGCACATTATATAAGTTCGTGGTTCACTTTGGTAATTCATAAGCGGTTCTTGCTTTTTGATGTAGATGAGAGCAGAAAATGTTACTCCACAGAGCATAGACAAAAGTTCATCAATTACTAAGTTATTTAGTTCGGGATCATCTGCTCTGACTGACAGAAAACGTTTAGCTCCACAGGCAGAACGACTCTGACTCTGTGGTAATACTCAGTATAATTAAGCCTGAGCTTTTTAAGGTAAGTGAGTCACACAAAATGTTCTGTAGTAGTTGGTGTTTATTTACAACCGCAACATTCATTATAACAGTAAACACGGAGAGATGACTTACGCTGCGCTTAAAATGAATTGACTCCCGAGTCACTTATAATCGATACTGTGAACAGAGCGTCTCTCTTAAAGACACAAACACGTCCTATAACAGCGGTCGTTGCTTTTGTCACCGGTTATCTTCGCTGTGAGCCCTATTTTGAAGGTTTTTTCAGACGGAACTAAATAACATTAAAAGTGCGTCAGTTAGTGCAGGGGTTTTCAACCTGTGGGGGGGGGGCGAGTACTTGTCTGGGGGGGCGCGAGTGCCTGACCGGGGGAGTGGCATTACGAGAGTTTTTTACTTCTAAAACTAAAGCAATTCATTTTTCACCCACGGGAGACATATTTCATTACTCTAACTGACCACACTCACACGCACGTTTAATGTTATTCAGTTCCGTCTGAAAAAAACCTTCAAAATAGAGCTATCAGATAACCGGTGACAAAAGCAACAACCGCTGTTATAGGACGTGTTTGTGTCTTTAAGAGAGACGCTCTGTTCACAGTATCGGTTATAAGTGACTCGGGAGTCAATTCATTTTAAGCGCAGCGTAAGTTTCTTTTCTCAGTCATCTCTCCGTGTTTACTGTTATAATGAATGTTGCGGTTGTAAATAAACACCAACTACTACAGAACATTCTGTGTGACTCGCTTACCTTAAAAAGCTCAGGCTTAATTATACTGAGTATTACCACAGAGTCAGAGTCGTTCTGCCTGTGGAGCTAAACGTTTTCAGTCAGAGCAGATGATCCCGAACTAACCAACTTAGTAATTGATGAACTTTTGTCTATGCTCTGTGAAGTAACGTTTTCTGCTCTCATCTACATCAAAAAGCAAGAACCGCTTATGATTTACCAAAGTGAACCACGAACTTATATAATGTGCTGATAGAATCGGCTCAGATGGGGTTGGACTGTATTATCTTTTTAAAATAATATTTTCAATCAGCAAATCTATATAATGTGCACAACATTAATTATGTTCTTTTAGCTTGTCAGAAGCTTTCTCAATGATTTCTGTGCGGTGGTTGACGAAGGGGAGGGGGGGCGTGGTGCAAGTTGGGGGAGGGGGGGGGGGCGCAAGTTCACGGTTGGCACACGAAGGGGGCGCTTGTCCAAAAAGGTTGAAAACCCCTGAGTTAGAGTAATGAAATATGTCTCCCGTGGGTGAAAAATGAATTGCTTTAGTTTTAGAAGTAAAAAAATCTCGTAATGCCACGCCCCCCGGTCAGGCACTCGCGCCCCCCCAGACAAGTACTCGCGCCCCACAGGTTGAAAGCCCCTGCACTAGAGTGGTTTTCAGCATTGCATCAGCCTTCCTGCGCTGAGTTTCAAGTTCACTTTATTATTTGATACAGCGTATATACTTCGGTGTCACGTTACATCATACTTTAAACATTTCCACACATATACCACTTTTACCTCACGAACAAAAATCACCACACACACACACGCACGCACGCACGCACAGCGTTTAACTTCTTAGGACCGTTTATATACAACTTTTTACCGAGAGAAAATAAATGTTACCTTCAGGACATGCAGCGACACTGCCCGCATCAAAAAGAAGATAAACAGATAAAGCACACAACACGCTCAGCTTGTTCATTTTGCTGCTTTTTTGTAGAACTGAAGCGGATATGAACGTACTCGGCACTCTGCAGCTACTAGTGATGGGTCGGTCGCGAACGATTCGGCTCTAAGAGCCGGTGTTACGGAGAATTCAGTTCCCCCTGTTTCCCCTTTAACGCGCATGTGCAAAAATCATGACGTTTTTTTCAGTCGCTTCGTTGAGCGTCGGTTTATTTGGAATATGTGTTTATAGCGGTATGTTCTTTTCACATTTCATGTTGTATGTTAGGTAGTTTGTGATTAAATACATACTTTAAAGTATTGAATGAACTACTGTCAGAGGTTTCATTGCTCCACCGCAAGTCAGAGGTTTTCACACTGCTGTCTTCAGCCTTGCTGTCAATCAACTATAATGAACGTGTCAGATTTTTTTGTAAATAAATCCTAATACAGGACATGCTCTTATTCACACACTAGTCTGTTTATTCTCGTTTTTTCGCACAAGATAAAGTTTTGGTGCAGATACAAATAAACTATATGGTACAGGACAATAAGTAGTCTGTTATTATTTAAGGTTATTCATCTCAGCTGCACTACCATTTACTTTCAAGAATAGTTTCATTCATGGTGATCTCTCTCGTTCATTTAAACTTCACAAACTGCATCCATGTGATTTAAAAATTAACAAACAGTATGTAGAACAAGTTTAACCTATAGATCAGTCCATTACACTAAAACACAGGGGGGGAACACATTTACCTGGAGACCTGGGGAATATGGTTCCCCACATGTATATCACTGTGTGTGTATTTATAAAACACTACAGTGATGCTGGTGATGTATTTAACTGTTGTTATTATGTAGAACAAGTTTAACCTATAGATCAGTCCATTACACTAAAACACAGGGGGGGGGGGGGGGGGGGGGGGACACATTTACCTGGAGACCTGGGGAATATGGTTCCCCACATGTATATTACTGTGTGTGTAATTATAAAACACTACAGTGATGCTGGTGATGTATTTAACTGTTGTTATTATGTAGAACAAGTTTAACCTATAGATCAGTCCATTATACTAACAGCACAGGGGGGAACAGATTTACCTGGAGACCTGGGGAATATGGTTCCCCACATGTATATCACTGTGTGTGTAATTATAAAACACTACAGTGATGCTGGTGATGTATTTAACTGTTGTCATTATGTAGAACAAGTTTAACCTATAGATCAGTCCATTATACTAAAAACACAGGGGGGGGGACACATTTACCTGGAGTCTTGGGGAATATGGTTCCCCACATGTATATTACTGTGTGATGATTCTTTTTTTTCTTTTTTTTTTATGCAAACTACAGGCACACACACATTTTAAAAACAAAATATCTGTATTAGAAATTAGTGTTAAACTAAATTACGCATATATTACAATTATGCAAATATATAATAAAGAAATCCACCTCAATGCAAATTAAAACTTAAATACATATTTATAGCTTAATAAAAATATATATTTTTTAAAACGAAATAAAATAAAATCTGGGATGTGCCCTGGGATTGACTAGCATCACATCCATAGTGCACTCCTGCCGTACGTCCAGTTTCCCCAGGAACAGTTCTGGATCCTCCATGGCCATGACCATGATAAAGCAGTTACTAAACAGAAATGACTGATTAATTTACTATCTACTTTTTAAATAAACTAAAAGAGCAACATAAAATAAAATACAGCAACAAGCAAACTTTTTAGAAATAACGTCCCAGTTAACCTTGGTCAGTTACTCTAATCTGACCATATTTTTCAGTAACGAGTAATCTAACGCGTTACTATTTCCAATCCAGTAATCAGATTAAAGTTACTTATCCAAGTTACTGTGCGTTACTATTTTTGTCATTTTCCTTAGTAAAAAGATATATTTTTGCTTTCTTCTTGCGTCTCGGGGAGTGACGTCTGTCCTATGCAACAACTAAGTCACGGGCTGCGTCCGGAATCGCATACTTACAGAGTCTGTACTAGATTGGAGGAAGTGTGCACTACTCGGCTGGTAAAGAAGTACATCTTACCAACGTCAAGTGATGACGTGAGGACGTGATGACGTAATATCACCATAGTTACAGACTCATTACAAACCCCACTCGCCAAAATTTTGGATATTTATCGTCTTTTTGTTATTTATTTGTCTTTAAAAAATTTTATTTTATTTATCTTACTTACACTTGTGAACAGAGGACTCAGTAATCAGATTACTTTTTCAAGGTAACTATGCCATCACTGCCCAGGACCTTCTTGCCGTGAGGCGACAGTGCTACCCACTTAGCCACCGTGCCGCCCCACTCTAGATGCAAATTTACAAGTAATATACACAATCGAATCTTTTTGTCTAATTGAGATGGGTCTTTGTTTTTGTGTTTTATAATTTATTGTTGTAGCACTCTGTTCCATGTTAAGTATATAAATAAAGCAATTTAAATAATAAACATTTGATACAATGTTTTTTTTACATTAGTAATTCATTTTACATGTAATTTGTTAATAAATTAATTTAAGCAACAAAAAAATCTCAGGAGCCACTTGGGAGCCGAAAGAGCCGGCTCTTTTTAGTGAGCCGAGCCAAAAGAACCGGCTCTCTAAAAGGAGCTGAAATTCCCATCACTAGCAGCTACTGCACTGAAGACGAGTCTGATCTGGTTTGGCCGTTCCCTAGTGGGCGGACCAGACTGAAGTATGAGACTGAACCCTGTTGCGATGATGGCCAAGGTGACCTGTTTAATGAGTAAATCAAAGCTTAAATAATTAACATCTTAAGTCATCTGTCAGTTTCCCCTCACAAATAACTTTAAACATGAGAGAGACCAGCTTTACCATTAATTATAAAATTAAGTTAAGCCTTCACACTAACAATTTAATTCAGTCTTCATCAGATAGCATTTTACTTTAGGTGCAGCAGATCCAGAATAAACATTGGCATCAGGGCTGATTGGGGAGATACAATAAGTGCAAGCACAATTCACTATTTAAAAATTACATGACTTACTTGTAATTTACTTGTAAATTATATGATTTTCCCCCCTTTTAGATACTTGATGTTTAAATTTGGTCTGGGTGGCCCCTATTCTTAAGTTGCTAATTTATCCTGATTACACGATGGAGTTGCTCCGAACTGAGGTGATGGTAGTCATGGTGACGAGATCGCAACACCAGGTTACGTGTGACGCAAGCACGTAAGCGTGAGCCCTCCCTGAACTCATTCAGAATGTATTTATAGCGCCTGCAGTTCGAAAAAAAGAGTCTTAACATGAGAGTCTATGAGAGCAATCCAGGGCAATTTTCAGTCAGACTGAAATCGCCCCAGAAGGGGCGGTACTATACGGAACACAACTCGACGCTGATTGGACTACGATATTCAGAGGCAAGACAGACTCCAGAACAGTCACAGCTGTAATAGAAAGATTTCTTCCCTTTTGCCCTTTGGTGGTGCGTCACCCGATCGCCCTAAGGAACGAGCTGCCCCTGGAGGCCAACATTAAAAAGTAGATCGTGATGACCTGTCGACTGAAACAGTAGATCTCAAGCCACGAAAGTATGGGCACCCCTGGTCTAGATTTACAAAATGGAGAGGTAATGAAGAAAAACAGCCACTAATACAGTGATAAGACTTGAACTCTCACAAATGACTTTTTTTTTTGCACAGATTCAACTTTATCTTTTCTGTAAAATTTTATTTCATTTTTTTTTTTTTGAAATAGCAGACAGATTGAAGGAGCAGTTCAGTGATATGTCAAAAAGGTTTGATAAAGTCAAGTACAACAGAAATGACTGAAATAAAGGTGAAAGGAACATTCATGATCTTTGAAGTTATTTCAACAAAGTTAAACGTGGCCTATTTTTGTCAGATTTTTGTTTGGGGGGGGGTCGGGCATGAACATATTTCATCTTCCAAAGGGGGTCGTGACAGAAATAGTTTGAGAACCACTGATGTAATGTAATATAAATAATGTAACGTAGTAAATAAATCATGCTCTGGGTCGCGGTGAGTGACTTTACGTGTGGTTCCAAGTGCCCCTGGAACCAGTATGACCAGTATAAAATGGTTTGTGATAATGATAGTTCATTTGATTTTTACTACCACTTTATCCTGGTCAGGGTCGCTTTGGGTCTGGCTTTTGTTCTGTTATTGTTATCATGATTTGGAACAAAAGTAGTATAAAAGCTGAGTTTTTGAGGAGCAAAGATTGACAGAGGATCACAAATGCAAAAGAAAATTATTGAAATGTTTAAAAACAGTGTTTCTTAAAGAAAGATTGGCTTTACTGTAAAACAAGAAGCCTCATGCTAGCCATGTACAGAAGTGGTATTGAGGTCATTTGATGAATCGGCAAAGGTCAAGGACAAAACAGAACTGAAAGGCCAAGAAAACTTTCAACATCTTTTTTTAGATAACTGAAGAAGTCCAGCAAGGACCTGGCTCAGGATCCTGGTCTGAAGAAGCTCGATCAGAAATTGTCTTTTCAGGGTAGCAGCCAAGAACCACTTTTATTGTAGGGGGACAGGGTGAAAAAGTTAAGATATGCTAAAGCTTACAAAGATTGGAATAAAGATCATTGAATAGGAGTGATGAATCCAAGTTCATGAAATTGTTGGGTGCAATTGTTGACAATATGTAAGAATAATATTTAATAGAATAGAATACAATAGAGTTGGAGATGAATCGGGACAGGTATAGGACAAAACAGAATGCAGACAGGCAGACACACAGGCTTTTTGGGGGGCTTTTTTATTTAGCCGGATATGGGTAAATCAGCAGAAGGATGTAGAACAGGGATTATGTCTAGACAAGTAAAAATTCAGGTAATACAGACAGAGTGACTTGTGCCATAAGCTAACTTCTCACAATTAAGGCAGGAAGTTTGCATTTTTACCAGCTTGTTTAGTTATTTACTGTCTCTCTTCTGAGATTACACCTCTTCAGCACACCACTGCATAAAAGATGGCTGATGCTACCACAGTGTTGTAAAAGGATCTTTGCAATGGTTGATACACTCCAAAGGACCTCAGTCTCTTCAGTAGGTGGAGGCGACCTTGATGGTGATGATGGTCAACTTGAGCATTCTCCAGCTTCTACTCAAGTAGTGATGGTTGTAGCATGTTGTACCAACTCAAACCCTAAAGAGGACAAAGCTGTGGTAAAACTGACAAATAACAATCATAATAATAACTTAATTAAATGATAAACTTCATTTCATTTGTTAATGTACATCCATTCCTGCATTTCAGGCCTGCAACACATTTCAAAAGACAACAGGGACAGTGGCAATTTAAAGCTGTTATTAAGATTAAAAACACTAAATAATGATGTGATTTCAAACATGTGATGTCAATAGGTGACTGTAATCATGATCTGGAACAAAAGTAGTATAAAAGCTGAGTTTTTGAAGAGCAAAGATTGGCAGAGGATCACAAAAATTATTGAAATGTTTAAAAACAATGTACCTCAAAGAAAGATTGGTAAGGTTTTGCATGTTTCTCCCTCTATACAGTGCATAATATCATTAAACAATTCGAGGAATCTGAAGGAATTTCATTGCATAAAGGGCAAGGGCACACGCCCTTGTAAAAACAGAAGCCTCACTTTATTGTGAAACAAGAAGCCTTATGCTAACCATGTACAGAAGTGGTGTTGAAATTGTTGGAGAGAGATGGAAGAATGAGTGCTTGCAGCCTTTAGTGAAACATATGGTAGGTATGTCCTGTTTTGGGGCTGCATTTTTGCTAGTTGAGTTAATGAATTTGTCCAAATGTTTTAATTCATCATGCCATTCATACTGGAAAGCACCTGATGGGTAATGGTTTTATTTTATTTAGCATGATAACAATCCCAAGCACACTGCTAATGCAGTGAATTGCAGTGAAAACAGCTGATAAAACACTGACAGTCATAGATTGGCCTCCACATAATCCAGATCTGTTAAAGATGCAGTATAAGATTAGCTAAAAAGAAAAAGAAATAAAAGGAGTCTGTGAAGTGCTAAAAGAAGCCTGGTATAATATACTTCAGAGAACAGGCCAGTCTTCCCAAAAGAGTTCAAGATGTGTTTAGTGCCAAGGGAGGTCGCATTAAATACTAACTTGTATAATACTAACTAGCTTGCCTGTGGAAGCCACTTTATTCTGAACATTGTGTTATTTTAAATGTGTACATAAATGTGTACATATATGAGAGGATTGGTTCTGTTGAAATTGTTATTTCATCTTATATGTAAAAAAAAAAAAAACACCTGTTTTATTTGTTACACACCCTGACTTGCCTTGTGTAGGAAATATGTGTTAAAATGAACTTGCATTTTAGTTTGGAATTCAAGGTGGGTAAACGACAATTATTCGAGTATTAATATTAATAGTGCCTGTTTCTAGTGCCGGCTGTGATCAGTAATGACAGTGCAATCAGATCAAGGTCCAATCATTATCTTTTGTAATGAAACTTCAAAGGAAGGCGGAATGCAGACAGGCAGACACACAGGCTTTTTTTTTGGGTGGGGGTGAGAATATTTAACCGGATATGGGTAAATCAGCAGAAGGATGTAAAACTGGGACTATGTCTAAGTAAAAATTCAGGTAATACAAACAGTGACTTGTGCCGTAAGCTAACTTCCCACAATTAAGGCAGGAAGTTGGCATTTATCCACATGACAGTCTTGCATTCAACATTCCATATGATCCCAATTGATTTGAATTACACTGAGGTCACGATTCTTTGCAGGCCAGTCAGTCTTATGTAAGATGTTCTTAGACGTGTGTAAAGATAAGCCAGAAGAAACCATTTCTAAACTTTGAGATTTGTGCTGCAGTTTTGTGCTAATGTTAATTTGTGATGCAGCTTTGAATTCCATGTGTCACGCCAGCTGTGGCTGCTCCTCCATGCTACCAGGGATCCCTGTCTCTGGAATTCTGAATTTCAGCCATTTCCTGATTGCCGGCAATTTTGTAGATACACATGTTGCCTCTTGTTTGGCCTTACCTGCAATTCTGAGTGTTCTCTTGTGCTTTGGATTTGATTGGCTGATTATTTGGATCTCTGGTGTTTGACCTTGAATTGCCTTGTGGATTTCGACTGGTGTCTGCCCATATTCCAGATTTTTCAAAAAAGCAGATTAAGCATGTAACATTATTCATGTCAGACTATTTATGAATTGATTTGTTAAAAAAAAAAAACCTAAACATTTTTCAATATTTTTTGTATCTTTATTCCAAGAAAAAATTGTACATGACATGGCTGAATCCACTAATTTGGAATAGTTCATTCATTTGGCTCATTCAGTTGGTGCTTGGTTATGAAAAGAGGAACATAAAGTGGAAAGTTTCTAAGATTCACAAGCTTTCAAGACATACTGTAAGAGAGGTTTTCTTTGTGTTGCAACAAAAAATAAAATAAAATAAAATAAAAATAAAATAACTGTTTAGGTTTTTCGACCCCCCTTTTCCCAAACTACTGATTTGACAGTATACTGTCATGACTAACCTCCCTCAGGCATTAACCACATCACAGCAAAGCACACATTAGGTGCTCCATTTCATTTCTGAGTTGGCATCTGAAGTGGTATCATATATATTTTTCTGTAGTGTCAACACTTAGTGAAAGTTTCTCAGTGGTTTTATGCAGGGCTGTACCCACAACAGCATATTATAGGGCCACTTTACAGAAAAATATTTTTAAGTTTTGATTTTGAGAATAAAGTCGTATAAGTTTTAAAATGTAAGTATTCAAAATGATTTTGAGAATAAAGTCAAAACGATTTTGAGATTAAAGTAAAAATTATCTCAAGAATAAAGTCAAAACAATTTCAAGATTAAAGTCAAAATTATTTTAAGAATAAAGTCGAAATGATTTAGAGATTAAAGTCGAAACAATTTAGAGATTAAAGTAAAAATATTATGGCCATAGCAACCTCCTTGTGTTAAAATAAGGGATGTTCATGATCTGGTAAAATTACACTTTTGTATAGGCTTCACAAATAAAGAAATCCTTAATCTCCTGCACATCAGCACCAGTTTGTTATTATTGTGAGGATGCTGAAACAGCTTTGTAATAAACTGTGTTTATTTAGAAGAACATGTGCCACCGGTGCGTTCGGCGTCTGCATCGTCACCAGCACTTCACTCGGGGCCCAAACACCATATGGCATATGGACTTGTACGATAAACTAAAGCCATATGGCATCGCTATAAATGGTTGCATTGACAGGTTTAGTCATCATGTCATGTGGATGGAAGTGAAACCATCTCACACCCCCTCACTTTTTTGCTGACCCAAACTGCCAGTTTAAAAACTAGTGGTGTAACATATACATGCAAAAACATGAGTCTAGATGACCTGTGCTAATCATTTTGATGCTAATGTTAATTTGTATTCTTTCTCCAATCAGGTAAACCTTCTTCACCAAATTGATTAGACCAAAGAAAGTGATAACAGGCAGAAGAGATGTTGGCAGACACAAGCTACAAAGGTAGGACAATAAAGGTTTAAAAACATTGTAAATCCTACAGTACGTTATGTCTTCAGATTTGTTCAGAAAATGTCTATAAATGTCCTTTGACTTTATGTGTATGCATATGCTTGTCTGTGATTGCATTACTTTTTATTGATAAAAAAAATCCTATATTTAAATCCTTTGTTTCGTGGGGTTTTGCTCTGGCACAAATATACATACATAAAATATACCAATGTATTTCAGGACCCACCAACACTGTCACTGTGTACAGTCATGCAAGCTTTACATTAAAAGGGGCTTAAAAGCTGCCATGCACAAAGAGGCTCTGACAACTGGCACTTTAAAGCATGACTAGTTTGATGATTATGTAGACAAAAACCTTCTGGAAAAATGTAGTCAAATGAAATACAGCTTTGACGTGTTGGCTTCAAGTATGATTGCAAAAGAATTAGTAAGACATTGAAACCCATCAACACTGTAATGACTGTCAAGTATCGTGGTGATAATATTGTCCTCTGGGGCTTTTCTGCTGCCAGTTGAACTGGTGCATTGCAACAAGTGCTAAGCAACTGAAATGTTAAATGTTTTTCCCTAAAGAATACTTGTTTTATTACATTGTTTCAACAAGTTTGTTTCTTTGTAGTCTCTAGATATCTTATTGACAAGTGCGGCTTCAAGTACAATCACCCCAGTGGCCAACCACCAATAATAACAGGTTTAAATAAACTAGGACTTAGCACACAGAACAGGAAACTAGTATCATTTGACTTCATGGTGCATAAACAGCTTTTATCTTAACATAAGAATGGGGCTTAAATAGCCAAACCAGAAGCACTAAAAAGTGATTAGTTAATGAAAATATGTAAATAGATGTAAATAGATGTTAATGGAGCTTTAACTTCATTGCTGGGCCGACAAGATCAGTCTGTCACTGTGTTTTTTAAGGTTCTGACACTTTTTATTTCACCATGTATATACACCGATCAGTCATACCATTAAAACCACCTACTTGTTTCTACACTCACTGTCCATTTTATCAACTCCACTTACCATATAGAAGCACTTTGTAGTTCTATTTCTATTTCTCTGCATGCTTTGTTAGCCCCCTTTCATGCTGTTCTTCAATGATCAGGACCCCCACAGAGCAGGTATTATTTGGGTGGTGGGTCATTCTCAGCACTGCAGTGACACTGACATGGTGGTGGTGGTGTGTTAGTGTGTGTTGTGCTGGTATGAGTGGATCAGACACAGCCATGCTGTTGGAGCTTTTAAACACCTCACTGTCCCTGCTAAACTAAGAATAGTCCACCAACCAAAAAAATATCCAGCCAACAGTGCCTCGTGGGCAGCATCCTGTGACCACTGATGAAGATCTCAAAGATGACCAACACAAACAGCAGCAATAGATGAGCGATCGTCTCTGACCTAACATTTATAAGGTGAACCAACTAGGTAGGAGTGTCTAATAGAGTGGACAGTGAGTGGACAAACTCCAGCAGCGCTGCTGTGTCTGACCCAGTCATACCAGCACAACACACACTAACACACCACCACCATGTCATTGTCACTGCAGTGCTGAGAATGATCCACCACCCAAATAATACCTGCTCTGTTGTGGTCCTGACCATTGAACAACATGGTAAAAGCAGACTAAAAAGGTATGTGGAGAAATAGATGGACTACAGTCAGTAATTGTAGAACTACAAAGTGATTCTATATGGTAAGTGGAGCTGATAAAACCCTGTAAGACATACCTGGAATCCACCATTTTAATTATTGCTCTGAAAGCTTCTTTCTCAACTGTCTATAGAGGAATCGTGTCCCTGCATGTGTGGATTGTTACTGCATTCGTAATGTTATTGTTTGCAATGGCCGTGGCTCAACAAACTGTACAGTATATAGTGTTTTAGTCTGTTCTAAACTGCCGACACGGCTCAATTCTTTGGCAGGTTCTTCCCGTGCATATTTAGTCTTTCTCTCTTCATCCTCTATCTGTTTTTTTATTCACCATATCGATAAAGCCTTTCCCATTTGTTAACACTGTCATACTAACGCTACCTGGCTAACTCGTGAGCTGTATCTAATCTGCACAGCTCTCCATACTGCTTCAGCTGCAAACAATATTATATGACTTGCTGCCTACTGAAGCCTACAGCTGTTGTATTAACTATTCTAGGGTATGGCAGTATTGGAAAAATATACACGGTATGAGGAATCAAAGACGGTATACCAAATGTACCGTCATACCACCCAACACCTAGAAAGAAACATCCAGTAACATAGGGCCTCCAGATTGTTTGAAAAGACAGCAATAACATATTTACCATTTTTGCTGTGTTCCTAACCACTTACAGTTGTACAGAACAGTCCATTTCTGGATGTCTGTGTAAACTGATATCAGATTTGACTGTGTTTTTCCATCCAATGCAAACAAAATAAATAAACATATAAATACCAAAGCATTTGTAACTTATGGGAGAACTAGTGCATTTTCTGAATGAAGTACAGTGATGCCGATGTTATAGGATTTAAATGTAAATATTCAGAAGTTATAGCAGACGGGTTGTTATTGATAGAGGTGTTAGCGATGTAAAAAATGGTTTCTATTTTATCTCCATTACACACTATGCCCAGGAAGTTCTCTTTTTATATCTTCAGCTGTTATATTATGTAAGCAAGTAACATGTTACTAAGCTGCCCTGGTGAACTGCAGGCCAAAACCAAGAACAGCTTACAAACATTTAAATAAAAAATGTCCATACACTTTTTTCCTCCAATTTTCCCCCCAAATTTCTCCCCAATCTAGTCGTATCCAATTACCCTGATTGCATTAAACTTCACCTCTACTGATACCCTCCACTGCTGACTAATGAGCTTCACAACTGACACACGCCCCCTCCGACACGTGTGTAGTACGGACTGCATCTTTTCACCTGCACGAGGCGAGTTCATATGCGGATCAGCCCTGTGCACAGAGAGCCACACCCTGATCAGCATTATTCCTCAACTCTGCGCAAGCACCATCAATCAGCCAGCGGAGGTCGTAATTGTACCAGTTATGAGGAACCTTGGTCCGGCTCATTTTACCCTGTGAACAACAGCCAATCGCTGTATATGTAGCCCAGCCAATCCTTGTAACTGAACAGTACCAAGGTGCTAACGTAAACTATCACTGTTAGCTGCAAGCAATACATTTTTGCAAAAAACAATACAACAAGTTCTTTATTGCGATTTATTAGAATTGTGGCTGGTCCAAGTATTTCAGAAAGAAAGAGTGAAAATTTTAAAATAAAGCAGAAAACAAAACATATTACAAACACATCAATTTAGCTGACTTTACATTTAGTCTAGAGAACCATGATACTTTAAAAAAGGGCTGCATTACTTTGTATTCAATATACAACCAAAGATATGTGGATACCCTAACAAATAATTACGTTTGGGTGTTTCAGCCACACCTATTGCTAACAGGTGTATAAAGTAAATCAGATTTTTCCAGCTTTGTGGCAACAGTTTGGAAAAGACCTATTGTTGTCCAACATCACTAATTGTTTGACTAAAGCAGCACACATTTGCACAGACACTATTTGAACTATTGGGAAAAGCCTATATGAGTGAAGGCTGTAATAGTGGGGGACAACTCCATAATAATGCCAATGGTTTTGAAATGGGATGTCCAACAACGTGACTCAGCTGTCCACATACCTTTGGCCATTTAGTGTATTTTATCAACGAATCAGTATTATTATATTAAAAGTATATTTTACATTATTATATTATTTATCATAGATGACCTATACATACACGTATAAATGATCATCAATTACCATGTACACCAATCAGCCATAACATTAAAATCATCTCCTTGTTTCTACACTCACTGTCTATCTTATCAGCTCCACTTACCATATAGAAGCATCTTGTAGTTCTACAATTACTGACTGTAGTCCATCTGTTTCACTACATACCTTTTTAGCCTGCTTTCACTCTGTTCTTCAACAGAGTAGGTATTATTTAGGTGGTGTGTTAGTATGTGTTGTGCTGGTATGAGTGGATCAGACACAGCTGGAGTTTTTAAATACCGTGTCCACTCACTGTCCACTTCTACTCCTACCTAGTTGGTCCACCTTGTAAATGTAAAGTCAGAGACAATCGCTCATCTATTGCTGCTGTTTGAGTTGACTATTCTCAGTCCAGCAGTAACAGTGAGGTGTCTAAAAACTCCAGCAGCGATGCTGTGTCTTATCCAATCATACCAGCACAACACACACTAATACACCACCACCATGTTAGTGTCACTACAGGGCTAAGAATAATCCACCACCATCCACATCTACTCTGTAGTGGTCCTGTGAGAGTCCTGAAGAACAGCATGAAAGGGGGCTAACAAAGCATGCAGAGAAACAGATGAACTACTGTCAGTAATTGTAGAACTACAAAGTGCTTCTACAGGGTAAGTGGAGCTAATAAAATGGACAGTGAGTGTAGAAACAAGGAGTTGGTCATAATGTTATGCCTCATCAGTGTGTATTATCAATATTAATATTAACTTATCCCAGCTCTCAATGGGCACAGTGCACAGAGAAATACCCTGGACAGGTCACCAGTCCACCACTGGGCAAACACACACAAACTCACACACAGTCATTTTAGTAGCGCCAATTAACCTGACTTTGTGTCTTTAACTGTGGGAGTATACCATACCATACCACCCGGAGGAAACCCACACTGACACGGGAACAAGGTTGCCAGATTGCAACAGTAGTTTCCAGCCAAAAAACTTTTTTAAAATCTGTCAAAATGCATGCTGATGTTTGGCATTTCAAAAATAATAAACCAGTTAAACCACCATGACCTACAAATTAATATCTTAAAATGTACAGATCAGTAATGTTATAAAAAAATTAATAAAGGACTAATTATTATTATATTATGCACCTTACAATCATCTGTATGTACAAGGTGATATCCATTGCTTAAATTCAGGGTCACTCTCCCATTCCTTTCGGCAATTTCGGTAATTACTGTAGCCTAGAAACGAGTCCAAAAAAAGCCTAGGCTATGCTGTTGCCATCTAACATAGTAATCACTGTATTGATGGGCATGGAAACAGTGTCTTTTGGACTGGAAAGAATTACATTTACATTTTCAGCATTTAGCAGACGCTTTTTATCCAAAGCGACTTACACACAATGAGCTGAACACGATGAGCAATTGAGGGTTAAGGGCCTTGCTCAGGGACCCAACAGTGGCAACTTGGTGGTGGTGGGGCTTGAACCGGCAACCTTCTGTTTACTAGCCCAGTACCTTAACCACTGAGCTATCACTGGCTAAGAATAATAGCAATAGTTTTTTATTTATATTTTAAGCCACCACAATGATTACAAACCAGCCCAAATTTTTTCCACCCACCAAAGCATGTTTTTCCCCGCCAATTTCCAACAAAATCCACCCAATTTGGTGGAAAACCGCCCAATCTGGCAACACTGCACAGGGAAAACATACAAACTCCACACAGAAAGGACCCTGCTCACTCAACCTGGGAATCAAACCCAGGATCTTCTTGATGTTAGGTGACAGTGCTACCCACCAAGCCACCTTGCTGCCCTATATAAACATTATTTATCATATAAATATATCATTATCATTAATATTATATTATTACATTATAACAAATATAAATGAATAAAGTATGTATATTTTGCCCTTGTCAGTTTGCAGCCCTGCAAACCACTATACAAACACACGTAATAGAATTATTTTGAGTGGTAGCTTGTGCTTCTGTAGCTAATTGAATGATGTGTGTTCGCACTGGCACAGCATTTCATTGCATAAGCTTCCACAGCCTTGTAATGAAAAATACTTGTCATATTATGCACTTGAATTCTCTATGTGTTAAATAAATGTACAGTGTCTAGGCAGTTCATTCATTTTTACTAACTGTAAAAACAAACTAATCTAGTTAGTCAGCTAAAATGTGTGCATGTATGCATGTACAGCGAGGGGAAACTAAACATCACATTTTTGGTGTCTCTGTAAAACATCCAGATGTAGTGTTTTTTCCATTAATGATATTAAATTATTGTGTAATGCTACAGTACTGGTTACAAAGCAGACCCATATCATGATGCTCCCACCACTATACTTTAGTGTAGATTTGTTGTTCATGGGTTCGTGCACACAACCTTTCTTTTTTTCTTTCTCTAAACATGATGGTTCATAATTTACTGTTAAAAATGTAGTTTTAAGCTATCGATCAAAAGGTTAAGAGTTTAAATCCCAGCCACTGTTGGGTCCTTGAGCAAGGCCCTTAGCACTTTCGGCTCCAGGAGCGCCATACAATGTCTGACCCTCACTGTTTCATTAAACATTAAAACCACGCAGCAGTTTATCAGCTACACTTACAATACAGAAGCACTTTGTAGTTCTACAATTACTGACTGTAGTACATCTATTTCTCTACCTCCTTTTTTAGCCTGCTTTCACCCTGTTCTTCAATGGTCAATTGTATATGACAAATAAAAGCATTCTATTCTGATTTGTCTAAACACTTGAGTTAAAATTTTCATACTATTTTCCATAGGCTGTAGAAATGGCAAAAATGATGGTGCTGTTTATTACTTATTTGATGACCGTGTATCAATTGTTATTGCTGCTTTTAGGTTGTCCTACAACTCTTTAGTGACTTGTCTTTTAAATCTTTAAAACTAAGTCTGTTGTAAATCTTGTATGGCACACCTTTATTGGGCCCATTTGTGATTTTATTTACTTTCCACTTGTGAATTATCAAACCAATTTGAATGACAGGGAAGTTTATGATGTTTGCTATAGCTGAATGACAGGAAAGTTTAGGATGTTTGCTGTGGCTCTATGATTTGCTTAACAACTAGGTGATTAAATATTTTCTTACGCTACCATGCTAATTTAAAAAATTTTGTCTTTGTTAATGCTTATAAATACATACTTTCTTGCTTCCTTTTTGTGATTACAAAATTTAAAGACATGGCTTTCATTGGAGGTGGATATACATATACTGGAAGGTTATTACATGTAGTTTCCCCACACTGTATCACATACTTTATAAATAATGTCTTAAAAATCTGTATAAATTAACCAGGACTTGTTTTGGGAATCAGACAGCATAGATAAAAAAAAAAACCCAAAACAATCTACTTAAAATAAAAGAACAAATAAATGTAACAAACTGTAAAGAACAAAGTCTTGTTTAGTACTTGATTTCCCTCCAATTTTCTTCCCTAATGTAGTCGTATATGCTTCACCTCTACTGATACAACCCTCCACTGCTGAGGAGCTTCGCAACTGACACAGGGGGCCTCAGACACATGTGCAGTACTGACTGCCTCTTTTCACCTGCACGAGGCGAGTTCATATGCAGACCAGCCTTGTGCGCGGAGAGCCACACCCTGATCAGCATTATTCCCCAACTCTGCACAGGCGCCATCAATCAGCCAGCAGAGATCATAATTGCACCCGTTATGAGGAACCCTGGTCCGGCTATTCCATCCCTAAACAACAGCCAATCGTTGTTCATGTGGCCGCCCAGCCCAGATGGATGGCAGAGCTGAGATTCAATACAATGTATTCGAGATTTCAGCTCTGGTGTGCTAGCATATTTTACCGCTGCGCCACCTGAGTGGCGGTTTAATATTTGATTGAGTTATTACAGCAAGTGGTCTGTTAGAATAATCCTCAATTAATTCAGTTTAACATAATGGAATAATTTGGCTCTGTTTTGGCCTCACTTCTTGTTTTTCTGTGATCAGTCTTTACTATACTGCTAGACCCCATGATGAAAAAGTAATAAAAACATTCGATAATTCACTGATCACTGATTACTAACAGCTTCATCCTGGTCACGGCTGCGATAAGTACAGCACAACCTGTCAACACTAGATGCAAGGCAGGAATACAGGCTAAAGAGTGTGCCGATCCATGCATTCACCTACTCACTCACAACAAGGGACAGTTTGAAGTAACCAATCCATTTCCAGTGTGTGTTTATGGAAAAGAAACCAGAAATGCATGCAGATGAAACACATGTTGCTTTAAAGCACCCTTTTTATGCTGTGATCGTTAAAACAGGTTGTGTTATTAAAGGTACTATACAAGACTTTATCTTTATTTACATACTGTATTTACACTATTCACACAGCAAAAGAAAACAGATAAGGAAGAAATTAGAAAAAAAAGAGCCAGCCACTAACAATTAGAGTTTTCATAGGGCATCTTCACATGTTGGCTGAAAAGACACAAAAAAGACGATATTAATTACAGTTATCAGATTATTTAATCCAACAATTTACACATAATAATTTGTACAGTATTAAATCTAAGTACAGTATTTACAGATTGTGAAAAAACAAAATAATACCTCTTATTTATCAAAGTTGCATGTGGTAAAATCTAAATGTAAAGTGGCATACCCAAATTTGTCTTAACAAGTATTCCATGTCTGACTCATAATACATTTATGACTTAATAATAGGTTAATATGGCCAAAGGTATACTATACATTCCATTCCAACACCATAGCCATTAATATAGAGTTGGCCCCTGGTTGTCTGTAACACCCTTCTCTTCTCTGGAAAGGCTTTCCACAAGATTTTGAAGAGTATATTTAGATTTTGACCATTTGTGAGGTCAGGCACAATATTGGACAAGAAGGCCTGGCTCACAATTGACATTCCAATTCATTTACATTTGCAGCATTTAGCAGAAGCTTTTTTCCAAAGCGACTTACAATTACGACTGAATCAGAGATGGGGACTCGAGTCTGCACACACAGCGACTTCAGACTCGTTTGAAATGACTCAGACTCAACTCGTGACTCGCAAAAAATGACTTATGGACCACAAAAGTCAGCAACATTAGTTATGTGTGACAATTATATATATTTATATATATATATATATATATATAAATATATATATATATATATATATATATATATATATATATATACAGTGTATCACAAAAGTGAGTACACCCCTCACATTTCTGCAAATATTTCATTATATCTTTTCATGGGACAACACTATAGACATGAAACTTGGATATAACTTAAAGTAGTCAGTGTACAACTTGTATAGCAGTGTAGATTTACTGTCTTCTGAAAATAACTCAACACACAGCCATTAATGTCTAAATAGCTGGCAACATAAGTGAGTACACCCCACAGTGAACATGTCCAAATTGTGCCCAAATGTGTCGTTGTCCCTCCCTGGTGTCATGTATCAAGGTCCCAGGTGTAAATGGGGAGCGGGGCTGTTAAATTTGGTGTTTTGGGTACAATTCTCTCATACTGGCCACTGGATATTCAACATGGCACCTCATGGCAAAGAACTCTCTGAGGATGTGAGAAATAGAATTGTTGCTCTCCACAAAGATGGCCTGGGCTATAAGAAGATTGCTAACACCCTGAAACTGAGCTACAGCATGGTGGCCAAGGTCATACAGCGGTTTTCCAGGACAGGTTCCACTCGGAACAGGCTTCGCCAGGGTCGACCAAAGAAGTTGAGTCCACGTGTTCGGCGTCATATCCAGAGGTTGGCTTTAAAAAATAGACAGATGAGTGCTGCCAGCATTGCTGCAGAGGTTGAAGACGTGGGAGGTCAGCCTGTCAGTGCTCAGACCATACGCCGCACACTGCATCAACTCGGTCTGCATGGTCGTCATCCCAGAAGGAAGCTGACGCACAAGAAAGCCAGCAAACAGTTTGCTGAAGACAAGCAGTCCAAGAACATGGATTACTGGAATGCCCTGTGGTCTGACGAGACCAAGATAAACTCGTTTGGCTCAGATGGTGTCCAGCATGTGTGGCGGCGCCCTGGTGAGAAGTACCAAGACAACTGTATCTTGCCTACAGTCAAGCATGGTGGTGGTAGCATCATGGTCTTGGGCTGCATGAGTGTTGCTGGCACTGGGGAGCTGCAGTTCATTGAGGGAAACATGAATTCCAACATGTACTGTGACATTCTGAAACAGAGCATGATCCCCTCCCTTCGAAAACTGGGCCTCATGGCAGTTTTCCAACAGGATAACGACCCCAAACACAACCTCCAAGATGACAACTGCCTTGCTGAGGAAGCTGAAGGTAAAGGTGATGGACTAAACCCAATTAAGCACCTGTGGGGCATCCTCAAGTGGAAGATGGAGGAGCGCAAGGTGTCTAACATCCACCAGCTCCGTGATGTCATCATGGAGGAGTGGAAGAGGATTCCAGTAGCAACCAGTGCAGCTCTGGTGAATTCCATGCCCAGGAGGGTTAAGGCAGTGCTGGATAATAATGGTGGTCACACAAAATATTGACAC
This sequence comes from Trichomycterus rosablanca, assembly GCF_030014385.1. Lineage (NCBI taxonomy): Eukaryota > Metazoa > Chordata > Actinopteri > Siluriformes > Trichomycteridae > Trichomycterus > Trichomycterus rosablanca. Next base: position 15,113,294 of record NC_085990.1, read on the forward strand.
TTTGGGCACAATTTGGACATGTTCACTGTGGGGTGTACTCACTTATGTTGCCAGCCATTTAGACATTAATGGCTGTGTGTTGAGTTATTTTCAGAAGACAGTAAATCTACACTGCTATACAAGTTGTACGCTGACTACTCTAAGTTATATCCAAGTTTCATGTCTATAGTGTTGTCCCATGAAAAGATATAATGAAATATTTGCAGAAATGTGAGGGGTGTACTCACTTTTGTGATACACTGTATATATATATACAGTATACAGTATATATGATCCGACATCATTCTGATAATTTCCAGTGAACTCTATTTGAACTCCTGGTGTACATCGAATAAAACTCCCAGCGATTTACAATATTTAATTGGGGAGTCAAGGTTTGCACAAGTTTTCACTCTTCACTCCCACTTTGCCCAGTATGTGTCCGGTGGCCAAGGCCATGATGATAGGATAAGACTTTGGTGATCAAGGTCATAATGGTGGAACAAAAAACCTAGATGATACAGGATGCAAACCAAATTTGGTAAGGGATAATAGGTGTTGCTGTGTTAAAGTGTAACCAATTATATTTCGTATCCCTTGTCTTAAGTGTAACTACCCAGGTTCGTGAGCGCAAGAAGGTATTGAGTAGTGAGAAAACAAGGCTTGTTTGATGCTGCACAACGGTTTTATGAATTAAACATGGAATAAAGCAGTATGGCATTCTGGGAATTTAGATACACTATATTGCCAAAAGTATTCACTCACCCATCTAAATAATTGAATTCAGGTGTTCCAATCACTTTCATGGCCACAGGTGTATAAAACCAAGGATGCAGACTGCTTCTACAAACATTAGTGAAAGAATTGGTCGCTCTCAGGAGTTCAGTGAATTCCAGCGTGGTACCGTGATAGGATGCCACCTGTGCAACAAGTCCTGTCGTGAAATGTCTTCACTACTAAATATCCCACAGTCGACTGTCAGTGGTATTATAACAAAGTAGAAGCGATTGGGAATGACAGCAAATCAGCCACAAAGTGGTAGCCACATAAAATGACAGAGCGGGGTCAGCGGATGCTGAGGTCACCAACTTTCTGCAGAGTCAATCACTACAGACCTCCAAACTTCATGTGGCCTTCAGATTAGCTCAAGAACAGTGCGTAGAGCTTCATGGAATGGGTTTCCATGGCAGCATCCAAGCCTTACATCACCTAGCACAATGCAAAGCGAAAGATGCAGTGGTGTAAAGCACGCCGCCACTGGACTCTAGCGCAGTGGAGGCGTGTTCTCTGGAGTGACGAATCACGCTTCTCTGTCTGGCAATCCGATGGATGAGTCTGGGTTTGTCGGTTTCCAAGAGAACGGTACTTGTCTGACTGCATTGTGCCAAGTGTAAAGTTTGGTGGAGGGGGATTATGTTGTGGATAATCCCCACCATATGCATGTGAAGACAGGAAGCGAATACTTTTGGCAATATAGTGTATGTGCTGTTTTTATGCAACTTTGAAAATAGGTTTTAAGGTACTGGGCCAAAGTGTCAATTCATGCACTATTTGTCAGTTAATTTATTCTTTTCTTCATGCAAATAAATAAACAAACAAGGAAAAAAATGAGATAATATTTATACCTGCTAATTTCTCCCATTATTATACACAAGCACTACAATCACAACAAGGACTGCAATCACAAACATGGGAGTGGGAATGAGCAGGAACAGACGGTTTCTGGGGTGCGCTAAAAACCCGTGAAAAACAACAATCAGCATGCAGTATAGAGAATAACAAGCAGACTTGTACGAATTCCTAATTGTTGGGACAGTATGTGATTCCATTTGACCTGTATTTCACTGATCATTACAAAAACACATGACCTAATGCTTTACCTTAAAAACATATACAGTCTCCAAATGTCATGCCTTTAATATGATCAAAAAGTAAAGACAGGAGCACATCTACCACACTTTTACATTATTTGAAGACTGAAGACACTAAAATACTGTATATACACTGATCAACCATAACATTAAAACCACCTCCTTGGTTCTATACTCACTGTCCATTTTATCAGCTCCACTTACCATATAGAAACACTTTGTAGTTCTACAATTACTGACTGTAGTCCATCTGTTTCTCTGCATGCTTTGTTACCCCCCTTTCATGCTGTTTTTCAATGGTCAGGACCCCCACAGAACCACCACAGAGCAGGTATTATTTAGGTGGTGGATCATTCTCAGCACTGCAGTGAGACATTGTGGTGGTGTGTTAGTGTGTGTTGTGCTGGTATGAGTGGATAAGACACAGCGTTCCGTGGGCAGCGTCCCATGACCACTGATGAAAGTCTAGAAGATGACTCAGATAACTCAAACAGCAGCAATAGATGAGCGATCGTCTCTGACTTTACATCTACAAGGTGGACCAACTAGGTAGGAGTGTCTAATAGAGTGGACAATGAGTGGACACTGTATTTAAAAACTCTAGAAGCGCTGCTGTGTCTGATCCACTCATACCAGCACAACACACACTAACACACCACCACCATGTCAGTGTCACTGCAGTGCTGAGAATGACCCACCACCTAAATAATACCTGCTCTGTGGGGGTCCTGACCATTGAGAGTAACAGATGGACTACAGTCAGTAATTGTAGAACTACAAAGTGCTTCTATATGGTAAGTGGAGCTGATAAAATGGACAGTGAGTGTAGAAACAAGGAGGTGGTTTTAATGTTATGGCTGATTTGTGTATATATATATATACAGTGTATCACAAAAGTGAGTACACCCCTCACATTTCTGCAAATATTTCATTATATCTTTTCATGGGACAACACTATAGACATGAAACTTGGATATAACTTAGAGTAGTCAGTGTACAGCTTGTATAGCAGTGTAGATTTACTGTCTTCTGAAAATAACTCAACACACAGCCATTAATGTCTAAATAGCTGGCAACATAAGTGAGTACACCCCACAGTGAACATGTCCAAATTGTGCCCAAATGTGTCGTTGTCCCTCCCTGGTGTCATGTGTCAAGGTCCCAGGTGTAAATGGGGAGCAGGGCTGTTAAATTTGGTGTTTTGGGTACAATTCTCTCATACTGGCCACTGGATATTCAACATGGCACCTCATGGCAAAGAACTCTCTGAGGATGTGAGAAATAGAATTGTTGCTCTCCACAAAGATGGCCTGGGCTATAAGAAGATTGCTAACACCCTGAAACTGAGCTACAGCATGGTGGCCAAGGTCATACAGCGGTTTTCCAGGACAGGTTCCACTCGGAACAGGCTTCGCCAGGGTCGACCAAAGAAGTCGAGTCCACGTGTTCGGCGTCATATCCAGAGGTTGGCTTTAAAAAATAGACACATGAGTGCTGCCAGCATTGCTGCAGAGGTTGAAGACGTGGGAGGTCAGCCTGTCAGTGCTCAGACCATACGCCGCACACTGCATCAACTCGGTCTGCATGGTCGTCATCCCAGAAGGAAGCTGACGCACAAGAAAGCCCGCAAACAGTTTGCTGAAGACAAGCAGTCCAAGAACATGGATTACTGGAATGCCCTGTGGTCTGACGAGACCAAGATAAACTTGTTTGGCTCAGATGGTGTCCAGCATGTGTGGCGGCGCCCTGGTGAGAAGTACCAAGACAACTGTATCTTGCCTACAGTCAAGGATGGTGGTGGTAGCATCATGGTCTTGGGCTGCATGAGTGTTGCTGGCACTGGGGAGCTGCAGTTCATTGAGGGAAACATGAATTCCAACATGTACTGTGACATTCTGAAACAGAGCATGATCCCCTCCCTTCGAAAACTGGGCCTCATGGCAGTTTTCCAACAGGATAACGACCCCAAACACAACCTCCAAGATGACAACTGCCTTGCTAAGGAAGCTGAAGGTAAAGGTGATGGACTAAACCCAATTGAGCACCTGTGGGGCATCCTCAAGTGGAAGGTGGAGGAGTTCAAGGTGTCTAAAATCCACCAGCTCCGTGATGTCATCATGGAGGAGTGGAAGAGGATTCCAGTAGCAACCTGTGCAGCTCTGGTGAATTCCATGCCCAGGAGGGTTAAGGCGGTGCTGGATAATAATGGTGGTCACACAAAATATTGACACTTTGGGCACAATTTGGACATGTTCACTGTGGGGTGTACTCACTTATGTTGCCAGCCATTTAGACATTAATGGCTGTGTGTTGAGTTATTTTTAGAAGACAGTAAATCTACACTGCTATACAAGTTGTACACTGACTACTCTAAGTTATATCCAAGTTTCATGTCTCTAGTGTTGTCCCATGAAAAGATATAATGAAATATTTGCAGAAATGTGAGGGGTGTACTCACTTTTGTGATACACTGTATATATGGTGTATATACTATATACTGTATAAGTAAGTAAGTCTAAAGCTGTGCAACTGTGCAAGGTTTTTATTGGTGTAATTTGAGCTGTATAAAGCTTCACATGTTTTTAATACAGGCAAATCATGATAATGCATTATTTACATAAACAATACGACTTATCAGACCACAATGCACATTTATACTGTGCATCAGTCAATTGTAGGTGAGCCTGTGATCTTGACTAAGTATCTGCATGTTCTTTACATATGGCTTCTGCTGTGCATAGTGCAGTTTTGACCTGCATTTGTGGCTGCATTGTTTACTGACAATGGTTTAACAAAGCATTCCAGAGTTCATGTGGGGATATCAATCATAGAATAATGACTTTTTAATGCAGTGCTCTCTGAATAATTGAAGATCATTAAGTAAGTTTTTGGTCCTGCCCTTCAAGGATCAAGAATTGCCATAAAGTCATGAACAAATATACCAGGATTGGGTCAGGGGATGGGGCATTTTAAAACATTCCTGCCATATTAACAACTGATTGAAACTCTGACAGATACTAACATAAGACAAAACTAGTGAGTGTAATGTGTTTATTCATCATTTTTACATCTTTATATTGGGGGGGGGGGGGGGGGGGGGGGGCGGAGCACAATCTGAATATATACTGTGATTATGGCCCTGCTGCCCTTCACACACAGAGATATCTTTAGATTTTCCTCTGATTATCATTTGCAGATGATGCTCAATTACCTAAAATCCTTTTGCATTTTTCCAAGTTATCCTCCCAATCTAGTCATTGCATTATGCATCCTCTCTACTGATGTTGATCTCCACCCTGGTTGAGGAGAGCTGAGACTGACACATGCCCCCTCCGACACGTGTGCAGTAGTCGACTGCATCTTTTCACCTGCACGAGGTGAGTTCATATGCGGATCAGCTTTGCGATCCACACATTATCCCTTGTCTCTGTGTAGACACCATCAATCAGCCAGCAGAGGTCGTAATTGCATCAGTTATGAGGTCCCGTCCGGCACCCTCCTAGAATAACAGCCAATCGTTGTTCATGTAGGCGCCCAGCCTGCTGGATGGCAGAGCTGAGTTTCGAACCGATGAGTTTGAAATGTCAGCTCTGGTGTGTTAGCGCATTTTACCACCAGCCAATCTCTTTTAAACAGGATTTTAACGTCTTATATTGACCCTGTACCAACTTTGTTGGAATATGTTGGCGGCATCAGTTTTAGAATAAGCTCATTATAATTACACGTCTTTGTAGAATTTTATAACAAGTCAAAGAGGATTTACAAATCACAGCTGATTTGATATGCATACTGTTCCACACTTTAAAATTAAGATTTGTTTGATACACACTTACCAAGCACTTAACTAGGTACACTGGTTTGGTTCATACATTCAAACCTATTATACAGGTTTGTATATATAATTAATGACTGTAGCTCATCTGTTGCTCTGTCCAATTTGTCACCCCACTGTACCCCAAGTATTCATCAAAAGGGACCTCCTTTGGTCGGATGTTATTTAGTTAGTGGACCATTCTCATACCAGAAAAACTGTTACTCTCTTACTGTTGTAACCAAGTATCATTACAATGTTATTGCAGTGCTGACACTGGTCCACCACCCAAACATGATCTGATCAGTGGTGACCCTTGTGATGATAATTGTAATACAAAGTTTAACTTTATAATATAATGTATGTATCTAATAAAGTGCTTAGTTAATAATATTTCAAGAAGAATTACAAGCCAATAATTTTTTTCTTAAAATATTGAGTATTAGTCACATAATCATGACTTTTTTAACAAGAAAAAACATGCTATACTTACACTCTTCAGATATGCTGCCAGATTTGCTGCCGTTATAAACTGCAACAAGTCAAAAAGGTTTATTAAAATGTGTAAAACAGCATTCCATAAAATGACGCGTCTTTGCATGGTTATGTAAACTTCATTCTGCATAATTGCATTTTAATGCAGTATTAAGGTAAATTACACATTTGATATGGGGTACATTACTGACTTTAGCCCATCTGCCACCCCCATACCCATATATCAATCACAAAATTTTAACTTCTTTAAGTTAACAAGAAAAAAACATGCTATACTTACACTGTTCAGGTTTGCTGTGGTTACGAACTGCAACAAGTCAAAAAGGTTTATTAAAATGTGTAAAACTGCATTCAATACAATTAGATACATAAAAGAATTTAAATACTTTGGGGAGGGAGGTGTCTTTATTTACCTTAACTTTTTTTTTTGCCTCAAACATCTACACCCATTCGACAATAATTACGAAGTGAAAACAGGGTTTAGAAAATATGCAGGTCTGGGCTCTGGCTGGGCCACCAAAGGACATTCACAGACTTTGTCCAAAGCCACTCCTTTGTTCTCTTGGCTAAGTGCTACGAGTCATTGTCATGTTGGAAGGTAAACTTTCGCTCCAGTCTGAGGTCCAGAAGTCTCTGGAGCAGGTTTTCTTCAAGAATCTCTGTGTATTTAGCTGCATTTATCTTTCCCTTCATCAGGACTAGTCGCCCCGATCTGGCTGCTGAAAACCATCCCCACATCATGATGCTGCCACCACCATGCCTTTACTGTAGGGATGGCATTAGCCAGGTAATGAGCGATGACTGGTTTCCTCCAGATGTGACACTTGGTATTCAGGCCAAAACAAGAATCTTGTTTCTCATGGTTTGAGAGTTCTTTAGGTGCCATCATGTGCCTTTTACTAAGGAGTGGTTTCCGTCTGGCCACTCTACCATAATGGCGTGATTTGTGGAGTGCTGCCTGGATGGTTGATTTTCTGATACAACCCCAATTCCAATGAAGTTGGGACGATGTGTAAAACATAAATAAAAACAGAATATGATGATTTGCAAATCCTTTTCAACCCATATTCAATTGAATACACTACAAAGACAAGGTATTTAATGTTCAAACGGATAAACTTTATTGTGTTTTGCAAATATTCACTCATTTTGAATTTGATGCCTGCAACACGTTCCAAAGAAGTTGGGACAGGGGCAACAAAAGACTGGGAAAGTTGAGGAATGCTCAAAATACACCTTTTTGGAACATTCCACAGGTGAACAGGTTAATTGGAAACCGGTAAATGTCATGATTGGGTATAAAGGGAGCATCCCCGAAAGGATGGGGCGAGGTTCACCACTTTGTGAACAACTGCGTGAGCAAATAGTCCAACAGTTTAAGAACAACGTTTCTCAACGTGCAATTGCAAGGAATTTAGGGATTTCATAATCTACAGTCCATAATATCATCAAAAGATTCAGAGAATCTGGAGAAATAGTAAGCGGCAAGGCCAAAAACCAACATTGAATGCCTGTGACCTTCGATCCCTCAGGTGGCACTGCATTAAAAACTGACATCATTCTGTAATGGATATTACCACATGGGCTCAGGAACACTTCAGAAAATCATTGTCAGTGAACACAGTTCGTCGCTCCATCTACAAGTGCAAGTTAAAATTCTACCATGCAAAGCGAAAGCCATATATCAACAACACCCAGAAACACCGCCGGCTTCTCTGGGCCTGAGCTCATCTGAGATGGACTGACGCAAAGTGGAAAAGTGTCCTGTGGTCTGACGAGTCCACATTTCAAATTGTTTTTGGAAATCATGGACGTTGTGTCCTCCAAGCCAAAGAGGAAAAGGACTGTCCGGATTGTTCAAAGCGCAAAATTCAAAAGCCAGCATCTCTGATGGTATGGGGGTGTGTTAGTGCCCATGGCATGGGTAACTTGCACATCTGTGAAGGCACCATTAATGCTGAAAGGTATGGAGCTAATTTAGTGCCAAAGCTTCGCAAATAAACAAAACGTATTCTGTAAATATGATTCAATTTGCAAACAAACACAACACGATCTACAAATAAAAAACACTATTTGTAAACAAACACAACACGATCTACAAATAAAAAACACTATTTGTAAACAAACACAACACGATCTACAAATAAAAAACATTATTTGTAAACAAACACAACACGATCTACAAATAAAAAACACTATTTGTAAACAAACACAACACGATCTACAAATAAAAAACACTATTTGTAAACAAACACAACACGATCTACAAATAAAAAACATTATTTGTAAACAAACACAACACGATCTACAAATAAAAAACACTATTTGTAAACAAACACAACACGATCTACAAATAAAAAACACTATTTGTAAACAAACACAACACGATCTACAAATAAAAAACACTATTTGTAAACAAACACAACACGATCTACAAATAAAAAACACTATTTGTAAACAAACACAACACGATCTACAAATAAAAAACACTATTTGTAAACAAACACAACACGATCTACAAATAAAAAACATTATTTGTAAACAAACACTACACGATCTACAAATAAAAAACATTATTTGTAAACAAACACAACACGATCTACAAATAAAAAACACTATTTGTAAACAAACACAACACGATATACAAATAAAAAACACGACTATCTAACGCACACAGTGTGATTTACAAATACAAAACACCACTGTTGCAAATGCATATGTGACTTTCAAATAAATGCACAGCTGTTCTCTAATACACTGCACTTCACAAACAAATAGAACACGTTTTACAAATACAAACGCTGTTCCGCAAATGCCGTTTGTGAATCACGTGACTTTTCGCACTGTTCCGGCGCCTTGTGTCAGATTTTCTCACAAATGCATCCAGACTCGTACAAATGCGTCGCACCTGAGCAGTAGGGGGCGCTGTGGTACACTTTTCAACATTTACTGTAGTGGTCAAGCAAACCTCCACTTCGAAATGCTCAATCAAATCAGCCCCCACATTGTTTGTGAAGATGTGCGCATACTAAACATTACGGTAAAGGCAAGGCAAGTTTATTTGTATAGCACCTTTCATACACAGTGGCAATTCAAAGTGTTTTACATAAGGAAAAAAAATAAAAGCATTAAAACATTCCTCAGATCTAGAACCTCAGAAAGACTTCTAAAAGCGTCTGGCGATAAATATATCAGTTAAAATAATGTACATATATCAGTTAAAATAATATATAAATATATCAGTTAAAATAATATATAAATATATCAGTTAAAAAATGAATACATTAATAAACCCATATCTTCCTGCAAATTGTATTTGGGATACAACTTCAGACTTTGAAAAAAAGGCTTGGTAATAACTGCATATAATGATTTTACTTTAAATTTTAAGTAAACTAAAATGTCATCTAAGCTCTTCCGTTTCAATTTAGATTATTATTAGTTATTAAATGGAATAATCTTGATTACATAAAGTGTTATTGTCATTAAAAGGAATGCCACTTCATAATGGATACACCACCTGTAGTTTACACTCAGTATCAGACCATTCTGATGTATCATTTCTAAATAAAGACTTTTTTTGTCACATTTCTATTATTTTCACTCTAAACTGTTATAAAAATTCTCTCATTATTATTAGAGTTTATATGCGCACATCTTCACAAACAATGTGGGGGCTGATTTGATTGAGCATTTCGAAGTGGAGGTTTGCTTGACCACTACAGTAAATGTTGAAAAGTGTACCACAGCGCCCCCTACTGCTCAGGTGCGACGCATTTGTACGAGTCTGGATGCATTTGTGAGAAAATCTGACACTAAATGACACAAGGCGCCAGAACAGTGCCAAAAGTCACGTGATTCACAAACGACATTTGCGGAACAGCGTTTGTATTTGTAAAACATGTTCTATTTGTTTGTGAAGTGCAGTGTATTAGAAAACAGCTGTGCATTTATTTGAAAGTCACATATGCATTTGCAACAGTGGTGTTTTGTATTTGTAAATCACACTGTGTGCGTTAGATAGTCGTGTTTTTTATTTGTAGATCGTGTTGTGTTTGTTTACAAATAGTGTTTTTTATTTGTAGATCGTGTTGTGTTTGTTTACAAATAGTGTTTTTTATTTGTAGATCGTGTTGTGTTTGTTTACAAATAGTGTTTTTTATTTGTAGATCGTGTTGTGTTTGTTTACAAATAGTGTTTTTTATTTGTAGATCGTGTAGTGTTTGTTTACAAATAGTGTTTTTTATTTGTAGATCGTGTTGTGTTTGTTTACAAATAGTGTTTTTTATTTGTAGATCGTGTTGTGTTTGTTTACAAATAGTGTTTTTTATTTGTAGATCGTGTTGTGTTTGTTTACAAATAGTGTTTTTTATTTGTAGATCGTGTTGTGTTTGTTTACAAATAGTGTTTTTTATTTGTAGATCGTGTTGTGTTTGTTTACAAATAGTGTTTTTTATTTGTAGATCGTGTTGTGTTTGTTTACAAATAGTGTTTTTTATTTGTAGATCGTGTTGTGTTTGTTTACAAATAATGTTTTTTCATTAATGGCTGTATATTGAGTTATTTTAAGGGAAGAATAAATTTATACTGTTATATAAGCTGCACACAGACTACTTTTCATTGTGTCAAAGTGTCATTTTGTCAGTGTTGTCCCATGAAAAGATATACTTAAATATCTGCAGAAATGTGAGGGGTGTACTCACTTTTGTGATACACTGTAACTACTGAAGTAATGGTAGTCATGTTGACGAGATTGCTAGCTGCAATTATCGCTACACCAGGTTACGTGTTACATGAAAGGGTTAAAGCCCAATGAATTTTCACTCCAAACAATGGAAAATGTGATCTGATTGACTGTTGCATGGTGGTTGGTTGACCAAGGTTGACGGGTTGGTTAACCAAGAAGGTGCGTAAGTTAAATGAATCAGCACTGCTTGTGTGTGCCAAATGATCCAAATGAATCACCCATCAAGTGACTTTGGTAAAGTGACACTAGCATCAGTACAGTTCTTTGGTAGACATTATTTTATATTCTTAGCACAAGCTCTGTGTCACAGTTACCATTTTATATACCTTCATTGTTATAGTACACAATTCAAAATGTATAATATTTTAACCATTTTGGGATCCTGGGTTCGAATCCCTAGCTGTTCTGTTTGTTGGTCATACGTCTACATACAGACGTGACTGGCTTTGCATTGCGCCCTGTGATTCCATGCAACCCAGATGAGGATAAAGTGGTGTAAAAAATAATTAATTAAACGCATTTGAGTTGCTGGGACCTTTAATTAATTAGTGCGTGTTATTTTGCATGCATTAACAGCACCTTTCAGTACATTTGTGAATCGTGAATTGAAAGCTACTTACATGAGCACTGAAGTGTCCTGATGAACTGCAACACAAAATAAATAAATCACAAAATCAATCATAATCATGAAAAAAGCAGCACTATGTATAGAAAACATTTATGAAAACATTACTGTCTTTGCTAACTAAGTGTATCCGTCCACACGAACACGAGTCATTTTTAAAAATGTAGGATCTGGTCGTATCCAATTACCCAATTGCATTAAGCTTCCTCTCTACTGACTGTCACACAACATGTGTGCAGTAGTCGACTGCATCTTTTTACTTGCACGAGGCGAGTTCATATGCGGATCAGCGTTGTGTACGGAGAGTCACACCCTGTCCACATTATCCCTCTACCAACCAGCAGAGGTCATAATTGCATCAGTTATGAGGTCCCTATATGGCTTTCCACCCTACATGAACAACAAAGCCATTTGTTGTTCATATAGCCACCCAAATTCGAAATGTCAGCTCTGGTGTGCTAGCGTGTTTTACCACTGCTCCAGCTGAGCAGCATTTTTCGATTTCTACTTAATGAAAACAGTATTTAAGGTCACTGAAAACTGGTCATAATTGCATCAGTTATGAGGTCCCTATCTGGCTTCCCACCCTGCATGAACAACAAGCCATTTGTTCTTCATATAGCCACCCAGCCCAGCCGGATGGCAGAGCTAAGTTTCGAACCGACAAATTCGAAATGTCAGCTCTGGTGTGCTAGCGTGTTTCACTGCTGCGCCACCTGAGATTTCTCTATAATGAAAACAGCATTTAAGGTCACTGCTTGGTCTGACTGCTTGTATTTGGACTTGAACATAGGGAGAACATCCTCATGCTGTGGGGCGATAGCACTTCCCTCGTGTTGTCCTTTATTTTAAGATACACAATAGAAAGTATTGTGCTGCATTTGTGACACAACCAGTCTCTTTTGCTTGCTCTTGCTTTGCCTCTGAATTCATTGTATTTGCTCACAGCTGATCTTGGACTGAGAGTTTTGCAGAGACACATGGAATTTTAGATTTTCCCTTTTTTTTTTGCATTCTATATTATTATTATTGTCTCTTATTAACTAAATAGCAGTCTGAAAGGTTGTCATATTCACATGTTTTCTCCAAGTATATTATAGCAAGTATGATATACCTGGTATATACTAGGCTGGTTTTGTTTTTCCATTGTTTTTGAAGCTATTTTGATGTATTTGATGTATTTGGTGTGGACAAGGCTTAATGCTGTTCTAATTAACCTACGTCAGACCGAGGGCAGTTGACGTCGAAGCGCAGGTCTTGACATTCATTTAGTGTGACTGAATCAGAGGTGGCCGAGGTGACTGGCTTGACTATGGTGATCTTCTTTTTGTAATAATTGACCAGAGCCGTATTCCTCTAAAGGGAAAACAGAAACAGGGGAAAGATATAAAGACAATAACTGTACAAAATAGCAAGGAATATAGGAATATAGCAAATAGACACTAAATTGGCTATTATTAATTGCTGCTTGGTGCAAGTAAACAAATAGTGTATGGTGCCATGCAAGGACCAGCATGTTGTCATGCTAAGAAACAGCGGCTGTGCTGAGGTTTCTCAATTTCTTTTACTTTGCACAGATAATTTTTACTGATGATAGGTTACTTCTAGATTTTTCCACATCACATATGCACTTCTCAATCAAAGTATGTGTGAATGGAATTAAATGATATCCATTAGATCTCGTGGCCCAATGGAAAAGGCATCTGACATTAAATCAGAAGATTGCAGGTTCAAGTCCTGCCGGGGTCGAAATTTTAAGTGATAGAATAAAATTATAAAAATGAATCAAGGCAGACTTAAATGCTGTTAACCACACTGTCTAAAAGAAGATAAACTGCATGATAGAGTTAAGCGTTAAAATCCTACCATGCTCCGTGGTGGCGATAAAAATGCTAAGCAATGTCAGTTGCCTTTGATTTTGGTTCAAGATGGCAAAAAGGTGGTGCAACATTCTAACACACTAGCACACCATTGTAGAATGTTGGAAATCGTGACTTCATATCTCAGCAGAACCGCTGACTTGGCCGGGCGTCCTTACAAACACTATTGATCATGTTTGAGGAAGGAGAGGTCAGAAGGGGACTTTTCTCAGGGAAGCTGCGATACGTGATCTCCGGGACTTTTCCAGGTATATGTGCAGGTGTAAGCATTATATTTTAGTCTGGCCAGCACAATGGCATAGTGAGTGTACCGCATAGCCCCATGGTCCTGGTCACCTGGGTACAAACCTCACCTTTATTCACATTTTTTTTTTTTATTAGGATGTTTGGTGTGCGTTTTCTCTGGGTTCTCCAGAATCCTCCAACATCTTCTCACAGATATAAAATATAACTGAGCTAGGACTGGTGTGGTGTTTATGTATAAAGCTGTCTGCAGTTTTACATATACTGTATTTTGGATATTAGTGATATGACTAATATATGTGGGGTACAAATGGGTTGAAATACATCAATAGCTTATGCTGAACCTAGGCCAGGGGTCATCAAACTACGGCCCGATGCTTTCATTTGACCGGCCCCTTTAACAACAGTAGCAATACATGTTGTCTCCCTGTTCATCTTTAAACTCACAGTATTATAGCGGGGAAAAAATAACAGAAAAAAACAAAAATCGGCCACCTGCAGCCTCCGTAGATTATACGGCAGCGATCCAACGGGTGTACCACTGTACCTGTGAGCAGACTTTATCGAAGTTTAAACACCTTAAATCTCCAACCACATTCAGACTCATTCATTATGAAGTAAAATTATACTACAGTTATACACAGCAGACAATACATCCAGTATACATAGTAAATAGCTTTTTTTGGGGTGTGTTTACTATTTCATCTGCGGTCCGGCCCCCCGAAACACTGAAGAACAGTAATCCGGCCCTAAGTTAAAAAGTTTGAGGACCCCTGACCTAGGCCAACCATATGTCTGCATGATTTTGGACAGTGGGAGGAAAACACAGATACAAGGAGACAGAAATGCAAGGACTGAACCTAGATTTCCAAGACACATGTTGATGTACTGTATATTATACAATATTATATGCATATATTTCTAAAAAGTATAGACATTATACATGGTTTAAAACATTTTGTAAATAAACTTTAATGTTCATGCATTATTGTCAGTTTAGCCAGGATACAAAAAAGCAAATGAATAAAACATTTACCATATTGCTCCACTGGGCCTCACAGCTGGTGTCATCCATTGCCTTTTTAAATAAAGAAGGCAGGTTGTAGCGAATAAGGCCGCCCGGCAGAAGTGTGACAGCACACTGAATGTCACCAGTGGGTGCAGCAAGTGATGGAAGGATCCATGGCAGCATAACCAGAACTAAAATAGAAACACACACAAAGCACATATTTGATCAGATACACATTTAACTTAAGTCCTCACTGTTTACACATCATATGAAAACTTCAGGTTTATTTAGCACTGTCATTTTACATAAGTCCTAGTGGATACTGTTGTAAAGGGGGATTTATATCCACTAGATGGTGCAGTTTCACTTAGGATGGAATTGCTGAGCTGCCACGCTGCACGTCTGGGCAATATTGTCCTGCAAGTGAGTATTTAAAGCTGTTATGAAAACAAAAGGTGGCTTCTAAAACGTTATTTGTTCACTACAATACATTTGTACTTTACAATTGTTCTAAAATGCAGACAATACAATAAAACTAACAAGCAAGAAAATCACTGTCTGATTTACAAATGTAAGTTTTCTTTATTGATCCCAGTTCCAGGTTTATGTGAATAACAGTAACAACAGGAACTAAGTACAGTACATTGTCAGTACTGACTCAATACAAAACACATGTGCCTTTCTGTGCTATTATTACTCATCACTATGGCTTTTGTTGCATAATCCCTTCCTGAGAATGACGTCTGAAGTCATAATCATTAATAAGGAATGTTATTTCATATATAAAGTAATAAATGTTTTACTTTTAGAGCTGTTAAAGTCTTCAGAAAAACCAAACTAGAAAACAGTGTTTACTTATGTTCACAATGTAAATACTAGGGGTGTAACGATACATCGTTTCACGATGCATTGCGATGCAAAAATGTAGCGATGTGCATCGTGGACATCTGCGCGATTGTACGAGTGCACGTGCGTTCTGTAATTTATTAGTGATGGGTCGGTCGCGAACAATTCAGCTCTAAGAGTCGGCTCTTTAAAATGAACGGCAGGATCCGGAGCCGATTCGTTTTTTTTTCCGAGTTTTTTTTCCGTTAAAGCCGCACGTGATTGGTCAAGATGCGTGGTGACGTTTGTGTGTTTACACTGAGCAGGAGGGGCGGGGTTACACACACACACACACACACGGACAGCGTGCACATGAACAGGAGGGAGTGAGAGAGAGAGAGAAAGCGAGCACCTTTTGGTCTAATTGAGATGGGTCTTTGTTTTTGTATTTTATAATTTATTGTTGTAGCACTCTGTTCCATGTTGAGTATATAAATAAAGCCATTTAAATAATAAACATTTGATACAATGTTTTTTTTTTTACATTAGTAATTCATTTTACATGTAATTTGTTAATACATTAGTTCAAGCAACAAAGAAAATTTGTTTAAAGACTCAGCTCAGCTCAATGAGCTTGTTTGATTACTTCGATTTTCAATTTAAGATGGCAATAAGTAACTTAAATTTGGTAAACCTGTTAGGTTACAGTAAAGTACTCTGTTCTTGGTAATTACCTTTAATTGCAAGGGACTGAAGTTTTTTTTTTGTTTAAAAAATGTACAAGAAAATGTGCATTGTTTTGCACTGTTTACACTTCAAAAAAAATCGTGAGAAAATCGAATCGTGAGCTCAGTATTGTGAATCGAATCGAATCGTGAGCAGAGTGTATCGTTACACCCCTACAAGGGACTGAAGTTTTTTTTTTGTTTAAAAAATGTACAAGAAAATGTGCATTGTTTTGCACTGTTTACACTTCAAAAAAAATCGTGAGAAAATCGAATCGTGAGCTCAGTATCGTGAATCGAATCGAATCGTGAGCAGAGTGTATCGTTACACCCCTAGTAAATACTGTAATTTGACCTGAGATATCTAAGCAAGTTCATAAAAAGTGTGTAGGTATACATGTCTTTCACATTAGACACTAGTCATGTTTTACTACTGAAAATTATTCAGATAGATAGACATAGTCATTGACTGTTTAAAACCTGTAGAACATGTAGAACTTTCGGAAATCTTTCTAGAAAATTTCAGAATCTTAAGTATTTAGTGGGTTAAGATCTGGAACAGTTACATTAACTGTTGGTTAACAATATTTCCTCTTGCAATCACACTACATATTGGCCAGAATTAAAGAGTAAATTGGCCCATTGCAGATGACATTTTTTGGCTTGTGCATTTCTATTATAATGGAAACATTTTACAATAGTTTACAAATGTTGCTCTTTCTCCCATTACTGGTCAGAACCTCCTACAATTCTGATAAAAGTTCAAGCTTTCTGACACTCATTTCAGGTTGGTTACTTTCTTTCCTGCAAGATCATTCTCTATCTGCCTGTTACCAGCAACAAGGTTATTCCAAGCATTCGCAAGTGGTCTTGCATTTTCAAAATCCTTTATACATTTTAAAAGGATTTAAAAGGAATTCAGTACCCCTGTCTACTGTTTGCCAAGAAGCAGCCCCATATCATGATGCATTCACCTCCATTTATGCATATAGATATAGTCTTCTTTAAATCAGACATTTAAAACACAAGTACGTATGTACAGCCTACAGTTAAAATTGTGTTTTTTTTGACATTTTCGGAATTTAGCAGATGCTTTTATCCATTTATCCAAAGCAACTTACAGTACTGCGACAGTATACAGTCTAAGCAATTAAAGGTTAAGGCCCTTGCTTAAGGACCCAACAGTGGCAACCTGGCAGTGGTGGGTCTTGAACCAGCGACCTTTCGATTACTAGTCCAGGACCGTAACCACTAGGCTACAACTGCCCTTGTAGCATTTGTATTACAGAAAATGTCATGTAAACTTTACAATATGAAATGTTGTAGCTTAATACAGCACGTCACTGGAGAGACATTACGAACGCAGTAACAATCCACTTATGCGAGGGCATGATTTCTCCACAGGGGCCGAGCACATCTTATAGTTCTCACATCCTCCATTTTATTTTGGATTTAAAGTAAAATTGTACTCAGCAACGATAGAAAGTCAGTGCTTAGCCTAGGTGGTCAGTAGGAAGGCAGCCAGGATGGCTAATGTTAGCGGCCTCACTGTCTCCCGGGGACTTGTATGCATGATAGGCAAAGGTATTAAAGCCAGGATGTGTGTGCAGGAGGCAATAAAGGTAGACAGTTTAATACTGGGTATAATATTTAAAACTTGCTGTACTGGGCTGCACACTGAGCAAAAAGACACTGCTGTTTCTCAATCTGCATTCTATTTCACTTTTAATGCACTTAAAATAGTATCCTCACTAGAGCCAAAGAGGTAATTTAGTACACTATTTAGTGAATAGTGTGAATAGTATTTGGGTCACAGCAGCCCTGATATAGCAATACAAATAAATATGTGTAATTTTGAACAATTTACATTCAATCTATGGTGTGCTTTTAATTCTTTAATTTTAAGATGAGAAAGTTATATGAGATTATTTGAGAAAGACAATAGATAGGCAGCAGTAAAGGGGTGTATGTATTGTCCTCTAGGAGTGTATTGCCACTTTGCACCCAGTGTTTTCCACTTTTTCTTTAGTGAAACAAGTCATGAAAATGACTGAATGATGAATTCCTTTTTCAAAACCACTCTGTGTATGTATCACAGCTTATTAGTGAAATGAGAATGAATCATTATAATCTGCCTGAGGAGACCTTGATGTAAATTTTAAATCCTGGGCAGATATCAAGCCCAGGATTTAAAATTTACATCAAGGTCTCCTCAGGCATCTTCTCCGGCCTAATGTTCTTAAGAAAGAACGGGTTTTCCCATTAGAACCTTGTTTGCAAATATGTAGTTAAAGGGTATTACTGGGGGTTCACCTCAGATTTCCTCTAACACAGTTTAGGCAAATGTTTTGGCTTGGGATGTGGAGTCAAATTTATTACTTGGTCTGTTCATTTCTTTACTGACTCACACGGCACGATTACTGATCTGTAACCCTGATAAATTGCCAGATTTTTTCCTCTTTAATGTGGCCTATTATCTGTGCAATCCAACCGCACAGATAAACTAACATTGTTTAGATTGGGACAAAAAATAACATGGTTGCATGATAGTACTGTACTGTACACACCCTCCCATAACTGGTAATGTGGCTGTGTTCAGAATGAACCAATCACATTAAAGCTCATGTTAAATAGTGGCAAATGACACCTGCCATCAATTAAAGAGACTCCGATTAACCCCATGTAAGGTTCAGTTAATCTAGTAGGATTTAAGTGACATTTACTTAGTTGCATCTTACAGCAAAAGCCACGGCCCATAAAGAGCTTACAAATCATTAAAGGGATCTCATTGTTGAAAGGTATTAGTCAGGAAAAGGGTATAAAAATTCCAAAACATTACATATACCATGGATGATGGAACCACAGTGAAGACAGTCATCAACAAGTAGAGTAAATATAGACGGTGACATTACCAAGAACTGGACGTCCCCACAAAATTGATGATAAAATCTGAAAAAATCTGAAACTGGGAGGCCCCCGAGGGACCTACAGCAACATTAAAAAGCTGTAGGAATTTCTGGCAGGTACTGATTGTGTACCACATGTGACAACAATCCCCCGTATTCTTTCTATGTCTGGGCTGTGGGGTACGGTGGCAAGACAGAAGCCCTATCTTAAAAAGAAAAGCATCCAAGCCTGGTTGAACTAAAATCTACATGTGGGAAAATGTCTTATAGTCTGATGAGTCAGAGGTTGAACTTTTTGTTCGTTATTTTAAATGGCATGTGCAAAACACAACACTGCATCATCAAAAAAAAAAAACACCATACTCAGTGAAGCATGGTGTTGGTAGCATTATGTTTTGGGACAGTTTTTTTCTTCAGCTGGAATGGGGGCTTTAGTCAAGGTGGAGGACATTATGATTATGAACAATTCTAATTGTCAATATTGACACAAAACCTCTACTAATAAAACCCCGCTCTGTACCACGCAACCTCTGTACTGACCACCTTTGGTTCTAACAGGGTTTTAGCAGATTTGTATTCTTGGACTGTTATCTATTTTGACTAGAGTAAGGTAATGTTCACTACCAAATGCCGAAAATGTATTGGCTAAAATGCTGAAGATGTAGAAGAATTTCACTTTTTAGCATGACCAAAATTCTACACATGATTAAAAGAATGGCTTCACCACAATACGTTTTAGAATGGCCCGTCCAGAGCCCAGACCTAAATCCAGTTGAAAATCTGTGGGGTGACCGCAGGAGACTGCAGGACAACCCTCACAGTCTGACAGATTTGGAGTGCTTTTGTAAGGTAGAGTGGGCAAAGATTGCTAAGTCAAGATATACCAGACTCCTATCCAAAAAAAGAATGCTTTCATAAAACCAAAACAAAGTATTAGTTTAAGGGTGTGCATATTTATGCAACTACAATGTTGTTAGTTTTTCCTTTCATTGTAATAGAGCTGTGACACGTCTGTAGTTGCATAAAGCTTACCTACAGCATGGATATTTACCTCTGAGTATGAGTCACAAAGAAGGTTCTGTTTTAGTTTTTTACGCTGTTGTTTAAGTCACGACCATAACAGTACAAGGATTTGTGGTTTCACATGGAGTAAATACTTATGCATCAAGACATTTTCTACTCATGACTGTAACTACTGTGAACAACAGAGTTTTGCACAGCATCCATTTTAACCACTCAGGTTTAGGAAATAAGCAGCCATCATGTGACTGAGCTGCCTGCCATCTTGTAGGGGTAACTACATACAACAAAACTTCCTGAAACTACTTTGATTTTAATTAAGTTCATGGTGCAACATTATATACAGCAATGATTATATTATATACACTAATATGTGCATAGCAGTGCAACACATTTACTCGTTACATTTATTTTTAAAGATGTACTCAATAAAAACAAGCACCAAGCTATTTCTGTGTAGACACCCAAATGGTGGAATAAACTTTCTCTAGGGGCATGTTCAGAAACCTAGTGAGCTCTTTACATAGACAGGCAGCATTTTACGTCATCCTACGCGCGCTCCCGAGAAGTAGGCTGTTCAAATTCTTAGACACCTTAAAATGCTGCCTACTAAATCACCTTTAATCTGAACGGTATTTTGACAGAATAATGAGGGAGCATCCGATGCTGCCTTAACGGTGAAGGCAATCACAGCATTCAGTGCGGCACAACTTTTCTCACAGAAAAATAAAAAATATGGCAAACAGTGCAGAGAAACGTACATAAATTATTATTGATTTTTAAATTGTATAAATTTGCACAAGTGTGATTTTAACCATTTTCGGTACAAGGAGGGAGATGTTAATTGACATGCTAGTGCATTGTGTCACCTCGCATTGGTTTGAATAGCATGAGGCTTACTGTGTTAGCTTAGTAAGCGTAAAACCTGCCTTATATGTCAATGACTTATTAGAATCCTCTTTACTTGGGCAGCTGCCTATGTAGACAGTAAGACAGCAAGGCAGCTCACTAGGTTTTCGAACACACCCTAGGTGTCTAAACCGCTGCATCTTCAGCTGTCATTAACAGACAACTAAAAGTCTAATTTACACTACAATTAGCTTCACTACCATTTAAGAGGGTTTTAGCTGAGCTGTATTTCTCACCTGCTGCTTAATTGCATGAAACATAAATAATTAAAAAATTAGTGTGGTCTCTAACCTTGTGAAAATGGTCAGTTAAGACAGTGTTGTTTAAAATAAATTTGACCCTACTATGTGAAGTAGAAATCTCAGTTTCAAAAATCATACAGTACATGTTAAAGTTTTGGAAGCCTTTTCTTGACTGAATAGAGTAAAGATTGATTTGGTCTTCTGTTGGTGTAGAACAGTGTTTCTCAACCTTTTTTCAGTCACGGCACCCTTTAAAAGTTTTCAAAATCTTGAGTCACCCCAGTCTAAAATGTATTAAAAAACTTACACTCTGCATCCCTCGTACTGCTAACACACAAAAACACTACTAAACGGAAGAGACGTAATGTGGTTGTATTGCATTAAGCTTCAGAAATGCTGCCTTAACGGTGAAGGCAATCACAGCATTCAGTGCGGCATAACCTTTCTCACAGAAAAATAAAAAATTTGTTATTTTCAAACGTAAATAAATTATTATTGATTTTTAATTTGTATAAACGTGTACAATTGTCATTTACTTGCAAATTTGGGCTTGTCAGTGAATTTAACCGTTTTCGGTACAGGGAGGGAGATGTTATTTGACATGCTAGCGCATTGTGCCACCTCATCCTATTGGTTTGAATAGCATGAGGCTAACTGTGTTAGCTTAGTAAGCGAAAACTGATGGAATCGCTGTCTCAGTAGTGTCTAAATGGCTGGCAGACTTCCTGACTGATAAACATCTACAGTAGTGCTACATTAGCATAGTAAATGTATTCCTTCATTTTTGTACTAACACTCTTTTACACACACACACGTGTACACCCATTTAACTGGTCACTCCACCCCATCCCTAAATCACGTGCACACATACCCCATCTATTTCCTGAACCATGTATGTAATTTCCGTTTGCAAGAGTTCAGCACTGCATTTCAGAGAGCACATTTTATATGATGCAACACTGGGATTGACTTTCATCAAATATCTTTTTGACTGAAGTGGCTATGACTAAGTACATTACCATCAAAAAAGAATAAACCTATTAAAAAATAAATTTGTCAACATTTACATTTAGTCACCAATCTATTTATTTGATGATACATATTCGGAATGGTGCAGTTTTTAAAAATATGTCTTTTAGCACACCCTGGGCTTCAACAGCTTTTGTTTCCCTGTGATTTTGGAAGGTGCCCGTGGCAATGGGCTAAAGATGTAGATGAAAGGTCAAGAATCATTGTGTTCCACTGGAGTTCCTGCACACTAAACTCATCAAACAAATTCCTTTAATAACCATTGTGTACAGGGGCACAGCCATGCTGGAACAGAAACAAACCACCCCTATACTGTTGCCACACATTTAGAGGGCTTTAAACTGTAGACATGTTTACATCCCATTCCAAACCCACAAGCATTAATAGAGACCCCCATCCCCCTTCGATTTTCCATTAATTCAGGTTTAAGGTGTGTCCAAATCACTGGGCAAAACCTAGGAAACACCCTGGAATGGTCACCAGTCCATCACAGAGAAAAAACACACACATACATACACTGACATGCACTGATAAGCCAAAACAATATGACCACCCCTAAATAGCAATGCCTACAGTGGCAGAAGAAATGTTGCCAGGTCCACTGAATCCCTTTTTTCCAGGATCATGTGGACAGCATGTATGTTTGTTAAAATTGCAATACTGTAGTTGATGTTCTGCTGGGAAAACCAGCAAGATGATGAGGATCGTAATTTGACAAGGGCCACTTACCTAAACATCATGGTAAACACCAATAAATGTGGCCTCTTTAGAAGGATAATGCATCCTACCATTGTGCAGGAAATGAGCAGAAAGTAATAAAATGGCTACTGAGAAGAACACAAAGCATTTATATATGTTGCTTCAGATAAGAATGCCAGCTAAATGCTGTAAATTTATATTTAAAATTAGCATTAATTGAAATTTTTAATCGAAGTGCTTTATGTAAAGTCCCCTTGAGTTGAAATCATTTTGGACTGATAGATTTACTCTGAGTTATGCTGGGTTGTCTTTACAGCCACATAGCTGGGTTTAACATGTTTGAGTAATAAATAGGTCCTCATAACCCATATCAAATTATTAGCAGAGTAGATATATTACTTTCATATCTGCACTGACACTCAGTTACACACATACATGCACACACACCTCGACATGCTGTCCCCACTCTTAGAACACGTGCACATTCACCCACACACAGAGCTCAAAGCTGGGATTTTCCATCGCAGGACCTTCGCTCTGCTTTAATAATAAGCTCATTCTATTAAAGATACTGTAATGCAACACAGTGGTTGAATTTCATCACATAAAATGTAGTTTTACTGGGTTATTAAAAACTCTGTTTCTATGTAGATACTTTGGTGGATTACCAAGACACTGATTTAAACAGCTAATGCAGTGCCTGTGGGATTTTGTGCCTATTAGTCAAAAATGCATTAGTGAGGTCAAGAACTGATGTTGGACAAGACCATCAATTGACCATCCAGTTTATTCCAAAGGTAATAGGCTGAAGGTGTAGATGAAAGGTCAAGACTCATTGTGTTCCACTGGAGTTCCTCCACACTAAACTTATCAAACAATTCCTTTAATAACTGCTGAAACAAATGTTCCCTATACTGTTGTCACACATTTAGAAGGATGTATTTTATTTTATATAACTGGTTTTATACTCCTGCTAGCAATGGGTGTGGCTGAAACACCCAAACTCAATAATCACAACAAGTGTCCACATATTTTTGGTGTTATAGTAAGCTTTCATCCTCAATTCTTCATCTCCTCACACAACCATTAAAAAAAGAAACAGTCACCTGATAGTCACCCCACATCTCACCACCATTCACAAATCAAAGAGCTATCACGCCACTGCATGACTCATAAGTGAGAAAAAAACAGCATAGCATCACAGACAACACTTCCTGTGTTAGAATGTCTGCACACAGTAAATAATACATAATAACAGCTTACCAATATTGCCATCTATTAATTGTCCAGATCTGCTTATTTATGGCTAAAATGGGATGTGTTCAAAATCTTATTTAAGGTATTAAAGGTGCTAATCTAATAACAATTAACCACAATTAATCATCTAGTTCCACAATCATACATTTACACACACGACTTCATTAATATCACCAAATCATTGTGCCATCATGTTTTATCAGTATTGTTGGTCAAAGCCTTTAAACAGCAGATTAATCATAACCCATTTGTTTTTGTTTAACACTCTATATAGTCAACAGTATCTGGACACATGACCATGTTATATTATTAAAATAACTTATCTGTAAAATATCAGCAGTTTATTAGTATAATGTTCTTCATGAGTATGCTTGGGTGATTTTCATGCATTTTGGCAACCCTGATGACAGCACAGTTTGGAGATTTGCTGCAGCAGCTTAATTGAGGTAAGTGTTTTCAGTTTATTTTAATATTTTAAATGATAATAAAATATGTTTGAAATATTACTAACCATATGTTTAGTTTAATTAGTTAGCTTTAGCTTACTTAGCTAACTACAGCAGATATAGGAATTTAACTCAGGGAAACATTTGTGAGCGTGGGCAAAAGAGTTATATACGTTAAACCGCCATATCAGTAACATTCATTATTATTTATTTCCAATGTTTTAACCATAGTTTGTTTATTAATATCTTATTTTGCTATTTTTTAACAGTGTGGAGCCAACATCAGACATCCCAAGTTGCAAAAACTCATTTTGGGGAGGTACGCCCGGACCACACTACATGACTGGATCTTTTGCACTTGGGAGTCTTTCAGTCGGTGTGCATTTCACCCTACACGACTAATCGGGAATAAGGGGGTTTCACACTACACGATCTATCACCAACTGGAATCGCAGGCGAGCTTCTCTGATCTCCCAAACTACATTTTTTTTAATGATACCACGTCCAAAAATGCACGTCAACAAGTAGCGAGTGATCAAAGTTTGTGCGCTGATGTGCAGCGTAAAATCAAGGAGGAAAAATAAATGAATCTGAGTGGATTTGGCAACACGAACAGTATGGATTGTTCTTTAGTAAGCTGGAGGTTAATTAATATTTTTGCAATGCAGCGTTGGTGTTTTGTAGAGAATAATCAAGTCAGAAATACTGTAAAACGTGTGTGCCGGTGTATTCTGATATAAACTATATTACGCCCCTGTCCCACCTTTTTACACACCTCTCCTGCGTTTCCCCTCACACCGCATCTTGTGTTCTCATTGGCTGTTCGACAAAGCACTCATTGCCAGTTGTGCAACTCAGATTCAGATATGTGACATGCTAGAAATCTCGATATAGAGCGCTCAGCAAACGCTGAGTTGCTCCCGAGCCGGCAAATCTAGCGCCGACCAGTCGCCGAGCGAAAATCAGGGCAAAAATCGTGTAGTGTGAACCAGAGCGGTAGAGAGAACAGAGTGGCGACACTCCCATAGGGAACCGTTGGAAAGGGGGCGGGACATTTTTTCTGCCCAGCTTCCGGGTTGTGGAGCTCTGTATAGTTCCAAACAACCCATAGAGCCCCATTCATTTCCACTACTTATCAAACATTTTTAGCTGTATGTTGCTTTGTTTTAAAAAAATTATGAATTTAATGTCATTAATATACTTAATACTGTTATTGTTTAGCATTTGCTCAGCACTAAATGTTACATGTTTATCTTAATTAATAGGTATAACCCAATTTAGCTTAGTCAGTTAAGCTTAATTAATGACACACGAGTCTTTTCACCTAAAATGAGTTGATTAATCAAGAGTCTTGTTACAGAAATGATCATAAAACATTAGAACCACAATAAATCATTATACTTTTACTTTCATACTTAAGTACATTTGAAGGTAAATTTAGTTTAGTACTTTAGTGGAGGTAAAGAGTATTTTTACTTTTACTACTACTTTTACTGGAGTAATATGTTACCTTGGATATCTCTACTTTAACTCAACTACATGGTTTGTCTACCTTGTCCACCACTTACATTAGACAAAATGAACTAGTGCATATTCATAATGAATTCATTAATGTATTACATGTAGGAATCAATTATTAATCACTCATGAAATAAGAGATGAATGAATGCTTTTTCATGTACCTGCACTATAATGTTTTTGGTACGGTAATGTGTTTATCAATCTGTTCATTCAGTGCAGGTAAACCTTATGAATCCAGCACATGACTTAGTGTTTAGCAAAAATGATTATTATTATGAATCCTCAGGAAAGTGAAGGGAGATTAGTTTATGCAAAAAACAAAACATAAAAAACTTTAATGTCTATACTGTATATTGTCTCTACTACTTAAGGATATCGCATTATGTAATGTATGCTAATATAATGTACTGTGTGTTAACAAGAACGACCTATTAACAAGTCATTATAAACATCAATCTTCCACTTTATATACCAAATTGACATTAAAGCAGATGCAGTAAATGTAAACGCAGTTGAAAATACCCAGAAATTGTACAAATGTTTATTATTTGCCGTTTAATATTTCATTTACTGCTGCCTGTCCCATTTGAGAACATGACAGCGCCGGGTTTGTTTGGAACTATTGAGGGTTACATGAACCACGTGACCGCGTAGCGGCGAGATCAAGGAGTGTCGCAACTCTCTCTATCTACGGCTCTGGTGTGAACTAGGCATAAGCTAACTGTTCGTGTCACAAACACATTAATGTGTACTACATAGTGCACTAGATAGTGTAAAAGATAATAGATTTATGTTCCCTACATAGTGCACTAGATTGTATATTAAAAAAGAATTTATGTTCCTTACTTAGTGCACTAGCTTGTATATCAGATCACGGAAATATGTTCCCTACATAGTGCACTAGGTAGTGTATTAGATAACGCATTCATGTTCACTACATAGTGCACTAGAAACTGTGTATAGTGTACTAGATATTAGACTTATGTTTCTTACATAATGCTTTAGGTAGCGTATTAGTTAATGGATTTAGGTTCCCTACATAGTGCACTAAATTGTATATCAGATAATGGATTTATGTTCCCTAGATAGTGCACTAGATAGTATTTTAGATATGAATGTATGTTCCCTACGTAGTGCACTAGATAGTGAATTAGACAAATAATTTATGTTCCCTACATAGTGCACTAGGTAGTGTATTAGATAACGCATTCATGTTCACTACATAGTGCACTAGAAAGTATAACTATATGATTTGTGTTCCTTAGTGCACTAGATAGTGTTTTACATAATTAATTATGTTCCCTACATAGTGCACTAAATTGTATATCAGATAACGGATTTAGGTTCCCTACATAGTGCACTAGACAGTATATTAGACGATTTATGTTCCCTACACAGTGCACTAGATTGTATATCAGATAACGGATTTATGTTCCCTACATAGTGCACTAGACAGTATATTAGACAATTGGTTTATGTTCCCTACACAGCGCACTAGATTGTATATCAGATCACGGAAATATGTTCCCTACATAGTGCACTAGATAGTGTATTAGATAACGCATTCATGTTTACTACATAGTGCACTAGAAAGTATAACTAGATGAGGATTTGTGTTCCTTACATAGTGCACTAGATAGTGTATTACATAATTAAATATGTTCCCTACATAGTGCACTAGACATATATTAGACAGTTGATTTATGTTCCCTACACAGTGCGCGAGATTGTATATCAGATAACAGATTTAATACGCGATTGGGGAAAGAAGTCTGTGTCGGCTGCGTGCACGTGTGTGTACGCTCTTGGCCGCTCGTTCTAGATTCCGGGAGATTTTATCTGACTTGCGGGCACTGATGTCAACCAAATTTTTCAGTAACAAGTAATCTAACACGTTACTATTGCCAATCCAGTAATCAGATTAAAGTTACTTATCCAAGTTACTGTGCGTTACTATTTTTGCGTCTCGGAGAGTGACGTCTGGCCTATGCGACAATTAAGTCACGAGCTGCATCCGGAATCGCATACTTACAGAGTATGCACTAGATTGGAGGAAGTATGCACTACTCGGCCGGTAAAGAAGTACTGTACATACTTTCAGTACAGAAGTGTGCAGTATGCAAATAACACCGCTACGTACTACACGTGGGGACGTGATGACGTAATATCACCATAGTTACAGACTCATTACAAACCCCACTCGCCAAAATTTTTGTCTTTTTGTTATTTATTTGTCTCTAAAAATTTTATTTTATTTATCTTACTTACACTTGTGAACAGAGGACTCCGTTTTCCGCTATCTTTCTTGTTTCTTATTCCGCTTCAATTGCCTACACAGCTCCAGTTGCATTACGGCAGCAGCTGAATGTAACTAATAAAGTAACTTGTAATCTAACTTAGTTACTTTTAAAATCAAGTAATCAATAAAGTAACTAAGTTACTTTTTAAAGGTAACTATGCCATCACTGCTTGCGGGCATCAGGGAGCCGCTATGTATATGCGGGAGACTCCCAGAACTTCCGGGAGACTTGGGATGTCTGCTACATGATGCAGTGGAATCCATTCCTGTTTGTATGATCCTTTATAGCAGCGTCACTTATCCAAGCATATACAAATAATCAGAGGGCTGTAAACAAGGTAACATATGTAACACTTAAATATGTGTAAATAATGTATTTATTTGTCTGTTTTTATTTTCAAATTTATTTTTTTGTGTATCTAGATACATTGTCGTATTTAATATGTTTTTAAATTCTGAATAATAAAAAAACAAAACATCTTTGTGCTGACTGTTTATTATTGTTATTATTATTATTAGAAGCAGTAAAAGCAGCAGTATTACTATTATTATTTACATATCAGCATCAGTACACATTGCATTGGAGTAAACAACATTCATGGTGAAATTAACCCAGCATTGGGTAAAAAAGAACCTTACAGTTAAATGGTTAAATTGCATGACCCAACAAGTTGGGTTAAAATAACCCAGCGTGTGTTCTCTCCAATATTTACCCAGCACTGGGTTGCCAAATAACCTAGGTTGGGTTGTTTTCAGCCCAGCATTTTTGGAGTGCAGTTGCCTCTAAAGTTTGCAAGATCACAAAGTTGTCAAAACCCTTTCCTGATTTCTGCTTGCTAAATAAAAATTTAGACAACACCCCATCTCCTTCAGAGGAGTTGGAACTTGTCAGGCAGGATGGATTAGGTAGACGAGGGATGTCTGTAGGATATACTCGGTGAGCGGGTACCAATGAGCCAATGAGTGACGAGATCCCGCCCTAGCGGGGGCTCATCTCTGGGAGCCAATGAGTGACGAGATCCCGCCCTAGCGGGGGCTCATCTCTGGGAGCCAATGAGTGACGAGATCCCGCCCTAGCGGGGGCTCATCTCTGGGAGCCAATGAGTGACGAGATCCCGCCCTAGCGGGCTCATCTCCGGGAGCCAATGAGTGACGAGATCCCGCCCTAGCGGGGGCTCATCTCCGGGAGCCAATGAGTGACGAGATCCTGCAAATGTAGCTAAATGTAGGCCTAATTCAAACACTTAAATAACAAAAAACTATTTATTTTAAAAAGAAAAAAATACAATTAAGAGACATACTGTGGTTGCATTGCATTAAGTTTCAGAAAAATTGCGTCTCTCAACTCAAACTTAAAAGAAGCTTTATTTGCATGACATAAGGACATTCGCATTGCCAAAGCTCAGTTACAAATAAATAGTAAAAATAACAATAAGAACAAATATATACAAAACAATTACAACAGGTGCAAAAATATAAAATTTAATAAAATATTAAGTGCAAATAATATCAATAAAATTATAATATTTACAGTAATGAGGCAGTCATAACAATCAGATTGTGTATGTGTGTGTGTGTGCGTGTGTGTGTGTGTGTGTGACAGGTGTGTGTATAGAGTGCTGCTAGTGTGCAGCTCTCTCTGTGCTCCCCCAGTAGGTGGGGCATTTTGTCGGGGTCTGGGAGGGAGCTGAAGGTGGGGATGATGATGTTGTTACATTGGGTGATGAAGTTATAACGCTTCTTACCCGGAGTGAGAGACCAGGTGATCCGGATGGCCACAGAGAACCGGGCGAACACACACACAGCACACAGGCACAACTGTAGATGCTCCAATAAATGGCTCATTATTACTGCAGTGACCATACAAAGCCAGGCCAAACGGCTACTAAGATTCCCTTTACACATAAAAGAAACATAGTATAAACACCATGGTAGCGTTACTGAAATATGGTGAGCAGTTAGTTAGTGCTAGCTCTGTCACAACAGCGCACATGCACTACCTTCACCTTCCACACTCTCAACTCTCAAGAGATGTTACTACACATAACATATGGCTGTTTAGCTATCTCTTAAAGACACAGTATGCTGTGTCCAGGGATGGACTGGCCATCGGGAGGGTCGGGAGTTTTCCCGGTGGGCCGCTCTGTATGTGGGCCGCTGAGAGAGTGAAAAATAAATTCTGTTTTAAATATTCCTGAATAATAATCCTGAAGTGCGCATTGGCCCACCACAGTATCCTCACTGCATGTCCATTGGCCAATCACAGAAATGTCCCTCCCCCAGGATAAACCGTAATCACAAGCACCAGTACAAAAACTATGAATGAGTGCGAGATAGAGAAAGGGTTGAAAAAGCGTAAAGGAGGCGCAGAAAAAGCCCGTGATAAAAAACAGAAAAAGCTGCAAGCAGATGCAGAAAAGTGCAGGAAACTGGACAACCTGTTTGGCAGTGAGGAACTACAGCATATCCAGAGAGCAGAAAAGGAAAAGTTAGAGTTCAGAGCCTCTGCTTCGTTAGTAACGCCGTTTAAGAAGAGACTGTGGGCCCATCTCAAATGTCGCCTATGCCCTACTTAGGGTACTGCCTAACAGTACAAAACATTTCTTTTAACAGTCACTGAATGATTAATAAGTAGTTATCTAAGCTACTGTTGGATATCAGGGGCTTTAAACCAGCCGTTTTAAGGACGATTTCTGTAAAAGTTCTATGATGTCATGTCCAACATAGTGCACTACATAGGGCGGTGGATATAATTTGAGACGGTACCATTAGTCTCTGCTCCTCAGAAAAAGTAAACACTATCTTGTCCTCTGTAATACAGAAAGGAAAATGCAGTTGTTCAGGACATTTTTAGAGTGATTATGTTCATAGCGCACATGGTTAATTTCCCTTGTCAACATATAAAGTATTTATTTCTTTGCTCATCGGAGCAATGCACTAATTTGGAACAAACATGAATCACGTGTGAATAAAAGTGCGAAAAAAGCATATTTACCAGTGTTAAAGGTTTAATGAAAGAAAGGTTTAATTTTATTTCTTGCGGTTTAATGAGACAGGATGGGGAAATCCAATAGAACCATTTAAGAAATTGTAAATTTTATGTGTGTGATAGATGGATAGAACTATTAATCCCAAAGGAAAGTGTTGGAAATATATATATATATATATATATATATATTTGTTTGTAGTTATTTTTTTATTATTTTAATTTTTATTATAGTGAGTTATTAACTTTAGTGGTAAGATAGATGAAAACTATTAATATCAATCATCTAACATTTGATTAGGGGGTGATATGTGTGGCGCAATGTGCTTGTAGTGGGCTGGTCAAGAAAAAAGTCCAGGGCTGAATTTTGTTCCCAGTCCAGCCCTGGCTGTGTCTGTTACACAGCTCCGTCTCTACTGTACTGAGAGTGCAGTGCTGGCACAGCCTCTCCTCCCGGGGCAGCCAGGACCGGGTGTGTCGCCCCGTCTCCACGGCCAGGTCGTGTGCGCTCAGTCTGTACCTCGTCAAGGTGTTTCTTAATTTAGGGTCGGATACTGTGCTCAGATAATCTGCTGCACTGTAGTGTGACTGTAGTGTACAGCTGTACTATCTGTGTGTGTGTGTGTGTGTGTGTGTGTGTGTGTGATCTGTTTGGTTCACGGTCACAGGTAAAGTTCAGTGTGAAGTTCCATTCAATTGCGTAACTAGAAGATCGTGCAACCCCCCCCCCCCCCCCCCCCCCCCCCCCCTAGTTACGCCCGTGGCATGCACAAAATGAAACTTGAAATCTAAGCAAATGTGTGGGGACTACACACCCATTTTGCACTTTTATTATTTTTTACTTTTTTTTTCTTAAACAAAAAAAATGGATAACACGTGTGATTCACATTAAGGTGAGTGTTTAAATTGTTTGTTGGTTTGTGAATGAGGAGAGCAGATCATTGTCTGTACTGAAGGGGTAAAATCTTGTGAGGTAATACGAGGAGGTTAACCTTCAGGTGGTTCATATATAATATAAAAACATTAAATGCACTGCACGTTTTTGCTATTCAGTGTTTAAAAAATGCGAACTGCACTATATTAGTATTATAATATAGTATTATGACATTTATAAAAGGACCAAAAAGGCTTCAGTTTTACTTTCGTTTTTATTTGAAAAAACGCGGGTAAAGTTATAGCGATTTAAAAGAAATCCGCATTAAATGTGGACACACTGTTAAAAGACGTACTATACCAGTAAGTGTAATAAACTCTGAATGTTTAACCATTTATTATTTTACGCAAACGAACTATTTAAAATGTCATATTCGGACATAGCCTGCAAGCTCTTCAAACACCTTGTTCTATTCTACTTTTTACAAGCTCAGCAAAATTTATGAATTGTTACGAAATTCTGTTTTAGCGATACGATGGCAGCTGATAAAATGGGTGGTATGCGCCCTTACGACCCAGGTTTGATCCGGTGAGACGATTTATTTTCGTGACCGCGTGGATTGTTTTTCCATTTGATTTTCACCTCCCAAAATATCCAAAGAGTCGTTAGGCTACTTTACTCGTAGCTGTAAATCAGTGGCGTAACTAGGAGCTCATGGGCCCCAGAGCAAAAAAAAAACAAAAACATTTTGGGGCCCCTCAACAAATTTTTACATGTCGTGGAGGGCTCCGAGTGCACCTGCCCCGTCCCTGTAGTTACGCCCCTGCTGTAAATTAATCTGTTTTCACCCTTTGGTTTTGGGAAAGAGCTGGAGGTGCTTCATTTTTTTAACACAAGCATAAAGGGGAATAACCCTCCTAATTAATACTTGAATCATTCATTTATATATATCTATCTATCTATGTATAATGTGCACGCTGCTTAGGGAAATTTAGTTATGCTGAATATACCCCACACACAATGTTAAAATATAAATAATAGAGCTGTCGTTAAAATTTTAATCGCGATTAAAAAAATTAATCGAGATTTAAGTTTTTAATCTAACTATTTTTATTTGGCTGTTTGTGCCACATACATGTGTGTCTCTGTGGTAATTAACTGTATTTCAGATGAATTAGGATGTAAAGCGCATGAACTGTCCGATGATAAACTACTTTTAGCGGTTTTCACTTTTTTTACGTGTTGATGAAAAGATGAATGAAACCACGTGATCTCTGTGACGAGTATTTCCATTGGCTGCTAGAGCTGTCCATCAAAACCGCGTAGCTCCGCCTCCTCCCCCTCCGGTAAAATGTGAAACTCTGCGTGATGTTTCATCTCTACAGTTCATTCAGGTTATTCTATCACATGGTTATATACATGATTTATATTTGTGATGTTTGTAGTTTTCTAAAAACACATTCGTATCTGATATTTATATGGACTAAGCGTTTACATGGACTGTTTTAATTAACACTTTTTTTATATAGCTACAGTCAATTACTTATAGATAATGTCTGCTAACTTGACTGTTTCAGGTATTTATAGATGTTTAAATGGTAATTTAGAACAGTATTTCCCAGTATTCTTTCTGCACAAACACAGTATTAAAGGGTTTTCTTAATAGATCTATGAAATAATCATATCTGTGTTTTGATGCTTTATTGATGCCTTATATTAGATCAAAACATTATGGTTGGTGCACCTGTTTTCAGTGTCAGGGTCATGAACAGGAAAAGATCCTCACTTTTGTCAGATAATGTGCTTTCTACAATGAATTTAGATTTAATAATTTTATCATATTTTATGAATGTTTTATTGGTAAACACGTTCTTGCAATAACAATGTGCATAACTGTTCAAATTTTGCTTAATTATTAGTTTGCGATTAATTGAGATGAATACATATATATTAGGGCTGTCACACGATTAAAAATTTTAATCGAGATTAATCTCGATTAATTTTGTTCTTTAATCGCGATTAATATCGATTAAAAATTTTAATCGTGTGACAGCCCTAATAAATAATAATAAATGCAAATACATTGCAAGATAAATAATAGGTGTAAACAAACAAAGGCCCATTCCATCCCATGTTATGCTGTTATAATCATTATTTTAAGACCGTAGCCACAGCTCTGGCATGCATGAAAAGGTAAAGTTATAATGAGCTGGAGGTTAACGCAAGCAACACAAATCACGCGTCAATAATGAAACCTTAAACACGGGCAAGTTCCTAGACCCTCCTAATTAATACTTGAATCATTCCTATATATATATATATATATATATATATATATATATATATATATATATATATATATATATAT
The DNA here is from genome assembly GCF_030014385.1 of Trichomycterus rosablanca. Classification (NCBI taxonomy): domain Eukaryota; kingdom Metazoa; phylum Chordata; class Actinopteri; order Siluriformes; family Trichomycteridae; genus Trichomycterus; species Trichomycterus rosablanca. Next base: position 15,148,060 of record NC_085990.1, read on the forward strand.
ATATATGCTTCGTATTTTTAACACAAGCAACATTAATCACGCGTCAATAATAAAACCATCCGAATTAAAAAGTATAAAGGCGGTCTGACCATCCTAATTAGTACTTAAATCATTCCTATATATATATATAATAATAAATGCAAATACATTGCAATAAAAATAACAGATGTAAATAAACATAGGTCCATTTCACCCACTAGCTTTGCATAACTGTGTTCCCATGCTATGCTGTTATAATGATTATTGACTGTAGCCACAGCTCTGGCATGCATGAAAAGGTAACGTTATAGCGTCGGTATGTCATTTAAACTGTCACTTAAACTGTATTTGTGGAAAAATAGTGGAAAAACATGCAATGCGTCATATATGCCTAAAAGATTTGGGAAACTGACTATATGAGAAAACAACCTTCCCCGTGATAAAAATCGCAGTAATGCACGGTCTCGAGTTGCTTTATTTAACACGGTTCATTTACATTTTCAGCATTTAGCAGACGCTTTTATCCAAAGCGACTTACACAATGAGCAGAACACGATAAGCAATTGAGGGTTAAGGGCCTTGCTCAGGGACCCAACAGTGGCAACTTGGTGGTGGCGGGGCTTGAACCGGCAACCTTCTGTTTACTAGACCAGTACCTTAACCACTAAGCTATCACCGGCCACATTAAAGAGATTTTCCCAACATTTCATTACATGTACTGTAGATGATTAAATGAACAACAGTTAGCTTTGTAATATGGGTTATTTATCATTTTGATAATAGTTATTGCTTAACAGTCTTTTAAAACCTCTTGTGAGTTTATTTACATTCATTCAGTGGTGTAACTAGAAGCTCATGGGCCCCAGTTGCTGTGCATTAGCCACTTGCTAGAGGATCGGTTCACCTAGTCGCTGTCCGGTGGGGATGCTACGGGTCTTTTGTTGCGTGCGGTGGTGGAGGTGTGGGAATAAAGACACACGACAAGGTAGATTTCACTTTAACTGTTTAGTCAGGACTTCAATAAGCATTACAACACTTTAGACTGCTTAGTCCCAGAACCCGAACTTCCATGCTGGGGCCAAAAGGCGAGTCTCATAAACTAACTGCAGAACGTCCGAACTCACGTATATAAACCAGGTGCTGCATGCTGATTGGCTGAGCTGAAAGTCACTCACATAACGCCGCTACAATATTGTAATATAATAATAACGACCTGGTCAGGCACGTGCACAGACATTTTTGGGGGCAGGTGCTCAAGCCAAAAAAAGGGGCACCCATCGCCAGAATTGTTAATAAAAAAAAACAGTACAATATTTAACTTACATATTTATTTTGTTAACACAATCAATACACATCTAATCAAATAATTCAAATTATTAAATTGCATAAATAAATGAAAAACAGGCAAAAACAAGCCATATTGTGTGCGCTTTTTAATAACCAAACATCTGATACTGATACATCTCCCTCATTTGCTTTACTGGTAGATTTGCCTAATCCAGGATAAAGGAAAGCTGCTACCCTGAGCTGCTTGCTGTAGTTCCTTTTCTTTCTGCTTTTGTAACTTTTCTTTTCTTGGCATTGTGCTGCAAAATGTGTAAATGAGATAAATCAAGGTTGTGCATAATAATCAAGAGTGACTTACTGAATCTCCATAAAGGGGAGAACACAGTATACCTCATTTTACTGTTGAGTTGAAGCATTACACTAATAATGTACCATTACTAGTATCAATTTACCTCACCAGACTGTCATGTAGTTCAACTTAAAACCTACCTTTGATTTCAAATCAGAAACCCACTTTGGGTAGTTAATGTTAACAATGGGCCTATTATTATGCCAATAAAATCAAATAGACAGCTAAATAACATTTTCCTATTTATTCATCATTTTTGTGCTGTTCTATATCATAGAGCATTATATTTAGCCTTACATGTATTAGTTTGTAATGTAAATTATTCCTCATTTGTAAACCTCAACTGTTGAAGTATAAATGCTTGCATGAAAATAACTCCTTGACTAAAGGTGACTTTTCCTACACAGCGTTTTGGCCAGGATGCCGTAATTATAAAATATTGTATGCTTGTATCTATTTTCAACACTTTACTGTGAGAGCTACTTGACTTGAAATGAAAGCAGTATTTATAAAACAAAGTTTGTAGGTTGTGAGGAACATTAATAAGTGTATATTAAAAATAGTTTGACATTATGGATTTATTGATCTTAACTCTAAATTAAAAAAAATAAATAAATAAAGGCATTATCTATAAAACAAGGTTTGTAGGTTGTGAGGAACATTAATATGTGTTTATAAAAAATAGTTTGACATGATTCCATCAATATATTAAAAGATTTGAATGGATTTATTTCTCTGTCATAAGTGCAGAGTAAATGCTTCCTACGTTTTTCTGTTAGTTTGATGACGCTCCCTAACGCGTGAGCTGAAGTTGGCGCTTGATCAGCGGTTTCATTTTAACATTTCTTTAAATAAATACATTTAACCTAAATGAAACAAAACTAGTGAACTTGTCTAATTTGTAAAACAGTAAAACTGTCTTTAAATTATCTGTCTATCTGTCTGCTGCAGTTTGTCCCCATCCCCCTTCATTAAACATGACAAACATCAGTAAACAGCTGGACAAGGCTTTGAAATCACGTATTTCCTGACTCATGAGTACAGAACATGTAGGCTATGTGTTATGCATGGAGGCTCTTTGTATGAAACACTGTCATTACCTGTCTGTAGTAAGTGTGTAGCAGAGGTTTGGCCTGGAGCTCAGCACTGCATGAGTGTAACCGGAGGAGGAGGAGGAGGGAGGGGCAGGGCGCGGATCAGATCGGGGCAGAATTCTCACAAGAATTCAAATAAATGCCCCTCAGATATCAAAACACTTTTGGGGGGAATTGATGAGAGCGAGGGTAATTTTTATTTTTAAATATTGCTGAATGTAGAAAAAAATGGGTTCCAGCAGAAAGGGCACTTTTCTCATCTAGGGCAAAAGGGCAGGTGCTTGAGCACCACTAGGGGTCTATCTGTGCACGTGCCTGGACCTGGTGAGTGCAGCCAATCCTGCTCCCCTGTTACGCCCCATGCATTCATTATGACTGTCATTTGTTACATAAGGTGCATTTAGCATAAAACGGGGTTTCTGTGGTATTTGTATCTAGAAGTACAACATACAAAACATGATCTTTTTAAACAAATTAAAACGTGAACATTTAATTCTTATTTTAACAATATTGGTAGTAGTATTATTATTATCTACGGGGACAGCCCATTTGTAACTTTATTAAGTTATGTTTGGTTTAGTACGCATGATATTTAGTGTATGCTGGGTAAAGCTCAATTAGTTTGTTAATAATAGATTATACTTGGTGTATTAGCTATAAATGCTTTTCTATTAATGTGTTTATATATTGCTGTTTCCTTGCAGACCACAGCTTTTTGAACCCAGCTTATTTAGCACAGCTCGCCATTCAGCTTGTAACCCCCAGCATAACAACCACAGCATCTGTGAATAGCCAATGAAACCCAGCATATTTGGCACAGCTTTTACAAGACATTTAAACAACAAATAAAGGAACAATTTAATAAGGAACCTCTCTCTGTTTTGTGTTCTCTAACCGGAATACGACACTCCACTGATTGTCGCCTCACCAGTGTTTCCTTTGGCGGGTATAATCCCCCTCCGCTACAAGCTAAATGATCAGAGCCGAAGTTTAAAGAATTTGAAACAAAAACGCTGTTTTCTCATTTTAAACAGTAAAAGGGTTTAAACAGTTCTTTTACAGTCGTCTGTGGTTTTACTACTAATATCAAATGTTAAATCAACGCCAGTTAGCACTGATAGTAAAACATCGTGTAAACATTACTGGAGTTTAATAAAAGTAACAGCTTTACTACGCTGTAAAACTGATAGGTCATATTACTGACTGGTGTAAATTAAAGCAATAAGCCATCAAAGACCGTGCGTTACTGCGATTTTATCACAGGGAAGAATGTTTAAAGGTCTAAAACATCTTTCCCGTGATAAAATCATAGCAGTAACGCACGGTCTTTGATGGCTTATTGTTTTTATAAAACGGCAGTCAACATAAAATATAATAAAATACAACAATGTTCAATTTATAATTTTTTATAAATTTACAATTAATGTTTTTATTTACAAAAACACTTACAAAAAGCATTCCTCCGCGAAATCAGGTAGTCCGTTAGCAGTGTTGCTAGGCGACATGAGGGCGAATATAACATTCGCAATAAACATTCCTCCACAAACTCTATTACACTATTTCTTGAACGAAACACCCGCTTAATGATCAGGATTACTGTTTATATTAATCTGGACATTTTCATGTATAGTACATGTCTTAAAATAGTGTTCAACCAAGTTTGTACTTGTTCTTTTCAGTGGCGTATTAATATGGAATGATTTGAAGTGGTCATAGGTGTGCGTATATCGGGGATTATAAAACGGATAGTTCCGGTCCTAAAATCTGATTGGCTCAGCCGCGTTCGAAATCCCCGATAAACGCACACCTAGGACCACCTCACATCATTCCATATTAATACGCCACTGAAAAGAAAAAGTTAATGTTATTTTCGCCCTCATGTTGCCTAGCAACACTGTTAATCGAAGAATGCTTTATTGTAAGTTTATACACAGTAAATACATTTATGAATTAAACATTGTTGTATTTATTGTATTTTATGTTGACCGCCGTTTTATAAAAGCAATAAGCCACTCGAGACCGTGCGTTACTGCTATGATTTTAGCACGGGGAAAGAAGTGCATCCCCGTGCTAAAATCACAGTAACGCACGGCCTCTCGTGGCTTATTGCTTTATTATACAACGGCTTCGAAAGCGGCTCAACCAATCAGATTTTAGGACCGGAACTATCCGTTTTATAATTAGAGAATATAAAGTGCATCTTTAGACATTCATGTCAAATTTGCTCAAAACTGAATGGTTGCAATAATCGTATTATTGTGTTCAAAACTACGCATATAAACGCAGTGCAGTTATTTACAGACTCGGATTAAATGCTCACCCCTGCATGCCCAAACACATGAATAAATCGTGTATAAACCTGACCGACTGGAAAATTGTCTAACAAAATACATGGCTTTGTCTCTGGCTGTACTAATTAAATCACAGCTTAGCTGACGTACATATAGGAATAGAATCGAATACAAGGTGTGCCATAAGTTTCCATACATATGGTTTTTAACATTTTACTTTTTTATATTTCAGATACCCTAAATGCGTTTGAATAAAGAGCAACGAATTGAAATCGTACTGATGGCCGGGTCAGGAAGCAGTCGCATGGTGTATCAGGAAAAGATACGAAACATAAATCATCTTAAGGAATGTATCACCAACGCAATTACAAGTATAACTCCAGCTGTGCTAATACGTGTTCATCAGCAGTGGCGGACACGTACTGAAATGTGTTTTCAAAACAATGGCAGTCATGTAGAGCATATTATATAAATAAAAATGTTTTGTATGGAAACGTATATGACTTACCCTGTAGAATAGAATAGAATCTTTATTGTCACTATACACACAGGTACAGTGACATTTTGTATGGCATCTCTCCAATACAAGTAGTAGCAACAGTAAAAAAATAGTAGCAGTATAAAATTTACATTCTTAAAAATTAAGAAACAAGAAATCTACAGTCAGCAAAAGTAATGCATATGTGCATTTGTAAATATTAAATACTATATTTGAGTAAAAGCTGCATAGTTCGCATGTGAAGCATGGTGTGTGTGTGCATTTTTCTTAAGGATTTTATAGTAGGCTTCCTACATGAGGCTTCTTGTCTGAGTCAACACCTTTTAACTTAAATAAATGTTTTTTGTAGGTTAATAAATAAATTAATCTATGGTTAAAGCAAGAAAAGCAGAACCCTTACAGTGCTTCACTTACAATTAAGATCTAAACGCATACATTTATTTGACATAAAACTTAACTTTGCTTTTTTTTTCATCCAAAGCGACTTACACAATGAGCTGAACACGATGAGCAATCGAGGGTTAAGGGACTTGCTCAGGGACCCAACAGTGTCAACTTGGTGATGACAACCTTCTGTTTACTAGTCCAGTACCTTACCCACAAAACAATTAAAGCTTTCTAAGAATATCTTGTGAATTCAACCCTTTATATCAATTAAAATAGTCTTCATTAAAAGTGTTTTAAATACAATGGTGTGTGTTAATTAATTTTGTGTTTAAATTACAGTTTCGTTTAAATTCATGTTTATCATGAGTATTAATAATAGTAGGGTTGTGTCAAAATGCAGCCGAGGGGTTATTTTTAAAAACACATAACCTGTCAGGAGAAGGGAATTTAAGTCGTCACCTTTATTTCTATAGCACATTTAAAAGACAACGTGTGTCAACCAAAGTGCTGTACGTTAAAATCAAGTATACCACTCAACTATGCAACATTTAACAAATCATTAACATACATGCAAAATAACATACATACGCACCAACATATAAATAAAATAAAACCACTAAATCAAAGATGACACTGACAACCCAACAAATATTAAAAAACTTATTCATTAAGAAAACGCCAAAGAAAACAAATGAGTTTTTAAATTTAACACACTAAAATGTTGACTGTGCTAAAAAAAAAAAAAAAAAAAAGCACGTTAAATCTAAACACACAAACATTGCGGGGATATTGGGACTCGTTTTACGGTGCTGCAAAAGCATCTCTAAATAAACTATAACAAAAACCCAGCATGTAAAACTTACCTGCTTGGATGAAAGATTTAAAAAGCCTGAAAAGTCCAGTAGCCATTTCTTTCTGCGCCATAGAGTAAAGCGGTCACGGAAGGAGTGAGGAGATACCCACAAGGAGGAGTGAGAGGGAGGGCACGCCTCCTCTCTCCACACATACACACACACACACACACACGCGTGCGCGCGCTATTTCATGACAACTAAGGACATTCGTATTGCCAAAGCTCAGTTACAGATAAAAGAAAAATAACAATAAGAAAGAACAAATATATACATAAACTTTTATTTATATAGCACTTTTCTAAGACAAGCTACAAAGTGCTTCACAATCAATAAGATATGATATGAATAAAATAAATAAAACAAAAATAGAACAAATAAAATACATTTATGTGTTTTATTATGTGTACATATATACAGCTCTCTCTGGTAGTGGTATTTGTTACACTGGGTGATGAAGTTCAGTCTCTACTGTACTTAGAGTGCGGTGCTGGCACAACCACACAATCTCCCGGAGCAGCCAGGACTCTCTCTCTCTCTCTCTCTCTCTCTCTCTCTCTCTCTCTTTCTCGCTCAACTCAAACTCAAACTCAAATAAAGCTTTATTGGCATGACAATTAAGGACATTCGTATTGCCAAAGCAAGTTACAGAGAAATATTAAAAATAACAAATATAGAAAGAACAAATATATACAAAACAGTTACATGTGCAAAAAATATAAAATAGAATAAAATATTAATAAAAACAGTGCACAACAATAACAATAAAATTATAATATTTACAATAATGAGGTAAAAATAACAATCAGTTTGTGTGTGTATGTGTGTGTGTGTGTATGAGACATGGTCACCCACTGTCCCTCACCTGGTGGCAGGTGTGTGTACAGAGTGCTGCTAGTGTGCAGCTCTCTCTGTGCTCCCCCAGTAGGTGGGGCAGTTTGTCGGGGTCTGGGAGGGAGGTAAAGTAGGGGATGATTAAATTTAGGGAAGAATTGGGAGCGGATGTGGTGGTACTTGGTACACCGGGTGAGGAAGTGCAGCTCCGTCTCTACTGTACTGAAAGTGCAGTGCTGGTACAGCCTCTCCTCCCGGGGCAGCCAGGACAGGGTGTGTCGCCCCGTCTCCACGGCCAGGTCGTGTACGCTCAGTCTGTACCTCGTCAGAGTTTTAGGGTCGGATACTGTACTCAGATAGTCTGCTGCACTGTAGTGTCTGTTTAGGGCCAAAAAACACTGCATTTTACTTTCTCAGTTTCCCAATAGTTTAGATATTTACTTCTGAGTTTTTGTGTAATTTGGTTTATTCTAATTGGGTTTGCAGATTTCTCCTGTTCCTGAGTCTTTATTGTGTAAGTGTGTGTTAGTGGTGTGTCGGCGTGTGTTAGTGTGTTTGTGTGTGTTATTAGAGTGTCTGTGTGTGTTAGTGGTGTATCTGTGTGTGTTAGTGGTGTGTCTGTGTGTGTTATTAGAGTGTCTGTGTGTGTTAGTGGTGTATGGGTGTAGTGACTCAGGACCAGTTGGATGAGGGGACTGGTATGTTTGTTCAGCTCTTGGTGTTTCAGGGCTTTATAATGATAAGATTGGGGGTTGCTCTCATTTAGATGGTTAAAGAAGTTGATTGCTCTTCTCTGTATGTTGATAATTAGTGGAAATCGGCCTAATTCTGCCCTGCACGCATTGTTCGTGGTGTTTCTGTGCACCTTTAGGATGCTTTTACAGAACTCTGTGTGCAGGGTCTCCGATGGATGTTTGTCCCAATTATGTGTAAGCGAGCCCCAAACTTCACTGCCCATAGAGCAATCGGTTCAATTATTGACTAAAAAATTTTAAGCCAGATTTGAATCGGAATTTCCACGAATGTTTGACTTTTTATGGTGTAGAAGGCCCTGCGAGCTTTTTCTCTCAGTTCGTTTACTGCTGGATTAAAGTTTCCTGTGGAACTGATGTTTAGTCTGAGGTAAGTATAATCTTTAGTGTGCTCAATTTCATGATGTCCTAATTTGTGTGTGTTTGGTTCCCTGAGATCTGGCTTTTTTTCTGGAAGGTCATAATTTTGGTCTTTTTGAGGTTGACTGTCAAGGCCCATGTCTGACTGTACTGCTGCAGCAGGTCCAGTTTGTGCTGGAGACCATGAGCGCTGGGGGACAGCAGGACCAGATCATCTGCATACAGCAGGAGTTTAATCTCTGAGTCGTGTAGAGTGAGACCAGAGGGCATTTTGTTCATATCTAAATATTGGAGGGGTTTCCACCCACAGTCCAAAGACATGCAAGAGAGGTGAACCTGCTCTGTCATGAATATAACCAAAGTGTAAAATATGCTGTTAAAATCATAATAAAACAAACTAATATGAACAGTGTTGATGCAGTACACAAATAATAGTACATTGATGATTGTGCAAAGGGGCACAAGGGCACTAGAAAAATAGCAGATTAAGGGTACTTGGGAAAAGCAAAGCACTTTATCCTGGTCAGAGTTGCAGTGGGTCCGGTTTCCCTAGAACCACTAGGCACAATGCAGTAACACATTCTGGACAGGACACCAATCCATTGTTGGGCCTCGATCACCAACCCCTCAGACATAGCCAGCGATGTCTGTATGCAGATGCCCAACTGGCCGATAGCACCGCTGAAAATTCAGACCCAGTGGTAGTGGGCTAGCATAACTTATTGCTGCACCACTCAATCAGACAATATCTTACCAGAAGGTTCAAAAGTTTTCTATTATATCTAATTACTTGTGTCTGAATGTTTGTGTTTGTGCTTTTTTAACAGAAGATTTTTGTGTGAATTGTTAAAGTGGAGATTATTATAGATGGTGTGGGTTGTTGCTTATTGTTCACTATGCAACAGTTCCTCCTGCTGCTTTCAAGTGACTGTTACCTTATTTCCTTTCCTTGTAATGTTTTTTAGTCACTGCTCTTTTTTAGTTGCTTAAAATCTCTGGGAAGTGTATTTGCCTTCATTATGACACTGTTGGCACTTGTTACGTAGCATTTTACTTTTAAAAGTAAAGTATACAATTATGTTAAAATTAGGACACTATGAAAATCATTGTCTTTATTAACAAATTTGGACATATGGACATTTGATCATTGTAACAATGCAGTATTAAAAGATGGAGGTAAATAATTAAACAAATAAAATGAAGAAATGTCTTTTAAAAATGACTTTAAAACACAATTAATAGAAATGCAATTTTATTGTAAGAAAAAATTAAGACAACCCCACGTTCATAGTCTGGTTTGGTCTTGATTCATATACAAGTACATATTAAAACTAACTAAACAACATTCCTCCAGTACAATAAATACAAGTACCTACAATAAATAAAAGAGATGTTTTATGGCAACATGCCTGCTTTGGCTTGACAATTCCAGTAAAGTCCACCAAGAAATGGCTCAAAAACAAGAGGAGAGAGTCAAAGCCCACGTCAAAGCCTACATATTGCTGTGAGTGGATTTAAAAATTGCCTCTTAAAACAAAAAAACCCCCTCAAACATCACAAATCCAAAAGAACTCTGCATGGACGAGAGGGAAAACCTCAGATGTCAGAGACAGTATCAGTTCACATACTTTTTAAAGGTACAGTTTAACTATCATTATTTATATAGGCACACAGTGGTCAACAGATAGAGTCAGTTGTAAAGAATACATAACATCACTGAACTTCCAACAGCACCAAATTCATAGTCTAACTTGATATGAATATTAGCCATTAATATGACCCAGTAGTTTTTGCAGGCTGATGTATGAAATAACTACCATTTGTGAATGTTTTGCCAGACAAAGAAGTATGTGTTCCAACCATACAGTCATGGAGGAACTGTTGCAGAAATAACCAACATTTTAAAATCCCACTCATACACACGAAGAAGTAAGAAAAAACCACCGATAGCTTTGCAAGGTCTTGATAACCAACCCAACAGGCACTAATTACCCTAAAATGTTTATGTTAGTCCAGTAGCCTAAAAAAATAATGTTTATTACAAACCTCATATAATAACCAGGCAGAACAGTATATAGGAAATGTCTATTTTAAGACTTTGACATTCAAGTTCTTGTAAACTTTCACAAACATCTGTAACCCCTAATGATCAAGCCAACAGCAACAAAAGCAAGTTGACAGGATATGTGCATTTTCCCCACAATAAAGGAAATGGTTTAATGAATCATGTTACCTTACTTTCTGATTTTCCACAATTATACATTTGTAAGACCCTTTCTTTATAGCATGCCTTTAGTTATGATACAAGCTTAAATAGCCAATGTTTTTAAAGGTCACTTAAAACTGAGTTTTGTCCACAGAGCAAATCATAAAGTCTAATAGTCAGGAATCAAATTAAATAAAAATAAAAGACCTGTTACTAAAGAAAAGTCTATACTTCACCACTTCAGGAAATGCTAGAGGGCATAAAAAAGAGCTCCTACAGAAAGCACCTACAATCTCCAACATGAACATAAAAAACTGAAATGACCTCAAATGTGCTGTGCATGTAAGGCAGGTTAATCATATTTCAGAAATACTACTTTAAAAAAAAAATCCCACCAGAAACTCTCTTAACTAGCTTCAAGAAACATCTGCAAGCTGTAAAATGTTCCAGAAGAACTAAGCGCTGAATTGAAAGGTCATCCAAACATTTACATATGACACAATTGTTATTCATTTTAACACTTATCCTGGAGAAAAGTAGATGACTTCTTTTTACTTATAAACAAAATATGTAATTTGCCCATGTGGTGGGTGGGGAAGAGGCACTTTTGCATACAACTGGGCCAGGTCTAATGGCACACAGAGCAAAATCTCTCAAAATAATACAAGCTCTTTTGTGTAAATAATGTTACGTGGTGTGATACACAGGACCCAAGACACAGAGATGACAAATTAATATTTTATTAAATAAAGAATAATAAATTCAACAGAAATAGTAAACAAAACCAAATGGAGCAAACCCCGATTATATAGTAAACAAAACCAAATAGAGCAAACCCCGATTGGAGCTGCTAAGTTCACTGAAAAAAAAAAAAAAAAAAAACCCAAACAAAGTCTGAGTTGCGAACCCCAGTCGCTGGTGCTCGGGGCGATTGTGCTCTCCACTGTGCTACACCAGCACTAGAGAACAATGGAGATTATGCGCGTATAAAGTGCGGTAGGAGCTGCGCCCTGAGTTACTCAAACCAGGATAAGCCAAAACCGAGAACTGGGACCAGACGCTTATCACGCTCCCCGGGAAGGGCCGGTCGGCAGGGAAATAAGGACACGTTAGATTTAAGCCGGCGGTGCAGGACCCCATGGTCATGCTAGACTACATCACAAAACCGAACTCGCGTGTGCGACATCTCACCAGCGACGGCAAGGAACCGATCTGAACAAAGAAAAAAAAATAAAGCTAGCGATGCGGGACCCTATGGCAATGGTTAAACCCGCTAGACTACGCCGGCAAAACCGAACTTGTGTGTGCGCAGTTTAGGGAATCAAATGGACATCTCACCAGCCACGCTTTGCCGTCGCTGGGGAGGAACCGATCTGAAGAGAGAAAAAAGAAAAAACGCGTTAGGTTTAAACCGGCTATGCGGGACCCCATGGCAATGGTTGAACCCGCTAGACTACGCCACAAAACCGCACTTGCGTGTGCGCAGTTCAAGGAATCAAATGGACATCTCACCAGCCACGCTTCGCTGTCGCTGGGGAGAAACCGATCTAAAGGAAAAAAGGAAGGCACATTAGACACAGCGTGATTCAAACCAAGCAAATGGTTCTACCCGCTTTGCTATGCCGGTCGAGGGAAGGCTGTGTAAACAGTGGCCTAAGAGCACCGTATCATTGAGGGGTGCTGCCAGTATTATCTACCTGCTAACTGAGCAGGCAGTGGCTAATGTACACATCAAAATAACCACAGCGCGAGGGCTGCACAAAGTCACACCAGCTTTTCCTAAACAAATGAAAAAACACAAAAGGTCGCTGGCTACCTCAGCCTTTCGGCTTACGAGCCAAACCGCCATGATGGCGCCCGGGAGTACCTGCTTTTTCTACAAAGGGGCACACTGGAGCAGCAACCAGCAAAACAAACAAAAGGTGTGACAACCTGCATTTGTGCACCACCTGCTTAAGTAGGCAATGAGCAGCTGCAGGTTGTCGGACCTCATAGTGCACCAGCTATTTAATGCCTTTGTAAACAGTGTTCTGTAAAGCCTGCGACGTCGGGAACCAGGGGTAAGTTCAACCGACGCCGCGGACACCTAACAAATAATAAGACCATTTTTGGAATGGTATAAACAATATCACTACTTTTTAAACTTTGCTGGTGACTCTCCATACACAGTGCTGAGCTGCACCACAATCGTCAAAGTATAGGTGATAAGATGCATACGGCTGCTGCCCATGTCTCGGAGGGGGCATAGGTAACTGTTTATATGGTGTGTGAGTCGAGGATCACTCCGGTTTACAAAACAATAACTTTTAATCAGAGTATGAAAACTTCAGGACCATAACATACAGCTTTTACCAGTTTACGTGTTACAAGACTGAACCACATCTCAGTATCAAGCACTCTGATTGGCTTATTTATGTAACCGAGCGTCGTAGTGATGCACTCGCTTAATAAAGAAATAAAATACACGGTATATTCACAAATTGTCGGGAGCAAAACACTTTATTAACTTCTTCTGTTCCGAATAGCGGACAGCTAGAGCCGAGCACGCTATCCCATGCACTATGGAAGCCCCAAAGGGTCAAAACACACTCACTTTGCGTAGACCTGTCCATCAAACCATTGTCACAATACAAGCACTTTAAGAACTGGCTTTCCTTCATAACAAAAGAGCCTTTCCATTTTATTTTGGTATTCAGGTTTTACTGTAATGCTGTTAAGTAACTTATTTGTTTTTTTATATTCAAGTTAAGCTGCTACACCACTTGTGAGTGGAGATTTTTGTTCATTTTTAGTGTATCATTGCATTAAACAAAATTATGTTCTTTGAATATAAAGTTCAAAGTGAAACTGTAATTATCTCACTTTATTTTTACTACAATGCTGCACTAGGTTTGTTTACTTTTATTTTGTAAAAGAACATTAAGCAATAGCTTGGATGCAGGCAATTTTTTTCCTACAGCACTGCAGAGCTATTCAGTTGTTAAACATGTACATGGGATTAATTTGAATAACTATACTTGAAGTGTGCACTGTGTGAACAGTATTATCTAGTTCTTATCTAGACAATATCTAGAAAATACAAGTATCGGTTTAAGAATCGGTATCGGATCGGGATCAAAATGAAAGATCGGGATCGGGAACAAAAAAACATGATCGGGACATCCCTAGAAAAAACAGTGGTAAACCGGTAACAGGGGAATGGGTGACAAAGGCTCATTGATGCACGTCGGGAGCGAAGGCTGGTCCATGTGGTCCGATCCAACAGACGAGCTACTGTAGCTCAAATTGCTGAGGAGGTTAATGCTGGTTTTGATAGAAAGGTGACAAAATACACAGTGCATCACAGTTGCTTGTTCTTTCTTGTAGTGTTTTTTGACCCTTGCTTATATTTATGCCTGGCATTCGGGTAGCACCATGGTCTAATACGCTAGGAAGTGGGGTTGGGGTTTCTTCTTTTTTTTGGTCGATGCATTGGCATAATGAACAAAGTATCAGTACAAATTTTTGATGCAGGATCTAGACAGGTTCATCAGCAGGCTCCCGGTTTGCTTGGTTGTAGTTTTGTCTTGTTTCCATCAAAGATGCAATATACCTGTACATACAGAATTGTACATTAACATTTTTCACCACACCAAATGATGTTAACAAGGGCAAAACATTTAATAATTGACAAAGTGATTACACGGACACTTACCGTTCAAGCCGGTCTCTGTTTCTGCATGCAATGATGCAAAAACATACAAAAACAAAGAGCACAAGCACAATGGTGACTATAATACCAACATATGAATTGTTCTGAAAGGGGGGCGCTGTAGGAGCTGTTAAAAAACAAACAAACAAAAAGACTTTAATTTCATTGCACGTGTCCAAGGTAATCACATTTTTGTTTATTACTACATTTTAAATACTTTCCTTGTACTTTCCTCCCCCTACATATGACCAAGTTTATATACACATCTATTTAGTAAGTTCAGACTTGTCAACTCATTCATTAATTGTTTTATCTGCTTATCCAATTAGGGTAGCAAGGGGGTGCCTGAGTCTATTCCAGCTTTTAAATGGGCGCAAGGCACACAGTAACACCCTTGGGTGGGATGCCAGTCCATCGCAGGGCGGGCACACACACACACACACACACACACACACACACACACACACACACACACACACACACACACACACACACACACACACACACACACACACACACACACACACACACACACACACACACACACACACACACACACACACACACTATAGTGCAATTCAGTGTCTCCAATTAACTTGACTGCATGTTTTTGGACTGTGGGAGGTAACCGGAGCTTCCGGACGAAACCCACACAGACACGGGGAGAACAAGCAAACTCCGCACAGAAAGGACCCAGACCACCCCGCCTGGGGATCGAACCCAGGACCATCTTGCTGTGAGGTGACAGTGCTACCCACTAAGCCACCTGGCCGCCCGGCTTGTCAACTCGTTTATGTAAAATTATTACAACTAATAGACAGTGTGTGTATGATGTGTGTAATTACATCATTCTGCCCTGCAATAGGTAAATTCCTAAAACGAATATTCATCTTTAGCGCGTGTGTTTGCTGGACATTTTCATACTAAGCAAAAGATGCTTTTACAGATCTGACTTCATTCATAATTCATAATACTTCATGCATGATTTGTATTTATCTTTAGCTAAATGTGTACTTGAGTAAATTTTACACAACAGACAATTTTAGCTTTTTTCCACTTTACCCACCAGTGCTTGGTGCATTCTTGGTACCATATTTATCTTTAGCATGTGTATTTGCTGGACAGCTGTCTGTAAAGAAAAAAAAACATGCACATTATAACCACCTCCGAAATTGTGAATGGAAGTGCCTTCCATGTAAAAATTGTGCATTTTACCATCAAGGACATATTAACCATGGCTTGTTGACTTATAATACACGTGTTAAATGCAGCAGCTACTGGCATCACAAAGGCCTGAGTGACTTTGATAAGGGCCAAATCATTATGACCAGACAACTAGGTTAAAGTATCTCTAAAAGCAAAGAGAAACTTCTGCAATTTTCCTCTGGGATCAATAAAGTGTTCTGATTCTGATTCTGAAACTCACAGGCAGCCATGCTGGTATCTGGTATCAACAGATAAACTACTTCGGCACAAACAGCAGATAAAGTTTAATACTAGTAATGAGGTGAATGTGGCACGAGATACAGTGCATCGATTATTTCTGTGTATAGGGCTGCATAGTTGCAGGCTAGTCAAAGTGTCTGTGCTAACTCCCATCCGCCATCAAAAGCACCTTCAATGTGCATGTAGGCATTGCAGAACTGGAAATAGAAATGAGGGGAGTAGGTTGACTAGTCTGACAAATCTTGGTTTGGTACCAGGAAGCATGCTGGGCTGATTCACCTTACAACATATAAAAGTTAAATGAATGCTGTAATGTCCTGGTACCAGATACCACAGGACCTTCAGTTGTCTTGTGAAGTCCATGTCTCGGCAGTTATGCCAGTAAATTTGGTGGGTGGTTTAACAGGGGCAGTGGCAGCTTAGCAATTAAGCTTCTGGACTATTACTCAGAGGAGTGCTGGTTCAAGCCCCACTGCGGCCAAGTTGCCACTGTTGAGCCCCACTGAGCAAGGTCCTTAACCCTCAGTTGCTCTAAGTGTATTCAGTCATAATTGTACATTGCTTTGCATGAAATTATCTGGAAAGTGTGATATGTGTAAACAGGTATCCAAGTTGATGTGTGTGGCCAGTGGTAACTCAGTGGCATGTAACACAGTGGTAAACAAGGGCAAAACAAACAAAATTATGATTACAATCATTTGCTGACATTACATGTCTGAAATCATATTATTTGCTTTTTTACCAGCCCTAAATTGCCCTGTCCTGCCTGAAATGCAGGAATGGGTGTATGTTAACAAATAAATAGGAACTTGACCAGACAAAACATGAAATATCTTGGAATCATACTAGGACTGGGCGATATTGCAAAAAAAAAAAAAAATCTCGATTATTTTCAAATTTATTAACAATTCTCGATTCCGATTGCAATTTTATTGTTTGTTCTTGTGTAATGCAATTGAAAAAAGACTAAATTTTTTTTTCGTATTTTAATTTAAAAGACTTTATAACAATGCCAATATAATGATAATTAACAATAATTAAAACAAAATAGAAATCTTAATTAGCTATATCCTATTTAAGAATAGCTCACAAACAACTCACTTTAAATAATGTGCAAGCATAACCTCCCTATATTAAGAAAAGTGCAAAACCCCAAAAAGTTATTTACTGGTTTCTTGAAAGGAACACAAGCCTATTTTACTGTTTCCACCAATTAAGTGAGTCTGTATCATTATCTACTCAGCAGTCAGCTCAGGTTTGATTTTGTCCTCTTGGGACTGGGGGGTGGATGGAGGTGGCATGTTCTGCTTCTAAACAATATGAATTACAATTCCCATGCTCCCACTAAGACTCTAACTATCACATCAGCCAATCCTGTTCGGTCCTCACACTTACCCTTCTGTTTGTGTGTCTCGTTGTGAAGTATTGCCGACTGTGTTTACATGCATACCAAGCCGTCCCTATTTCTGAATATAGCTGTTACTGTATATGACCCTTGTTGTCTTCCATTTACTGTTTTTGCTTGTGATCTTTGGTTTTCTCTGCTTGTCTGTTTATCCTCTGTTTTTTGCCTAATTTTGTACACTGTTTTGTACACTGCCCTTTTGATATTAAACTTTCCTTGATATTCCATGAGCATCTGGTCAGTTTCTGCCTCGTGACATGTTGGTATTTTAATTAAAATATAAAGTATGTAAACTTGTATAATCGCGATTGTCACATTTCTAACATCGTGTAAAAACGTTCATTCGAATTAACCCGAATTATTATAAAAATCGCCCAGCACTAGTTCATACTGAGTCTAATAAAATCTATGAAATAGATGAGATTTGTTTGCATTTCCAACATTTAATTAAGTTGCTTTTTAACATTATACTCACAGTTGCAGTGGATCTCGTTTCCTAAGATTTTCTGGAGAGAGATTTAGACACATAGACATATTTAGTCATCAAACCACAAATCATTAAGCACTTGCTCCATCTTCATGCACATACATTTAAAAAGATAAAGTCCATCTTTCTCTTGGTGGCAACTTTTGCCAATGGCAGCAAAAACATATGATACTCATAAAAAAAAAAATTTTTTTATTGCTTACCTTATCACACTGGCTCATGTATGAAATATTTCCAGGCTTGTCCTTAAATGTGATGCTACGATTATCCTGGCTCAAGAAATCATTTTTGTTCGTCGCGTTGTAATAGGCCACGACATTGCCCTAAATGACAGAAACATGTGCATTCATTGTTGATGTATTTAATGTATTTTAAAAATAAAACCTTTAACCTTTCATAAATTATAATACAATTATGTAGTTCAACCAAATCACAACTCTGTGGTCTATTTAGCAAGAAGAATTCTGCCTTTTACAGCCTTGTGGTTCAATTCTAGCCCATTTTTGTTTTCCCCATGTGTTTTTTTCTGCCCCCTTTAAGGGTGGCCACAGTGGATAATTCTGGTCTGCAAACCTGGTTTGGCACAGTTTTTATTCTGGTGCAACCCTCTTAATTTTATCTGGGCTTGGGACCAGCACTGAGGGTAGCCTGACAAGTGCACCTCCCAATGGCTAGGCTGTTTGGCCACTACACCATTAAATACCCTGTTAGGTCGGGACACAACATTCTTTTTGATGCCAGTGAAGATCATTCTTAATTTTGAAATTTATTTATCAGAATATCCTTATTTTTAGCAAGGACTTCAACCTTGTCCCTCTTGCTCCCAAACAGACACCATACATTGGTATGTGTGGATGAAGCCTTTTCTAATGCCACTATTTTTGCTTTATTTAAACAAGAACACTACTGTTACACTGCACATTGATTTGTCCAGGTGTTGTCGCTTCTGTTCTCTGGTTGTCCTGGTCATCTTTAATTGTAAGTAGCACACATACTAGAAATGAAAAAAGCAACTATTTGTCTTGTAAATATACTTACATTTTTGTACCAGGTGTATGAATTATTACAAACAGAAGTGCCGTTTACATGAAAGGAGACTGTGCCATTGCGATGGTTCTGAATACAGCAGTTGTTGGTTTCTCCTTTGCAAAAACACAGCAAAGCCAAAATGCCGGTGTCTGTAAAAGCAAAGAAAAAAAACAAATCATTAAATAGAATAGCACAGTAAAACTGCCTTTAGTTTTTGGATTTTGGGCATTTTCAAATTATGAAAATCATCAAATTTAGTTAAAATGTAGTCCAAAAATGAAACTACATTAAAAACGAGCGGCAGGGTGGCTAAGTGGGTAGCACTGTCACAGCACGAAGGTCCTGGGTTCGATCCCCAGGTTTGGCGGTCCGGGTCCTTTCTGTGTGGAGTTTGCATGGTCCCTCTGTGTCTGCGTGGGTTTACTCCGGGTGCTCCGGTTTCCTCCCACAGTCCAAAGACATGCAAGTGAGGTGAATTGGAGACACTAAATTGTACATGACTGTGTTTGATATAACCTTGTGAACTGATGAATCTTGTTTAATGAGTAACTACCGTTCCTTTCATGAATGTGACCAAAGTTTAAAACATGATGTTATAATCCAAACAAACAAACATTAAAAACAGAAATTACCTTAAAATGAACTATTTCTTTGAACATCTAGATTAGAAATGTATTTGAAAACAGTCTTCCTAAACGTTTCTAGGCATCAACAATACAATCACCACACAGCATTGTATTCATGTTGTAAATACGTTGATGCCAACATCCACTCACTGAGTACAAGCTACATTCAGGTTTGTCTCAATGTAACATTGTGTGGAAGAGTCCTAATTAGGGATGTAATGATGCACCGGAAAACAGTTAAAAATCGGTGCACATGTGCCACGATTTGAATAGGTTAATCATTTAAGATGCATCGATATTTACTTTAAACAGCAGAGAGCGCTGGCACTATATATTTTTTACACAATCAAGGAAATGTGTAGCATTATTATGCATAGTATCTCAGAAATAAAAGGGCGGTCATTATTTAGATAAATTAAATATAAGCACAAATACAGTATTTTATTTTAAATATAATTAATAAAAGGAAAGGTCATAATTCAAGTCTTCAATTTCATTTTGTTTAAAAAATCGGAAAAAATCGTATTGTGAACCTAGTATCGTGAATCGTATTGCATCGTGGGTAGAGTGTATCATTACATCCCTAGTCCTAATTGATGTGGGTTGGTGCCAGCTTAACAAATATAATTATAATATATAATATAATAAATATAATTTCTGTTATTATTATTTTCTTCTACCTAGTCTGCTTCATCGCTGTGTCTGTAATGAGTGTGGGATGTGGTTGTTTAAGGACCACATCACTGATCAGATGTTTATGTAAAAGTCCATGAGTATGGTGGTTGAGGGTTATTTGGTAGGAGGGGTTCAGTCTGGAGGGTAGAATCTATTCAGATAGGCGAAGTGTAAAGAAGTTATGTTGAGTGCGAGCTTAGTCCTTAAAGATATTGTGAATGTGCTGATGTTTGCGGTGAGAGGGCTGTTCTGGAGACATGCGTCTTTCTAAACTTTCCCACACCTTAATGATATTGTCATACTAAAAACCCTGTACTGAGTAACAGATCACTCTCACGCATTAAAATATAATAATAGTAGTAATTATAGCAATAGCGAAGATGCACGTGTAGTTTCTCAAGTCTAGGATTAAAGTCTAGGACTGTATGATAACCTGATTGCATACATGAAATAAGTCGCATAATATACATGATATAAGTCGCACATAGTGAAACAACAGTTACGTGAAGAAAGTTTTAGGAAGAAAGGAAAGATGCAGGATGGGTGGATGGATGGATAGACTGCAAATAGATGGATGGATAGACAGATAGACTGTAGATAGATAGACTGTAGATGGATGAATGGATGGATGGATAGATAGATAGACTTTATTTATCCCGAGGGAAATTATTTGCCTCCAATAGTTGAACATTAAAAGAAGAGAAACTAATACAAGTACAGTAAGTAAGGTGTAGCCAATGTTTTAAGACTTTAAACTGCAGCGATTAAGATTAAATCTGTATCTACTGTTGTTAGGATTATAATAATGTTTTTAGGATTGTAATACTAATATAATAAGGTTTAGTTATTATGTTTATTTAATGCATCTGTCACCAATCTCACAATCTTACTGCCGGCATACATTTTGACATGTCACAACCTGAGAGCTGCACATAGACCTGCGCAGTTATTTAAAGAAAGCATTAATACTTTAAACTTTAGTTATATAAAGAATAAAAGTGGAGAAAATGTGCTGCTGTACTTACAGATCATCCATTCAGTGCCTCGATAACGAATCATCGTGCGTACGGTCCAAATCACTGTATTATGCAAATGGTGAATAATTATTTTCTTCTTACTCAATCGCAAACTAAGAAATATTGGCAAACCTTCAGATACGCCCGAATCCGTGTGGGACTGAGTTACAATAATCCACGATGCTCGTGCTGCGGCGACCTGTGGGAAGTGTTTCACCGGTCTACTACTGAGAATGTGCTGGAATACAAAATCCCCGCCCCTCCACCGCCTTAACGCCTCGCCCCTCCCCCAATACCACTTTTTCTGTTATCTGTGTGGATAAATAAACGCCTGCCTTTGGAAGATGAAAATCTGTCATATTTACCATATAGAAGCACTTTGTAGTTCTACAATTACTGACTGTAGTCCATATCTTTCTCTACATACTTTTTAACCTGCTTTCACCCTGTTCTTCAATCTGTTGATGCATGCTCAATAATCCAGGTACACAAATCCACAAAGTTGAATCAGTTCATCTGGACACAAGTTTGTTGTAGAGATACATTTGGTCACTCAATCCGAATGACTTCTTCAGTCTGAGCTGGTGGTGAATACCCCAACCTTATATGCAGCCGATTTGCATAACGACCGGTCACCGCTATTGCATAACAATGGAACCGGTGATCAGGTCCATATGCAAATCACAATGACAATTAATTACAATGACCATGTGTGTCTTTTACACATGATTGGGGTAAAGCTCCTATTACAGCATTGTACAAGGGTGAAAGATGTACTCTCAGGCCTCCTCCCCGGTTCAGAGATGGTCGTTCCCTCTTCACATAAATGGCCTCTTTGACTCCCCGTTCAAACCAGCGTTCCTCCTTGTCCAGGATCTGAACATCTTCATCATTAAATGAGTGGCCGCTGGCTTGCAGGTGAGTGTAAACTGCAGAGTCCTGGCCAGAAGAGGTCGATCTTCTATGTTGGGCCATCCGTTTTGCCAGTGGCTGTTTAGTTTCCCCGATGTACAGTTCCCGGCAATCCTCCTGGCACCTAACAGCATACACTACGTTACTCTGTTTGTGTTGAGGAACCCGGTTCTTAGGGTGAACTAATTTCTGGCGTAGTGTGTTCTGGGGTTTGAAAGCAACTGAAACACGGTGTTTGGAGAATATCCGTCTTAATTGTTCCGATACTCCCGCCACATACAGAATCACCACTGGTTTGCGCTTAGCCCACGATTGTTCGTCTCCTCCCTTCGATCCACTGGAGCCGTGTTTGGGCATTTTCAATGGTCAGGACCACTACAGAGTAGGTATTATTTGGGTGGTGGGTCATTCTCAACACTGACATGGTGGTGGTGTGTTAGTGTGTGTTGTGCTGGTTTAAGTGGATTAGACACAGCAGCGCTGATGAAGTTTTTAAACACCTCACTGTCACTGCTAAACTGAGAATCGTCCACCAACCAAAAACATCCAGCCAACAGCACCCCATGGGTAGCGTCCTGTGACCACTTATGAAGGTCTAAAAGATGACCAACTCAAATAGCAGCAATAGATGAGCGATTGTCTCTGGCGTTACATCTACATGATGGACCAACTAGGTAGGAGTGTCTAATAGAGTGGACAGTGAGTGGACACAGTATTTAAAAACTCCAGCAGTGCTGCTGTGTCTGATCTACTCATACCAGAACAACACACACTAACACACCACCACTATGTCATTGCCACTGCAGTGCTGAGAATGATCCACCACCTAAATTATACCTGCTCTCTGCAGTAACAGATGGACTACAGTCAGTAATTGTAGAACTACAAAGTGTTCCTATATGGTAAGTTTTTCAGGATGAACTCAAGTTCATATGCGTGTGAAGGCAGGCGTGCGAAAACTTTTGGCAATATAGTGTATCACTGAACTGCTCCTTCACTCAGTCTGCAAAAGTAAAAAGATGAAATAAAATTTGCAAACACTTTACAAAAATGATAACAAAGTTGAATCTGTGCCAAAAAAGTAATTTGTGAGAGTTCAAGTCATATCACTGTATTAGTGACTGTTTTTCTTCATTACCTCTCCATTTTGTAAATCTAGACCAGGGGTGTCCACACTTTCGTGGCTTGAGATCTACTATTTTAGTCAACAGGTCATCACGATATACTCATTCTGATGATTTACACTGAATGGTGTCAGGTTTATGTAGTCTGGACAGTAGCTGCTGATACTGACTCCCAAGCAGTTTTTCAGGTGTTCATCAGTGAGTGTCGATCCATATTTAGACTTCATAATTTTCATGTGGGAAAAGGCAGATTCACACAAGTAGGTTGATCCGAAAAAGCTGTCAAATATGTGGCAGTAAAAATCAAAAATTCCAAAATTGATGTTATCTAATTCTTTTATGTTTACAGCAACCTGTCCAGCATGTAGAGTTGAAGAAATTTAGTAGACTTAAACCACACCCAAACTCCACCTAACATTGTATTTAAGCTGAGCATCTCTTAGCACCAACATCACATAACATTTACAGGTACTTATTTACAACATAACATACATGTTACATCTAGGTTGCTCATAACTTGAATGTGTCCACCCTAACATACATGTTAAGTAAGTTGGCTGGTCTATGTCCTGTGTATTGGTGCCAATATGATACAAAACATTCTGACAACATTTCCTTTTATCTGGTGCTGCTTCAACTTTGTGCCCACCTGTCTGTAACATTCTGAAGATTTTGTTTTCATTGAGCATGTGAACAAATTAAGTTTGGCTGTTTTTTTAGGATTTGCATATAAAACCCATTGAAGATAAATATGGCGGCATTGTGGATCAGCACTGTCAACTCAAAGCAATTTATTTATTTATTTATTTATTAGGATTTTAACGTCATGTTTTACACTTTGGTTACATTCATAACAGAAACAGAAAAGTAGTTAGACGGTCTAGATAAGAGCGTCTGATAAATGCTGAAAATGTAAATGTACTTGTTACACAAGATTCAACAGTTTACATAGGTTTTATGTCAAACACAGTTATGTGTTTGACAATTTATCCAATTCATTTCACTTGCATGTTTTTGGACTGTTGGCGGAAACCGGAGCCCCCGGAGGAAACCCTCGTAGACACTGGAAGAACATGCAAAAACAGAAAGGGCCCAGACTGCCTCATCTGGGGGTTGAACCCAGGGCCTTCTTGCTACGAGGTGACAGTGCTACCCACTGAGCCACTTTGCCAGCTAAAATTGTTAAAAACGGTGTGTGTGTGTGTGTGTGTGTGTGTGTGTGTGTGTGTGTGTGTGTGTGTGTGTGTGTGTGTGTGTGTGTGTGTGTGTGTGTGTGTGTGTGTGTGTGTGTGTGTGTGTGTGTGTGTGTGTGTGTGTGTGTGTGTGTGTTCGCAAAGCTATTAATCTGGGGACATTGACCTGTTTACACACCAATAAGGTGGGGACTTGTAACATGGTGGGGACCTAAAATCGAGTCCCCACAAAACTAAGCATTGTAACATGTATATCTGAGTGAGATAGACCCGCCCACCAAATTTCTGAGTAGTCCCCAAAATTGACACATACATGGGAATAGTGTGTGTGAGTGTGTGTGGGATTTTGACTCAGATGTGTACACGCCCCCTCTGGCCAAAGACTGTAAACGAATCTCGCTTACACACTTGATGACGTAGTACAGCAATTCTCAACTCCGATTGGTTGAAACGGCGCAGACGATCCTAAACTCTGATTGGTTGAAGTGGTAGAAATAACCGGGACCTTTAATTAGGTAACCTGTTGCGGCTTTAATCCAGTAAATTAGCACAGCACCCAAAGATAATGTGAGTTAACTTTCTACAGTTGATGAAATGTTATAAATGTTATACCAGTAAAATGTTATTAAATAAACTGTGTTAAAGAAAAAACTCCTTATAGTTCTGTAATCTTAAAAGTATTGTTTTCATAGCAATATTTTAGCTAGTGATAGTTCGGTAGCAATTATTCTACCTTGTTAGCTAGCTCTGACCTGTGAAATACATTGATTCCTTTAAGGTGAACAGAACAAATTATAAACCTAAATAAGACTTAGTCTTGATGAAAGAATGGGTTATTTTATTGCGCTTTTCATCCCTAAATAAGGCCGGGGAGCGTTTACAGTGTCGGACTTCACTAAAGTTTGTACTAGAATATAGAGAACAGCGGATTCATTCAGAGGAAAGTAAAAGAAGACGAATTTACCACAACAAAGGATTTATGTTCGACTTCATCTGGCACGGAAAATTCTACACGTAAGTATGCATTTATAATTCTTTTATTCATGTGTTTGGTCTATATGGTTTCAGGTGTTACGTTTTTAAATGTCCGGAAAGTTCTTTAAATCGCTGCGCTTCTGTAACAGACAGTTTAAGAAGAAATCTGGTGGATTTAAAGGATTTTAAACCTGTAACTCATGTACAGTGTGAGAAATCTAACTTATATATCTCAGTATAGGTGTTTACAGCGCGATGTTTACAGGCGATTCACCGAATCTCTGTTTTTATTAAAAAAAATGATTTGGTTAGCCTTTATTATGTGACTTTTTAGTCTTGTTGAGTATTTTTGTATAGCTGTGTATATGTGTATAGCTTTTATCTGACTCCTGATTTTGTTGGGCAACGCATGTTAGTGCTCCAGAGCATCCTTACCTTTCACTGTATCAGGAACACCTGCACATTCACATGTAATGTATAGACAAACGTATTGGGACACCCTTTCTAATGTGAAAGTCATGTGTTTAAGACACAACAACTGCTAACAGGTGTATTAAATTATTATATAATGAAAATTATGTTTTTAAATTTCCAGCAACAGTTTAGGGAAGGTCATTTCATGTTCCAGCATGAAGTCCTCTGACCTCAGCCCCACTAAACAGCTTTGGTATGAACTGGAGCATCAGTTGAGGCTTTCTTGACCAACATCAGTGCTCTTTTGACTGAATAGGCACAAATTCCCATAGACATATTTTGAACTGTGGTTCTTAGAAAAGTGGTGGCTGCTATATCTAAAAGGCTCACAGATATAGGTCACTGTCTGTTTTAATTTTATTTTTATGGAATGTCCAACCAACTCATGGTCAGGTGTACAAATACTTTTCGCTTTATAGTTTGGTATTAGTCATGTGGCAACAGCCCTCTATAAAAGTGATTCAGCAGTTGAAACATGAAACATACCTACATAGCTTTAGAACCATTTTGATTCTCTAACTCTGTTTGCCATGCATGTCCTGAGTTGTGTTATACAGGAGATTTACACTGTGCTTTGTAGTTATTCTTTAGTTTACTTGTTTCTATTTAACAAACTATTGTTGTCCTTAACTAAATGCATGATCATCTTTAGTAATTCTGTATAGTTTAGGAGAATTTATATAATGTTTATTTTTATTCTTAATTACTTCTTAATTGTACAACAAAAATATAATTTTCTGTCACTTAATAACTGTCTGTTTGTTCAACTTCAGTATTGATGCTGCAAGGGATGATGGCACTCTTGGCAGACTGGTTAACGATGACCACATTAACCCCAACTGCAAAATGAGGAGAATCATTGTGGAAGGAAGACCCCATTTGTGCCTTTTTGCTTTACGAGACACACCACCCGGAGAGGAGATCTCATATAATTATGGAGATGCTGATTGTCCCTGGAGGAGTAAAGTAAGGGTGTTACTTCTTATAACAATAGTGAATATTTAGATGCAAAATGGTGAATGTAGTTTTACCACATCACTTACGTCATGTAAATTGAACGTTGGGATTATTAAACAATATACTGAGTTTATGTACGGTAGACTGTCTTGGGATAATCATAGCAGTGTCAGTTATTTACTACATGGCACTGCATGGCACATACATGATGTTTTACTACCAGGTTTTCCCTTATTCTTTTAAGTTTATTAGTGACTGTTTTGCTTATTTCAGGTGACAAAAAGTGGCGTGGAAGTCGACACTAAGTGTCTGAAGTCAGAACTTGCATCTGAGGATAATCCCCATTGCACCCAGCACATACAGGATGAGCCAACTTTCTCCACAAAGGTACCAACAGGCTTTTTTAATGTATTTTTAACATGGTAAACGTCAGGTCCCCACAATGTGGTATGAATGTTACCAGTGTTTGCAGAGGAGTGATTGTAACTCATGAGTCAAGTGGTGAGTCCCCACATTGTTTTAACCTGAAAACTTTACACTAAGTCCCCACATTGTTTTAACCTGAAAACTTTACACTAAGTCCCCACAAGATGCTTACTTTAAATATTAGGGGTTTTATTCTAAAACACTTTTCTTTTTTAATGTGTATGAACATAAAATTCATCCTACAGTTATAAATTATCCAGCTTAGTGTTACTATGCCAACATACTTTTACTTTTAAGTTTATTAGTGACTGTTTTGCTTATTTCAGGTGACAAAAAGTGGCGTGGAAGTCGACACTAAGTGTCTGGAGCCAGAACGTGCATCTGAGGATAATCCCCATTGCACCCAGCACATACAGGATGAGCCAACTTTCTCCAAAAAGGTACCAACATGCTTTTTTAATGTATTTTTAACATAGTAAACGTCAGGTCCCCACAATGTGGTATAAATTTCACCAGTGTTTGCACAGGAGTGATTGTAACTGGTGAGTCCCCACATTGTTTTAACCTGAAAACTTTACACTAAGTCCCCACAAGATGCTTACTTTAAATTTTAGGGTTTTTATTCTAAAACACTTTCCTTTTTAATTGTGTATGAACCTAAAATGCTTTCTACAGTTATAAATTATCCAGCTTAGTGTTACTTTGCCAACATACTTTTACTTTTAAGTTTATTAATGACTGTTTTGCTTATTTCAGGTGACAAAAAGTGGCGTGGAAGTCGACACTAAGTGTCTGGAGCCAGAACGTGCGTCTGAGGATAATCCCCATTGCACCCAGCACATACAGGATGAGCCAACTTTCTCCACAAAGGTACCAACATGCTTTTTTAATGTATTTTTAACATAGTAAACGTCAGGTCCCCACAATGTGGTATAAATTTCACCAGTGTTTGCACAGGAGTGATTGTAACTCAAGTGGCGAGTCCCCACATTGTTTTAACCTGAAAACTTTACACTAAGTCCCCACATTGTTTTAACCTGAGAACTTTACACTAAGTCCCCACAAGATGCTTACTTTAAATTTTAGGGTTTTTATTCTAAAACATGTTTCTTTTTTATTGCGTATGAACCTAAAATGCTTTCTACAGTTATAAATTATCCAGCTTAGTGTTACTATGCCAACATACTTTTACTTTTAAGTTTATTAGTGACTGTTTTGCTTATTTCAGGTGACAAAAAGTGGCGTGGAAGTCGACACTAAGTGTCTGGAGCCAGAACGTGCGTCTGAGGATAATCCCCATTGCACCCAGCACATACAGGATGAGCCAACTTTCTCCACAAAGGTACCAACATGCTTTTTACATGTATTTTTAACATAGTAAACGTCAGGTCCCCACAATGTGGTATAAATTTCACCAGTGTTTGCACAGGAGTGATTGTAACTGGTGAGTCCCCACATTGTTTTAACCTGAAAACTTTACACTAAGTCCCCACAAGATGCTTACTTTAAATTTTAGGGTTTTTATTCTAAAACACTTTTCTTTTTTATTGTGTATGAACCTAAAATGCTTTCTACAGTTATAAATTATCCAGCTTAGTGTTACTATGCCAACATACTTTTACTTTTAAGTTTATTAGTGACTGTTTTGCTTATTTCAGGTGACAAAAAGTGGCGTGGAAGTCGACACTAAGTGTCTGGAGCCAGAACGTGCGTCTGAGGATAATCCCCATTGCACCCAGCACATACAGGATGAGCCAACTTTCTCCAAAAAGGTACCAACATGCTTTTTTACATGTATTTTTAACATAGTAAACGTCAGGTCCCCACAATGTGGTATAAATTTCACCAGTGTTTGCACAGGAGTGATTGTAACTCATGAGTCAAGTGGTGAGTCCCCACATTGTTTTAACCTGAAAACTTTACACTAAGTCCCCACAAGATGCTTACTTTAAATATTAGGGGTTTTATTCTAAAACAATTTTCTTTTTTATTGTGTATGAACTTAAAATGCTTTCTACAGTTATAAATTATCCAGCTTAGTGTTACTATGCCAACATACTTTTACTTTTAAGTTTATTAGTGACTGTTTTGCTTATTTCAGGTGACAAAAAGTGGCGTGGAAGTCGACACTAAGTGTCTGGAGCCAGAACGTGCGTCTGAGGATAATCCCCATTGCACCCAGCACATACAGGATGAGCCAACTTTCTCCACAAAGGTACCAACATGCTTTTTTACATGTATTTTTAACATAGTAAACGTCAGGTCCCCACAATGTGGTATAAATTTCACCAGTGTTTGCACAGGAGTGATTGTAACTCAAGTGGCGAGTCCCCACATAGTTTTAACCTGAAAACTTTACACTAAGTCCCCACATTGTTTTAACCTGAAAACTTTACACTAAGTCCCCACAAGATGCTTACTTTAAATATTAGGGGTTTTATTCTAAAACACTTTTCTTTTTTATTGTGTATGAACTTAAAATGCTTTCTACAGTTATAAATTATCCAGCTTAGTGTTACTATGCCAACATACTTTTACTTTTAAGTTTATTAGTGACTGTTTTGCTTATTTCAGGTGACAAAAAGTGGCGTGGAAGTCGACACTAAGTGTCTGGAGCCAGAACGTGCGTCTGAGGATAATCCCCATTGCACCCAGCACATACAGGATGAGCCAACTTTCTCCCAAAAGGTACCAACATGCTTTTTACATGTATTTTTTAACATGGTAAACGTCAGGTCCCCACAATGTGGTATGAATGTTACCAGTGTTTGCACATTTTCACATGACTGTATGTATGTGTGTGTATATATAAATTGCAGTCCAACACCATTAACCTGACAAATCAATGTTTTTAGTAGAAATGCTATTTCTACATAGCAAATAATTTACTTGAAAGTGTAGTAGAGTAATGAAACCAAAACAAACCCAACAATTAGGCTCATTCTGAGTAATCAAAGCATTGATTGAAAGGGGGTTGTTCAAAATAATAGCAGTGAGGAGTTCAATTGGTGAAGTCATTCATTCTGCAGAAGAACGGGTGTCAATTTTGGCCCTTATTTAATTTAGGGGGGGGGGGGGGGGGGGGGGGGGGCAAATGTTGCAGATGTTGGTCATAGCACATTTTCTTCTGAAATACTGGGTAAAATGGGTTGTTCCACACATTGTTCTGATGAACAGCGTACTTTGATTAAAAAGTTGATTGTAGAGGGAAAAAACATACAGAGAAGTGCAGCAAATTATCGGCTGCTCAGCTAAAATGATCTCAAATGCCTTGAAGTGAAAACCAAAACCTGAAAGATGCAGAAGGAAGCGTGGAACTACTGTTAGAATGGATTGAAGAATAGCCAGAATGGCAAATACTCAGCCAATGATCACCTCCAGAAAGATCAAGGGAAATCTGTTACCAGTGAGTACAGATAAGTGAAGCCAATTTACCAGCAAGAACAGTGCATTTGCATTTATGGAAATAAAAGTTATTATAATGATTTTGTGCTTTATTCACTTTTTTTAAATCACTGCTATTTTTTTGAACACCACTGTACATAAGTCATGTGAAAAAGTTAGGACACCTCGTAACAACTTTTGTCTTTTTGACATATTTAAACAAATGGACCTTTGAGCTTCATTTGAACAGTATTGAGAGATGGAGCTTATTTTGTAAAATGTAATGAACAAAAATGAAAATTGATTGTGAGGAAAAAGTTAAGACACACTATGTTGTAATAGCTGGTATTTCCTCTGGAAATAATCTCAATTAGATGTTTCCTATAACCATCTACCGTCTCTGACATCGACTGGGAGGAAGTTTTTCCCTCCATGCAGAATTTCTTCAGCTGTGTGAGGTTTGAGGGTTTTTTTGCATGCACAGCTGATTTCAAGTCATTTAAATTTTTGGCATTTAGCAGACGCTCTTATCCAGAGCGACTTACAGAAGTGTTTCCATAGTAAACATTACCTTACTCTAGTTTAAGTAAAACAACAGTACAACAACACATCTGCTAAAGCCCTGTTAAAACCAAAATATTTTTTTTAAGAAATGAATGAGAGCGTTGGTAAGTAAGTACAAGTCAGATTAAGAGTTTAGTAAAGATGTGATGACGGTTTTTAATCATTTTTTAAAGACAGCAAGAGACTCAGATGTTCGGACAGATAGAGGAAGTTCATTCCACCACTTGGGTGACAGTACAGAGAAGAGCCTTGATGCTCGTCTTCCTCTAGTCCTGGGTGGAGGATCAAGTGAGACCAGTGGCTCGGAGAATGCGCAGTACAGAGCCGGGTTTGATTAGACCATCCCACAGCATCTCAATAGGATTAAGATCCGGGCTTTGTTCTTCACTTGTAAATGAGGTTTTGAGATCGTTTTAAATCCCTTCCCAGACTCCTATGCATCTACAACCTTCTTTCTGGAGGCCTCAGAGAGCTCTTTAGATCTCACCATGGTGATAACACTCGCTTCAACAATCAAGAGCAAACCAAGCTAATGTCTGAAGTTTAAATAATACTTCAATGTCCTCTAATGATGGTCTAATCATTACAGCGGATGTGGTGCACCGGATATTTGTTTATTACATTTTGCAAGTTGTGTTTAAAAGTCATTTTTTTCAGTTTTTTGTTTAATTATATAAGCTCCATCTCGCATTACTGTTCAAAAAAGTCAGTCAATGTATTTTATTTGCATTTTCCATGCTGTCCCAACTTTTTCTGATTTGGGGTTGTAGGTCACATTAAATGAGAGTTCTGAAATGATGGTCTAATATTTTTACATCCCAAAAACTTGCCATTATATGTATGTTTGTAGATGCTTTCCACTGTATGTCCCATAATTGCTTGGTTGGCCCAATAAGCCTACAAGCCTACTTTTTTCACTAGTGGATTTAAAATATGAAATATTTTGAAGTTCATATCTTCATTATTGCATTTGGTTATTTTTTATCTGGGACTCAACAGGTGCCAGATGAAATCTTTGCTGGTGACCAGTATGATATGCATGAATCACAAGTGGAAATGAGCACTTTTCAGGTTAGATCAATTGTCATTTTTCTGATTATAAATTTACTGTAGTGATCCTTTACATTCAAGTGTTTACATTTAAAATATTTTTGTCTTTTATAGCTTGATAAGGTACGCAGCCTTGATGTCTGCGCCATCAGTAGTGTGGAATGCAGTGAAGACGAAGTTCCTGAGTCTTCATGTAGTATGAGGGGATCCAAAGGCAATCAGATCTCCTTACGTGTGATAGTGCTGCAGGACGTGCAAACATGTAAATGTTTTCAGATGGAATTGTACACGCTTCTCTTTTTTCCACAAGAAGATCCATATTTTTCTGCATCATGGGTGTTAAAAATTTCGTCCTCGCTTTCCACGTATTTCCTTGATGTCTGCTCCATCAGTATGTTCCCGAGTCTTCATATAGTAGCTCAGATGAAAGTGCCTGCAGTCACACTAGCTCTGAGGTTAAAGGAACAGCCAAGACAATGGTGAAAGGATGTCCTTCACTCAGTCCTGTGGATGGTCAGTCCTGTGCTGTGGATGCCAATGAATCTGAAGCTGTACCTGACCAGTCAAGCTCGGTTTTGGTCAAAGGAGTTTCACGGTCAACCAGTGAAGTAGGAGTGTATGACAAGAAACAGTACTGTTTGTTTTGCAGCAAACCACTATCAAAAATGGCAAGACATTTAGAGCAGGTTCATAGCAACGAGTCTGAAGTTGCAAAAGCTTTGAGTTTTCCAAAAGGTTCAACAGAAAGAAAAATCTTGCAAGAGCACCTTAGGAATAAAGGGAATTTTGCACATAATGCTGAGGTTGTACAGTCTGGAAAAGGTGACCTTGTATCTTGTAAGAAGCCCGAAAAAGATTGTGATTCCAATGATTTTATACATTGCTGCAAATGTCAAGCACTTTTTGCTATAAAGTTTCTCTGGTGTCATCTAAAACTTTGTAAGCTGGGCAAAAATGATCATTTTAATCCCGATCCAGGAAAGAACAGGGTGTTTTCACAAAGTGCATATATGGGACCTACACCTCCTGGAATATGACCTATGACAAGGTGGCAGTTGCCATCAAGTCAGACTTGTACATTACAATATTAGGAGAGCATTTTTACAAATCTGAGTGGGCTCAGATATTGGCAAACATGAATATATTTGACAGAAAATAAGAGAAGTTGAAAGATTGTTAATTGCAGCAAGAGAAGTTACTCTTTTGTGTAAAATTGAGGATTTTGTTGACCCAGCTAACTTTATGCATGTCATCACTGCTGTCAGAAAAGCCAGTGGTTATGATGAAGAAAAGTACACATTTCAACGACCATCCTTTGCACTGAAGCTGGGTCATAGCTTACAGAAGATTGTTTCTTTAGTCTCGTTTCAAGCGATGATGGATCGGGACAGTGTAAAAGAAGAAGATTGTTCATTGTAGCAATTAACTACAACCTCAGCATTATGTGCAAAATTCCCTTTATTCCTAAGGTGCTCTTGCAAGATTTTTCTTTCTGTTGAACCTTTTGGAAAACTCAAAGCTTTTGCAACTTCAGACTCGTTGCTATGAACCTGCTCTAAATGTCTTGCCATTTTTGATAGTGGTTTGCTGCAAAACAAACAGTACAGTTTCTTGTCATACACTCCTACTTCACTGGTTGACCGTGAAACTCCTTTGACCAAAATCAAGCTTGACTGGTCAGGTACAGCTTCAGATTCATTGGCATCCACAGCACAGGACTGACCATCCACAGGACTGAGTGAAGGACATCCTTTCACCATTGTCTTGGCTGTTCCTTTAACCTCAGAGCTAGTATGACTGCAGGCACTTTCATCTGAGCTACTATATGAAGACTCGGGAACATACTGATGGAGCAGACATCTTCTTGCGTACCTTATCAAGAAGATTGCTTCTTTAGTCTAATTTCAAGCAATGATGGATCGGGACAGTGAAAAAGTGCAGAACTTTTCAGATATGTATGTGGCAAGATGGAGTGAAATGATATCATCACATGCTTTCCGGACACAGAGAGAAGTTAAGTGGAATGCACCACTTGTTCTACCTTTTACTAAAGATGTAAAAATACTACACTTGTATCTTGATCACAAGCAAGAAGAATACTTTTACCAACTATCAGTTGATGCTTCCTCCAAGAACTGGACACTTCTTGCAAAAATTACCCTGGCTCGGACCGTCCTTGTCAATCGCAGAAGATAGGGTGAGGTTTCAAAAATGCCTTTAGCAGCTCCGATGAAAGTGCCTGCAGTCATACTAGCTCTGAGGTTGAAGGAACAGCCAAGACAATGGTGAAAGGATGTCCTTCACTCAGTCTTATGGATGGTCAGTCTTGTGCTGTGGATTCCAATGAAGCTGTACCTGACCAGTCAGGCTCAGTTTTGTTCAAAGGAGTTTCACGGTCAACCAGTGAAGTAGGAGTGTATGACAAGAAACTGTACTGTTTGTTTTGCAGCAAACCACTATCAAAAATGGCAAGACATTTAGAGCAGGTTCATAGCAACGAGTCTGAAGTTGCAAAAGCTTTGAGTTTTCCAAAAGGTTCAACAGAAAGAAAAATCTTGCTAGAGCACCTTAGGAATAGAAAAGAGTAAAGGACATCCTTTCACCATTGTCTAGGCTGTTCCTTTAACAAAAATGCCTTAAGCATCATTTACCAACAGAAACTCCGATGACTTGCATGTAGATGATGCTCTTGCACTTTCAGAGCTTGAAAAGAAACTGCCATTATTTTACTCGACTGGAAGTACGTGGAAAGCGAGGACAAAATGTTCCAGTTCTTTTAACACCCATGATGCAGAAAAATATGGATCTTCTTGTGGAAAAAAGAGAAGCGTGTACAATTCCATCTGAAAACATTTACATGTTTGCACGTCCTGCAGCACTATCACAATAAAGTAGATCCGATTGCCTTTGTGAATTTGCAACAGAATGTGGAGCAAAGAATCCAAAGGCACTTTCATCGACAAAACTTCACAAAAACATAGAAACACTGTTCAAGTTCTGAACCTCAATTATACAGAATTGGATCAGCTGGCTGACTTTTTAGGGTATGATGTTAGGGTACATAGACAATATTACCGACTTCCTGAGGGCGCTCTCCAGCTGGCTAAGATGAGCGAGATTTTGATGGCATTAGAGACTGAAAGACTTGGGGAGTTCAGTGGAAAAAACCTGGATGAAATTGACTGACTCAAATGGTAAGTTGAGTAAAGTTCCTGTATTACTTGTAGGCAACTAGAAATCTAATGAATGATTTACTACTTAATGTTACATACCTAATGGGCACGGAGGCTAAGTGGGTAGCACTGTCGCCTCACAGCAAGAAGGTCCTGGGTTCGATCCCCAGGTTGGGCCGGTCCAAGTTCTTTCTGTGTGGAGTTTGCATGTTCTCCCCGTGTCTGTGTGGGTTTCCTCCGGGTGCTCTGGTTTCCTCCCACAGTCCAAAGACATACAAGTGAGGTGAATTGGAGACACTGAATTGTCCATGTGTTCGATATAACCTTGTGAACTGATGAATCTTGTGTAATGAGTAACTACCGTTCCTGTCATGAATGTAACCAAAGTGTAAAACATGACGTTATAATTTTAATACACAAACAAACCTAATGAGTCTTTGCAAAGTACTTACCCCCAGCTGTCAGTTTCCATTGTGACTGACAGTTTCAACTTTTACATTGATGTAAGATTGATTGTGTAGTTAACATACAAATTTATCAGTAGACCTTTTAGATGGAAACATAATTATGATACAAAAAGCATATTAAAACACACAAATGTCATTTCCAAAACCATGCTCCACATTCTGTTGCAAATTTCCCCTAGGTGTGATAGTGCTGCAGGACGTGCAAACATGTAAATGTTTTTGGATGGAATTGTACACTTTTCTTTTTTTTTTTTCACAAGAATATCTATATTTGGCTGCACCATAAAAGAACTGGAACCTTTAGTCCTTGCTTTTCATGTATTTCTAGTAGAGTAAAATTATGGCAGAGTTTAATAAATGGAGAAAAATGTTTAAGATTTCTCATGCATTTATTGGTGGGTGTACATTTGCACCTAATGTACCAACTTTGCCAACCTTCTCCTTTGTAGTCCAAAATCGCACCACAGCAACCATTTATTAATACTCTAGTAACCCTCTGAAACAACAATGGACCAGTTAATTACAACCTAGCACCTGGGCGACACGGTGGCTAAGTGGGTAGCACTGTCGCCTCACAGCAAGAAGGTCCTGGGTTCGGTCCCCAGGTGGGGCCGGTCCGGGTCCTTTCTGTGTGGAGTTTGCATGTTCTCCCCGTGCCTGCGTGGGTTTCCTCCGGGTGCTCCGGTTTCCTCCCACAGTCCAAAGACATGCAAGTGAGGTGAACTGGAGATACTAAATTGTCCATGACTGTGTTTGATATAACCTTGAGAAGTGATGAATCTTGTGTGTAATGAGTAACGACCGTTCCTGTCATGAATGTAACCAAAGTGTGAAACATGACGTTAAAATCCCAATAAACAAACAAACTAGCACCTACCAACCACTCGCATAACCACCTGGCATACCACTGCAACCACCAGCAATATCTGAGTAACCCCATGGTTATACAAGGTTTTATAATTATTATTATTATTACTATTATTACTATTATTAATATAATTATTATTATACCCCAGCTGAGCAAGCAATGGAACCAACAAGCACCACATCACTTTCCAAAAGTATTGTCTGATTTATATAAATGATGGCAACACATGAAAATACTTTGTATGTTTTAACTAATGTTGTCCTGTATTTATTCAGGTGTTAAGAAAAAAAGGAGGTTAAGAAAAAAACAAGGGAGACCAGTGAAGTAAACGAAGTTGAAAAGCATCTGTCCAGGTTCATCAAAACTTGCACAGTACCAGGAAAAAGCCATTGTGAGGCTTGCATACAAGCTGAACCTGTTGCATTGAAAGACTGGGATTGGTTGTCTAAGTTCTTTATAAACAACTGCTCTCAAAAGGAAGATGTAATTCAGAAAATATTTGCATGGTTTTATTTTGTTTTATACACACACATCGGTGGCAATTTTTTTTTTATAAAATGACCATTAATTTAATTTTATTGTACCACTATAATGTACATTTAACATTTTTTATGTGACTGAAACTTTTAAGTTTTAATAATTGCACTGAAACGGAAGTACTTATGATATGTGGAAAAATACTGCATTGCTAATGGCAACAACTGTTAAAAATAAGAAATAAATAAGGACTGTTGTTGTTTATGTGAGTTAATCATTTATCTTATCATTTAAATACACATTTTTTGAGCTTCCCAATTGTTTGTAAAATTAGTCCCCAGATTGTTCACAAGTACCTACAATGTAGAAAAACCAAAAAGTTGTGTGTGTGTATCTGCTGGTCCTTACAAGTTTGGTCTACCAGAAATTGTCCCCAGAATGTGGGAAAATGTCACATTGCTTTATTAACATATTTCCTGTAATTTGAAGTGCCCGCCGTTATTACAGCTTCCGTTAAAACATGAATCATGAATTCGTTTGCTCCTAAAGCCTTTAGAAAGGTGGGTCCCCAGATTGCAGGATCCAGCATGTAGTCCCCGGACTAGACTTGGACGTGTGTGTGTGTGTGTGTGTGTGTGTGTGTGTGTGTGTGTGTGTGTGTGTGTGTGTGTGTGTGTGTGTGTGTGTGTGCGCGTGTGCGCGTGCGCGTGCGTGTGTGTGCTGGACTAGCAACCTGGGGTGTTTCCTAACTTTCGCCCAGTGAATTTGACCCACTTCACCCTAAATACAAAAACAGACAATTAATGAATGAAAAGAAATGTCTCAATCTATCAGTCAAGTTTAATCTTGCCACACTACCAAACAAGACTTCAAATAAGATTAGATCCCTTTAAAGTTGATGATGACAGCTAACATAGGTGCGTTAAAAGGCAGGCTGCCAGGGCTTTTGAAAAATATTTAAAAATAAGTGTTTAAATGACCTTGAGTCTGAAGTGGGAAGACAGGCTGCTATTAGAGGCACAATGAACAATGTGAAAAATATTTTTTTATTTTTTATTTTTTTTTTTTATTTTTTTTTTTTTATATTATAAACTCCCTTATAACATAGCTTTGCTCACGCTTTTTTTTTCTGGGTAGATGTGTGTTTATATATTAACAGTACATTAACCAATTTAATACTTACATGATGATACACACTGGTTACATTCATGACAGAACGTTACATTAAACTTCAGCAGCAAGCCGATAGACTTGAGCTGGCAGCACTACGGAAATTGTCACAATCAAACAAAATGTCCCCGGGGTAATCCTTCATGTGGCTTATAGACAGGAAGTCCCACCACCTCCAGGAAGAGAACAAGCACAGAAGCAGGACAGCAGGCCTCAAAAGCTATTGATGGTCAGGTTGACAGGTAGCAAGCTAATTAAATAAAAAGAAGGAGAAAAAAAACAAAATGTGTGCCTTTCTGGCACGTAACAATGATTAAGGTCATATTCAAGGTTAAGAAAGGTAGACATTTATGGGACCATACAGTTTTAGTCCTCTTAAACTTCACTGGTTTGAATATAAAATATCTAAATAAAGGGCTAATGTACTTCCAGATAATTCTCTAATTGCCTTTATTCAGCCCAAACAAACAATGAATAATGTGTATATAAACTGTATATAAACAATATTATCTTAATATTACAGTACCATCTGCTGTACAGGACGTGGTTATGTGGGAAGCTCATCTTTCATAATTCATCACATGTTTTGGCTGAAACAAGTACAAAGTGCTTTAAAGGATGTAAGAAGAGTTAAACCAGATTTTAATTAATAATTTAAACTCGGTTAACTTTAGTGTTAAAAGTACCTCTGAATCAGTCATTTTAAACCAGTACAAAAGTCTCACACATGGAACAATAACAACCATATGTAAACAGACAGCAGTGAATTGCTGTCTAATAAAAAAAATGTGCAAGGAAGAGATGTTTCAACTAATAAACTCAGTTACCTGAGTAGTGTTTTTAGCTGCTTTAGACTTTGAGATCATTGAGACATTTTGACCAACTGATTGCTAACTGAATTGCTGTAGGATTGCTAGGAACGCCTCATAGTGCAAATTAACCAGTAAACGTAAAAGCAATTTAATGCTACTGCTAATCCCTTATTGTTGTCTGTTACTTAAAGGTTCAAGTAAATAAACAAATTACAGATTTGAGTTTTTATAAAAAGTTTTATTTTTAGAAAGTGTTCCAGCTTTTCTGGAAATGGAGTTGGTATTGTGTTGGCTTGTGTATATTGTAGTCATTCTGTTTAAGCATAATTATGACTTAATTTATTACTTTCAGTCCTTTCATTCAGATCTATATTTTCTTTGAAGAGTAAGTGCAGTACAAATGAGAAACAACAAAACAATAAAACCTTCAAACACACAGTTATATGTATAAACTACAACCCCAATTCCAATGAAGTTGGGACGTTGTGTAAAACCTAAATAAAAACAGAATACGATGATTTGCAAATCCTTTTCAACACCTATTCAGTTGAATACACTACAAAGACAAGATATTTAATGTTCAAACGGATAAACTTTATTGTTTTTTTTGCAAATATTCACTCATTTTGAATTTAATGCCTGCAACACGTTCCAAAGAAGTTGGGACAGGGGCAACAAAAGACTAGGAAAGTTGAGGAATGGTCAAAAAACACCTGTTTGGAACATTCCACAGGTGAACAGGTTAATTGGAAACAGGTAAATGTCATGATTGGGTATAAAGGGAGCATCCCCGAAAGGCTCAGTCGTTCACAAGCAAGGTTCACCACTTTGTGAACAACTGCGTGAGCAAATAGTCCAACAGTTTAGGAACAACGTTTCTCAACGTGCAGTTGCAAGGAATTTAGGGATTTCATCATCTACAGTCTATAATATAATCAAAAGAATCAGAGAATCTGGAGAAATCTGTGCAAGTAAGCAGCAAGGCCGAAAACCAACATTGAATGCCCGTGACCTTTGATCCCTCAGGCGGCACTGCTTTAAAAACCGACATCATTCTGTAACGGATATTACCACATGGGCTCAGGAACACTTCAGAAAACCATTGTCAGTGAACACAGTTCGTCGCTCCATCTACAAGTGCAAGTTAAAACTCTACCATGCAAAGCAAAATCCGTATATCAACAACACCCAGAAACACCGCCGGCCTCTCTGGGCCCGAGCTCATCTGAGATGGACTGACGCAAAGTGGAAAAGTGTCCTGTGGTCTGACGAGTCCAAATTTCAAATTGTTTTTGGAAATCATGGACGTCGTGTCCTCCAAGCCAAAGAGGAAAAGGACTGTCCGGATTGTTATCAGCGCACAGTTCAAAAGTCAGCATCTCTGATGGTATGGGGGTGTGTTAGTGACCATGGCATGGGTAACTTGCACATCTGTGAAGGCACCATTAATGCTGAAAGGTACATACAGGTTTTGGAGCAACATATGCTGCCATCCAAGCAACGTCTTTTTCAGGGATGTCCCTGCTTATTTCAGCAAGACAATGCCAAGCCACATTCTGCACGTGTTACAACAGCGTGGCTTCGTAGTAAAAGAGTGCGGGGCAGGGGCGATTTAATGCATGGGCTTATCTGGGGTTCAGCCCAGGGGCCCCGAATATTTGAGGGCCCCGGATTGGCTGTTTTATTATTTATTTATTTTGTTAGTTACTTTGGTTAATAAGAATGGGGAAGCTTACAAACCAATGATTTTGTAAATCATTTACACGTTATTCATATTTCTGACTGTTAATTGGCCAGATAAACTCTAACGAGCTGCTGTAATTCTGATTGGTGGTTTCAGTTAAGCAACTGAACGTTAGAGCTAGTATGCGAGTGACATTCAGCTCAGCCAATCAGAATGCAGCACCAGGTTTATACACGTGTGTTCGGACGTTCTGTAGTTAGTTTTGTATATGAGTCTCGCCTTATGGTCCCAGCATTGAAGTTCGGGTTCTGAAACTAGTCGGTCTAAAGTGCTGTAACGCTCATTGAAGTCCTGACTAAACAGTTAAAGTGACTCTACCCTGTCGTGTGTCTTTATTCCCACACCTCCACCACCGCACAGCAAAAGACCCGTAGCATCCCCACCGGACAGCAGCTAGGTGAGCCGACCCTCTACGGTAGCAAGTGGCTAATGCTAGCGGTAAAGTGCCGCGATAGTGAAAGTGATATATACAGTGTATCACAAAAGTGAGTACACCCCTCACATTTCTGCAAATATTTCATTATATCTTTTCATGGGACAACACTATAGACATGAAACTTGGATATAACTTAGAGTAGTCAGTGTACAGCTTGTATAGCAGTGTAGATTTACTGTCTTCTGAAAATAACTCAACACACAGCCATTAATGTCTAAATAGCTGGCAACATAAGTGAGTACACCCCACAGTGAACATGTCCAAATTGTGCCCAAATGTGTCGTTGTCCCTCCCTGGTGTCATGTGTCAAGGTCCCAGGTGTAAATGGGGAGCAGGGCTGTTAAATTTGGTGTTTTGGGTACAATTCTCTCATACTGGCCACTGGATATTCAACATGGCACCTCATAGCAAAGAACTCTCTGAGGATGTGAGAAATAGAATTGT
This sequence comes from Trichomycterus rosablanca, assembly GCF_030014385.1. Lineage (NCBI taxonomy): Eukaryota > Metazoa > Chordata > Actinopteri > Siluriformes > Trichomycteridae > Trichomycterus > Trichomycterus rosablanca. Next base: position 15,189,974 of record NC_085990.1, read on the forward strand.
TGCTCTCCACAAAGATGGCCTGGGCTATAAGAAGATTGCTAACACCCTGAAACTGAGCTACAGCATGGTGGCCAAGGTCATACAGCGGTTTTCCAGGACAGGTTCCACTCGGAACAGGCCTCGCCAGGGTCGACCAAAGAAGTTGAACCCACGTGTTCGGCGTCATATCCAGAGGTTGGCTTTAAAAAATAGACACATGAGTGCTGCCAGCATTGCTGCAGAGGTTGAAGACGTGGGAGGTCAGCCTGTCAGTGCTCAGACCATACGCCGCACACTGCATCAACTCGGTTTGCATGGTCGTCATCCCAGAAGGAAGCTGATGCACAAGAAAGCCAGCAAACAGTTTGCTGAAGACAAGCAGTCCAAGAACATGGATTACTGGAATGCCCTGTGGTCTGATGAGACCAAGATAAACTTGTTTGGCTCAGATGGTGTCCAGCATGTGTGGCGGCGCCCTGGTGAGAAGTACCAAGACAACTGTATCTTGCCTACAGTCAAGCATGGTGGTGGTAGCATCATGGTCTTGGGCTGCATGAGTGTTGCTGGCACTGGGGAGCTGCAGTTCATTGAGGGAAACATGAATTCCAACATGTACTGTGACATTCTGAAACAGAGCATGATCCCCTCCCTTCGAAAACTGGGCCTCATGGCAGTTTTCCAACAGGATAACGACCCCAAACACAACCTCCAAGATGACAACTGCCTTGCTGAGGAAGCTGAAGGTAAAGGTGATGGACTAAACCCAATTGAGCACCTGTGGCGCATCCTCAAGTGGAAGGTGGAGGAGTTCAAGGTGTCTAACATCCACCAGCTCCGTGATGTCATCATGGAGGAGTGGAAGAGGATTCCAGTAGCAACCTGTGCAGCTCTGGTGAATTCCATGCCCAGGAGGGTTAAGGCAGTGCTGGATAATAATGGTGGTCACACAAAATATTGACACTTTAAGCACAATTTGGACATGTTCACTGTGGGGTGTACTCACTTATGTTGCCAGCCATTTAGACATTAATGGCTGTGTGTTGAGTTATTTTCAGAAGACAGTAAATCTACACTGCTATACAAGTTGTACACTGACTACTCTAAGTTATATCCAAGTTTTAGTTCTATAGTGTTGTCCCATGAAAAGATATAATAAAATATTTGCAGAAATGTGAGAGGTGTACTCACTTTTGTGATACACTGTATATATATACTGTATATACAGTGGTGTTCAAAAAAATAGCAGTCCAACACCATTAACCTGATAAATCACTGTTTTTAGTAGAAGTGATATTTCTACATAGCAAAAAATGTACTGGAAAGTGTAGTAGGGTAATGACAACAAAACAAACCCATCAATTAGGACATGCATGCCGCTCATTCTGAGTAATCGAAGCATTGATTGAAAGTGGGTTGTTCAAAATAATAGCAGTGAGGTGTTTAATTGGTGAAGTCATTCATTCTGCAGAAGAACGGGTGTCAATTTTGGCACTTATTTAAGGTAGGAGAGTGGCAAATGTTGTTAAAAAGTTGATTGTAGAGGAAAAAACATACAGAGAAGTGCAGCAAATTATCGGCTGCTCAGCTAAAATGATCTCAAATGTCTTGAAGTGACAACCAAAACCTGAAAGACGCAGAAGGAAGCGTGGAACTACTGTTCGAATGGATCGAAGAATAGCCAAAATGGCAAATACTCAACCAATGATCACCTCCAGAAAGATCAAGGAACATCTGAAGTTAGCAGTGAGTACAGAAGATGATTAAGTGAAGCCAGTTTACCAGCAAGAACTCCTTGCAAAGTCCCATTGTTAAGAAAAAGACATGTCCTTAATGGGTTCAAATCTGCCAAGGAACACATTGACTGGTCCAAAAAGAAATGGCTCAACATTTTGTGGACTGGTAAAAGCAAAATTGTTCTTTTTGGGTCTAGTAGCCGTAGACAGTATGTCAGACGACCCTCGAGCACTGAATTCAAGCCACAGTACACTGTGAAGGTAGTAAAGCACGGTGGTACAAAATGATGATATGGGGATGTTTTTCATACCATGGTGTTACACCTATTTATCACATACGAGGGATCATGGATCAGATTAAATATATCAGAATACTTGAGGAGATCATGTTGCCCTATGTCAAAGAAGAAATGTCCTTAAAATGGGTGTTTCAACATGACAATGACCCAAACCATCCTGGTTACAGACTAACAAGATTAAGGTAATAGAGTGGCCAGCCCAATCCCCTGACTTCAATCCCATAGAGAACTTGTGGGCTGACGTCTGAAACACGTTTTTTTGAGGCAAAACCCAAAATTGCAGAAGAACTGTGGAATGTCGTCTAATCATCCTGGACTGGAATACCTGTTCAGAGGTGCCAGAAGTTCTCACACAGATCTCAGAAACAATTGTTATGCCACTAAATATTAGTTATTATTAGTTAAATATTAAAGTAAAGTGAAACCTCAAACATTTTTTTCAGTTTATAGATAAATTTTTTGAGTTTTTAAAGAAAAATGCTGGCATTTTTTTGAACAGCCTAATATTAATTTTTCTTAACTTTCTGTAAAGGATTAATACAAACTGGCTAAATTTTGTTAATGTTTTGATTTAGAATTGAAAGTGTAGTATTTTCATTGCATTTGCATTTATGGAAATAAAAGTTATCATAATGATTTTGTGCTTTATTCACTTTTTTAAAACCACTGCTATTTTTTTTAACACTACTGTATATATATATACATATATATATATAAAAAAAATTTTTGCACTGGGGCCCATGAGCTCCTAATTACGCCACTGAACTCTTGCGTAGTGTTGACTTGCGTTGTGTACTGATGTTATGAAAACTATACATGGGGGGCCCCCAACCAGCCGTAGCCCCTGGGCCCAAAGGCAGGTTAAATCGCCTCTGAGTGCGGGTACTAGACTGGCCTGTCTCCCACTGAAAATGTGTTGCGCATTATGAAGCGCAAAATACGACAACAGAGACACCAGACTGTTGAGCAACTGAAGTTGTACATCAAGCAAGAATGGGAAAGAATTCCACCTACAAAGCTTCAACAATTAGTGTCCTCAGTTCCCAAATGCTTATTGAGTGTTGTTAAAAGGAAAGGTGATGTAACACAGTGGTAAACATGCCCCTGTCCCAACTTCTTTGGAATGTGTTGCAGGCATCAAATTCAAAATGAGTGAATATTTGCAAAAAACAATAAAGTTTATCCGCTTAAACATTAAATATCTTGTATTTGTAGTGTATTCAAGTGAATATGGGTTGAAAAGGATTTGCAAATCATCGTATTCTGTTTTTATTTATGTTTTACACAATGTCCCAACTTCATTGGAATTGGGGTTATATTACTTTCAGGCCTTTCATTTGGATCTATATTTTCTTTGAAGAGTAAGTGCAGTACAAATGAGAAACAACAAAACAATAAACCATTTCAAACACACAGTTATACATATAAACTACATGTTGACTACCACTTGTGTAGATTAGTATATTTCAAGTGTTTATTCATCAGAAATCGGCTCATGAAATTAGTTTAAACATCTTTTTTTTTCTAAACTTACAGACATCAATAGAAGAAGAAGAACCTTTATTATCCTTGTGTACAAGTACATTTACTATTTGTATTTACATTTGGATATGTACAAAGGATAAACCAGTACAGATGATGGATTGTAAAAATAAATACAATAAATTTAAAATATTTGTGTATAAAAGCGAGATTAGGAAACTTACAAGGTTGGAAAGAGTACACTTTGAGAAAAGTCTGTAAAGCTACAGGACGAATTTCAATAAAGATTATGTGTGTGTGTGTGTGTGTGTGTGTCGAAAGTGAATGTGTGCCAGGTAACAGTCTGTGAGTTTATGAGTTTATGCATAACTGAGTCAAGTGGTTGTGCATACAGTGTATCACAAAAGTGAGTACACCCCTCACATTTCTGCAAATATTATAGACATGAAACTTGGATATAACTTAGAGAAGTCAGTGTACAGCTTGTATAGCAGTGTAGATTTACTGTCACACAGCCATTAATGTCTAAACAGCTGGCAACATAAGTCAGTACACCCCACAGTGAACATGTCCAAATTGTGTCCAAATGTGTCGTTGTCCCTCCCTGGTGTCATGTGTCAAGGTCCCAGGTGTAAATGGGGAGCAGGGCTGTTAAATTTGGTGTTTTGGGTACAATTCTCTCATACTGGCCACTGGATATTCAACATGGCACCTCATGGCAAAGAACTCTCTGAGGATGTGAGAAATAGAATTGTTGCTCTCCACAAAGATGGCCTGAGCTATAAGAAGATTGCTAACACCCTGAAACTGAGCTACAGCATGGTGGCCAAGGTCATACAGCGGTTTTCCAGGACAGGTTCCACTCGGAACAGGCTTCGCCAGGGTCGACCAAAGAAGTTGAGTCCACGTGTTCGGCGTCATATCCAGAGGTTGGCTTTAAAAAATAGACACATGAGTGCTTCCAGCATTGCTGCAGAGGTTGAAGACGTGGGAGGTCAGCCTGTCAGTGCTCAGACCATACACCGCACACTGCATCAACTGCATGGTCGTCATCCCAGAAGGAAGCTGACGCACAAGAAAGCCAGCAAACAGTTTGCTGAAGACAAGCAGTCCAAGAACATGGATTACTGGAATGCCCTGTGGTCTGACGAGACCAAGATAAACTTGTTTGGCTCAGATGGTGTCCAGCATGTGTGGCGGCGCCCTGGTGAGAAGTACCAAGACAACTGTATCTTGCCTACAGTCAAGCATGGTGGTGGTAGCATCATGGTCTTGGGCTGCATGAGTGTTGCTGGCACTGGGGAGCTGCAGTTCATTGAGGGAAACATGAATTCCAACATGTACTGTGACATTCTGAAACAGAGCATGATCCCCTCCCTTCGAAAACTGGCAGTTTTCCAACAGGATAACGACCCCAAACACAACCTCCAAGATGACAACTGCCTTGCTGAGGAAGCTGAAGGTAAAGGTGATGGACTAAACCCAATTAAGCACCTATGGCGCATCCTCAAGTGGAAGGTGGAGGAGTTCAAGGTGTCTAACATCCACCAGCTCCGTGATGTCATCATGGAGGAGTGGAAGAGGATTCCAGTAGCAACCTGTGCAGCTCTGGTGAACTCCATGCCCAGGAGGGTTAAGGCAGTGCTGGATAATAATGGTGGTCACACAAAATATTGACACTTTGGGCACAATTTGGACATGTTCACTGTGGGGTGTACTCACTTATGTTGCCAGCTATTTAGACATTAATGGCTGTGTGTTGAGTTATTTTCAGAAGACAGTAAATCTACACTGCTATACAAGTTGTACACTGACTACTCTAAGTTATATCCAAGTTTCATGTCTATAGTGTTGTCCCATGAAAAGATATAATGAAATATTTGCAGAAATGTGAGGGGTGTACTCACTTTTGTGATACACTGTACATATGCAAAATATGCAGTGTGTAAGGTGATAGTCTATGAGGGGTGTGGTAATCAGTGATGAGTGCTGGAGGCCACAGCTCTTGGGAAGAAGCTGTTTCTCAAACTGTTAGTGTGTGCACGGATAGCCCTATACTACCTAACACATGATGACAAGGCAAGAGGTAGTTTTCAGGGTGTGGCATTTTCGCTAATGCTGCGGGCCTTGTTTTCTAATCAGCACAGTCAAGCAATTGGAGAGAAATATAACCAGGAAATACAATAATATAGTTATAACCTTAAACTTGTACTAAATAATCATAACAGCCTTTGTTCTTCTGATACAGCTTTTCACAAGATTTTGGATGTTTGTGGGGATTTTTTAAAGTTAAAATAGCTGTTGATGTTGTCTGGCACTAGTGTCTGATGTTTCACTTCCCAAATGTGTTCTGTTGAGCTGAAATCAGGGCTCTGGTCAGGCCACTAAAATTTCTAACTGAACCATGGACTGTGGCCAAATACAGTTTAGATACACTATATACACCGATCAGGCATAACATTATGACCACTCACTTCTACACTCACTGTCCATTTTATCAGCTCTACTCACCATATAGCAGCACTTTGTAGTTCTACAATTACTGACTGTAGTCTATCTGTTTCTCTACATACTTTTTTAGCCTGCTTTCACCCTGTTCTTCAATGGTCAGGTCCCCCACAGGACCACTACAGAGTAGATTTTATTTGGGTGGTGGATCATTCTCAGCAGTGCAGTGACACTGACATGGTGGTGGTGTTTCCAGCGCTGCTGGAGTTTTTAAACACCCCACTGTACCTGCTGGACTGAGAATAGTCCACCAAGGAAAAATATATTCAGCCAACAGCGTTACGTGGGCAGCGTCCTGTGACCACTGATGAAGGTCTAGAAGATGACCAACTCAAACAGCAGCAATAGATGAGCAATCATCTCTGACCTTGCATCTACAAGGTGGACCAACTAGGTAGGAGTGTCTAATAGAGTGGACAGTGAGTGGACACGGTATTTAAAAACTCCAGCAGTGCTGCTGTGTCTGATCCACTCATACCAGCACAACACACACTAACACACCACCACCATGTCAGTGTCACTGCAGTGCTGAGAATGATCCACCACCTAAATATTACCTGCTCTGTGGTGGTAGTGGAAGTGCTGAGTCAGTAACTATATAGTTCCTGCAATAGTCCAAGTCTGAGTGAGTCACCCACTTTTCCTCTGTCATCTAAACTCACTGATCCAAACTGAAACAAGTCCAGTTCCGCTGCATTTCCTCCTCATTCTTTTTTCTCTCTTTCTGGAAAATTGAAGATACTATTAGCAGGATTTAACAGTGAAAGTTCTATTTTAACTGTTGCTTTTGCAAACCCCTTCCACTTGTACCACCCCACAAGAGCTGCAGGAGGGTTTAGTACTATGTGCTCACAGCAGAAGAGGTTCAAAGCGCTCTGGAGCAGGTTTTTCAAATATCTCATTGTACTTAGCTGCAATTATCTTTCCCTCTATCAGGACTAGTTGCCCCGATCCTGGTGCTGAAAAACATCCCCACATCATGATGCTGCCACCGCCATGCTTCACTGTAGGGATGACAATAGCCAGGTGATGAGTGGTGCTTGGTTTCCTCCAGATGTGATGCTTGGTATTCAGGCCAAAACATTTAATTTTAGTTTCATCAGATCAGAGAATCTTGTTTCTCATGGTTTGAGAGTCCTCTAGGTGCTGTCATGTGCCTTTTACTAAGGAGTGGCTTCCCTCTGGCCACTCTACCATAAAGGTGTGATTTGTGGAGTGCTGCCTGGATGGTTGATCCTCTGATTCCTGCTCACCTTCCTGGCCAAGGCCCTTCTTTCCTGATCGCTCAGTTTGCCCAGGTGACCAGGTCTAGAAAGATTCAAAGTGAAAGTCATATCAAAGGGTGTGCACACTTGTATACATATGATGTTTAATATTTTGATTTTTAATAAGTTAGCACACATGTCTAAAAACCTGCTTTCACTTTGTCATTGTGGGCTATTTTGTGTAGAATTTTGTGCAAAAATGAACTTCATCTATTATAGAATGAGTCTGTAATGTAATAAAACGTGGAGAAGGTGACAGGGGTGTGAAGACTTTCGGGCTTGACTATATGTACAATCATGACAAAGAATGTTTATGTGCCAAGCTGGAAATTCCATTATTTGGACACTTGCTCTTTCAGCCGAAGCATATCCCTGTTGCTAACAGCTGTATACAATCAAGCATGTCATGCAACTTTTGTAGAAAGAACCTGTCAGTGCAATACATTTTATCAAACAGCTCCTTGCCTTTGTGTAGAACTGTCATAAATTAACCTATTATCTGAAGATCTTCCTGGAAATGAAAACAAACCAGTCTAAGTCAGTGAGTCACCCACCTCTCCTCCGCCACATTCTGGCCACAGGCTGCTAGCAAATACACAAAGCCTAGAATTAATTTACTTTTTGTTATCACTGTTTTAACGTTTTATTGAATTCTTGCTATAAAATGCCACATTTGCTTTTAAAATCATTAAGATTTAGCCCCTGTATAAAGTCAATCTGCTTTATTTAAATGCTTTCCTTAAAAAATGTATTATGCCATGTGGTCTGGCATATTTGTGCCTGGCAACAATGATGTTTATCACAATAACATGCTTTAATGCATGGTTGTTTCTAAGCAGGTCCTTCTGAAACTGTACAGAAGTTTTTATGCCAAGATTGCAGTATATACTGATAGAATGTGGCACCTCTCAATAAAAGCCTAGGCAGGAAAGTACCCTGGTCTGGGCAAGGCCATCACAAGCTGATCCACACACACCTCGGGGCATATTATTTTGGGGCATGAGTCCACATTCCTCAGACCATTGACATCCTGAGCAAACAAATGAATAAGTATTAAAGTACAGTTAATCAGGAGGGCTTAGTTCTATGTACTTAGTGCTCCCTTCAACAAGCTCACAGCACAAGCCGACCACTTTATACTTAAGCTAATCTCCCGTCAATAGCCCAACCTCTTATCTAGACAGGGGAATCCCTAATCCGAACTACCCACGCTGACACTGCCAATTGTGTCTGTTTGACACCCGTTCTGGTCATGGCACTGCAGAGATTTAAACCTGGGAATTCTTTTAAAAGAGGCCATCTGACTCAGCCCTGGCTGGGTTTTTTAAACTGTTGTATTTTGTTACCTGCTTGTTGGTCTGTGTCTGTCTTTGTTTGTTCATTAGGCTACTATGCCAAACTATAGGTCAGACTTTGCAACCTGTTCCAGCTTCTTTTGCCGGTGTCACATTGAACAGCTTTCCAGAAACTCAGCTGATATCATGGCACTTGTTTTGTATTAGCATTTTTATTTAAAGCTGTCACAAGAAGATCCATCCTGAACGTGAGCCATGCTCAGTGGTAGAAGTGGCAGTCTTTTGTGTTTTTTAATGACCGCTGCAATTTCTACTGAGTTTTCTGGGAAGGTTTGTATTGTACTGGATCAAATAGCAAAAATCCAGTTTTTCTGCATTTTAATTCTGTTTCTGGGAAATAAAATTTTTGTAGCGTCTCACCTTTAGTGTGCCACCACACATCACCCCCCTTTCCTGCGTTGTCTTGTGACTGCTGGGAGTTTTAGTGATTATGTCTATGTTTAGCAATAGCACGGCTTATCTGTGTTTCTTGGCGATTGTTTTGGGTTTCAGAGATTTTGCACCTGTAGGGTGATCATTTGGTTATGTGAATTGCTAAATAACGCTTCAGGTTACAGCTTCTGGTTTGATTTGTCTTTAGTACATTTCTAGTTATATTACTTTTCTGGCCAGCTGTGAAGCTATTACTATTTTTATTATGTATGCCCCCCCCCCCCCCCCCTAACACGTGCACACAGCAATCAGTTTCAAACACAAATGATTACAAGTATCTATGTGCCAGTGTGAAAATGTCTCTAAAATGATTAACTCAGTTATTGAATTTCAGACCACAAACTTTAACAACCGGCTCATCTTACGTCCTGCCTTACAGCATATCAGATAATGATAAGCATCCAAATGTCTATGGAGTGTGACAGTGTGGTACACCAGCTGTACAGAAGAGAACAGGAGGGACTTGGACCGTATAGTCAGGACTGCACAGAGGATTGTGGGTACCAAGTTCCCAAAACTGGACACTGTTGCCTGCATAAGAGGGCTAGGAACATCATCAAGGACTCAACTGACCCAGGTCACAGACTGTTTGGCATCCTCCCATCGGGCAAAAGATTCAGGACAATTAAGACCTGAACAAACAGACTGAGGAGCAGCTTTTCCCCCAGAGCTGTAGCCTCAGTTACACCTCCACCCCCCCACCCGGACACACACCCATAGCTACTGAGGAAACAAATCAAACTGTCTTGGACCCTGCCCTGCCCAAGCTGCTATTTAAAGCACATATTACTTTAAAATTTTCTGTACATAAATATACTATTGTGCAATAACTTTAATAATGATAATAATTATTACCTGTGCTGTACCGAGTTTTTATATTTTTTGTACTTTTCTTCTAATATATTTTAATATTTTTATCCTATGTTTATTTTATTATTGCTGCTGATCTCACTAAGAGCTACCAAACCAAATCTTGTTGTATAAATTACGTACTTAAACCAGCCTGTCTGCCCCGGGCAACCATCCCACAGTCAGCACTCAAACATTTCTGATGTTTTATTTAAACAATCAACCTTTGTCAGGATAATTCATCCCTTTATTATTCCTTTGCAGCCACATGAAAGGCTGATTGAATAATCGTGTGAAGGATCTTGTCACACACACACACACACAGACACACTAGGGGGAATTTTGGTAGCTCCAATTAACCTACTGCATTTCTTTGGATTGTGGGAAGAACCACATACACACACACACACATACAGTTACATGCACATAGGGGCATTTTAGTAGCTCCAGTTAACCTGAGTGCATGCAAACCCAGAGTTCCCAGAGGAAACCCACGTGAATAAAGAGAGAATATGCAAACTTCACACAGAAAGGACCCGAATCGCTTCACCTGGGAATGAAACCCAGGACCTTCTTGCTGTAAGGTGACAGTGCCACCCACTGAGTCACTGTGCCACCCTTAACCCTTGTGTGGTATTCGGGTCAAATTGACCCGTTTCAAATTTTTACAAGAAGAAAAATAGTACAATTATACATTCTTTCTACCCAAAATGCAATGGTCTTAGCTTATGTTCTGTGATAAACATGTACAAACAATAAAAATAATTTAGCACACATGCTACTGTACCCCACACATTTACATCCTTCATATGGTCTGGTCTTCGGGTCAATTTGACCCACATACACAGAGCCAGACAGAAACATGCCAGAGACACACAGAAACATGCCCACAGACACAAACACACACAGACACACACACATTGTTTGTTAGGATTTTAACGTCATGTTTTACACTTTGGTTACATTCATGATAGGAATGGTAGTTACTCATTACACAAGATTCATCAGTTCACAAGGTTATATCAAACACAGTCATGTACAATTTTGTATCTCCAATTCACCTCAATTGCAAGTCTTTGGACTGTGGGAGGAAACCGGAGCACCCGGAGGAAACCCATGCAGACACGGGAAGAACATGCAAACTCCACACAGAAAGGACCCGGACCGTCCTACCTGGGGATTAAACCCAGGACCTTCTTGCTGTGAGGTGACATAATGTTACATTTTATTATAATCTATGCACAGAGAAGCTGCTCGCTCACACTTTCCCGCACTCTTTACCCTCTGTCATGTCATGTGTCCACCTGCAAACCACATCAAATATTTTCTCACACTATATGCCTAACACCTGCAGCTCAAGGGGGTGGGACAAAAGAGATAAATACCTCTGCATTACAGTACTGTCTTTTTCCCAAGCATTATCCCTATTGCAAGGACTATTCCTCAGTTGTTCATTTGCACTTCAAAAGATAAAAGTTCAAAAGTTCAAAATTAAATGTTAATGAAAACATAAGCATGATTTATGACATAAGATAAGCATGATTTATTACACCCAAGTCTTGAGTAGTGGATTTATAACATTAATTATAAAACAATCAACACTTTCATTGTTAATTGTGTTCTAGTAGAGAGTAATGATTGTAATCATTAAACATGTGTTATCTTTATTGTTTGAAAATGAGATAAGAACGATATACAGTGGTGCTTGAAAGTTTGTGAACCCTTTAGAATTTTCTATATTTCTGCATAAATATGACCTACAGCAGGGGTCTCAAACTCAATTTACCTGGGGGCCGCTGGAGGTAGAGTCTAGGAGCGGCTGGGCCGCATCAAGTATTCCACAAAAAAGGGTTTCAGGTATTCCAAACAAAAGTACAACTGATCCAAACTACTCAATCTTTATTAATAACAGTTCAGAACATGAACAATTCTTCAGAACATAGGCTTCTTTTACCTACTCTTTGCTGCCAGAAACCTAAAGATCCAGCTCCCTTCAAAGATCCATTATTCCCAGAATTGTCTTACATCTTGAAGGTTTTCTTTGGGTCATTTAGTGAAAGTCACAACACTTGTAACCGTGACTTGTGTTGAGTTATGAGATCTGCAGTAGGATGTTGTTTGGTATTTGTTGGTGATGAAAAGAAGGCTGCTCTATAGAATCCACAATTAATGCCAACTTCAGTGGTTATACAGTTTGAAAATGTTTTATGGGATGTTCTGTACTAAAATAACACATTACATTCCTAAATGCTTTAAATGTTCTATCAACATGTTTTTTCTATTATATTTCAATTAAAAACAACTATTGTGAGATATATCCACTTGTCCTGTTTGCATTACACAGGAGAGACCCCCCCTGCTGTTAAGAATTTTTTTTTTTACTAACACAAGTAACGAAGTAACGTTTACTCTGAGTACGTTTTAAATTAGTTACTTTTTGACTTGAGTAGGTTTTTAGACTAGTAATTTTACTCGTATTTCAGTAAAAATTATTTAAAGTAGTAGTACTTTTACTTGAGTACAATATTTTAGTACTCTTTCCACCTCTGCCCAATACCTGAGTGTTTGGGATATTATTCAGAAAGCCCTTTCTATATATTCTGAGAGGAATTTGAAAATTTTATCATTGTTCATAGCTTTTTTGAGCACTTCGTTTTTCTTATCATTATTAAATTTATCTCTCAGGTGTTTATGCATTTCACATTCATAAATAAAGTGATCTAGATTTTATTCTTTTTGTTTACATCCTACACATCCTTCTGCTCTACCAAATCTCTCTGCCACTGAGCTAACTCTGGTGTCCATGTTACTTCACCTCTCTTAATTCTTAATATCAAGTGCATTGTCTGTTTTATATATTTTAAATTCTTGCTCTTTTTGATTAAATTGTTCTTGGTAAATTCGTTTTCTTTTGCGATCGCACCTTTACGATCTCTGTACCTTGCACTGGCTGACAGGATATATTTTCCTTCCACTTGGTGTCACTCTGAATCACGTTTCAGCCAAATGACGTTGCTAATACGTTGCTAAGTGAAAAAATAATGAGTTGCGCAAAGACTCGGCAAAATAGGTGCGTGTGAGAAAACCGCGCGGGCCGCACTAACAGTGAACCTTGACGTTAAGTCGGGGGCCACAAAATATCGGCCTGTGGGCCGCAATTGGCCTGCGGGCCACGAGTTTGAGACCCCTGACCTACAGTGTATCACAAAAGTGAGTACACCCCTCACATTTCTGCAAATATTTCATTATATCTTTTCATGGGACAACACTATAGACATGAAACTTGGATATAACTTAGAGTAGTCAGTGTACAGCTTGTATAGCAGTGTAGATTTACTGTCTTCTGAAAATAACTCAACACACAGCCATTAATGTCTAAATGGCTGGCAACATAAGTGAGTACACCCCACAGTGAACATGTCCAAATTGTGCCCAAAGTGTCAATATTTTGTGTGACCACCATTATTATCCAGCACTGCCTTAACCCTCCTGGGCATGGAATTCACCAGAGCTGCACAGGTTGCTACTGGAATCCTCTTCCACTCCTCCATGATGACATCACGGAGCTGGTGGATGTTAGACACCTTGAACTCCTCCACCTTCCACTTGAGGGTGTGCCACAGGTGCTCAATTGGGTTTAGTCCATCACCTTTACCTTCAGCTTCCTCAGCAAGGCAGTTGTCATCTTGGAGGTTGTGTTTAGGGTCGTTATCCTGTTGGAAAACTGCCATGAGGCCCAGTTTTCGAAGGGAGGGGATCATGCTCTGTTTCAGAATGTCACAGTACATGTTGGAATTCATGTTTCCCTCAATGAACTGCAGCTCCCCAGTGCCAGCAACACTCATGCAGCCCAAGACCATGATGCTACCACCACCATGCTTGACTGTAGGCAAGATACAGTTGTCTTGGTACTTCTCACCAGGGCGCCGCCACACATGCTGGACACCATCTGAGCCAAACAAGTTTATCTTGGTCTCGTCAGACCACAGGGCATTCCAGTAATCCATGTTCTTGGACTGCTTGTCTTCAGCAAACTGTTTGCTGGCTTTCTTGTGCGTCAGCTTCCTTCTGGGATGACGACCATGCAGACCGAGTTGATGCAGTGTGTGGTGTATGGTCTGAGCACTGACAGACTGACCTCTCACGTCTTCAACCTCTGCAGCAATGCTGGCAGCACTCATGTGTCTATTTTTTAAAGCCAACCTCTGGATATGATGCCGAACACGTGGACTCAACTTCTTTGGTCGACCCTGGCGAAGCCTGTTCCGAGTGGAACCTGTCCTGGAAAACCGCTGTATGACCTTGGCCACCATGCTGTATGCTGTAGCTCAGTTTCAGGGTGTTAGCAATCTTCTTATAGCCCAGGCCATCTTTGTGGAGAGCAACAATTCTATTTCTCACATCCTCAGAGAGTTCTTTGCCATGAGGTGCCATGTTGAATATCCAGTGGCCAGTATGAGAGAATTGTACCCAAAACATCAAATTTAACAGCCCTGCTCCCCATTTACACCTGGGACCTTGACACATGACACCAGGGAGGGACAACGACACATTTGGGCACAATTTGGACATGTTCACTGTGGGGTGCACTTATTTATGTTGCCAGCTATTTAGACATTAATGGCTGTGTGTTGAGTTATTTTCAGAAGACAGTAAATCTACACTGCTATACAAGCTGTACACTGACTACTCTAAGTTATATCCAAGTTTCATGTCTATAGTGTTGTCCCATGAAAAGATATAATGAAATATTTGCAGAAATGTGAGGGGTGTACTCACTTTTGTGATACACTGTAAAACATCATCAGATTTTCACACAAGTCCTAAAAGTAGATAAAGAGAACCCAGTTAAACAAATGAGACAAAAATATTGTACTTGGTCATTTATTTATTGAGGAAAATTATCCAATATTACATATTTGTGAGTGGCAAAAGTATGTGAACCTCTAGGATTCACAGTTAATTTGAAGGTGAAATTAGTGTCAGGTGTTTTCAATCAATGGGATGACAATCAGGTGTGAGTGGGCACCCTGTTTTATTTAAAGAACAGGGATCTATCAAAGTCTGCTCTTCACAACACATGTTTGTGGAAGTGTATCATGGCATGAACAAAGAAGATTTCCGAGGACCTCAGAAAAAGAGTTGTTGATGCTCATCAGGCTGGAAAAGGTTACAAAACCATCTCTAAAGAGTTTGATCTCCACCAATCCACAGTCAGACAGATTATGTACGAATGGAGGAAATTCAAGACCATTGTTACCCTCCCCAGCAAAGATCACTCCAAGAGCAAGGCATGTAATAGTCGGTGAGGTCACAAAGGACCCCAGGGTAACTTCTAAGCAACTGAAGGCCTCTCTCACAGTGGCTAATGTTCATGAGTCCACCATCAGGAGAACACTGAACAACAATGTCACAACAATAGACACAAGTCGTTCTACAAAGAATGGTTAAAGAAGAATAAAGTTAATGTTTTGGAATGGCCAAGTCAAAGTCCTGACCTTAATCCAATTGAAATGTTGTGGAAGGACCTGAAGTGAGCAGTTAATGTGAGGAAACCCACCATCCCAGAGTTGAAGCTGTTTTGTACGGAGGAATGGGCTAAAATTCCTCCAAGGAATGTGTGCAGGACTGATCAACAGTTACCGGAAACATTTAGTTGCAGTTATTGCTGCAAAGGGGGATGTTACGACTATGGACAATCTAGTGTGTCTGTTGTATGTGTGTGTGTGTTTCAGGTACCGGCATTATTTGCCAGCGTATAAAAGGCTGGAAAGTGAGGACCGGAAGGAGAGGGGGCGTGTCGTTTGCACGCTGTGCTTTGTTCGAGCGTGTGTGTTTGAAGTTTGGAAGCGGTCTCTGGTTGATAGAGATTGTGTGGTTTCTTTAGGTTAAGATTGTTGTGTAATTTGATATACTTTATCGGTTATTGGTCTAATTGTTTTCGTTCTTTTCTTTACAGAGTTTGCTCAGAGCTGGTTTTCTTTTTGTTATGGTTTTCGTTATGATACTGAATTCTACAAATAAATAGCGTGTTTTGGATAGATTGTTTTCCTTGTTATTATTTAATTATTTTAAGTATTATAATATTGCATCACCTGTCACCCCTAGATCGCTACAGGTCGTAACATTATTTGGGGGCTCGGCCAAGATAGCGCTTCCGGTGTTTTATCGCAAGTGGAGTGGTGTTGGTGCGCATGTTTTTTGACGGCTTCCCTGGATAGAGAGGTGAGTGTCCAGCTAGGCTGTACCAGCCTTTCCATCGGTCACTCGTTTATAATTTTGCCTTTATTATTTTCGGAGTAAATCCTGGGTGGGGATCAACTCTCCAGCGGGGGTAGGCTTTCAGGGCATTTGCCGCTGAAGTTCAGCCTTTCAAGTCGCCTCGAGCCCGGCACGCTCCAGAAGATAGGTAGGTAAAGTTTTGGTGAGGTAGGACCCGGGGAAGTTCGTTAGTTTTACAGATCGCGAAATCTAGTAATCTAAAAGGTGTGCATCAGCATGTGAATGAAAGTTTGGTGAAGTGTCCAAACTTAGTGCTTATACTAAATTAATAGCATTATATTTGTATTGTAGCTTTTGATTTCTTGTGGTTGTTTATCCATTAAGCAATATGGCAACATTTAACCTAGATGAGTTTGTAGCAAATCCTACGTTGGAGCAGTTTAATAACTGTAGAAAAAAGGACTTGTGTGAAATTGCTAGTTATTATGAGATTTCTGTTAATGCTGCACGTGTTAAAAGTGAAATAAAAGAAATAATTTTAAATGGCCTGATTGAGAGAAAGGTTTTTTCTGCATAGACTAGTTCCACGGTCGGGGACGCTTCAGCTGGGTGCTTGGTTGAGAATCGTGCTGATCCTGCATTAAATGAAATGACTAGGGAAGAACCTGTTAATATTGATACCCTTACTCCTGGGGTAGGGTTAGGGGAGAAAGATGATAAACCTTTCACTTTGCCACGGTTTGATCCCCTCTCTGTAGAATCTTCAGCAAGCTCAAAGTTAGACGCTCGACTAAAAGTTCGTTTAGCTCGTCTTCACCTGGAGACACAGGAGAGGCTGCTTGCTCGCCGAGAGGAGAGAGAGTTTGAACTTCGAAGGGAGTTGGAAATAAAAAAATTGGAGGCAGACACTGCTATTAAAATGCGTCAGTTAGAGCTGCAAATGAGAGTTACTAGTTCTAGAACACCAACTACAAGCTCAGGGGTGTCTTTGGAGTCAGCAAACTCATTTGATGTGAGTAAGCACCTCTTTAGTTCCAGTCTTTAGAGAGACTGAGGTTGAGTCTTATTTCAGTACTTTTGAGCATATGTGGCTTTGCATTGGCCAAAAGATGTTTGGGCAATATTATTGCAATGTAAGCTGACTGGAAAAGCTCAAGAAGCTTGTTCTTCCCCTTCTCTAGAAGACAGCCTTGTGTATGATGAGGTAAAAAGTGCAATTTTAAAAATATATGAGTTACTCCCTGAGGCTTACAGACAACGGTTTCGAAAGCTTAGGAAAACCTTAAGCCACACATATGTTGAGTTTGCAAGAGAGAAAGAAGTTCTTTTCGATAGATGGTGCTCTGCATGTAAGGCTGACAGTTTGAACTTAGTGCGTGAATTAATGCTATTAGAAGAGTTTAAAAACTGTGTACCTGAGCGTACTGTCATTTATTTAAATGAACAGAAGGTAAAAACATTGCAGCAAGCTGCCACACTAGCGGATGAGTTTGCACTTACACACAAAAGTGTATTTATTAAACCAGAACCATCTTCCCTTCGTGCTTCCTCTAAGAAACCTAGTGAAGAAAATAGTGTGCCACCACCAAATTTGAGATTGGAGAAACTGTGTTTTTATTGTCATAAGCCAGGTCACATAGTGGCCGAGTGTGTGCCACTCAAAAAGAAACAAAGTACATTAAAGCCGTCAAAGGGGGTGGGCTTAATTAAAACAGTTTCTTCGGCTAAGCAGTTGACCAAAGTACCTGATAAATGTTTTAAACCATTTATTTCTACTGGATTTGTCTCTCTCACAGGAAAACCAGAGGACCAGTATTCAGTTAAAGTGCTGCGAGATACTGGCGGCTCGCAGTCATTTATTCTTTCCAGTGTTCTTCCTTTAAGTACTGCATCTTCATGTGGTAAGAGCTGTTAGGATGAATCTTTTGGTTCAAAAAGGTCCTGAAGAAAGCAGTCGGGAAGTCCAGAAAGTACTCTATAAAACACTTTATTAAGTGTAAAAATAATCTGTGAATATATATCAGAGCTAAGCCGACCGGCGCTCCTTACTCCTGCAGTCTAGAAAAACCACGTAAGAAAGAGGCAGACCTGAGCCCGCCATCCTTTTTTAAACTAGTCTAGGCTCCTCCTCCTTTACTGCTGGTGGAGCCAATGAAGTGTGCTAAAGAGGCCCAGGCTCCGCCCTCTGCCAAGAGATTATGGCAGCCGCCATTTTGAATAGACCATGTGGGGGACATGCGGCATGCATGTCGTAAAGCTTGGAAAATGCCGTAAAACTTCCCATATTAAATGTACGTTTTTATGTTCCGAAAAACCTAACCATTCCCCCTTGAAAGCATCTTAATGCTTTCACAATAACTTTTAACTATAGGTTAGGTGTTTCTAGATCCCAGGAGATAAGGATAGCCGTCAGCAACCCCCCAATTTAACCCCTTCTGACTACATGGCCACTGGGCTGAATTTTATACAATAAAACGTTTCTAAACAATAAAAAGGCTACCAGTTAAACTAAAGGAACCGTACCTATCGCAACAGCTCCTAACCCTAAAACAAACAAACAAACAAAAAATTATAAAAACAGGAAATCAAAAATAAAGTAATTTAAAAAATAGGAAATCAAACACGAGAAAAATAAAATAAACACAATGGGTGCGTAGCTTCTACAGGAAGTCCGTTCAGGTTGTCCTCCACCAGACGGAGCTGCAGATATTCAGAAGGGGCCCATAGCTCCTGTGTCTCTGCATGACTCCTAATGTCTTATGGATTCTCCCCTGTCGGCCTTACCTGTTTCCACAGCAGCACAAACATTTCCTAAAAATAGCAGAGTACCAAACATATATACATTGTAAACAATTCTGAACTAACCCCTTGCGTTTTGCAGCTAAACTATGTGTGTTGCACTTAACTAGTGTTTTCAAAGATGGTCTATGTGTCTGCGAACTATATGTTTATGTTTTTGTCTCCTAGTCTAACTAAATTCTCCCCCCTCGTCTTGTTCCGCTCCGTTGATTCCGCTGGACTCTTCTTCCACATAGTCGGTTTTGTCGGGCTTTCTGCTGTGTTTAGTTCCCTGTAGGCAGGTCCAGTTAGTGGCACTTCTGTCCCTTGGAGTGGGTCTTCCAGTCCCCTCAGTGTCTGCCTCTGCCAGTCCTTCCGAGTCTCCTTCCTTCATCACGGTGTGTGATTAGTAGTGCTGGTCCTCTCTCCTCATCTTGTCTGGTCGGTTTTACCTTTAATTAAGCAGAGTTAGTAGCACTTATACTGCTCGAAGTGGGTCTTCCGGCCCACCTTCAAGGGTATCCTCCTCATCATCATCTACATGATATCTCGACAAATCGGCCAACATCATCTGGATAACTGGTGGATCCTGCCCCCCTCTGCTTCCTCTACTCACTATATCTATTAAAAAATTTTCTATTAATACCCTGATGCACGGGATACCACAACAACAACATATCATTAAAATTACCAATCCTACACATACTGACCTCACCAAACTCGTAATAACTTCCTTCCATGGCCCAAACATCCCTTCTAGCCACTTAACCCATTCATACACACATACAATCATACAACAGACAAACATATAAGCTACTTACCCAGCCCTCACCGCAGCCACCCCACTCCCAACATCGGGATACACGGCCACGGTGAGCTTAGACACCACTGCCGCAAGGCTTTCTGGGTAAAGCCCGTGCCGGCCCAGTGGCGACGCTACACTGCCCCCTCCCTAATGGTCAACCGTCCCGGTGACCCACTCACCAGCGTCCACTGGGTGGCTCCATGTCCGGACCGCACCCCATTACACTGCCGAGTCGCTCTTCCACCCACTGCTGGACCGGGCACCCTGCCCCTACAGCCACCTGGGCTAGCGCACTCAGACAGACCGGGCATATTGGCTCACCAAACCATCAGAGCCACCCAAACACCACGATCCCACTTCTGACACCAATGTGGCGCCGGCGAGCAGGAAGGTTAGCGTCAGGGCCGCAAGTGAGCTGCCTTTGGCAGTTCATTCAGTGTTTTAGGGACAGACACCCATTCATACACACATCCCTTCTGAAAAATGTCCCCTGTTTATCGGTTCTGGTTTGTTGCTCCTGAAACAGGTGTAATTGTCTTTATAAGCTTTGATGTTGGTTGGGGTTGGTTCCTGAGTTAGTGGGTGAGACATGGATAAATTCTCTATGTGTTAAATTAGACATTTTAGACCGCTTTAAACAACCTTTCGAGCAAAATCTGTAACACGTATTAAGAAAAAGATAAACTGATCAGAAGATTCCTGCCTAGTCGAAGAATACGAGTATTCTTTTAACATTCACTGGCACAACTCACTCGGTTGTCCAAACACAACTCAGACAAAAGAACGTAAACCTCAGTACAACAACAGTGTCTACTGGAAACAAACAATTACTTCACCGCGACCGACAATGGCCCTATGGAAACAAACATATACTTCAAGGCAATCGACAGTGATCCCCTGGAAACAAACAATCACTTCACCGCGACCGACAATGGCCCTATGGAAACAAACAATCACTTCACCGCGACCGACAATGGCCCTATGGAAACAAACAATCACTTCACCGCGACCGACAATGGCCCTATGGAAACAAACATATACTTCAAGGCAATCGACAGTGATCCCCTGGAAACAAACAATCACTTCACCGCGACCGACAATGGCCCTATGGAAACAAACAATCACTTCACCGCGACCGACAATGGCCCTATGGAAACAAACAATCACTTCACCGCGACCGACAATGGCCCTATGGAAACAAACATATACTTCAAGGCAATCGACAGTGATCCCCTGGAAACAAACAATTACTTCACAGCGACCGACAATGGCCCTATGGAAACAAACATATACTTCATTACTTGTCTCTCATACTGCATTAACCCTTCCTGCTATATAAAATTACCCTTCAAACAGTTCAAACTGATCAGAGCAGAAGGTGCATACACATTACATCTAACATTTTCTACACTTATTCTACTTCATCATCGCCGCATGCTAGAGAGCCTTCAAATTTTCTAAATCACATTTTTTCCAATACAAAATCACCAATCCACTATTTATTATTTACTCTGCCATACTTAAAATAACAACAGCTCTGCTATATCAACTTCCATCAGTCCTACAAACCCCTGACTTATATTATTTATTCATTCAGATTTTTACCCCAACTTTTGGTCACTGGTACTAACACACCTCCTGCTTCTAACAATACAGACTACATTTCCCACAATCCAACAGACTCTCACATGATCATCTCCTGCTCCTAGTCAGCCAATCCCTCATGCTCATCATCACCAGCGCTTTGATCCAGTTTGGCTTTCTTGAATCACATTAAACTCTACTTAAATAGTTCCATTGGTTAACTCACTGCAAAGTACTACCAACCTATACTATCTCTATTGTATTATTGTTACATCTCCCTACAAATGTCATTAACCCCACATCACTATGGTACCTGCATCCCTACTCTCACTAAAACACAAGCACTTGTAGCTCTTTCTAATTTACTCTTGTAACCAAAACTTTTTCTACACGAATTATTGTTATTCTAATACCTTACTGTAAAATACATCCAAAACCTCTATAAGATGTTACCGAACCCCTCACTTTTTATTATGGAACCCAGATCTTCAGGTGGATGTCTATTAAAACACACTACTGTCCCACACGGTCTTGAGATTTCACTGCATAACGTCTCCATCCAGTCTCACATCAGCTTTCCCTTCCTCTTGTCTGATGATGTCATTACTTTGGCATTCTGTACCTCAGCACCCCATATGCCTCTTGAACACTGCTTTACTCAAACATCAGAATGCAACAACAGCCATGACACACATCTGCAAGATCTGGTATTCATCAGGGCCTGCAGTTTATGGCCTCAACCCCCCGATGGGTCTCCAGTCACCCCCCTTCATGTACTTCTCTCCTAACAAGTTATTTTCTTCTCACTATTCCCTCAATCTTTAAATTGCACTCATCTATGATCATGCATAGTATTGCCACAAGGTTTACTGCACCACATTGAACCAATCTAACTTCTTCAATAAACTATATAATATAAAATGAGTGAGTTGACCTGATCAATTAGCTAGAAAAGATTCATCGGATACAACACAAGCATCAAATATTACCAATTGCCAATTAACAATTTCCAAAAAATATTACCAATTAAATTGAATCTTACCGGAGTCCGTGTAAGCAATTATATTTAATCTCCTGAGACCCGAGCTTTGATTTTTTCAATGCATTTTCCCTATTCCTTTTGTTTTTAACCTTATTAGTTGGGCGACACGGTGGCTCAGTGGGTAGTACCGTCGCACACTGTCACAGCAAGAAGGTCCCCCCTGCGCAGAGCCCGCATGTTGTCGCGTGGGCTTTCCCCAGGTGCTCCGGTTTCCTCCCACAGTCCAAAGACATGCCAGCGAGGCGAACCAGAGACACTGAACTGTCCATGTCTGTGCCCGATATAACCTGAATCCCGTGCAATGAGCAACCACCGCTCCTGTCATAAATGCAACCAAAGTGCAAAACATAACGTCAAAATCTTAATAAAGAAGCAAACAAACTTTATTAGTGTTCTAGTACTTTTGCTACCACTAGCTGGCAGACAAAAGTGTCCACTAATGGGAACAATCGGTCTAGGTTTAGCAGGTCAAGGAATAAGGCATAACAAAACCAAAATGTAATGTCCTCATATGTGAGGTAAGGCTGAAGATTACCTTCACCAGGCGTCCCTGAATCTGCATGCATATACGTACCTGAATCTGCATGCATATCCATAGGTCTGCCAGTCCAGCTGCCCCAGCACAATGTATCCCAGGATTTAATACACAAAGCGGCATATTAAACATAAATTCTTATTCCTGCCATAATACTCCTGCCATATTTAAACATAAACTCTCATTCCTACCATTATACTCCCCCCTTTTTTCAAATTTTACAATCAAATCTTGAAAATAAAATATTAAATAAACCTTCTAAATGTGTTTATCCTGTTGGAAAGCACAGAATTTTAAAGTTAGTTCAATCAAAGTCTGGTGTTAGCTGGACCTGTAAACAAATAATGTCGTTAGTGAGCAGTGGAAGGTGTGCAACAGCTTTGTCGGCAGTGTCACCTCTGGCATTGTCCTGTAAAATTGGAACAAAACTTTACTTAAATAGTTCCACTTAAATTGAATAGGAGGGACAATGACATGAAGTATCATTTGCTAAAATTTTAACTAAGCCCACTTGTTTCCTGTCTGTTGCAGCATCTCTGGATGCAAATCCCTTCACAAACATTTCCAATTCAGGATTCCTATCAGGCCCAGAAAAAATAGATAGAGTAATACAGTCATGATGTTCACCATCTCCTGCAATTAGTAAAAAAGTGGTAGGATTAAGTATATTACAGCATTTAATAATAATGTTCAATTTTAGAAGTACACTGTAGTATTTATACAATCATTAACTTGATACGTGAGATGTTTTCCTTTCAGTTATAGAACATAATTTGGCACTAACCGAGTTAGATAAGTATAACCCTCAAGATCACTTAGTATAACTACGGATATTTCTGTAGCAGACAAAGACAAAGAAAATTCTGCACAAATCCAGAAGGGATCAGAGTCCCTGTCTTGTACAGAAATAGTGGTACCTTCAGGCATTATTTCCAATTTAATTCAAGAGGCAAACAAATGATCACACCTCATAAGATTTATAGGGCTATGAAATCTCACTCTTTACAACTACACAATATTTTAGAAACAGTAACATGTTAGCTTTTACCTTTTACTTGTATTCAGCATTTGTACACAGTGAAAAACACGACATCACTCTCAAATAAACATAAGCTTTGACAATATATAATCTAATATATTACCATATGTCCTAATCAGAGGTGGAAAGAGTACCAAAAAATTGTATTCAAGTAAAAGTACTATTACTTTAATTAATCTTTACTTAATTACAAGTAAAGTTACTACTCTGAAAATCCACTCAAGCAAAAAGTAGAAAGTAACTCATTTAAAATGTACTCACCGAGTAAACAGCAGGGGGTCTCCTCTGTGTAATGTAAACGGGAGTGGATACAAACCTCAACAGTAGTTTTTAATTCAAATGTAATAGAAGAAACGTTGTCCTTAACTCAAATGCAATAGAAGAAACATGTTGATGCAACAATCAAAACAGTTAGGGATGTGCAATGTGTCATTTCAAATGACATAAAACTTTTTTCAAACTGTACAACCACCAGCGATGTGTCGCAAAATGATTCGAATCCATGAATCGGCTCTTCTAACCGAAACAAAGGAACCGACTCTTCCGGCAGTCGCCATGTAAACACGCGGCTCTTCAAAAGGAACCGAGACAAAAGACTCGACTCACTGTCGCAAAATTCGCTGCAGCAGTTTCACAGCCGCGATTTCTTTAGCGTTTTTTAAATTTTTTTATTTTTTTTATTTTGCTCGGTAACAGATGCTATTCAAACTAATACAAGACATACTTAAGCAAAAGCAAAATTACAGTCTGTGAAATGTGCTTTAAAAACTACTGTGTTACAGTAACCAGTGTGATCAGAGCGGTAACACT
The DNA here is from genome assembly GCF_030014385.1 of Trichomycterus rosablanca. Taxonomy (NCBI): domain Eukaryota; kingdom Metazoa; phylum Chordata; class Actinopteri; order Siluriformes; family Trichomycteridae; genus Trichomycterus; species Trichomycterus rosablanca. The sequence goes on from NC_085990.1 coordinate 15,214,691, forward strand.
AAGCACTGGCTTCGTGTATGTATGTGTATTGATCGAATTTGTTTAAAATCATATCCCCGCTATTGAAACATTCCCCACTTGCGACATATTGATGTCGAATTATTGTCCAGCACTACCCCATACATTAAACAAAGAAACAATATAGCAATCTCTCAATAATACATGCACCAATACACCCAGCAAATCTCCTATCACGACTAACAAGCGCTGTGTTACTCACATAATTTTAATCTTATTCACTATAACAACTCTGATTAAGGAGATTTTCCTTAATTATGTGTGAAAATGTCCTATGTCACACATGGATGAATTCCACTCCAAGTACCCCCTTTCCTGGTTTAAGAACCTTAAAGTTTAAGAACGCTATCTACCTTAAAACACACTTAATAAGGTACCATAACAAATACTTGTCTTAACTCAGTTATCTTAAGATTATAAAAATAAAGTTGATTATAAAATTAACTGCAGCACTTACCCAATCCAGGCGTTCAAAGACAAAGATAGCCGATGGACAAGATACGGCAAGCTGCTCACATAGAGCCAAAAAGGCGGATACACAGAAAACCACGCTCAGCTCTCCCAGAGCCAAAATGGTGGGCAGACAGAAAACCACGCTCAGCTCTCTGGTCCAAAATGGCCGCCGAACAAAAGAAACCACGCTGCGCAACCCAGAGCCAAAATGGCGGACAGACAGAGCCAAAATGGCGGACAGGCAGAAAGCCACGCTGCGTTCTCAAGAAACAAAATGGCGGATAGACGGGAGACCACGTTGCATTCCCAAGACAAAATGGCGTACAGACAGAGCCAAAATGGCGGACAGACAGAAAGCCACGCTGCGTTCTCAAGAAACAAAATGGCGCCGACAACAAAAGAAACCACGTTGCACATCCAGCACACGGTTTCACAGACAAACATACACAGAGACTTACTGACAAACAAAACTCCTGATGTACTGTTTTTCGAACCTGATTTAGAATTTAAAGTAGTCTAATTAACCGAACCCCGCTCCCATAACAGTCAGGTCCGAATTTAGAATAATCTTATTGATCAAATCTAGTTCCCAGCACCAAAAGATTCTTTCAAGATTAAACGGCGCTCCGTTGCCCTAACAGACAAGCCCGTATATAGGACAATCTTATAGATCGAATCCCGTTTCCAGCACCGGCAGATTCTTTCAAGATTTCCCACACGAATTACGAATTCCGCTCCCATAACCGACAAATTCGTTATAATTTAGAACTATCAAATTAATTAAGCCCCGCTCCCATAACAGACAGGCTAATTAAAATGTAGAACAATTCGAATTAGACGAGTCTCGCTCCCATAGCAGACAGACTCCCCTTTCCCTCCAATAGTGTTCCATACACAATGGCGCCCTTAACATTTATTTTAACCGGTTTGGTTCAAATTCAGATATCAGGAAACACACATTTTTAGCTCCAACATATATTCACAGTTTTAAACTATCTAATGATACTTTAGTAATTTAATCAGACACTTACGGATTCTGAGATTCACTTTCACACTCAGTACACTAAATAATAAATGCATCTAATATATATACAGAGAACGTCTGTTTACTTTAAGTAGGCGCGCCCTTGTACTGAGTACAAAAGATTTTTTCAGAATTCCTGGTCTTACCTCAGTCAGCTGAATTAATTCTGATGCAATTCTCAGACCTCTTGAGCCATCCTCTGGCTACCATTTGTTAGGATGAATCTTTTGGTTCAAAAAGGTCCTGAAGAAAGCAGTCGGGAAGTCCAGAAAGTACTCTATAAAACACTTTATTAAGTGTAAAAATAATCTGTGAATATATATCAGAGCTAAGTCGACCGGCGCTCCTTACTCCTGCAGTCTAGAAAAACCACGTAAGAAAGAGGCAGACCTGAGCCCGCCATCCTTTTTTAAACTAGTCTAGGCTCCTCCTCCTTTACTGCTGGTGGAGCCAATGAAGTGTGCTAAAGAGGCCCAGGCTCCGCCCTCTGCCAAGAGATTATGGCAGCCGCCATTTTGAATAGACCATGTGGGGGACATGCGGCATGCATGTCGTAAAGCTTGGAAAATGCCGTAAAACTTCCCATATTAAATGTACGTTTTTATGTTCCGAAAAACCTAACAGAGCACAATAGTAAGAGGGATTGGAATGAGTTATGTACCTGCTCCTCTGCACCAAATTCACATAAAAACAGACTTAATTACTGGTTTCTTTCCTGTAGCAGTTCTGACATGTTTTCCAGTTGATGGCATTGAATTCATACTGGGAAATGACATAGCTGGAGGTAAAGTCCATGGCTTTCCTGAGGTGGTTACATCTCCCATTCTTGAGCCTGTTCCTGATGACCTGGCCCAAAACCATCCTGATATATTTACAGTTAGTGTGCTGACTAGGGCTCAAGCGAAGAAAAATGTTGAGAGTGTTGATTTGTCTGACTCTCTTTTTGCTTCTATTTTATCTCAGGAGCCAATTGTAAATAAGTTGGTTAACAACAAGAAGGGAGGGACTGAGCCTGTTGAAACCAGTGCCACATCATTACCACTGACTCGTGAAGCACTCATCACTGCTCAGAAGAGTGATTCATCTTTGGGTAAATGTTTTGCAGCAGTTGTGGAGGACTCTTGTAAGTGCAATATGAAACAGTGCTATTTTTTAGATAATGGAGTACTTATGCTCAAATGGCTCTCATGGCCAGGTGAAACAGATGATGTTGGGGAGTCCTGGGGCACTGTTTATCAGATTGTGGTACCATATGTCTTTAGGCAGCATGTCTTAGAACTTGCTCATGAACATGTGTGGTCTGGGCATTTGGGTGTCACTAAGACATATAATAGGATACTTCAGCATTTATTTTGGCCAGGAATGAAGACTGATGTGTCAAATTTTTGTAAAACTTGCCCCACTTGTCAAATTGTGGGAAAACCAAACCAAGTAGTGCATCCAGCACCTCTTTGTCTTATTCTAGTGGTTGGTGAACCTTTTGATCATGTAGTTGTAGACTGTGTGGGACCTTTACCCAGAACAAAATCTGGAAATCAGTTTCTACTAACTATCATGTGCCTTTCTACTCGGTTTCCTGAAGCTATACCCCTGCAGACAATAACTGCTCCAGCCATCATAAAAGCTTTGACCAAGTTCTTTACCACCTTTGGCCTACCTAAAAAGGTACAGACAGATCAGGGAACCAATTTTCTGTCCAAAACCTTTAAACAGACTTTACAGTCTTTGGGTATTTCACATGCTGTATCCAGCCCCTATCATCCCCAGTCACAGGGTGCACTTGAGCGCTGGCACCAGACTTTGAAGTCCATGTTAAAAAAGTTTTGCTTAGAAACTGGTAAAACCTGGGATGAAGGCATTCCCTTTGTTCTCTTTGCCATCAGAGATGCAAAACAGGAGTCTCTTGGGTTCAGCCCTGCTGAACTGGTTTTTGCTCATCAGGCTCGTGGACCAATTAAGGTATTAAAAGAGCAGTTCTTATCTGGTGGTTCTCAAAGTGTTAAAGATTTTGTTAAGCAGTGTAGACTGTAGAGAACGTTTGCATCATGCGACTTCAGTGGCTAGAGAAGCCCTTGCTTCCTCACAGGAGAGCATGAAGAAGCGGTATGATAAACAGGCAGTTAAATTACAATTTCAACCTGGTGAGCAAGTGTTGGTTTTGTTGCCAAATCCTGGATCTGCTCTTTCCCTTAAATTCTCAGGGCCATATGTAATAAAGAGTCAAGTTTCTGAGACTGATTATGTTATTCACACCCCTGATCGTAGGAGAAAAACACGCTTATGTCACATTAACATGCTAAAAGCATATCATTCTAAACACAATGTCCAAAAGGAGCTGAAAAAGCCTCTAAAAGTTGCCTCTAATGAACCTTTATCTACATGCTTGGTTTGTGTGAAAACTGAAAATGATGGATTGATTGAGCTTAGTAATAGTGAGTTGTGTGGTAAACTTTTAAACTCCAATTTTCTATCTAATTTTGACACACATCTTTCACATCTTTCAGAAACTCAGAGGAAGGATATAATTAATTTACTTTATGCCTTCCCTACGTTATTTAGTGATGTTCCCTCATGCACTCATGTTTTACAGCATGATATTAAGGTGGGGAATGCTATTCCTGTTAAGCAGCATGCTTACCGTTGCCCTGTCCCAAAAAGGGAGCTAATGAAGAAGGAAGTAACATATCTGCTAGAACATGGTTTAGCTAAACCAAGTTGTAGTCCTTGGAGCTCGCCATGCTTGCTTGTTTCAAAATCTGATGGTACAGCACATTTTTGTACAGATTTCCGAAAGGTAAATGCAGTCACGGTTCCTGATTCTTTTCCTTTGCCTCGTGTGGAAGACTGCATTGACAATGTTGGACAAGCTAAGTACATCACAAAACTTGACCTGCTGAAAGGTTACTGGCAGGTACCCTTAACCCCTGAAGCCTCTGACATTTCTGCATTTATAACACCTGACCATTTTATGCAGTACACGGTTATGGCTTTTGGGCTAAGAAATGCTCCAGCCACCTTCCAGCGCCTAATGCACTTGGTGTTAGATGTTCCTAACTGCAGTGTGTATTTAGATGATGTAGTCATTTACTCCGAAAACTGGTCACACCATATGACCAGCTTAAAGGAGGTGTTCCAGAGACTCACGAATGCTTGTCTGACATTAAATCTTACAAAGTGCGAATTCTGTAAAGCCACTGTAACCTATCTAGGAAAACAGGTAGGTTGTGGGCAGGTTCGACCTGTAAATGCTAAGGTCATGGCTATATTGTCTTATCCAGTCCCAAGTACGCGACGTGAACTAAGACTATTACAGATGTTTTTGTAAAAACTTTGCTGGGGGGGGGGGGGGGGGGGGGGGGGGGGGGGGGGCAGTAAAACATAATGGATGTGCATGTCATTAGTTATATTTTTAATGCCAGAACCTTATTTAGGGCTTGATTTGTGGAGGGATGATGACAGCAGAGCTAACAATACTGGTTAAAATTACAATACTTTCCAAGTCGTCAGGTCGCTGTAAAGTTCACATTACATGACTGGATCTCTTGTAATCGGGAATCTTTCAAGTCGGTGTGGGTTTCACACTACACGACTGATTGGTGATAGGGGGTTTCACGCTACACGCTCTATCACCAACTGGAATCGCAGACGAGCTTCTCTGGTCTCCCAAAATACGCTTTGTCAGGAAAACAAATGCAAGATATTTGACATGCTAGATATCTCTTTTTGGTCAGATTGTTGGGTAGTTCACACATAGCGAATGAGTGAAGCGCAGAGCGAACGGCAAGTTGCTCCTGAGCCGGCAAATCTAGCGCCGACCAGTCGGTGAGCGAAAATCAGGGCAAATATTGTGTAGTGTGATTTAGGCATAACATGATAACATAGATGTGACAGATTCTTTCTTATTTTTAGTCAGGATATGTAATGCTGGCAGGTGCCATAAACAGACATTATGGCTTTGTTTTACTTTAAACAGAAATCAGGCCAAGATTTGTATTAAATTAATTGTATTAAATTAATTGGAGGGCTGAGTACTATTATGTGCTCCCACCTACAAGCTTACAAGCCGAATGTTTCTTATTAATCATGCTAGCTGTGGAGCCTTACACATAGTTTTACTTACGCTACTCTCCTGTGAATCTCCCAACTTCTTATCTAGACAGGAAAATCCCTAATCCGAACAACCCATGCCCACTCCTTCCAGGTGGCACTGCTTTTGTGTTTTTTAATGGCTGCTGCTGTTTTTTCTTGAGAAAGCTTGACTTGCTGATGGATCGAACAGCTGGCACAAACTGGATCAAATTCAGTTCTTCTGCATTCCTTTTCCATTCTCCATTTCCACATTCCCTGGAAAATTAGAGGGATTGTCTTTTGTTCCTTTACCGCCCTTGTTTGCGTTGTCTTGTAATAACACGGCTTATCTGTGTTTCTTGGCAATTGTTTGGGGTTTCAGAGCACCTGTAGAATGATCATCTGTTGTGTGAGGTTTTAGATACAGCTTCGGTTTGCAGCATCTGGTTTGGTTTCTTTTTAGTACATGTCTATGAGGGTTCTTCAAATAGTTTCCATACTTTTTAAACTCAATTTATTAAGAATTTTAAAAACAAGTTACTTAGCTTTTCTACATAGTCACCCAGCGTCTTACCAACTTTTTAATGCCATCAGCAAAAACATATTTCACATATTTTACATTCACTTAACCTTTGTCTGGATAATCCATACCATTATTATTACTTTGCAGCCACATGAAAGGCTGATTAAATAATTGTGTGAAGGATCTTGTGAAGGAATGTTTTGGATCTTGTCATATCATGAATTATGGTAATGTCAGGCAGAGGTAGTAAAAAAAAGCCCATCCCAGTCCTCCCCTAGTCTTGTAGCTAATCAACCAATATCATCTTGGCCAACGATTATGGCTTTTTTCTGTCAATTGTTTTTACTTCAGCTGTGTGAAGTGCAACATATAGAGTGTTTTGTTTTTTTATTACATACAGTGTATCACAAAAGTGAGTACACCCCTCACATTTCTGCAGATATTTAAGTATATCTTTTCATGGGACAACACTGACAAAATGACACTTTGACACAATTAAAAGTAGTCTGTGTGCAGCTTATATAACAGTGTAAATTTATTCTTCCCTCAAAATAACTCAATATACAGCCATTAATGTCTAAACCACCGGCAACAAAAGTGAGTACACCCCTAAGTGAAAGTTCCTGAAGTGTCAATATTTTGTGTGGCCACCATTATTTCCCAGAACTGCCTTAACTCTCCTGGGCATGGAGTTTACCAGAGCTTCACAGGTTGCCACTGGAATGCTTTTCCACTCCTCCATGACGACATCACGGAGCTGGCGGATATTCGAGACTTTGCGCTCCTCCACCTTCCGCTTGAGGATGCCCCAAAGATGTTCTATTGGGTTTAGGTCTGGAGACATGCTTGGCCAGTCCATCACCTTTACCCTCAGCCTCTTCAATAAAGCAGTGGTCGTCTTAGAGGTGTGTTTGGGGTCATTATCATGCTGGAACACTGCCCTGCGACCCAGTTTCCGGAGGAAGGGGATCATGCTCTGCTTCAGTATTTCACAGTACATATTGGAGTTCATGTGTCCCTCAATGAAATGTAACTCCCCAACACCTGCTGCACTCATGCAGCCCCAGACCATGGCATTCCCACCACCATGCTTGACTGTAGGCATGACACACTTATCTTTGTACTCCTCACCTGATTGCCGCCACACATGCTTGAGACCATCTGAACCAAACAAATTAATCTTGGTCTCATCAGACCATAGGACATGGTTCCAGTAATCCATGTCCTTTGTTGACATGTCTTCAGCAAACTGTTTGCAGGCTTTCTTGTGTAGACTTCAGAAGAGGCTTCCTTCTGGGGTGACAGCCATGCAGACCAATTTGATGTAGTGTGCGGCGTATGGTCTGAGCACTGACAGGCTGACCCCCCACCTTTTCAATCTCTGCAGCAATGCTGACAGCACTCCTGCGCCTATCTTTCAAAGACAGCAGTTGGATGTGACGCTGAGCACGTGCACTCAGCTTCTTTGGACGACCAACGCGAGGTCTGTTCTGAGTGGACCCTGCTCTTTTAAAACGCTGGATGATCTTGGCCACTGTGCTGCAGCTCAGTTTCAGGGTGTTGGCAATCTTCTTGTAGCCTTGGCCATCTTCATGTAGCGCAACAATTCGTCTTTTAAGATCCTCAGAGAGTTCTTTGCCATGAGGTGCCATGTTGGAACTTTCAGTGACCAGTATGAGAGAGTGTGAGAGCTGTACTACTAAATTGAACACACCTGCTCCCTATGCACACCAGAGACCTAGTAACACTAACGAGTCACATGACATTTTGGAGGGAAAATGACAAGCAGTGCTCAATTTGGACATTTAGGGGTGTAGTCTCTTAGGGGTGTACTCACTTTTGTTGCCGGTGGTTTAGACATTAATGGCTGTATATTGAGTTATTTTGAGGGAAGAATAAATATACACTGTTATATAAGCTGCACACAGACTACTTTTAATTGTGTCAAAGTGTCATTTTGTCAGTGTTGTCCCATGAAAAGATATACTTAAATATCTGCAGAAATGTGAGGGGTGTACTCACTTTTGTGATACACTGTATGTGGTTTTCTTGTAGTAATGTCAATTGTAAAGACATTGAATATCTTCGTTTATCAAATCTAATTGTTTGATTTACTGAGTGGTCATATTTACACCCCTGCATAGAAAAATAATACTACACAATACCCAATAGCTGGCTAAAAATGCCTAATAAAAGGCAAATAGGCATTTTTGTAGTCCAGTCCCAGCTAATGCCAAGTTCACACTACACGACTTTCCAAGTGGTCAGGTCGCTGTACAGTTTACACTACTCAACTGGATCTCTTGTAATCGGGAGTCTTTCAAGTCGGTGTGGGTTTCACACCTCCGTGAAGCTGGCCCCCCATGTGGTCAGAAATGGAATATAAATATTATTATTCGTTTGTGCTGCGTTTGTGCTGGTTTGTGCCGTAGGAATCATCGTTTGTGCTGGCACCGTTTTAGAGAAATTAAGTATTATATTTTATTACCTGTGACGTCACTCAGCCCCCCATCAGAGCCCAAATTGCACCAAAACCATCTCATTCGTTTGTGCTACGTTTGTGCTGGTTTGTGCTGCTAAAAGAAACATTTGTGCTGTTTTAATTCTCAAGTTATTACGCTATAAATATTACACCTGTGACGTCACCAGCCCCCCATTAACGTCCAAATTGTATGGCATGCATTTGGGGCCAAAATCGTCTTAGTTCTAACGCCTGTACACGTAAAAATATTACGTGTCCAGACGTAAAATATGTACGTGTGATGTATTGAGACGTATTTCTTTTACGTGTACAGACGGCTTATTTTTGCGTCTGCAGAGGTACTTTTTTTACGTGTACAGACGGCATATTTTTATGTTTCCAGAGGGTTTTTTTTTTACCCGTACAGACGTAATTGTACAACGTCTTGGCATTTTGCCGGTAGATGGAGATATTTACTTACAAATTGAATTAAGTTGCACAGTGAAGGTGATTCTTTGTTTATTAACCTGCTGCTTTATTTCTTGATATTCTGTAGGATTATTTTCTTTAGTTTTATTATGATGATAAATGTAACAATAAATAACAAGTGATAAATGATAAATAACAAGCAGCAATGATAATTTAGATATGAAGTTTCTTCCTGTAGCATAGTCAAAAGAAGCATGCAAAATATCTGGTTCTGACATTGCCATGGTCAAAATCTCACAAAATGGGAGTTTATTTATTGAGGAAAATATATTTAAAAAAAAGTAGCTTCACAGAAATCCAGTAAAGACAAAAGTTTGAATATGAAATGTAAAACCCCCAGGTGAGCGAGGCCAGGGGCAACAGTGGCAAAGAAAATCTCCCTCAGAGCTGAAGAAGAAACCTTGGGAGGAACCGAGGCTTATGAGGGGGGACCTACTCTGGTCAAACTACCTACAAATAATTGACAAAAGGTCCCTGTATCATCACATACAGGCGCATCTCAATCAATTAGAATATTATCAAAAAGTTAATTTATTTCAGTAATTCAATTCAAAAAGTTGACTCATATTTTTTAGATGCATTACAAACAGAGTGATCTATTTCAAGCGTTTATTTCTTTTAATGTTGATGATTATGGCTTACAGTCAATGTAAACCCTTCATTATCTCAGAAAAGTAGAATAATCAACACAAAATACCTGCAAAAGTTTCCTAAGCCTTTAAAATGGTCCCTTAGTCTAGTTCAGTAGGCTACACAATCATGGGGAAGACCGCTGACTTGACAGATGTCCAGAAGGCAGTCACTGACAACCTCCTGCTGTATCCAAGCATTTTAATGGAAAAATGAGTGGAAGGAAAAAGTGTGGTAGAAAAAAGGTACACAAGCAACAGGGATAACCACAGCCTTGAAAGGATTGTCAAGAAAAGGCCATTAAAAAATATGGAGGAGATTCACAAGGAGTGGACCTCTGCTGGAGTCAGTGCTTAAAGAGCTACCACACACAGACGTATCCAGGACATGGGCTACAACTGTCTTGTCTTCAGATGAAAGTTTTCAGAAGGAATTTTGCATTTCATTTGGAAATCAAGGTCCCAGAGTCTGGAGGAAGAGTGGAGAGGCACACAGTCCAAGCTGCTTGAGGTCTAGTGTGAAGTTTCCACATCAGTGATGGTTTGGGGAGCCATGTCATCTGCTGGTGTTGGTCCACTGTGTTATATCAAGTCCAAAGTCAGCGCAGCCATCTACCAGGACATTTTAGAGCACTTCATGCTTCCCTCTGCTGACAAGCTTTATGGAGATGCAGATTACATTTTCAAACAGGACTTGGCACCTGACCACACTGCCAAAAGTACCAATACCTGGTTTAATAACCACAGTATCACTATGCTTAATTGGCCAGCAAACTCACCTGACCTAAACCCCATAGAGAATCTATAGAGTATTGTCAAGAGGAAGATGAGACACCAGATCCAACAATGCAGACGAGCTGAGGGCCGCTCTCAAAGCAACCTGGGCAACCTCAGCAGTGCCACAGGCTGATTGCTTCCATGCCACACTGCACTGAAGCAGTAATTCATGCAAAAGAAGCCCCGACCAAGTATTGAGTGCATATTCTGTAAGCCATAATCATCAACATTAAAAGAAATAAAAACTTGAAATAGATCACTCTGTTTGTAATAAATCTATATAATATGAGTTTTTTTTTTTTTTTTTATTACTGAAATAAATTAACTTTTTGATGATATTCTAATTTATTGAGATGCACCTGTAAGTCTGCTGTTATAATCAGGTGTACTGATATATTCATAGTAGTAATAGAATGATGGTGGTAATATATAATTAATTCAGTGAGCATTGTGGATTTTTCTTTCTTTAACATAAGGGTACCAACAATTTTGTCCACGTACATAAAACAGAAATGTTGTGTTGAGGTCTCTTGAACTGCGCTTCAGTTAATTCCAACAGTTTGAACAAAACTTCCAATTTAGACTTCTTATGGCATCTGGTGTTGTCCTCACACTGCTGGAGCTCTTCATGTTTCAGTTGCAGCTGGACTCTTTTTCCAGTAAAACTCCTCATTACACTATTAAAAAAAAAAAAAAAGATTTCAGATTCTGGCATTAATATAGATTTTAGTTGGTTTATTTGGTCACGTGTTTGAGCATTTCAATGCATTAAATCTAAATAAATCCATAAATAAACAATACATATTTAAATCTTTGCACTTTACGGTCAACATTCATTCATTCATTCTCAGACAAACCTGCAGTGTTTAATACACACCATAGGCCAGGGGTAGCCAAGACGGTGCCCGGGGGCACCTGGTCGCCCGCATGGACCATGTGTGTCGCCCGCAGGGCATGTTATAAAAATAGCACTAAGTCACCATGGAGCTCCGTCGAAAAATTTTACTTAATTGTGGCTGTTTTTGAACCAATAACATTTGCATTAATGTAGATTTGAAAATGACAATATTGAACAGCCCCGGTTCTGGACTGCTTTGCTTGGGGGGCAGTAAAATTAAGTGGGCATGTAGATAGTCATGTTTTTAAAGGCAGAAATATATTCAGGGTTTGATTTGTGTATGAATGATGACAGTAAAGCTATTGATACTGGCTTAAATTGATGTATGGGGTAAAGTAAAATTTTGTGATTGGTTCAGAGATCATTTTAAAAAATAGCCTTTGCTTGCATTGTGCTTGGGGGCAAAGACACAATCTGGTATTGAATATACAATTTTAATTAAAAAAAAATTCTATATGAACACGGACCTTGTCTGGGGTCAAAGTTCAATATTGATAATAATAATAATAATAATAATAATAATAATAATAATAATAATAATAATAATATGCCATGGACAGTTTTATCTACAAAATCAAAAGGCCCGGTTTTATTATTTTTTCTTTAGATTTTGACATACTGTAGAATTAAACTTCATTTCATTTTGTGGATAAATGCAAAAAAAGTACATATAAACAACAAAGAAAACAGACATCATAACAGACAACAAAAATCATAATTAGCACTTTACCTTGTTATTATCAGATCCACATCTGCCGGAGCATGGCTGGAACTGGCCAGTCTTGTGCAGTCCGCAAATACTCTTTTGCAATTCAAAAGAAAATTTCGAAGAGCCATTTTGTAAAGTAAATTGACTACATCACGGTCACATGAGCCTACGTTTAAATTAAGAGCACAGTGCGTATTTAGTGCGTGCTCTCACGTGCAAATAACGTAACGCTACGTTTGCATGTGTCATGCTTAGTAGGCAATACGTTGTAACGTGTGTACGCGTCTCATGAATATGGGAAGCCAAACGTTGCACATTGTCAGTGTTTGTCACGGTCCCTTATTCACATGCAGATATATTCATGTTATAGTTCACTGATTGGCTATAAGTTGTGAAGAGGCGTTAACACGTCATATTTTGCCTTCTGTACACGTACATATTTTACGTCTGGACACGTAATATTTTTACGTGTACAGGCGTTAGAACTAAGACGATTTTGGCCCCAAATGCATGCCATATTCGTGAAGCGCGTATCGAGGCTTGCTTCTTTAAGAACAAGTGACGTCACGGATGACGTGTGAAGCCTCGCCGGTTCAGGAAGTGGTTCGAGTACTGGCGCGATTTATGTGAAAGGGTTTTTTCAAAAGCTGGAGAGGTCCTATCAAAAAAAAGAAACCGCCTGAGTCCAAGCACAGTGGAAAAAATACTGTTTCTAAATAAAAATGAATAAAGTCCATCTCACCAGTATTCACAAACACAATCCTAACTAAACACAACTAAAATTTAAACATGAATAGACCTATATTACTTTTTCCCACTTAACAAAAATCATATATGAAATCATGAATGAATGGATGGATGGATGGATGAATTAACCACACAAAATCATATTAAGATGTTTTTATTTCTATTCTTGGCAGTGATTATTCCCATGTTAACACTTGCATGGGAGGCAGGGGTCATCACATCAGTTGAAATGACAATAATAGTTTTGACCAGCAGGGGGGTTTGTGTGCAAATGAAGCCTCGAGAAATGAACCTTTTCTCGAACCAATTTGATGGAAAGCGTCAAGGCTTCACGAGGCTTCATCAGCCCATCACTACACACAACCAGATCAGCATGTTCATTTTGCTGCTCTTTTGTAGAACTGAAGCGGATAGCACGGTACTCTATGGAAGTAAATCTGTCTCATCAGATTTTGAAATTTAAAAGCCTTTGAATTTTGATTACTGAACTTTAAGCCTTTGCATTTTGATTACTGAACTTTTTTGCCTCAGAATTCAACCCACACATTTTACAATAACTCATTTTCACTTTCATTTTTTGATGTTAACAAATTCAAAATCAAAAATTCAAGTTTATAAAATTCAAATAATATATATTCAGGTTGCTCAAATTCGATAGGTCAAATTCAGATCACAAAATTCAGATTAAAAAATTCAGACTAAACATCCGGGACACGCAGGATGAGCAATCGATTCCAGAGCCGTAGAGAGAACAGAGTAGCGACACTCCCATAGAGAACCGCTGTGACGGGGGCGGGACATTTCTCTGCACAGCTCCGGGTGGAGCTCTGTTCATTTCCACTACTGAGCAGCATTTTCAGCTGTATGTTGCTTTGTTTTAAAGAAATAATGAATTTGGTGTCATTAATATACTTAATACTGTTATTGTTTAGCATTTGCTCAGCACTAAATGTTACATGTTTATCTTATTTAATAGGTATAACTGAATTTAGCTCAGTCAGTTAAGCTTAATTAATGCCACACGAGTCTTTTCACCTAAAATGAGGTGATTAATCAAGAGTCTTGTTACAGAAATGATAATAAAACATTAGAGCCATAATAAATCATACTACTTTTACTTTCACACTTAAGTACATTGGAAGGTAAATAGTTTAGTACTTTTACTCAGTGAAGTGGAGGTAAAGAGTATTTTACTTTTACTACTACTTTTACTGGAGTAATATTTTACCTACTTCTAATCAACTACATGGTTTGTGTACCTTGTCCACCACTTACATTAGACAAAATGAACTAGTGCATATTATTATGAATTAATTCATGTATTACATGTAGGAATGAATTATTAATCACTCATGAAATAAGAGATGAATGAAGCTATTTCATGTACCTGCACAATAATGTTAAAGGTACGGGAGTGTGTTTATGAATCTGTTCATTCAGTGCAGGTAAACCTTATGAATCCAGCCACATGGCTCAGTGTTTAACCAAAATGATTATTATTATTATTATTATGAATCCTCAGGAAAGTGAAGGGAGATTATAGTTTATGCAAAAAAAAAAAAAAAAAAAAGCTCTTTAATCTCTGTACTGTATATTGTTTATACTACTTAATGATATCACATTATGTAATGTATGCTAATATAATGTACTGTGTGTTAACAAGAACAACCTATTAAGTCATTATAAAAATCTTCCACTTCATATACCAAACTGACATTAAAGCAGATGCAGTAAATGTAAAGGCAGGTGAAAATACCCAGAAATTGTACAATATTTTATTATTTGCCGTTTAATATTTCACTCACTGCTGCTTGTCCCATGACAGCGCCGGGTTTGTTCGGAACTACTGGAGGGGTACATAAACCACGTGACCGCGAGAACAAGAAGTGTCGCAACTCTCTCTCTCTACGGCTCTGCTGTAAACGAAGCCGCTTCGTTGTCACTTGATCGCTGGAGTGTAACTTGATTGGCTGGGTGTCGGTTCGATTTGAGACAGAATCGATCAGAGCCGTAGATAGAGAGAGTTGCGACACTCCTTGTTCTCGCCGCCACACGGTCACGTGGTTTATGTATCCATCCAATAGTTTCAAAAAACCCCGCGCTGTCATGTTCTCATATCCCAGCTAGCACAATCATCTGGTCCAGCTCCCTCTTTTCTATCGGCACAGTCGGCCGAGTGTCAGAATCGGCCAGAATCAGTGTAGCCAGATCCGGTCCAGTTGTTACCACAGCTGGGTTTGGCTGGTGCTCGTAGAGACGCGGAACAACGTCACCATAGCAACAGTGCGATGCGAGCCGTTAAAAAAGAGGACTAATTATTTGTTCGTGTTTGGTAAATTAACGTTGAATCTTAACATTTTACTTAGCAAAATGTAAGCAGAAAGTCTATTAATGAGTTTTGGATTAAGATAGAGAGCAATTTGGAAATGGAAACTGTTAGGTAATGTTATCTATTGAGTTTCAGGTTAACTGGTAGTCTGAACTAATACACTTCAGGTAACGTTAGCTAAAAGGTAAACAGTTTCTTGCATTAGCCAACAGCTGCAAAATAATTAAAGCTCATTCAATAGTGTATTAAATACTTAATAATAATAATTAATAATATAAAATACTTATTTCCACCACTGTATATATATATATATATATATGTGTGTGTGTGTGTGTGTGTGTGTGTGTAAAATATTTATGGTATGTATGTAGGCTGTATTAGTAGATGTAGTTGTAGTAGTAGTATGTTTAGTAGTATTGTGTATGCGTAGTATAGTATGTATATTTACAATATTGTTCACTTTGATAATTATCATTCTTATATGCAATTATATGTTATTTTCTATATATAATATTAATATAGTTGTCATTTTGTTTCACTTTTATAATTTGTCTTATTTTTAATATTCTGATTATTATTATTATTATTATTATACTTGCTGCAATTATCTTAATAAAATACTTTCTGCTGCACAATCTGTAGTTAATCTGTAGTTAATCTGTAGAATAAATGTATTATTTTATCTATGAGGATGTGAAAGGAGAAGAAAACGGGAAATAAATGGTATCGCAGTGTTTTGGGGGCTATTCCGGCCCAGCTGCGCCGGAAGTGGGCCACAATTACAAGGCTAGCTGGGATGGGACAAGCAGCAGTGAATGAAGTATTAAACACTAAATAATAAACATTTGTACAATTTCTGGGTATTTTCAACTGCCTTTACATTTACTGCATTTGGTATATGAAGTGAAAGATTGATGTTTATAATGACTTATAATGAATAGATCGTTCTTGTTAACACACAGTACATTATATTAGCATACATTAAATAATGCCATATCATTAAGTAGTATAAACAATATACAGTACAGAGATTAAAGAGCTTTTTTTCTTTCTTTTTTTTTGCATAAACTATAATCTCCCTTCACTTTCCTGAGGATTCATAATAATAATAATAATCATAATTTTGGTTAAACACTGAGCCATGTGGCTGGATTCATAATGTTTACCTGCACTGAATGAACAGATTCATAAACACACTCCCGTACCTTTAACATTATTGTGCAGGTACATGAAATAGCTTCATTCATCTCTTATTTCATGAGTGATTAATAATTCATTCCTACATGTAATACATGAATTAATTCATAATAATATGCACTAGTTCATTTTGTCTAATGTAAGTGGTGGACAAGGTACACAAACCATGTAGTTGAGTTAAAGTAGAGATATCCAAGGTAACATATTACTCCAGTAAAAGTAGTAGTAAAAGTAAAATACTCTTTACCTCCACTTCACTGAGTAAAAGTACTAAAGTATTTACCTTCAAATGTACTTAAGTGTGAAAGTAAAAGTAGCATGATTTATTATGGTTCTAATGTTTTATTATCATTTCTGTAACAAGACTCTTGATTAATCACCTCATTTTAGGTGAAAAGACTCGTGTGGCATTAATTAAGCTTAACTGACTGAGCTAAATTCAGTTATACCTATTAAATAAGATAAACATGTAACATTTAGTGCTGAGCAAATGCTAAACAATAACAGTATTAAGTATATTAATGACATCAAATTCATTATTTCTTTAAAACAAAGCAACATACAGCTGAAAATGCTGCTCAGTAGTGGAAATGAACAGAGCTCCACCCGGAGCTGTGCAGAGAAATGTCCCGCCCCCGTCACAGCGGTTCTCTATGGGAGTGTCGCTACTCTGTTCTCTCTACGGCTCTGGAATCGATTGCTCATCCTGCGTGTCCCGGATGTTTAGTCTGAATTTTTTAATCTGAATTTTGTGATCTGAATTTGACCTATCGAATTTGAGCAACCTGAATATATATTATTTGAATTTTATAAACTTGAATTTTTGATTTTGAATTTGTTAACATCAAAAAATGAAAGTGAAAATGAGTTATTGTAAAATGTGTGGGTTGAATTCTGAGGCAAAAAAGTTCAGTAATCAAAATTCAAAGGCTTAAAGTTCAGTAATCAAAATTCAAAGGCTTAAAGTTCAGTAATCAAAATTCAAAGGCTTTTAAATTCAAAATCTGATGAGACAGATTTACTTCCATAGTACTCAGCAAGCACTTGCTACTGCTCTGAAGACGAGTTTGATCTGGTTTGTAGTGATGGGTCGGTCGCGAACGATCCGGCTCTAAGAGCCGGCTCTTTAAAGTGAACGACGGGATCCGGCTCCTTTCTGTCAAAACCGCACGTGATTGGTCAAGATACGTGGTGGCACTGAGCAGGAGGGGCGGGGTTACACACACACACACACACACACAGAGACAGCGTGCACACGAACAGGAGAGAGAGAGAGAGAGAGAGAGAGAGAACTCAGCGCTTTACACAGCCAGACATTACACTCTGGAAAGGTGAGGAAAATGAGTGAGAGGAAACATAGTAAAGCTTGGACACGAGGATCCCCTTTTACAGAGAAGTTCAGACCCACTGAACCAAGTGTTTACTGGGAGACCAAGTGTTCAGTCTACCCACATCTTATACATGTGATGGCACATAGACTGTGTATCTGTCCCCTCAGAGAGAATCTTTTTTAACAGGGCAGATCATAACAGAAAGGAGAAACAGGATCAAGCCATCAAAGATGAGCTCCTTGGTTTTTCTAAATGCCAATCTTCACTTAATACTTACAAATACTGTCACCGGGATGCTTTCACCTGGATTTTCTTTTTGTTTTGCACATTTTCATTTATATTTTGTTGAGTGTGAGTGATGCTTCGTTGATGTTGTGTAGTTTCACTCTAGATGCTTGTTTATTTTGTTTATTAGGATTTTAACGTCACGTTTTACACTTTGGTTACATTCATGACAGGAACATTCACCTCACTTGCATGTCTTTGGACTGTGGGAGGAAACCGGAGCACCCGGAGGAAACCCACGCGGACACGGGAAAGACATGCAAACTCCACACAGAAAGGACCCGGACCGCCCCACCTGGGGATCGAACCCAGGACCTTCTTGCCGTGAGGCGACAGTGCTACCCACTTAGCCACCGTGCTGTCCCACTTTAGATGCAAACGTACAAATAATATACACAATTAGATCTTTTTGTCTAATTGAGATGGGTCTTTGTTTTTGTATTTTATAATTTATTGTTGGAGCACTTTGTTCTATGTTGAGTATATAAATAAAGCAATTTAAATAATAAACATTTGATACAATGTTTTTTTACATTAGTAATTCATTTTACATGTAATTTGGTAATAAATTAATTTAAGCAACAAAAAAATCTAAGGAGCCGCTTGGGAGCCGAAAGAGCCGGCTCTTTTTAGTGAGCCGAGCCAAAAGAACCGGCTCTCTAAAAGGAGCCGAAATTCCCATCACTACTGGTTTGGCTGTTCCCTTGTTCTCCCTAAATCGCTCCCTAGTGGGCGGACCAGATTGAAATATGAGAGCTGCAGTCACGTGCCGTTAATGTATGCCACTGATAGTTTGTGGCGCCCCCCCCCCCACCCCTTGAGAACTGGCATAAGCAGCTCCTGTCCAAAGTACATAAACCTGATTGATACCAGCAAATAATCAGAAAAAGCTTTGTGTGATTTTTCAGTCACTTGCCCTGTAAAGCTGAATACCAATACAGGAGCTGAAGTGCATTAAAGCTAAAATAATTAACATCTTAAGTCATCTGTCAGTTTGCCCTCACAAATAACTTTCAACATGAGAGAGACCAGCTTTACCATTAATCATAAAATTAAGTAAAGCCTTCACACTAACAATTTAATTCAGTCTTCATCAGATAGCATTTTATTTTAGGTGCAGCAGATCCAGAATAAAGATTGGCATGGGGGCTGATGTGCAATGAATAAAGAAGTACAATGAAACAATTGAGGAGATACAATAAGTGCAATCACAATTCACAATTTAAAAATTACATTACTTACTTGTAATTCACTTGTAACTTATATGATTTCCCCCCTTTGTAGATACTTGATGTTTAAATTTGGTCTGGGTGGCCCTAATTCTTAAGTTGCTAATTTATCCTGATTACACGATGGAGTTGCTCCGAACTGAGGTGATGGTAGTCATGGTGACAAGATCATGACACCAGGTTACGTGTGACGCAAGCACGTAAGTGCGAGCCCTCCCGGAACCCATTCAGATTGTATTGCAGCGCCTGCAGTTCGAAAAAAAGAGCCTTAACATGAGAGTCTATGAGAGCAATCCGGGGTGATTTTCAGTTAGTCTGAAATCGCCCCAAAAGGGGCGGTACTATACGGAACACAACTCGACGCTGATTGGACTACGATATTCCGAGGCAAGACAGACTCCAGAACAGTCACAGCTGTAATAGAAAAATTTCTTCCCTTTCGCCCTTTGATGGTGCGTCGCCCGATCGCCCTAAGGAACGAGCCGCCCCTGGAGGCCAACATTAAAAGTAGATGGTGATGACCTGTCGACTGAAACAGTAAATCTCAAGCCACGAAAGTATGGGCCTAGATTTACAAAATGGAGAAGTAATGAAGAAAAACAGCCACTAATACAGTGATAAGACTTGAACTCTCACAAATGCCTTTTTTTTGCACAGATTCAACTTTGTTATCTTTTTTGTAAAGTGTTTTTGTTTTTGAAATAGCAGACAGATTGAAGAAGCAGTTTAGTGATATGTCAAAAAGGGGTTTGATAAAGTCAAGAAATTACTGATATAAAGGTAAAAGGAACACTCATGATCTTTGAAGTTATTTCAACAAAGTTAAACTTGGCCTATTTTTGTCAGCTTTTTGTTGGGGGGCATGAAAATGTTTCATCTTCCAGAGGGGGGCGTGATAGAAAAAGTTTGAGAACCACTAATGTAATGTAGTAATTAAATCCTGCTCTGGGTCGCGGTGGGTGACTTTACGTGTGGTTCCAAGCGCCCCTGGAACCAGTATGACCATAGACAGTATAAAATGGTTCGTGATAATGACAGTTCATTTGATTTTTACTACCACTTTATCCTGGTCAGGGTTGCTTTGGGTCCGGCTTTTGTTCTGTTATTGTTATCATGATTTGGAACAAAGTAGTATAAAAGCTGAGTTTTTGAGGAGCAAAGATTGACAGAGGATCACAAATGCAAAAGGAAATTATTGAAATTTTTAAAAACAATGTTTCTTAAAAACGTTTGGCTTTACTGTGAAACAAGAAGTCTTATGCTAGTCATGTACAGAAGTGGTATTGAGGTCATTTGATAAATCAGCAGAGGTCAAGGACAAACAGAACTGGAAGGCCAAGAAAACTTTTTTTAGATAACAAAAGAAGTCCAGCAAGGACCTGGCTCAGGATCCTGGTCTGAAGAAGCTTGATAAGAAATGATCTTTTCGGGGAAGCAGCCAAGAACCACTTTCATTGTAGGTGGACAGGATGAAAAAGTTAAGATATGCTAAAGCTCACAAAGATTGGAATAAAGATCATTGAATAGGAGTGATGAATCCAAGTTCATGAAATTGTTGGGTGCAGTTGTTGACAATATGTGAGAATAATATTTAATAGAATAGAATACAATAGAGTTAGAGGTGAATCGGGAGAGGTCAAGGACAAAACAGAATGCAGACAGGCAGACACACAGGCTTTTTTTGGGTGGGGGTGAGAATATTTAACCGGATATGGGTAAATCAGCAGAAGGATATAGAACAGGGATTATGTCTATAGACAAGTAAAAATTCAGGTAAAACAAACAGAGTGACATAAGCAATTAAGGCAGGAAGTTGGCATTTTTACCAGCTTGTTTAGTCATTTACTGTCTCTCTCCGAGATTACACCTCTTCAGCACACCACTGCATAAAACATGGCTGATGCTACCATAAATTGTAGAAGGATCTTAGCAGTGGTCGGTACACTCCAAAGGACCTCAGTTTCCTCAGTAGGTGGAGGCGACCTTGAAGGTGATGATGGTCGACTTGAGCATTCTCTGGCCTCTACTGGTAGTGGTGGTTGTAGCGTGTTGAATGCAAAAAACACCAATGCCAGATTTGTAGGCAAATTACAAAGGGTCCAGCATCGGGTCCACTACTGGTCGAAGGTGGTTGAGTATAATCGTCTCTGTAGTCTTGGGTGGTAAAGTTGTGTGTGTGTGTGTTTGCCCTGTGATGGACTGTCCAGAGTGTTTCCTACCTTTTGCCTGGTGAATTGTACCCACTCAAACCCTGAAGAGGATAAAGCTGTGGTAAAACTGACAAATAATAATAATAACTTAATTAAATATTAAACTTCATTTCATTTGTTAATATACATCCATTCCTGCATTTCAGGCCTGCAACACATTTCAAAAGACAACAGGGACAGTGGCAATTTAGCTGAGCTGTTATTAAGATTAAAAACACTAATAATGATGTGATTTCAAACATGTGATGTCAATAGGTGACTGTAATCATGATCTGGAACAAAAGTCAGTCAGTCAGTCAGAGAGAGTCAGAGAGGTTTTATTGTCATTTCAGCTACACTGTAAGCCCGGATAAGTTCAATCTACTTAAAAAATTTGAGGAAACCGGTTGCCTTAAAAAAGTTAAGTAATGTATAATGAAAACTTGAGTTAGCATAACTTAAAACATTAAGTTATTACACCTAAAAGGCAAGTTGATTAAACTTTCTTTTTTTTTGTTATACCAACTGCTTTTCCCAATAATTCTACTTAATATCTTGAGCTCAATGGAAAAAACTATTGATTTCTTCTTAGTTTTCATGTTAATTACATTTTAAATATGAATTACAAATGTTTATAGAAAAACAGACACAATTATAAAATTATTTTTCTTTATTTCACTTCAGAAGTATTTACTTAAAATACAACATGTCAAGAAAACATCTTTAAAACTGTACAAACTGTATATAAAGTTCTGATGAAACACAAACAGCCACTCACAGTAACCATGAACCTGTAAAACAACAAAAAGAAACAAGAAACAGAAGTATTAAAATCAACATTAATAGCATTAATTTAAGGATTAAAATAAAGCAAGTCAGCACACTCTTTGCTTCGTATGAAGGCTAGCATGCTAACATGCTAGCATGTAGCCTAATTACGGCAAATAAAGCATCGCTGTTTGATTATTTATTTAGTGTCAACATTAAGATCATTTATTTTAAACAAAATTGTTAAGTAAAGTACAACACTTACCAACATTAGACGGAAGATGAAAAGCCCCATCAGACTGGTGTACATGCTACTCAAAAATAGCATAATGAGGAAGAAAATGTTTGTCCACTTAGTTTAACAAAGGTTCCACTTCACAAAAGACATTTCAGGAAGACAAGTTTACTTTTGCAAAAAGCCTTAAATGAAAAGTAAAAAGTAATTTGTAACAACAAGTTACAAAAGTTAAAACAAATGGCTGCCTGATTCACCAACAGCGAGCTGAAAAAAGGCGGACTTACATGTAAATGGGGGCGTTTTTCTGTTTTATTACCTTAACTTTTTAAAGTTAATCTGATAGAAAAGTAATTTTTTTTGTTTAGTAAACTTAAATCTTTTAGCACATTTAAATGTGTACTCAAATTAGTACAATGTACTCTGCATTTTAGAGTAGAGCAAAAAAACTTAAATAATTTATGTATGTTGTACTAAAAATGTTTGATTAAATATAAAGTCCGGGCTTACAGTGTACATACAAGTACATATTGAAACGAAACAGCGTTCCTTTAGGATCACGGTGTAACACGGTACAAAAAGTGCAAGACAAAACAGTGTAAATACAACAATAAATACAAAGAATCCTATAATAATCCTATAATAAAGTAGTATAAAAGCTGAGATTTTGAGGAGCAAAGATTGGCAGAGGATCACAAAAAGTATTGAAATGTTTAAAAACAATGTACCTCAAAGAAAGATTGGTAAGGTTTTGCATATTTCTCCCTCTACACAGTGCATAATATCATTAAACAATTTGAGGAATCTGAAGGAATTTCACTGCATAAAGGGCAAGGGCACATGCCCTTGTAAAAACAGAAGCCTCACTTTACTGTGAAACAATAAGCCTTATGCTAACTATGTACAGAAGTGGTGTTGAAATTGTTGGAGAGAGATGGAAGAATGAGTGCTTGCAGCCTTTAGTGAAACATATGGTAGGTATGTCCTGTTTTGGGGCTGCATTTTTGCTAGTTGAGTTAATGAATTTGTCCAAATGTTTTAATTCATCATGCCATTCATACTGGAAAGCACCTGATGGGTAATGGATTTATTTTATTTAGCATGATAATGTTATGATGTGGGGAGGAAGGACCCAAGGATGCGGAGGTTTAACTAAAAAAGGGTTTTATTTACAAAATCATAAACATAATATACATAAAATAAAAGGAATAACAATAACAAAAAACACTTCGGGGAATCCCGAAGGCAGCCGGACGTCGGGGGCTGAAAAGGAACAAAAAAAAGCATACAAAAGAAAAGGGGAAGCGCGAGGCGCGAACCCAGGACTCTTGCCTCCCGACCGGGAGCTTTAACAGCCTGCCACAGCGGCGCTAGTGGCAGACTCGCTCCCGGCGCTATTGAAGCAAAGAGTGGGTTCGCGAGATGGAACACCTCGCGCTGTTGGCCGAAGAAGGGGGGGTAACACCGACAATAGCTGCGTGGCATGGCGCTTTCCAGCAACTTATGCTGGCTAGAGCCATGCCAGCTACCGGGTGTGATTGATTTGCGGGTTTCAAAAGTTAAAGGCAAAGGCGCTGTCACCAGCCAGGGTGGCTGGGAAGTGGCCATTTGCTCATGCGCTCCAGAGGGCGGAACGTGACGCTGTCACCAGCGCTTTGCGCTGGGAGGGGGTCACGTTCCTCTGGGCGCAATAATGGGGTCTCTAGGTGGCGGCGGCACGGCGGCTCGACGGCTCGGCGGCAGCGGCCCGACAGCGACCTGAGGGCGGCAACCAGGCGGCGGCACTATGGCGGCAGCTTGGCGGCGGCGGCGGCGTGGTGGCGCCCACTAGCGGTGGCCCGGCGGCAGCGGCACGGCGGCGGCGGCACAGTGCGGCGGCACAACCTAGAGATAAAAAACAATAAACATAAAAGGACACCGCAGTGTCAAACAAACTCAAAGAAAGAAAAAAGAATCAGCCAACAAGAGCAGAAGGTGCGACGGCTACAGCTCTGCACCTATCCCTTAAATAAGGGAAGGCACAGGTGTAGCCCATTCGCCCTAACGAGCTGGCCAGGTATTTAAAGGCACAGCTCGTTTCTGCTCTGTAAGGCCTGTGGCGTCAGGGAGAGATGGTACATTCCCCTGATGCCACAGAGCCTAACAGATAACAATCCCAAGCACACTGCTAATGCAGTGAATTGCAGTGAAAACAGCTGATAAAACACTGACAGTCATAGATTGGCCTCCACATAATCCAGATCTGAATGTTAAAGATGCAGTATAAGATTAGCTGAAAAGAAAAAGAAATCAAAGGACTCTGGGAAGTTCTAAAAGAAGCTTGGTATAATATACTTCAGGACAGTCCTCCCAAATGAGTTCAAGATGTGTTTAGTGCCAAGGGAGGTCTCATTACATACTAACTTTTGCCTGTGGAAGCCACTTTATTCTGAACATTGTGTTATTTTAAATGTGTACATAAATGTGTACATACCTGTATATGAGAGGATTGGTTCTGTTGCAATTGTTATTTCATCTTATATGTAAAAAAACACCTGTTTTATTTGTTACACACCCTGACTTCCCTTGTGTAGGAAATGTGAGATTAAAATTTCAGTTTGAAATTCAAGGTGGGTAAACGACAATTATTCGAGTATTAATATTAATAGTGCCTGTTTCTAGTGCTGGCTGTGATCAGTAATGACAGTGCAATCAGATCAAGGTCCAATCATTATCTTTTGTAATGAAACTTCAAAGGAAGGCGGAATGCAGACAGGCAGACACACAGGCTTTTTTTGGGTGGGGGTGAGAATATTTAACCGGATATGGGTAAATCAGCAGAAGGATGTAAAACAGGGACTATGTCTAGACAAGTAAAAATTCAGGTAATACAAACAGATTGACTTGTGCCGTAAGCTAACTTCCCACAATTAACGCAGAAAGTTAGCATTTATCCACATGGCAGTCTTGCATTCAACATTCCAATTCATCTTTCGTAAGATGTTCTTAGACGTGTGTAAAGGTAAGCCAGAAGAAACCATTTATAAACTTTGAGATTTGTGCTACAGTTTTGGGCTAATGTTACTTTGTGATGCAGCTTTGAATTCCATGTGTCACACCAGCTGTGGCTGCTCCTCCGTGCTACCAGGGATCCCAGTCTCTGGAATTCAAAATTTCAGCCATTTCCTGATTGCCGGCCATTTTGTAGATACACATGTTGCCTCTTGTTGCCTTACCTGCATTTCTGAGTGTTCTCTTGTGCTTTGGATTTGATTGGCTGATTATTTGGATCTCTGGTGTTTGACCTTGAATTGCCTTGTGGATTTCGACTGGTGTCTGCCCATATTCCAGATTTTTCATAAAAGCAGATTAATCATGTAATATTATTCATGTCAGACTATTGATAAATTGATTTGTTAAAAAAAAATCCTCAATACTTTTCAATATTTTTTGTATCTTTATTCCAAGAAAAAATTGTACATGACATGGCTGAATCCACTAATTTGGAATAGTTCATTCATTTGGCTCATTCAGTTGGTTCTTGGTTATGAAAAGAGGAACATAAAGTGGAAACTTTCTAAGATTTACAAGCTTTCAAGACATACTGTAAGAGAGGTTTTCTTTGTCTTGCAACCCCCCCCCCCCCCCCCCCCCCCCCAAAATAAAAATTAAAATAAAATAACTGTTTAGGTTTCTCGACCCCCCTTTTTCCCAAACTACTGATTTGACAGTATACTGTCATGACTAACCTCCCTCAAGCATTAACCACATCACAGCAAAGCACACATTAGGTGCTCCATTTCATTTCTGAGTTGGCATCTGAAGTGGTATCATATATATTTTTCTGTAGTGTCGACACTTAGTGAAAGTTTCTCAATGGTTTTATGCAGGGCTGTACCCACAACAGCATATTATAGGGCAACTTTACAGAAAAATATTTTCAAGTTTTGATTTCGAAAATAAAGTCAAAATGATTTTGAGAATAATGTCTAAACGATTTCAAGATTAAAGTCAAAATTATTTTATGAATAAAGTCGAAATGATTTAGAGATTAAAGTCGAAATGATTTAGAGATTAAAGTTAAAATATTATGCCCATAGCAACCTCCTTAAAATAAGGGATGTTCATGATCTGGTAAAGTTACACTTTCGTATAGGCTTCACAAATAAATAAATCCCCGATTTCCTGCACATCAGCACCAGTTTGTTATTAGTGTGAGGATGCTGAAACAGCTTTGTAATTAATTGTGTTTATTTAGAACAACGTGCGCCACCGGTGCGCTCGGCGTCTGCGTCGTCACCAGCACTTCACCCGGGGCCCCAACATCTTATGGCATATGGACTTGTACGATAAACTAAAGCCGTATGGCATCGCTATAAATGGTTGCATTAACGGGTTTAGTCATCATGTCATGTGGATGGATGTGTACAATACAAACAACGAAAACAAAACAACGACTGCACACTCTTTGGCCACTCAATCATTTAAACTTTTTTCTCAAAATTGAAACTTATACGACTTTATTCTGGAAAGCAAAACTTTAAAATATTTTTTACAGTGGCCCTAATCCGCTGTCGTATGTACCTGAGGATGCTTGTGTAGAAAAAGACCCACTTGTCTGAATTTTTTACTGCCTTTTTCTGGAGTCACTTTTCCATCTTTTTACCTTAACTTACTAACAACTCATTCAGCTTGGTTTGTTTTCTTTAATACAGTGGGATAATCTTTGTGCAGACAGAGAATCTTGACAGAAAACCATCTCACAACCCCTCACTTTTTTACTGACCCAAACTGCCAGTTTAAAAACTAGTGGTGTAATATATACAGTGTATCACAAAAGTGAGTACACCCCTCACATTTCTGCAGATATTTAAGTATATCTTTTCATGGGACAACACTGACAAAATGACACTTTGACACAATGAAAAGTAGTCTTTGTGCAGCTTATATAACAGTGTAAATTTATTCTTCCCTCAAAATAACTCAATATACAGCCATTAATGTCTAAACCACTGGCAACAAAAGTGAGTACACCCCTTAGTGAAAGTTCCTGAAGTGTCAATATTTTGTGTGGCTACCATTATTTCCCAGAACTGCCTTAACTCTCCTGGGCATGGAGTTTACCAGAGCTTCACAGGTTGCCACTGGAATGCTTTTACACTCCTCCATGACGACATCACGGAGCTGGCGGATATTCGAGACTTTGCGCTCCTCCACCTTCCGCTTGAGGATGCCCCAAAGATGTTCTATTGGGTTTAGGTCTGGAGACATGCTTGGCCAGTCCATCACCTTTACCCTCAGCCTCTTCAATAAAGCAGTGGTCGTCTTAGAGGTGTGTTTGGGGTCATTATCATGCTGGAACACTGCCCTGCGACCCAGTTTCCGGAGGGAGGGGATCATGCTCTGCTTCAGTATTTCACAGTACATATTGGAGTTGGTGTCCCTCAATGAAATGTAACTCCCCAACACCTGCTGCACTCATGCAGCCCCAGACCATGGCATTCCCACCACCATGCTTGACTGTAGGCATGACACACTTATCTTTGTACTCCTCACCTGATTGCCGCCACACATGCTTGAGACCATCTGAACCAAACAAATTAATCTTGGTCTCATCAGACCATAGGACATGGTTCCAGTAATCCATGTCCTTTGTTGACATGTCTTCAGCAAACTGTTTGCGGGCTTTCTTGTGTAGAGACTTCAGAAGAGGCTTCCTTCTGGGGTGACAGCCATGCAGACCGATTTGATGTAGTGTGCGGCGTATGGTCTGAGCACTGACAGGCTGACCCCCCACCTTTTCAATCTCTGCAGCAATGCTGACAGCACTCCTGCGCCTAGCTTTCAAAGACAGCAGTTGGATGTGACGCTGAGCACGTGCACTCAGCTTCTTTGGACGACCAACGCAAGGTCTGTTCTGAGTGGAACCTGCTCTTTTAAAACGCTGGATGATCTTGGCCACTGTGCTGCAGCTCAGTTTCAGGGTGTTGGCAATCTTCTTGTAGCCTTGGCCATCTTCATGTAGCGCAACAATTCGTCTTTTAAGATCCTCAGAGAGTTCTTTGCCATGAGGTGCCATGTTGGAACTTTCAGTGACCAGTATGAGAGAGTGTGAGAGCTGTACTACTAAATTGAACACAACTGCTCCCTATGCACACCTGAGACCTAGTAACACTAACAAATCACATGACATTTTGGAGGGAAAATGACAAGCAGTGCTCAATTTGGACATTTAGGGGTGCAGTCTCTTAGGGGTGTACTCACTTTTGTTGCTGGTGGTTTAGACATTAATGGCTGTATATTGAGTTATTTTGAGGGAAGAATAAATTTACACTGTTATATAAGCTGCACACAGACTACTTTTCATTGTGTCAAAGTGTCATTTTGTCAGTGTTGTCCCATGAAAAGATATACTTAAATATCTGCAGAAATGTGAGGGGTGTACTCATTTTTGTGATACACTGTACATGCAAAAACATGAGTCTAGATGACCTGTGCTAATCATTTTGATGCTAATGTTAATTTGTATTCTTTCTCCAATCAGGTAAACCTTCTTCACCAAATTGATTGGACCAAAGAAAGTGATAACAGGCAGAAGAGATGTTGGCAGACACAAGCTACAAAGGTAAGACTATAGGGTTTAAAAACATTGTAAATCCTACCGTATGTTAAGCCTTCAGATTTGTTCAGAAAATGTCTATAAATGTCCTTTGACTGTATGTGTATGTATATTTTTGTCTGTGACTGCATCATTTCCTTGTTGATAAAAAATCATATATTTGAATTCTTTATTTTGTGGGTTTTTGCTTAACCAAAAATATACATACATAAAATAGACAGTTGTATCACAGGATCCACCAACACTGTCACTGTCCACAGCTGTGGAAGCTTTACATTACTAGGGGCTTAAAAGCTGCCATGCACAAAGAGGCTCTGACAACTGGCACTTTAAAGCATGACTAGTTTGATGATTATGTAGACAAACACCTTCTGGAAAAATGTAGTCAAATGAAATAAAGCTTTGACGTGTTGGCTTTAAGTATGATTGCAAAAGAATTAGTAAGACATTGAAACCCATCAACACTGTATTTACTGTAAAGTATCGTGGTGATAATATTGTCCTCTGGGGCTTTTCTGCTGCCAGTTGAACTGGTGCATCGCAACAAGTGCTAAGCAACTGAAATGTTAAATGTTTTTCCCTAAAGAATACTTGTTTTATTACATTGTTTCAACAAGTTTGTTTCTTTGTACTCTCTAGATATTTCCATCTTACTGACAAGTGCGACTTCAAGTACAATCACCCCATAGTGGTCAACCACAAATCATAACAGGAATAAGTAAACTAAGACTAAGCACACAGCACATGAAGCTAGTATCATTTGGCTTCATGGTGCATTAACAGCTTTTATATTCACATAAAAATGGGGCTCAAAAATATGTAAATAGATGTAAATAGATGTTAATGGAGCTTTAACTTCACTGCTGGGCCGACAAGATCAGTCTGTTCATAACTGAGTGTTGAAAGCTGAGAGTAGGGCTGGGACGGTATGACCAAAAATTTGTATCACTGTGTTTTTTAAGATTCTGATGGTTTCTGATGGTTTAAGACTTTTTATATGTCTGTGGCTTATTCTTCTGTTTTACTTTCACCATGTACACCGAGCAGCCATAACATTAAAACCACCTCCTTGTTTCTACACTCACTGTCCATTTCATCAGCTCCACTTACCATATAGAAGCACTTTGTAGTTCTATTTCTCTACATGCTTTGTTAGCCCCTTTTTATGCTGTTCTTCAATGGTCAGGACTCTCCCAAGACCACTACAGAGCAGGTATTATTTGGGTGGTGGATCATTCTTAGCACTGCAGTGACACTGACATGGTGGTGGTGTGTTAGTGTGTGTTGTGCTGGTATGAGAGGATCAGACACAGCAGTGCTGTTGGAGCTTTTAAACACCTCACTGTCTGCTGGACTGAGAATATCCAGCCAACAGTGCCCCATGGGCAGCGTCCTGTGACCACTGATGAAGGTCTATAAGATGACCAACTTAAACAGCAGCAATAGATGAGCGATCGTCTCTGACTTTACATTTATAATATACCAACTAGGTAGGAGTGTCTAATAGAGTGGACAGTGAGTGGACAAACTCCAGCAGCGCTGCTGTGTCTGACCCAATCATACCAGCACAACACACACTAACACACCACCACCATGTCATTGTCACTACAGTGCTGACAATGATCCACCACGCGAATAATACCTGCTCTGTTGTGGTCCTGCGGTGGTCCTGACCATTGAAGAACAGGGTGAAAGCAGACTAAAAAGGTATGTGGAGAAATAGATGGACTACAGTCAGTAATTGTAGAACTACAAAGTGCTCCTATATGGTAAGTGGAGCTGATAAAACGGACAGTGAGTGTAGAAACACAGAGGTGGTTTTAATGTTATGGCTGATTAGTGTATATAATGAAGGTTTTGAGCACTATAAGCTTTGTATGGCCCCACAAAATGACATGTGAAGCAGTTGCAATAAATAAAATTAGTATTGTTTATTTAATATTTAAGTCTTGTACAATCACCCTTATCTCTCCCTTCAACAAATAAAACGACGTTTGCAAACTCCACCACAGTCTGTTGTAGAAAAGTGGACGACTTTATATATCTCCAATTCCAGCTTATAACGTTGGTTTAGCATCTGACCTGAAGTATTTTTGCCCCGTAAAACATACCTGGAATCCACTGTTTTAATTATTGCTCTGAAAGCTTCTTTCTCGACTGTCTATAGAGGAATCGTGTCCCTGCATGTGTGGATTGTTACTGCATTTGTAATGTTATCGTTTGCAACGGCCATGGCTCGACAAACAGCACAGTATATAGTGTTTTAGTCTGTTCTAAACTGCCGACTGTTAGGATGAATCTTTTCGTTCAAAAGGTCCTGAAGAAAGCAGTCGGGAAGTCCAGAAAGTACTCTTTAAAACACTTTATTAAGTGTAAAAATGATCTGTGAATATATGCCAGAGCTAGGCCGATCGGCGCTCCTTTCTCCTGCAGTCTAGAAAAACACAACCACACAGCAAGAGGGCCGGCGTCTAAGCCCGCCATTCTTTTAAACTAGTCTAGGCTCCTCCTCCGCTGCTGCTGTTGGAGCCAATGAAATGTGCTAAAGAGGCCCAGGCTCCGCCCACCCCCTAGGTGGGGGTCTAGGGGACCTCTGCCAAGAGATCATGGCAGCCGCCATTTTGAAGAAAAGACCATGCGGCATGAATGTCGTAAAACTTGGAAATTGCCGTAAAACTTCCCATATTAAATGTACGTTTTTATGTTCCGAAAAACCTAACACGACACGCCTCAATTCTTCATCAGGTTCTTCCCGTGCACATTTAGTCTTCCTCTCTTTATCCTTTATCTGTTTTTTTATTGACCATATCGAGGAAGCCTTTCTCATTTGTTAACACTGTCATGCTAATGCTACCTGGCTAACTCATGAGCTGTATCTGATCTGCACAGCTCTCCATACCGCTTCAGCTGCGAACAATATTATATGATTTGCTGCCTACTGAAGCCTACAGCCGTTGTATTAACTATGCTACGGTTTGGCGGTATTTGAAAAATATATACGGTATGAGGAATCAAAGACGGTATACCAAATGTACCGTCATATCACCCAACACTAGCTGAGAGTAGTTCCTAATCACATATTACTTTACTAGAAAGAAACATCAAGTAACATATGGCCTCCAGATTGTTTGAAAAGACAGCAATAACATATTTACTATTTTTGCTGTGTTCCTAACCACATACAGTTGTGCAGAACAGTCCATTTCTGGATGTCTGTGTGAACTGATATCAGATTTGACTGTGTTTTTCCATCCAATGCAAACAAAATAAATAAACATGTAAATACCAAAGCATTTGTAACTTATGGGAGAAGTAGTGCATTTTCTGAATGAAGTACAGTGATGCTGATGTTATAGGATTTATATGTAAATATTCAGAAGTTATAGCAGACGGGTTGTTATTGATAGAGGCGTTAGCGATGTAAAAAATGGTTTCTATTTTATCTCCATTACACACTATGCCCAGGAAGTTCTCTTTTTATATCTTTAGCTGTTTGATATTATGTAAGCAAGTAACATGTAACTAAGCTGCCCTGGCAAACTGCAGGCCAAAACCAAGAACAGCTTACAAACATTTCAATATAAAACATCCATACACTTTTTTTCCCCTAATCTAGGCATATCCAATTACTCTGATTGCGTTACGCTTCTCCTCTACTGATACCCTCCACTGCTGACTAAGGAGCTTCATAACACCCCCTCCAACATGTGTGTAGTACGGACTGCATCTTTTCACCTGCACGAGGCGAGTTCATATGCGGATCAGCCCTGTGCACAGAGAGCCACACCCTGATCAGCATTATTCCTCAACTCTGCGCAAGCACCATCAATCAGCCAGCGGAGGTCGTAATTGTACCAGTTATGAGGAACCCTGGTCCGGCTCATTTTACCCTGTGAACAACAGCCAATCGCTGTATATGTAGCCACCCAGCCAATCCTTGTAACTGAACAGTACCAAGGTGCTAACATAAACTATCACTGTTAGCTGCAAGCAATACATTTAGCAAAAAACAATACAACAAGTTCTTTATTGCGATTTATTAGAATTGTGGCTGGTCCAAGTATTTCAGAAAGAAAAGTGAAAATCATAAAAGTAAAGCAGAAAACAAAACATATTACAAACACATCAATTTAGCTGACTTTACATTTAGTCTAGAGAACCACCATACTTAAAAAAAAAAGGCTGCATTACTTTTTATACACTATACAACCAAAGATATGTGGATACCCTAACAAATTATTAAGTTTGGGTGTTTCAGCCACATGTACTGCTATCAGGTGTATGAAATGAATCAGATTTTTCCAGCTTTGTAGCAACAATTTGTAAAAGACCAAAATCCAACTCACAGAATCTTGGGAAAAGCCTATATGAGTGAAGGCTGTAATAGTGGGGAACAACTCCATAATAATGCCAATGGTTTTGAAATGGAATGTCCAACAACGTGACTCAGCTGTCCACATACCTTTGGCCATTTAGTGTATTTTATCAACGAATCAGTATTATTATATTACAAGTATATTTGACATTATCATTATATTATTTATCATAGATGACCTATACATACACGTATAAATGATCATCAATTACCATATACACCAATCAGCCATAACATTAAAATCACCTCCTTGTTTCTACACTCTCTGTCCATTTTATCAGCTCCACTTACCACATAGAAGCACTCTGTAGTTCTACAATTACTGACTGTAGTCCATCTGTTTCTCTGCATACCTTTTTAGTCTGCTTTCACTCTGTTCTTCAATGGTCAGGACCCCCATAGAGTAGGTATTATTTAGGTGGTGGATCATTCTCAGCACTGCAGTGACACTGACATGGTGGTGGTGTGTTAGTGTGTGTTGTGCTGGTATGAGTGGATCAGACAGAGCAGCACTGCTGGAGTTTTTAAATACCGTGTCCACTCAATGTTCACTCTATTAGACACTCCTACCTAGTTGGTCCACCTTGTAGATGTAAAGTCAGAGACGATCGCTCATCTATTGCTGCTGTTTGAGTTGAATATTCTCAGTCCAGCAGTGACAGTGTGGTGTTTAAAAACTCCAGCAGCGCTGCTGTGTCTGATCCACTCATACCAGCACAACTTACACTAACACACCACCACCATGTCAGTGTCACTGCAGTGCTAAGAATGATCCACCACCATCCACATCTACTCTGTAGTGGTCCTGTCAGAGTCCTGACCATTAAAGAACAGCATGAAAGAGGGCTAACAAAGCATTTAGAGAAACAGGTAGACTACAGTCAGTAATTGTAGAGCTACAAAGTGCTTCTATATGGTAAGTGGAGCTGATAAAATGCACAGTGAGTGTAGAAACAAGGAGGCGGTCATAATGTTATGCCTTATCAGTGTATATTATCAATATTAATATTAACAATATAAACTTATCCCAGCTCTTAATGGGCGCAAGGCACACAGAAACACCCTGAACAGGTCGCCAGTCCATCACAGGACAAACACACACAAACTTACACACACTCAGTAATTTTAGTAGTGCCAATTAACCTGACTGCATGTCTTTGAACTGTGGGAGGAAACCAGACCACCTGGAGGAAACCCACGCTCACCCAGGGACAGGGTTGCCAGATTGCAACAGTAGTTTCCAGCCAAAAAACTTTTTCAAAATCTGCCAAAATGCATGAACACCGCCCAGAACAACACAGGATAAGCAGATGATGTTTACCATTTCAAAAATAAAAAAACAGTTAAACCACCATGAGCTACAAATTAATATCTTAAAATGTACAGATCAGTAATTATAAATTATAAAGGACAAATTATTATTATATATTATTATACAATCATCTGTACAAGGTGATATCCAATGCTTTAATTCAGGGTCACTCTCCCATTCCTTTTGGTCATTTATTTTGTATTTTCCCCACTTTGGCATTGTGAGTGCTAAACAAGCCAAAACCGTTAGCCTAGAAATGAGTCCAAAAAAAGCCTAGCCTATGCCGTCTAACATATGAATCACTGTATTGATGGGCGTGGCACCGGTGTCTTTTGGACTGGAAAGAATAACCTGTCAATCAAACTTTTGACCATGGGTTGGATGTGGTGGTAGGCCTATATATAATCCAGCTGCTTTAGAAAGCAATACTTTTTATTTATATTTTAAGCTGCCAAAATGATTACAAACCAGCCCAGATTTTGTCCACCCAAAAAAATCTGCCCAATTTGGTGGAAAACCGCCCAATCTGGCAACACTGCACGGGGAAAACATACAAACTCCACACAGAAAGGACCCTGACCACTCAACCTGGGAATCAAACCCAGGACCTTCTTGATGTTAGAAGACAGTGCTACCCACCAAGCCACCTTGCTGCCCTATATAAACATTATTTATCATATCAATATATCATTATCATTAATATTATTATATTATTACATTATAACAAATATATATGATTAAAGTATGTATATATTTTGCCCTTGGCAGTTTGCAGCCCTGCAAACCACTATACAAACACATGTAATAGAATTATTTTGAGTGGTAGCTTGTGCTTCTGTAGCTAATTGAATGATATGTGTTCGCACTGGCACAGCATTTCATTGCATAAGCTTCCACAGCCTTGTAATGAAAAATACTTGTCATATTAGGCACTTGAATTCTCTATGTGTTAAATAAATGTACAGTGTCTAGGCAGTTCATTCATTTTTACTAACTGTAAAAACAAACTAACCTAGTAAATCAGCTAAAATGTGTGCATGTATGCATGTACAGCGAGGGGAAACTAAACATCACATTTTTGGTGTCTCGGTAAAACATCCAGATGTAGTGTTTTTCCATTACTGAGATTAAATTATTGTGTAATGCTACAGTACTGGTTGCAAAGCAGACCCATATCATGATGCTCCCACCTCTATACTTTAGTGTAGATTTGTTGTTCATGGGTTCGTGCACACAACCTTTCTTTTTTTCTTTCTCTAAACATGATGGTTCATAATTTACTGTTAAAAACAGAGCTCTGAGCTATCAATAGAAAGGTTGAGAGTTTGAATCCCAGCTCTGCCATGCAGCCACTATTGGATCCTTGAGCAAGGCCTTTAAACCTTTCGACTCCAGGACCCTGCGCTCTGACCCCAGCTTCTAGACAAGCTGGGATGAGCGAAAAAGGAATTTTATTGTACTGTACTGGCATTCTATTCTATTCTATTCTGATATTGCTGCTTTTAGGTTGTCCTATATATACACTTATATAATATATATACAGTATATATATACACTTAAGGTTTATTACTTAGTTTCCCCACACTGTATCACACACATGAATTATGTTTTAAAAATCTGTATAAATTAACCAGAAATCAGACAGTAAAGATAAAAAGACAAAACAATCTTAAAAATAAAAAACAAAAAAATGTAATAAACTGTAAAAAACAAAGTCTTGTTTAGTACTTGATTTTTTCCCGATTTCCCCCCCAATTTTCTCCCCTTATGTAGCCGTATATACACTTCACCCTTCTGATACAACCCTCCACTGCTGACTGAGGAGCTTCGAAACTGACACACGCCCCCTCCAACACATGTGCAGTACCGACTGCCTCTTTTCACCTGCAAGAGGCAAGTTCATATGCAGACCAGCCTTGTGCACGGAGAGCCACACCCAGATCAGCATTATTCCCCAACTCTGCGCAGGCGTCATCAATCAGCCAGCAGAGATCGTAATTGCACCAGTTATAAGGAAACACTGGTCCGGCTTTCCCATCTCTGAACAACAGCCAATCGTTGTTCATGTGGCCGCCCAGCCCAGACGGATGGCAGAGCTGAGATTCAATATGATGTATTCGAGATCCCAGCTCTGGTGTGCTAGGGTATTTTACAGCTGCGCCACCTGAGTGGCCGTTTAGTATTTGATTGAGTTATTACAGCAATTGGTCTGTTAGAATAAGCCTCAATTAATTCAGTTTAACATAATGGAATCATATGGCTCTGTTTTGGCCTCACTTCTTGTTTTTCTTTACATTTACTGTTTTGTGATCAGTCTTTACTATACTGCTAGACCCCATGATGAGATGAAGTAATAAAAACATTCGATAATTCACTGATCACTGATTACTAACAGCTTCATCCTGGTCACGGTTGCGATACGTACAGCACAACCTGTCAACACTAGATGCAAGGCAGGAATACAGGCTAAAGAGGGTGCCGATCCATGCATTCACCTACTCACTCACAACTAGTGACAGTTTGAAGTAACCAATCCATTTACAATGTGTGTTTATGGGGAAAAAAACAGAAATGCATGCAGCTGAAACACATGTTGCTTTAAAGCACCCTTTTTATGCTGTGATTGTTAAAACAGGTTGTGGTTATTAAAGGTACTATACAAGACTTTATCATTATTTATATATTGTATTTACACTATTCACACAGCAAAAGAAAACAGAAAAGGAAAAAATTAGAAAAAAAAAAAAAAAAGAGCCAGCCACCAACAATTAGTTTTCATAGGGCATCTTCACGTGCCGGCTGAAAAGACACAAAAAGACGATATTAATTACAGTTATCAGATTATTTAATCCAACAATTTACAATTTATGCAGTATCAAATCTAAGTACAGTATTTACAGACTGTAAGTTGCATGTGGTAAAATCTAAATGGAAACTGGGCATACACACATTTGTCTTAACTGGTTTATAAACAAGTATTCCATGTCTGACTCATAATACATTTAAGACTTAATAATAGGTTAATATGGCCAAAGGTATGCTATACATTCCATTCCAACACCATAGCCATTAATATAGGATCGGCCCCTTTTTATGTCTGTAACACCCTTCTCTTCTCTGGAAAGGCTTTCTACAAGATTTTGAAGAGTATATTTAGATTTTGACCATTTGTGAGGTCAGGCACAATATTGGACAAGAAGGCCTGGCTCACAATTGACATTCCAATTCATTTACATTTGCAGCATTTAGCAGAAGCTTTTATCCAAAGGGACTTATGACTGAATCAGAGACAATTACTGTATGACTGAATCAGAGATGGGGTCGCATGTAAGTCGCACACACAGTGACTTCAGACTCGTTTTAAATGACTCGGACTCGGCTCGTGACTCGCAAAAAATGACTTGTGGACAACAAAAGTCAGCAACATTAGTTACGTGTGACAATTATATACATATGATCTGACATCATTCTGATCACTTCCAGAGAACTCTATTTGAACTCCTGGTGTACATTGAATACAACTGCCAGCGATTTACAATATTTAATTGGGGAGTCAAGGTTTGCACAAGTTTTCACTCTTCACTCCCACTTTGCCCGGTATGTGTCCGATGGCCAAGGCCATGATGATAGGATAAGACTTGGGTGATCAAGGTCATAATGGTGGAACAAAAAACCTAGATAATACAGGATGCAAACCAAATTTGGTAAGGGATAGTAGGTGTTGCTGTGTTAAAGTGTAAGCAATTATATTTCGTATCCCTTGTCTTAAGTGTAACTACCCAGGTTCGTGAGCGCAAGAAGGTATTGAGTAGTGAGAAAACAAGGCTTGTTTGATGCTGCACAACGGTTTTATGAATTAAACATGGAATAAAGCAGTATGGCATTCTGGGAATTTAGATACACTATATTGCCAAAAGTATTCACTCACCCATCTAAATAATTGAATTCAGGTGTTCCAATCACTTTCATTGCCACAGGTGTATAAAACCAAGGATGCAGACTGCTTCTACAAACATTAGTGAAAGAATTGGTAGCTCTCAGGAGTTCAGTGAATTCCAGCGTGGTACCGTGATAGGATGCCACCTGTGCAACAAGTCCTGTCGTGAAATTTCTTCACTACTAAATATTCCACAGTCGACTGTCAGTGATATTAGAACAAAGTAGAAGTGATTGGGAATGACAGCAAATCAGCCACAAAGTGGTAGCCACATAAAATGACAGAGCGGGGTCAGCGGATGCTGAGGTCACCAACTTTCTGCAGAGTCATTCACTACAGACCTCCAAACTTCATGTGGCCTTCAGATTGGCTCAAGAACAGTGCGTAGAGCTTCATGGAATGGGTTTCCATGGCAGCATCCAAGCCTTACATCACCTAGCACAATGCAAAGCGTCAGATGCAGTGGTGTAAAGCACGCCGCCACTGGACTCTAGCGCAGTAGAGGCGTGTTCTCTGGAGTGACGAATCATGCTTCTCTGTCTGGCAAACCAATGGATGAGTCTGGGTTTGTCGGTTTCCAAGAGAGCGGTACTTGTCTGACTGCATTGTGCCAAGTGTAAAGTTTGGTGGAGGGGGGATTATGTTGTGGATAATCCCCACCATATGCATGTGAAGACAGGAAGCGAATACTTTTGGCAATATAGTGTATGTGCTGTTTTTATGCAACTTTGAAAATAGGTTTTAAGGTACTGGGCCAAAGTGTCAATTCATGCACTATTTGTCAGTTAATTTATTCTTTTTTCATGCAAATAAATAAACAAACAAGGAAAAAAATGAGATAATATTTATACCTGCTAATTTCTCCCATTACTATGCACAAGCACTACAATCACAACAAGGACTGCAATCACAAACATGGGAGTCATGGGAATGAGCAGGAACAGACGGTTTCTGGGGTGCGCTAAAAACCCGTGAAAAACAACAATCAGCATGCAGTATAGAGAATAACAAGTAGACTTATACGAATTCCTAATTGTTGGGAAAGTATGTGATTCCATTTGACCTGTATTTCACTGATCATTACAAAAACACATGACCTAATGCTTTACCTTAAAAACATATACAGTCTCCAAATGTCATGCCTTTAATATGTTCAAAAAGTAAAGACAGGAGCACATCTACCACACTTTTACATTATTTGAAGACTGAAGACACTAAAATACTGTATATACACTGATCAACCATAACATTAAAACCACCTCCTTGGTTCTATACTCACTGTCCATTTTATCAGCTCCACTTACCATATAGAAGCACTTTGTAGTTCTACAATTACTGACTGTAGTCCATCTGTTTCTCTGCATGCTTTGTTACCCCCCTTTCATGCTGTTTTTCAATGGTCAGGACCCCCACAGAACCACCACAGAGCAGGTATTATTTAGGTGGTGGATCATTCTCAGCACTGCAGTGAGACATTGTGGTGGTGTGTTAGTGTGTGTTGTGCTGGTATGAGTGGATAAGACACAGCGTTCCGTGGGCAGCGTCCCATGACCACTGATGAAAGTCTAGAAGATGACTCAGATAACTCAAACAGCAGCAATAGATGAGCGATCGTCTCTGACTTTACATCTACAAGGTGGACCAACTAGGTAGGAGTGTCTAATAGAGTGGACAATGAGTGGACACTGTATTTAAAAACTCTAGAAGCGCTGCTGTGTCTGATCCACTCATACCAGCACAACACACACTAACACACCACCACC
Organism: Trichomycterus rosablanca; assembly: GCF_030014385.1. Lineage (NCBI taxonomy): Eukaryota > Metazoa > Chordata > Actinopteri > Siluriformes > Trichomycteridae > Trichomycterus > Trichomycterus rosablanca. Next base: position 15,255,035 of record NC_085990.1, read on the forward strand.
ATGTCAGTGTCACTGCAGTGCTGAGAATGACCCACCACCTAAATAATACCTGCTCTGTGGGGGTCCTGACCATTGAGAGTAACAGATGGACTACAGTCAGTAATTGTAGAACTACAAAGTGCTTCTATATGGTAAGTGGAGCTGATAAAATGGACAGTGAGTGTAGAAACAAGGAGGTGGTTTTAATGTTATGGCTGATTTGTGTATATATATATATATGGTGTATATACTATATACTGTATAAGTAAGTAAGTCTAAAGCTGTGCAACTGTGCAAGGTTTTTATTGGTGTAATTTGAGCTGTATAAAGCTTCACATGTTTTTAATACAGGCAAATCATGATAATGCATTATTTACATAAACAATACGACTTATCAGACCACAATGCACATTTACACTGTGCATCAGTCAATTGTAGGTGAGCCTGTGATCTTGACTAAGTATCTGCATGTTCTTTACATATGGCTTCTGCTGTGCATAGTGCAGTTTTGACCTGCATTTGTGGCTGCATTGTTTACTGACAATGGTTTAACAAAGCATTCCAGAGTTCATGTGGGGATATCAATCATAGAATAATGACTTTTTAATGCAGTGCTCTCTGAATAATTGAAGATCATTAAGTAAGTTTTTGGTCCTGCCCTTCAAGGATCAAGAATTGCCATAAAGTCATGAACAAATCTACCAGGATTGGGTCAGGGGATGGGGCATTTTAAAACATTCCTGCCATATTAACAACTGATTGAAACTCTGACAGATACTAACATAAAACAAAGCTAGTGAGTGTAATGTGTTTATTCATCATTTTTACATCTTTATATTGGGGGGGAGCACTTATCCGAATATATACTGTGATTATGGCCCTGCTGCCCTTCACACACAGAGATATCTTTAGATTTTCCTCTGATTATCATTTGCAGATGATGCTCAATTACCTAAAATCCTTTTGCATTTTTCCAAGTTATCCTCCCAATCTAGTCATTGCATTATGCATCCTCTCTACTGATGTTGATCTCCACCCTGGTTGAGGAGAGCCGAGACTGACACATGCCCCCTCCGACACGTGTGCAGTAGTCGACTGCATCTTTTCACCTGCACGAGGTGAGTTCATATGCGGATCAGCTTTGCGATCCACACATTATCCCTTGTCTCTGTGTAGACACCATCAATCAGCCAGCAGAGGTCGTAATTGCATCAGTTATGAGGTCCCGTCCGGCACCCTCATAGAATAACAGCCAATCGTTGTTCATGTAGGCGCCCAGCCTGCTGGATGGCAGAGCTGAGTTTCGAACCGATGAGTTTGAAATGTCAGCTCTAGTGTGTTAGCGCATTTTACCACCAGCCAATCTCTTTTAAACAGGATTTTAACGTCTTATATTGACCCTGTACCAACTTTGTTGGAATATGTTGGCGGCATCAGTTTTAGAATAAGCTCATTATAATTACACGTCTTTGTAGAATTTTATAACAAGTCAAAGAGGATTTACAAATCACAGCTGATTTGATATGCATACTGTTCCACACTTTAAAATTAAGATTTGTTTGATACACACTTACCAAGCACTTAACTAGGTACACTGGTTTGGTTCATACATTCAAACCTATTATACAGGTTTGTATATATAATTAATGACTGTAGCTCATCTGTTGCTCTGTCCAATTTGTCACCCCACTGTACCCCAAGTATTCATCAAAAGGGACCTCCTTTGGTCGGATGTTATTTAGTTAGTGGACCATTCTCATACCAGAAAAACTGTTACTCTCTTACTGTTGTAACCAAGTATCATTACAATGTTATTGCAGTGCTGACACTGGTCCACCACCCAAACATGATCTGATCAGTGGTGACCCTTGTGATGATAATTGTAATACAAAGTTTAACTTTATAATATAATGTATGTATCTAATAAAGTGCTTAGTTAATAATATTTCAAGAAGAATTACAAGCCAATAATTTTTTTCTTAAAATATTGAGTATTAGTCACATAATCATGACTTTTTTAACAAGAAAAAACATGCTATACTTACACTCTTCAGATTTGCTGCCAGATTTGCTGCCGTTATAAACTGCAACAAGTCAAAAAGGTTTATTAAAATGTGTAAAACAGCATTCCATAAAATGACGCGTCTTTGCATGGTTATGTAAACTTCATTCTGCATAATTGCATTTTAATGCAGTATTAAGGTAAATTACACATTTGATATGGGGTACATTACTGACTTTAGCCCATCTGCCCAATTTGCCACCCCCATACCCATATATCAATCACAAAATTTTAACTTCTTTAAGTTAACAAGAAAAAAACATGCTATACTTACACTGTTCAGGTTTGCTGTGGTTACGAACTGCAACAAGTCAAAAAGGTTTATTAAAATGTGTAAAACTGCATTCAATACAATTAGATACATAAAAGAATTTAAATACTTTGGGGAGGGAGGTGTCTTTATTTACCTTAACTTTTTTTTTTGCCTCAAACATCTACACCCATTCGACAATAATTACGAAGTGAAAACAGGGTTTAGAAAATATGCAGGTCTGGGCTCTGGCTGGGCCACCAAAGGACATTCACAGACTTTGTCCAAAGCCACTCCTTTGTTCTCTTGGCTAAGTGCTACGAGTCATTGTCATGTTGGAAGGTAAACTTTCGCTCCAGTCTGAGGTCCAGAAGTCTCTGGAGCAGGTTTTCTTCAAGAATCTCTGTGTATTTAGCTGCATTTATCTTTCCCTTCATCAGGACTAGTCGCCCCGATCTGGCTGCTGAAAACCATCCCCACATCATGATGCTGCCACCACCATGCCTTTACTGTAGGGATGGCATTAGCCAGGTAATGAGCAATGACTGGTTTCCTCCAGATGTGACACTTGGTATTCAGGCCAAAACAAGAATCTTGTTTCTCATGGTTTGAGAGTTCTTTAGGTGCCATCATGTGCCTTTTACTAAGGAGTGGTTTCCGTCTGGCCACTCTACCATAATGGCGTGATTTGTGGAGTGCTGCCTGGATGGTTGATTTTCTGATACAACCCCAATTCCAATGAAGTTGGGACGATGTGTAAAACATAAATAAAAACAGAATATGATGATTTGCAAATCCTTTTCAACCCATATTCAATTGAATACACTACAAAGACAAGGTATTTAATGTTCAAACGGATAAACTTTATTGTGTTTTGCAAATATTCACTCATTTTGAATTTGATGCCTGCAACACGTTCCAAAGAAGTTGGGACAGGGGCAACAAAAGACTGGGAAAGTTGAGGAATGCTCAAAATACACCTTTTTGGAACATTCCACAGGTGAACAGGTTAATTGGAAACCGGTAAATGTCATGATTGGGTATGAAGGGAGCATCCCCGAAAGGATGGGGTGAGGTTCACCACTTTGTGAACAACTGCGTGAGCAAATAGTCCAACAGTTTAAGAACAACGTTTCTCAGCGTGCAATTGCAAGGAATTTAGGGATTTTATCATCTACAGTCCATAATATAATCAAAAGATTCAGAGAATCTGGAGAAATAGTAAGCGGCAAGGCCAAAAACCAACATTGAATGCCCGTGACCTTCGATCCCTCAGGCGGCACTGCATTAAAAACCGACATCATTCTGTAATGGATATTACCACATGGGCTCGGGAACACTTCAGAAAACCATTGTCAGTGAACACAGTTCGTCGCTCCATCTACAAGTGCAAGTTAAAATTCTACCATGCAAAGCGAAAGCCATATATCAACAACACCCAGAAACACCGCCGGCTTCTCTGGGCCCGAGCTCATCTGAGATGGACTGACGCAAAGTGGAAAAGTGTCCTGTGGTCTGATGAGTCCACATTTCAAATTGTTTTTGGAAATCATGGACGTTGTGTCCTCCAAGCCAAAGAGGAAAAGGACTGTCCGGATTGTTCAAAGCGCAAAGTTCAAAAGCCAGCATCTCTGATGGTATGGGGGTGTGTTAGTGCCCATGGCATGGGTTACTTGCACATCTGTGAAGGCACCATTAATGCTGAAAGGTATGGAGCTAATTTAGTGCCAAAGCTTCGCAAATAAACAAAACGTATTCTGTAAATATGATTCAATTTGCAAACAAACACAACACGATCTACAAATAGAAAACACTATTTGTAAACAAACACAACACGATCTACAAATAAAAAACACTATTTGTAAACAAACACAACACGATCTACAAATAAAAAACACGACTATCTAACGCACACAGTGTAATTTACAAATACAAAACACCACTGTTGCAAATGCATATGTGACTTTCAAATAAATGCACAGCTGTTTCTAATACACTGCACTTCACAAACAAATAGAACATGTTTTACAAATACAAACGCTGTTCCGCAAATGCCGTTTGTGAATCACGTGACTTTTGGCACTGTTCTGGCGCCGTGTGTCATTTAGTGTCAGATTTTCTCACAAATGCATCCAGACTCGTACAAATGCGTCGCACCTGAGCAGTAGGGGGCGCTTTGGTACACTTTTCAACATTTACTGTAGTGGTCAAGCAAACCTCCACTTCGAAATGCTCAACCAAATCAGCCCCCACATTGTTTGTGAAGATGTGCGCATACTAAATATTACGGTAAAGGCAAGGCAAGTTTATTTGTATAGCACCTTTCATACACAGTGGCAATTTAAAGTGTTTTACATAAGGAAAAAAAATAAAAGCATTAAAACATTCCTCAGATCTAGAACCTCAGAAAGACTTCTAAAAGCGTCGGGCGATAAATATATCAGTTAAAATAATATAGGCCTATAAATATATCAGTTAAAAAATGGATACATTAATAAACCCATATCTTCCTGCAAATTGTATTTGGGATACAACTTCAGACAAAAAAAAGGGTTGGTAATAACTGCATATAATGATTTTACTTAAAATTTAAAGTCAACTAAAATGTCATCTAAGCTCTTCCGTTTTAATTTAGATTATTATTAGTTATTAAATGGAATAATCTTGATTACATAAAGTGTTATTGTCATTAAAAGGAATTCCACTTCATAATGGATACACCACCTGTAGTTTACACTCAGTATCAGACCATTCTGATGTATCATTTCTAAATAAAGACTGTTTTTGTCACATTTCTATTATTTTCACTCTAAACTGTCATAAAAATTCTCTCATTATTATTAGAGATTATATGCGCACATCTTCACAAACAATGTAGGGGCTGATTTGGTTGAGCATTTGAAGTGGAGGTTTGCTTGACCACTACAGTAAATGTTGAAAAGTGTACCACAGCGCCCCCTACTGCTCAGGTGCGACGCATTTGTACGAGTCTGGATGCATTTGTGAGAAAATCTGACACTAAATGACACACGGCGCCAGAACGGTGCCAAAAGTCACGTGATTCACAAACGGCATTTGCGGTTTGTATTTGTAAAACATGTTCTATTTGTTTGTGAAGTGCAGTGTATTAGAAATCAGCTGTGCATTTATTTGAAAGTCACATATGCATTTGCAACAGTGGTGTTTTGTATTTGTAAATCACACTGTGTGCGTTAGATAGTCGTGTTTTTTATTTGTAGATCGTGTTGTGTTTGTTTACAAATAATGTTTTTTATTTGTAGATCGTGCTGTGTTTGTTTACAAATAGTGTTTTTTATTTGTAGATCGTGTTGTGTTTGTTTACAAATAATGTTTTTTATTTGTAGATCGTGTTGTGTTTGTTTACAAACAGTGTTTTTTATTGGTAGATCGTGCTGTGTTTGTTTACAAATAATGTTTTTTATTTGTAGATCGTGTTGTGTTTGTTTACAAATAGTGTTTTTTATTTGTAGATCGTGTTGTGTTTGTTTACAAATAGTGTTTTTTATTTGTAGATTGTGTTGTGTTTGTTTACAAATAGTGTTTTTTATTTGTATATCGTGTTGTGTTTGTTTACAAATAGTGTTTTTTATTTGTATATCGTGTTGTGTTTGTTTACAAATAATGTTTTTTATTTGTAGATCGTGTTGTGTTTGTTTACAAATAGTGTTTTTTATTTGTAGATCGTGTTGTGTTTGTTTACAAATAGTGTTTTTTATTTGTATATCGTGTTGTGTTTGTTTACAAATAGTGTTTTTTATTTGTAGATCGTGTTGTGTTTGTTTACAAATAATGTTTTTTATTTGTAGATCGTGTTGTGTTTGTTTACAAATAATGTTTTTTATTTGTAGATCGTGTTGTGTTTGTTTACAAATAGTGTTTTTTATTTGTAGATCGTGTTGTGTTTGTTTACAAATAGTGTTTTATATTTGTAGATCGTGTTGTGTTTGTTTACAAATAGTGTTTTTTATTTGTAGATCGTGTTGTGTTTGTTTACAAATAGTGTTTCTTATTTGTAGATCGTGTTGTGTTTGTTTACAAATAATGTTTTTATTTGTAGATCGTGTTGTGTTTGTTTACAAATAGTGTTTTTTATTTGTAGATCGTGTTGTGTTTGTTTACAAATAGTGTTTTTTATTTGTAGATCGTGTTGTGTTTGTTTACAAATAATGTTTTTTATTTGTAGATCGTGTTGTGTTTGTTTACAAATAGTGTTTTTTATTTGTAGATCGTGTTGTGTTTGTTTACAAATAATGTTTTTATTTGTAGATCGTGTTGTGTTTGTTTACAAATAGTGTTTTTTATTTGTAGATCGTGTTGTGTTTGTTTACAAATAGTGTTTTTTATTTGTAGATCGTGTTGTGTTTGTTTACAAATAATGTTTTTTGTTTGTAGATTGTGTTGTGTTTGTTTACAAATAGTGTTTTTTATTTGTAGATCGTGTTGTGTTTGTTTACAAATAGTGTTTTTTATTTGTAGATCGTGTTGTGTTTGTTTACAAAGTGTTTTTTATTTGTAGATCGTGTTGTGTTTGTTTACAAATAGTGTTTTTTATTTGTAGATCGTGTTGTGTTCATATTTACAGAATAAGTTCTGTTTATTTGCGAAGTTTTGGCACTAAATTAGCTCCATACAAGTGCAAATCATATGGTAAACCAAAATAAAAACTTCATCTGCTTCGGGTATTTCGGTAAAAGTCTTCTACTAAAAGGCATCTTTGCTGGTAAATAAAATTTAAGCTCAAAAAGCAACATCTAAGAAGCAATACAATCACTGTGTTGTTCAAATATTTGTTTTTTAAATTAGATTTTCACTAAAATGGACATCATGCATTCTGGGGATATTTCAACTACTAAATGTATTTTACTGTAAATCCATATTATGGTGAAAATACACTATTTTAAATAGTATGAAATTAATATTTTTAATTTTGCGTCTCTGTGATTATACACAGAAGAGGATCACAAGGTCCATTTGTACCAATATGAGATGTACTGAGATTAGATTTGGGCCTGAACTAGTGGTGGTAAATTCGGCTCATTTTATGGACTCAGTAAGTAATGTGACCTGGTTCACTTGAGTCACTTGTACTGACATCTTGGTTGCGATTGATTTACTGCATGAAAATGCATCCATATATCACTTGTCTTCCATGCACTCATCTTCTCACACGTCTCTTGTCAGTGCCAAGTTGACACTTTTTTCTAAGTGGAATCTTGATCATGGGGGATAGGGACAAGGTGGGAGCAGAGGGGAGTGGACTCACCTACCAATCAGATGGGTATATTAATGGATCAAGGGTTCAAGGAGGATGTTCAACAACAAATTGCCATGGTAACTTGACCCAGTCAGGCAGTCACAGTGGCACAAAAACAAACAGTCAATAAATTAACAGTGGCGTCTCCTGCCAAATCGCTCAGGGGGGGCAATTGTTGCGATGATGGCCAAGGTAAACCGTTCAATGGGTAAATTAAAGCTTAAATAATTAACATCTTAAGTCATCTGTCAGTTTGTCCTCACAAATAACTTTGAACATGGACAGAGACCAGCTTTACCATTAATTATAAAATTAAGTTAAGCCTTCACACTAACAATTTAATTCAGTCTTCATCAGATAGCATTTTATTTTAGGTGCAGCAGATCCAGAATAAAGATTGGCATCGGGTCATTACATACATTACTTACTAGTAATTTACTTGTAACTTATATGATTTCCCCCCTCTGTAGATACTTGATGTTTAAATTTGGTCTGGGTGGCCCTAATTTTTTAGTTGCTCATTTATCCTGATTACTACGATGAGTGAATGGCATTTCCCTTAATGACACAATGGAGATAACTACTGAAGTAATGGTAGTCATGTTGACGAGATTGCTAGCTGCAATTATCGCTACACCAGGTTACGTGTTACATGAAAGGGTTAAAGCCCAATGAATTTTCACTCCAAACAATGGAAAATGTGATCTGATTGACTGTTGCATGGTTGTTGGTTGACCAAGGTTGACGAGTTGGTTAACCAAGAAGGTGCGTAAGTTAAAGGAATCAGCACTGCTTGTGTGTGCCAAATGATCCAAATGAATCACCCATCAAGTGACTTTGGTAAAGTGACACTCGCATCAGTACAGTTCTTTGGTAGACATTATTTTATATTCTTAGCACAAGCTCTGTGTCACAGTTACCACTACATTTTATATACCTTCATTGTTATAGTACACAATTCAAAATTTATAATATTTTAACCATTTTGGGATCCTGGGTTCGAATCCCTAGCTGTTCTATTTGTTGGTCATACGTCTACATACAGACGTGACTGGCTTTGTCTGAAGGGGTGGGGTGGATTGCCGAGGCCTCGCAATGTATCAACATCCTGTCTGGAATGTGTTACTGCATTGCACCCTGTGATTCCATGCAACCCAGATGAGGATAAAGTGGTGTAAAAAATAATTAATTAAACGCATTTGAGTTGCTGGGACCTTTAATTAATTAGTGCGTGTTATTTTGCATGCATTAACAGCACCTTTCAGTACATTTGTGAATCGTGAATTGAAAGCTACTTACATGAGCACTGAAGTGTCCTGATGAACTGCAACACAAAATAAATAAATCACAAAATCAATCATAATCATGAAAAAAGCAGCACTATGTATAGAAAACATTTATGAAAACATTACTGTCTTTGCTAACTAAGTGTATCTGTCCACACGAACACGAGTCATTTTTAAAAATGTAGGATCTGGTCGTATCCAATTACCCAATTGCATTAAGCTTCCTCTCTACTGACTGTCACACAACATGTGTGCAGTAGTCGACTGCATCTTTTTACTTGCACGAGGCGAGTTCATATGCGGATCAGCGTTGTGTACGGAGAGTCACACCCTGTCCACATTATCCCTCTACCAACCAGCAGAGGTCATAATTGCATCAGTTATGAGGTCCCTATATGGCTTTCCACCCTGCATGAACAACAAAGCCATTTGTTGTTCATATAGCCACCCAAATTCGAAATGTCAGCTCTGGTGTGCTAGCGTGTTTTACCACTGCTCCAGCTGAGGAGCATTTTTCGATTTCTACTTAATGAAAACAGTATTTAAGGTCACTGAAAACTGGTCATAATTGCATCAGTTATGAGGTCCCTATCTGGCTTCCCACCCTGCATGAACATCAAGCCATTTGTTCTTCATATAGCCACCCAGCCCAGCCGGATGGCAGAGCTGAGTTTCGAACCGACAAATTCGAAATGTCAGCTCTGGTGTGCTAGCGTGTTTCACTGCTGCGCCACCTGAGCGGCGTTTTTCGATTTCTCTATAATGAAAACAGCATTTAAGGTCACTGCTTGGTCTGACTGCTTGTATTTGGACTTGAACATAGGGAGAACATCCTCATGCTGTGGGGCGATAGCACTTCCCTCGTGTTGTCCTTTATTTTAAGATACACAATAGAAAGTATTGTGCTGCATTTGTGTCTCTTTTGCTTGCTCTTGCTTTGCCTCTGAATTCATTGTATTTGCTCACAGCTGATCTTGGACTGAGAGTTTTGCAGAGACACATGGAATTTTAGATTTTCCCATTTTTTTTTGCATTCTATATTATTATTATTGTCTCTTATTAACTAAATAGCAGTCTGAAAGGTTGTCATATTCACATGTTTTCTCCAAGTATATTATAGCAAGTATGATATACCTGGTATATACTAGGCTGGTTTTGTTTTTCCATTGTTTTTGAAGCTATTTTGATGTATTTGATGTATTTGGTGTGGACAAGGCTTAATGCTGTTCTAATTAACCTACGTCAGACCGAGGGCAGTTGACGTCGAAGCGCAGGTCTTGACATTCATTTAGTGTGACTGAATCAGAGGTGGCCGAGGTGACTGGCTTGACTATGGTGATCTTCTTTTTGTAATAATTGACCAGAGCCGTATTCCTCTAAAGGGAAAACAGAAACAGGGGAAAGATATAAAGACAATAACTGTACAAAATAGCAAGGAATATAGGAATATAGCAAATAGACACTAAATTGGCTATTATTAATTGCTGCTTGGTGCAAGTAAACAAATAGTGTATGGTGCCATGCAAGGACCAGCATGTTGTCATGCTAAGAAACAGCGGCTGTGCTGAGGTTTCTCAATTTCTTTTACTTTGCACAGATAATTTTTACTGATGATAAGTTACTTCTAGATTTTTCCACATCACATATGCACTTCTCAATCAAAGTATGTGTGAATGGAATTAAATGATATCCATTAGATCTCGTGGCCCAATGGAAAAGGCATCTGACATTAAATCAGAAGATTGCAGGTTCAAGTCCTGCCGGGGTCGAAATTTTAAGTGATAGAATAAAATTATAAAAATGAATCAAGGCAGACTTAAATGCTGTTAACCACACTGTCTAAAAGAAGATAAACTGCATGATAGAGTTAAGCGTTAAAATCCTACCATGCTCCGTGGTGGTGATAAAAATGCTAAGCAATGTCAGTTGCCTTTGATTTTGGTTCAAGACAGCAAAAAGGTGGTGCAACATTCTAACACACTAGCACACCATTGTAGAATGTTGGAAATCGTGACTTCATATCTCAGCAGAACCGCTGACTTGGCCGGGCGTCCTTACAAACACTATTGATCATGTTTGAGGAAGGAGAGGTCAGAAGGGGACTTTTCTCAGGGAAGCTGCGATACGTGATCTCCGGGACTTTTCCAGGTATATGTGCAGGTGTAAGCATTATATTTTAGTCTGGCCAACACAATGGCATAGTGAGTGTACCGCATAGCCCCATGGTCCTGGTCACCTGGGTACAAACCTCACCTTTATTCACAGTTTTTTTTTTTATTAGGATGTTTGGTACCACTGTACCTGTGAGCAGACTTTATCGAAGTTTAAACACCTTAAATCTCCAACCAGATTCAGACTCACTCATCAACACTTATTACCTATTATAACTGGCAGTAACAAATATGGAACCTGATGCTGACTGTGTCGTCAGGCAAAAGCAGACTCACAGTTCACACTGATTTTTGGGGAAACATTGTATGAGTTGGGATAATGGAAATTATTAAAATAAATAAAATGTCTGCATTATCATTATGAAGTAAAATTATACTACAGTTATACACAGCAGATAATACATCCAGTATACATAGTAAATAGCTTTTTTTGGGGTGTGTTTACTATTTCAGCTGCGGTCCGGCCCCCCGAAACACTGAAGAACAGTAATCCGGCCCTTAAGTTAAAAAGTTTGAGGACCCCTGACCTAGGCCAACCATATGTCTGCATGATTTTGGACAGTGGGAGGAAAAGACAGATACAAGGAGACAGAAATGCAAGGACTGAACCTAGATTTCCAAGACACATGTTGATGTACTGTATATTATAAAATATTATATGCATATATTTCTAAAAAGTATAGACATTATACATGGTTTAAAACATTTTGTAAATAAACTTTAATGTTCATGCATTATTGTCAGTTTAGCCAGGATACAAAAAAGCAAATGAATAAAACATTTACCATATTGCTCCACTGGGCCTCACAGCTGGTGTCATCCAGTGCCTTTTTAAATAAAGAAGGCAGGTTGTAGCGAATAAGGCCGCCCGGCAGAAGTGTGACAGCACACTGAATGTCACCAGTGGGTGCAGCAAGTGATGGAAGGGTCCATGGCAGCATAACCAGAACTAAAATAGAAACACACACAAAGCACATATTTGATCAGATACACATTTAACTTAAGTCCTCACTGTTTACACATCATATGAAAACTTCAGGTTTAATTAGCACTGTCATTTTACATAAGTCCTAGTGGATACTGTTGTAAAGGGGGATTTATATCCACTAGATGGTGCAGTTTCACTTAGGATGGAATTGCTGAGCTGCCACACTGCACGTCTGGGCAATATTGTCCTGCAAGTGAGTATTTAAAGCTGTTATGAAAACAAAAGGTGGCTTCTAAAACGTTATTTGTTCACTACAATACATTTGTTCTTTACAATTGTTCTAAAATGCAGACAATACAATAAAACTAACAAGCAAGAAAATCACTGTCTGATTTACAAATGTAAGTTTTCTTTATTGATCCCAGTTCCAGGTTTATGTGAATAACAGTAACAACAGGAAGATGGGTGGTGACCATGGCGGCTATTTTGAAGTCGGCCATTTTGGATCCAACTTTAGTTTTTTCAATGGGAAGAGGGTCATGTGACACATCAAACTTATTGAGAATTTCACAAGAAAAACAATGGTGTGCTTGGTTTAAACGGAACCTTATTCTTTCATGAGTTATTTACAAGCTTCTCTTTGTTTACAGCCATTGACATGTCGCAGAGGTTAACACGTGAGGAGCGGATAGAAATTGTGTTGATGTCTGGTGAATGCAGTACCCGGGTCATTGCAGCAGATTTCAATGCAAGACACCCTACGAGACCACACATCTCCCATGCTACAGTTAGCAAACTGCTTGCCAAGTTTCGTGAAACTGGTTCAGTGTTGGATTTGCCAAAATGTGGACGCATGAAAACTGTCACTAATGAAGAAACATCAGTGGCTGTCCTAGCTTCATTCAGCAAGAGCCCACAGCGTAGCACTCGCCGCATGTCACTGGAGAGTGGCATCAGTCGAACATCCCTTCGGTGGATATTAGCTACTCACAAATGGCACCCTTACAAACTCCAGCTGCTGCAGCATCTCAACGAGGATGACCCAGATCGGCGCACTGAATTTGCAGAATGGGCAAAACAAAAATTGGAACAGGACCCTCAGTTTACACAGAACATTTTGTTCAGTGATGAGGCAAACTTTTATGTGAATGGTGAAGTTAACAAACAAAACCACCGCTATTGGTCTGACACTAACCCACATTGGATAGATCCCTCCAAGACTGTTGGAACACAAAAATTGATGGTATGGTGTGGTATATGGGGTACAAAGATAGTGGGGCCATTCTTCATCAGTGGAAACCTCAAGGCCACTGGATATTTGAAATTGCTACATGATGATGTGTTTCCCTCTTTATGCACTGAAGCTGGCACGTTCCCTGAGTTTTTCCAGCAAGATGGTGCACCACCACATTATGGGTGTCAGGTCCGAGCATTCCTAGATGAACAGTTTCCTGGAAAGTGGATTGGTCGTCATGGGCCAGTTGAATGGCCCCCAAGGTCTCCCAATCTGACCCCCTTAGACTTTTATCTTTGGGGTCATCTGAAGGCAATTGTCTATGCTGTGAAGATACGAGATGTGCAGCACCTGAAACTACGGATACAGGAAGCCTGTGCTAGCATTTCTTCTGCGGTGTTGCTATCAGTGTGTGAAGAGTGGGAGAAGAGGGTTGCATTGACAATCCAACACAATGGGCAGCACTTTGAACACATTTTATAAGTGGTCAGAAACTTGTAAATAACTCATGAAAGAATAAAGTTACGTTAAAACCAAGCACACCATTGTTTTTCTTGTGAAATTCTCAATAAGTTTGATGTTTCACATGACCCTCTTCCCATTAAAAAAACTAAAGTTGGATCCAAAATGGCCGACTTCAAAATGGCCGCCATGGTCACCACCCATCTTGAAAAGTTTTCCCCCTCCCATATACTAATGTGCCACAAACAGGAAGTTAATATCACCAACCATTCCCATTTTATTTAGGTGTATCCATATAAATGGCCCACCCTGTACATTGTCAGCACTAACTCAATACAAAACACATGTGCCTTTCTGTGCTATTATTACTCATCACTATGGCTTTTGTTGCATAATCACTTCCTGAGAATGACGTCTGAAGTCATAATCATTAATAAGGAATGTTATTTCATATATAAAGTAATAAATGTTTTACTTTTAGAGCTGTTAAAGTCTTCAGAAAAAACAAACTAGAAAACAGTGTTTACTTATGTTCACAATGTAAATACTGTAATTTGACCTGAGATATCTAAGCAAGTTCATAAAAAGTGTGTAGGTATACATGTCTTTCACATTAGACACTAGTCATGTTTTACTACTGAAAATTATTCAGATAGATAGACATAGTCATTGACTGTTTAAAACCTGTAGAACATGTAGAACTTTCGGAAATCTTTCTAGAAATGTTCAGAATCTTAAGTATTTAGTGGGTTAAGATCTGGAACAGTTACATTAACTGTTGGTTAACAATATTTCCTCTTGCAATCACACTACATATTGAACAGAATTAAAGAGTAAATTGGCCCATTGCAGATGAAATTTTTTGGCTTGTGCATTTCTATTATAATGGAAACATTTTACAATAGTTTACAAATGTTGCTCTTTCTCCCATTACTGGTCAGAACCTCCTACAATTCTGATAAAAGTTCAAGCTTTCTGACACTCATTTCAGGTTGGTCTTGTAGTAAAAACTGGGATATGCTTTCTTACATAGTTTTATACTTACTTAACAAGCAAATGTTTAACAGCAGTAAAATACACTAAAATTGTAATTTGGGGTTCGAATATGTCTATGTCTGGCGTTGGTTTGGCTGAACAGCCCAGCCATTGGGAGGTGCACTTGTCAGTGTACTCTCAGAGCTGGTCCCAAACTAACAAACTATCCAACAAAGAGTTACTTTCTTTCCTGCAAGATCATTCTCTATCTGCCTGTTACCAGCAACAAGGTTATTCCAAGCATTCGCAAGTGGTCTTGAATTTTCAAAATCCTTTATACATTTTAAAAGGATTTAAAGGGAATTCAGTACCCCTGTCTACTGTTTGCCAAGAAGCAGCCCCATATCATGATGCATTCACCTCCATTTATGCATATAGATATAGTCTTCTTTAAATCAGATATTTAAAATGCCAAATATGTACAGCCAAAACATTTTTTTTTTGACATTTTCGGAATTTAGCAGATGCTTTTATCCATTTATCCAAAGCAACTTACAGTACTGCGACAGTATACAGTCCAAGCAATTAAAGGTTAAGGGCCTTGCTTAAGGACCCAACAGTGGCAACCTGGCAGTGGTGGGTCTTGAACCAGCGACCTTTCGATTACTAGTCCAGGACCGTAACCACTAGGCTACAACTGCCCTTGTAGCATTTGTATTACAGAAAATGTCATGTAAACTTTACAATATGAAATGTTGTAGCTTAATACAGCACGTCACTAGAGAGACATTACGAACGCAGTAACAATCCACTTATGCGAGGGCATGATTTCTCCACAGGGGCCGAGCACATCTTGTAGTTCTCACATCCTCCATTTTATTTTGGAATTAAAGTAAAATTGTACTCAGCAATGATAGAAAGTCAGTGCTTAGCCTAGGTGGTCAGTAGGAAGGCAGCCAGGATGGCTAATGTTAGCGGCCTCACTGTCTCCCGGGGACTTGTATGCATGATACGCAAAGGTATTAAAGCCAGGATGTGTGTGCAGGAGGCAATAAAGGCAGACAGTTTAATACTGGGTATAATATTTAAAACTTGCTGTACTGGGCTGCACACTGAGCAAAAAGACACTGCTGTTTCTCAATCTGCATTCTATTTCACTTTTAATGCTCTCAAAATAGTATCCTCACTAGAGCCAAAGAGGTAATTTAGTGCACTTTTAGTGAATAGTGTGATATTTGGGTCACAGCAGCCCTGATACAGCAATATAAATAAATATGTGTAATTTTGGAAAATTTACATCCACTCTATGGTGTGCTTTTCATTCTTTAATTTTAAGACCATAATTAGTGTATGTATTAAGAGGGTTTTGCTCAGGGGATTAAGGATTAAGAAGGACTCATAGTGTATTATATAAGAAAGACAATAGATAGGCAGCAGTAAAGGGGTGTACAGTGTATCACAAAAGTGAGTACACCCCTCACATTTCTGCAGATATTTAAGTATATCTTTTCATGGGACAACACTGACAAAATGACACTTTGACACAATGAAAAGTAGTCTGTGTGCAGCTTATATAACAGTGTAAATTTATTCTTCCCTCAAAATAACTCAATATACAGCCATTAATGTCTAAACCACCGGCAACAAAAGTGAGTACACCCCTTAGTGAAAGTTCCTGAAGTGTCAATATTTTGTGTGGCCACCATTATTTCCCAGAACTGCCTTAACTCTCCTGGGCATGGAGTTTACCAGAGCTTCACAGGTTGCCACTGGAATGCTTTTCCACTCCTTCATGACGACATCACGGAGCTGGCGGATATTCGAGACTTTGCACTCCTCTACCTTCTGCTTGAGGATGCCCCAAAGATGTTCTATTGGGTTTAGGTCTGGAGACATGCTTGGCCAGTCCATTACCTTTACCCTCAGCCTCTTCAATAAAGCAGTGGTCGTCTTAGAGGTGTGTTTGGGGTCATTATCATGCTGGAACACTGCCCTGCGACCCAGTTTCCGGAGGGAGGGGATCATGCTCTGCTTCAGTATTTCACAGTACATATTGGAGTTCATGTGTCCCTCAATGAAATGTAACTCCCCAACACCTGCTGCACTCATGCAGCCCCAGACCATGGCATTCCCACCACCATGCTTGACTGTAGGCATGACACACTTATCTTTGTACTCCTCACCTGATTGCCACCACACATGCTTGAGACCATCTGAACCAAACAAATTAATCTTGGTCTCATCAGACCATAGGACATGGTTTCAGTAATCCATGTCCTTTGTTGACATGTCTTCAGCAAACTGTTTGCGGGCTTTCTTGTGTAGAGACTTCAGAAGAGGCTTCCTTCTGGGGTGACAGCCATGCAGACCAATTTGATGTAGTGTGCGGCGTATGGTCTGAGCAGTGACCAGTATGAGAGAGTGTGAGAGCTGCACTACTAAATTGAACACACCTGCTCCCTATGCACACCTGAGACCTAGTAACACTAACGAGTCACATAACATTTTGGAGGGAAAATGACAAGCAGTGCTCAATTTGGACATTTAGGGGTGTAGTCTCTTAGGGGTGTACTCACTTTTGTTGCCGGTGGTTTAGACATTAATGGCTGTATATTGAGTTATTTTGAGGGAAGAATAAATTTACACTGTTATATAAGCTGCACACAGACTACTTTTCATTGTGTCAAAGTGTCATTTTGTCAGTGTTGTCCCATGAAAAGATGTACTTAAATATCTGCAAAAATGTGAGGGGTGTACTCACTTTTGTGATACACTGTATGTATTGTCCTCTAGGAGGATATTCACACCTTGCACCCAGTGTTTTCCTCTTTCTCTTTGGTGAAAGAAGTCATGAAAATGACTGAATGATGAATTCCTTTTTTTTAAACCAATCTGTGTATGTATCACAGCTTATTAGTGAAAGGAGAATGAATCATTACAACCTGTTTGATATCTGCCCAGGATTTAAAATTTGCACTAAGGTCTCCTCAGGCATCTTCTCCGCCTAATGTTCTTAGGAAAGAACGGGTTTTCCCGTTAGAACCTTGTTTGCAAATATGTAGTTAAAGGCTATATTTCAGAGTATTACTGGGGGTTCACCTCAGATTTCCTCTAACACAGTTTAGGCAAATGTTTTGGCTTGGGATTTGCAGTCAAATTTATTACTTGGTCTGTTAATTTCATTACTGACTCACAAGGCACGATCACTGATTTGTAACCCTGATAAAATGCCAGATTTTTTCATCTTTAATGTGGCCTATTATCTGTGCAATCCAATTGCACAGATAAACTAACATTGTTTAGATGGGGACAGAAAATAACTGGTATCCCATAACTGGTAATGTGTTTAGAATGAACCAATCACATTTAAAGTCATGTTAAATAGCGGCCAATGACACCTGCCATCAATTAAAGAGACTCCGATTAACCCCATGTAAGGTTCAGTTAATCTAGTAGGATTTTCGTGACATTTACTTAGTTGCATCTTACAGCAAAAGCCACGGCCTATAAAGAGCTTACAAATCATCAAAGGGATCTCATTGTTGAAAGGTATCAGCCAGGAAAAGGGTATAAAATTTCCAAGGCATTACATATACGATAGGAGATGGAACCACTGTAAAGACAGTCATCAACAAGTAGAGTAAATATGGACAGTGACATTACCAAGGACTGGACGTCCCCACAAAATTGATGATAAAATCTGAAAAAATCTGAAACTGGGAGGCTCCCGAGGGACCTACAGCAACATTAAAAAGCTGTAGGAATTTCTGGCAGGTACTGATTGTGTACCACATGTGACAACAATCCCCCGTATTCTTCCTATGTCTGGGCTGTGGGGTACGGTGGCAAGACAGAAGCCCTATCTTAAAAAGAAAAGCATCCAAGCCGTGTTTAACTAAAATCTACATGTGGGAAAATGTCTTATAGTCTGATGAGTCAGAGGTTGAACTTTTTGTTCGTTATTTTAAATGGCATGTGCAAAACACAACACTGAATCATCAAAAAAAAAAACACCATACTCAGTGAAGCATGGTGTTGGTAGCATTATGTTTTGGGACAGTTTTTTTCTTCAGCTGGAATGGGGGCTTTAGTCAAGGTGGAGGACATTATGATTATGAACAATTCTAATTGTCAATATTGACACAAAACCTCTACTAATAAAACCCCGCTCTGTACCACGCAACCGCTGTACTGACCACCTTTGGTTCTAACAGGGTTTTAGCAGATTTGTATTCTTGGACTGTTATCTATTTTAACTAGAGTAAGGTAATGTTTACTACCAAATGCCGAAAATGTATTGGCTAAAATTCTGAAGATGTAGAAGAATTTCACTTTTTAGCATGACCAAAATTCTACACATGATTAAAAGAATGGCTTCACCACGATACGTTTTAGAATGGCCCGTCCGGAGCCCAGACCTAAATCCAGTTGAAAATCTGTGGGGTGACCGCAGGAGACTGCAGGACAACCCTCACAGTCTGACAGATTTGGAGTGCTTTTGTAAGGTAGGTAGAGTGGGCAAAGATTGCTAAGTCAAGATATACCAGACTCCTATCCAAAAAAAGAATGCTTTCATGAAACCAAAACAAAGTATTAGTTTAAGGGTGTGCATATTTATGCAACTACAATGTTGTTAGTTTTTCCTTTCATTGTAATAGAGCTGTGACACGTCTGTAGTTGCATAAAGCTTACCTACAGCATGGATATTTACCTCTGAGTATGAGTCACAAAGAAGGTTCTGTTTTAGTTTTTTACGCTGTTGCTTAAGTCACAACCATAACAGTACAAGGATTTGTGGTTTCACATGGAGTAAATACTTATGCATCAATACATTTTCTACTCATGACTGTAACTACTGTGAACAACGGAGTTTTGCACAGCATCCATTTTAACCACTCAGGTTTAGGAAATAAGCAGCAATCATGTGACTGAGCTGCCTGCCATCTTGTAGGGGTAACTACATACAACAAAACTTCCTGAAACTACTTTGATTTTAATTAAGTTCATGGTGCAACATTATATACAGCAATGATTATATTATATACACTAATATGTGCATAGAGGTGCAACACATTTATTTGTTACATTTATTTTTAAAGATGTACTCAATAAAGACAAGCACCAAGCCATTTCTGTGTAGACACCCAAATGGTGGAATAAACTTTCTCTAGGGGCGTGTTCAGAAACCTAGTGAGCTCTTTACATAGACAGACAGCATTTTACGTCATCCTACGCGCGCTCCCGAGAAGTAGGCTGTTCAAATTCTTAGACACCTTAAAATACTGTCTACTAAGTCACCTTTAATTTGAATGGCATTTTGACAGAATAACGAGTGAGGCAATCACAGCATTCAGTGCGGCACAGCCTTTCTCACAGAAAAATTACAAATTTGTTATTTTCAAACGTAAATAAATTATTATTGATTTTTAATTTTTGTGTAAACGTGTACAAGTGTCATTTACTTGCAAATTTGGGCTTGTCAGTGAATTTAACCGTTTTCGGTACAGGGAGGGAGATGTTATTTGACATGCTAGCGCATTGTGCCACCTCATCCTATTGGTTTGAATAGCATGAGGCTAACTGTGTTAGCTTAGTAAGCGAAAACTGATGGAATCGCTGTCTAAGTAGTGTCTAAATGGCTGGCAGACTTCCTGACTGATAAACATCTACAGTAGTGCTACATTAGCATAGTAAATGTATTCCTTCATTTTTGTACTAACACTCTTTTACACACACACACATACACACACACACTAGGATGGCCAGCCATCTGGCTTTAGGTCGGACAGTCCGTCTTTTCAGCTGCTAGTCCTCCGCCCATGCAGCGCTAGGAAGGACACTTACAAATCCTCCTTTTAGAATGAACTGGTTACATTTTTGATCAATATTATCTGTCATTGGCTCAGGTACATGTCAAAACAAATGCTCTCCCACCACTGGCCAATCGCAGAAAGTCCGCCCCTTAATGCTAGTCTGTGATTGAGTGGTTGAATTTCGCCCGCTCGCTCTGTTCTGCACACACCTCTACTTGAGTCAATTAGGAAACTTTTGGAGGCAGCGAGGAACAGACTTAAATATCAAAAGTAGACACAACATGGTGAGTAAAACAGTAATTGGTTATAGAATTCTTGCTTAAATTGGTCAAAAACTCTGTTATATGGGTTATGGTTTCATTCTGTGTGTTGCATGTCCCCCTGTTCCTGGTATGACGTCCTCCTTTTGGGGTGTAATGTCCTCCTTTTTGTGACTATGAATGTGGCCACGCTAACACACACACACACACACACACGTGTACACCCATTTAACTGGTCACTCCACCCCATCCTTCAAATCACGTGTACACATACCCCATCTATTTCCTGAACCATGTATGGAATTTCCTTTTGCAAGACTTCAGCACTGCATTTTAGAGAGCACATTTTATATGATGCAACACTGGGATTTAGTTTCATCAAATATCTTTTTAACTGAAGTGGCTATGACATTACCATCAAAAAAGAATAAACCTATTAAAAAATGCATTTGTCAACATTTACATTTAGTCACCAATCTATTTGTTTGATGATACATATTCGGAATGATGCAGTTTTTAAAAAGATGTCTTTTAGCACACCCTGGGCTTCAACAGCTTTTGTTTCCCTGTGATTTTGGAAGGTGCCTGTGGCAATGGGCTAAAGATGTAGATGAAAGGTCAAGACTCATTGTGTTCCACTGGAGTTCCTCCATACTAAACTCATCAAACAAATTCATTTAATAACCATTGTGTACAGGGGCACAATCATGCTGGAACAGAAACAAACCACCCCTATACTGTTGCCACACATTTAAAAGGCTTTAAACTGTAGACATGTTTACATCCCATTCCAAACCCACAAGGATTAATAGAGACCCCCATCCCCCTTCGATTTTCCATTAATTCAGGTTTAAGGTGGGTCCAAATCACTCGGCAAAACCTAGGAAACACCCTGGAATGGTCACCAGTCCATCACATAGCAAAAACACACACACACATACACCGACATGCACTGATAAGCCAAAACAATATGACTACCCCTAAATATACAAATAGAAATGCCTACACTGGCAGAAGAAATGTTGCCAGGTCCGCTGAATCCCTTTTTTCCCAAGATCATGTGGACAGCATGTATGTTTGCTGGGAAAACCAGCATGATGATGAGGATCGTAATTTTACGAGGGCCACTTACCTAAACAACATGGTAAACACCAATAAATGTAGCCTCTTTAGAAGGTAATGCATCCTACCATTGTGCACGATGAGCAGAAAGTAATAAAATGGGTACTGAGAAGAACAGAAAGCATTGCTATATGTTGCTTCGGATAAGAATGTCCAGTGAAGGCTGTAAATTTATATTTAAGATTAGCATTAATTGACATTTTTAATCGAAGTGCTTTATGTAAAGTCCCCTTGAAGTTGAACTCATTTTGGATTGATAGATTTACTCTGAGTTATGCTGGGTTGTCTTTACAACCACATTGCTGGGTTTAACATGTTTGAGTAATAAATAGGTCCTCATAACCCATATCGAATTATTAGCAGGGTAGATTAGCAGATATTACTTTATGATGTTACATATCTGCACTGACACTCATGCACACCTCGACATCCTGCCCCCACTCTTAGAACACGTGCACATACACCCACACACAGAGCTGGAAGCTGGGATTTTCCATCGCAGGACCTTCGCTCTGCTTTAATAATAAGCTCATTCTATTAAAGATACTGTAATGCAACACAGTGGTTGAATTTCATCACATAAAATGTAATTTACTGGGTTATTAAAAACTCTGTTTCTATATAGATACTTTGGTGGATTACCAAGACACTGACTTAAACAGCTAATGCAGTGCCTGTGGGATTTTGTGCCTATTAGTCAAAAATGCATTAGTGAGGTCAAGAACTGATGTTGGACAACAAGGTCTGACTCACAATTGACCATCCAGTTTATTCCAAAGGTAATAGGCTGAAGGTGTAGATGAAAGGTCAAGACTCATTGTGTTCCTCCACACTAAACTTATCAAACAATTCCTTTAATAACTGCTAGAACAGAAACAAATGTTCCCTATACTGTTTTCACACATTTAGAAGGATGTATTTTATTTTATATAACTGGTTTTATACTCCTGCTAGCAATGGGTGTGGCTGAAACACCCAAACTCAATAATGACAACAAGTGTCCACATATTTTTGGTGTTATAGTAAGGTTTCATCTTCAATTCTTTATCTCCTCACACAACCAACGTCTTTTTTTCTTTCAAAAAAAGAAACAGTCACCTGATAGTCACCCCACATCTCACCACCATTCAAAATCAAACAGCTATCACTCCACTGCATGACTCATAAGTGAAAAAAAAACAGCACAGCATCACAGACAACACTTCCTGTGTTAGAATGTCTGCACACAGTAAATAATACATAACAATTCTGTAGTTTACCAATATTGTCGTCTATTGATTGTCCAGATCTGCTTATTTATGGCTGAAATGGGATGTGTTCAAAATCTTATTTAAGGTATTAAAGGTGCTCAGGCCAGTGTTTTCAGTGATAACACTAAGTAAATAGTAGGGCTGTCACAGTGATAACAATCACCTTATCTAATAACAATTAACCACAATTAATCATCTGGTTCCACAATCATACATTTACACACACGACTTCATTAATATCACCAAATCACCATGCCATCATGTTTTATCACTATTGTTGATCAAAGCCTTTAAACTGCAGATTAATCATAACCCATTTGTTTTTGTTTAACACTCTATATAGTCAACAGTATCTGGACACATGACCATGGCCATTATTATAGTTGCCCCTATTTACAGCCATTGTTATGGACACTATTTGTTAAACCTTTCAATTATTAGGAAAAAAATAGTAACTGCAGTAACAAACATTCCAAACCCACAAGGATAAATAGAGACCCCCCTCGATTTTTTTGACTATGACATGCAATTTTATAATCTTCAAAAAACTTTAAGGCCCTAACCTAACATAACCATAACTGTAGTAGTGCGAGAACCACTGATAGTTCACACAACATAAAGGTGGAGCAAACATATAAAAGTTTTGCACAGCAGCCTTCTAAAGCATTTCTCTTGGTGCTCTGTGTGCTCTCTCTTTGTGCTCAGGGCGACTCGGTGGCTGAGTGGTTAGCACTGTCGCCTCACAGCAAGAAGGTTCGATCCCCAGGTGGGGTGGTTTGGGTCCTTTCTCTGCATGTTCTCCCCATGTCTGTGTGGGTTTACTCCGGGTGCTCCGGTTTCTTCCCACAGTCCAAAGACATGCAGTGAGGTGAATTGGAGATACTAAATTGTCCATGACTGTGTTTGATATAACCTTGTGAACTGATTAACCTTGTGTAATGAGTAACTACCATTCCTGTCATGAGTGTAACCAAGTGTAAAGCATGACATTAAAATCCTAATAAATAAACTCTTTCTGCTCTCTCTCAACTGAAATTGACTTCTAAGGAAAGGTTTTCTGTCAATGAGGTGTTGTTACATCTCTTTGACCATGAAAGTGACATAGAGGAGAATGTGTCTGAGACAGAGAATGATGTTGAGGACATTATGAAGCATCCTCCTTTGATTATGAAGCATCCTCCTCTGATGAAAAGTGAAATAACACCTCCATATGTACCCACAGACCCTGTTGTTGTGTGTTGTGATTATGAAGGTACGTGTTTGTATCATATGAATCTTTATAGTGTGTACTATTACTTTTGATCTGAGGCCTATCTATCTATCTATCTATCTATCTATCTATCTATCTATCTATCTATCTATCTATCTATCTATCTATCTATCTATCTATCTATCTATCTATCTATCTATCTAGCAAAAATACTATGTGCACTAGTAAAAACATAGTAATTGTTGTTGGTATAATCCCACCATAGATTTGAACTACCATAGTACGATGCATCATTAAACTAACAAACATCTGTTTCCCGAAACTGTTGTACCATGGTAGTACCACAGTAGTTCGAACTATGGTTTCGGGAAACACTTTGCATTGCAACTGCATCGTTCCAACTATGTAAGTTGTTAACGTGATTAGCAACTATGCTTTTGGGAAACACACCCTTGAATGATATATCTTCAATTGCTGTTGGGCCTTGTTAGGTTTTTCGGAACATAACATCATTATTAAACATAAAGTCAATATGGGAAGTTTTACGGCATTTTTCCCACATGCTCCCTTTCTTCAAAATGGCGCCGAGCATGCTTCCTTTGTTCAAAATGGCGCCGGCCAGGCTCCCTCCCTGACTCCTACCGAGGGGGGGGGGGGAGGCGGAGCCCTGGGCTTTTTAGCACATTTCATTGGCTCCAACAGCAGCGGCGGAGGAGGAGCCTAGACTAGTTTAAAAGAATGGCGCGCTCAGAGGCGGGCTCTCTTTCTTTGGTGGTTGTGTTTCTAGACTGCAGGAGAAAAGAGCGCCGGCCTAGCTCTGGCATATATTCACAGATCATTTTTACACTTAATAAAGTGTTTTAAAGAGTACTTTCTGGATTCTCTGACTGCTTTCTTCAGGACCTCTTGAACTAAAAGATTTGTCCTAACAGCCTAGTATTCTATTCCGCAGTAAGGTCTGTTACAGATAAATGACCTCCAATTAAGCCATCTCTTTCTTGAGGTCCCCCCTTTCCAGTGTCTTTTTTGCCCCCCAACCACCCTCAA
The DNA here is from genome assembly GCF_030014385.1 of Trichomycterus rosablanca. Lineage (NCBI taxonomy): Eukaryota > Metazoa > Chordata > Actinopteri > Siluriformes > Trichomycteridae > Trichomycterus > Trichomycterus rosablanca. Next base: position 15,280,359 of record NC_085990.1, read on the forward strand.
AGCAGATTTTGAGTAAGTAGTTTTCTCTCAATCACGCTTCTCTCAGTCTCACTTTCAGTTTAGTTTCTCGCTTCCGCTTTTTTTGTACTTCACTCATTTACGCTTAGTGGTGGGCGGATCGATCCAAATATCGATATTATCAATACCAACGTTGGTATTGGTATCAGATTGATACTAGTGTGATGGGATCGATGCTTTAGTTTTACTCTGCTACATTCAGCACGTTTCCCCGTTTCGTCAGAAAGTAAAGATCATGTCTGTACAGACGCTCTCACATCTTACAAGCACACCTTGTTCCTCCCATCCTGCTCTGCTGTGTTTTGTTGTGGTACCGTCACATTGTTATGTTGTTAAAATCCAACAGACATCACATCAATACATTGGTAGGCATTGAAAGATTGTAAGTTTTTGAATAACTTGCAGATGCAGAAATAGGGGTGAATTTATATAAATAACAGTGTAAACTATACGTACGTAAATGAATTAGAGCATGCACAGTGAGGCTCTTATTCCGTGTGTTGAATGAGAGCTCGTAGCTTTTGACTTTGTGCTTGTAAATGTAAACAGAATAGCATCTATTTTTTATTTTAAATGAACAATAACACATACTGTATATTTGGTTACTCTAAAAAATTTACAAATGTATTCACCCAGCAAACACAACTATGCGTTAGCCACTTGGTGGTGATATGCCATGCTGGTAACATTGTGAGAAAGTTAAGCACCAGAAACAAGAAATCTAACCGCTTTAAACAACTGAATTTATTTACAACCTAACTGAGAGCAGTTACTTACAAAAATGTATGTATTACAATAATCATAGGTGGAAAGTAACTAATTACATTTACTCACATTGCTGTAATTTAGTAGGTTTTTTGTGTACTTGTACTTTTTAAAGTAGATTTTACAACCATTGTACAACACTTGTAACCGTGACTTGTTTTGAGTTATGAGATTTGCAGTATGACTGTTGTTTGGTATTTGCTGGTGATGAAAAGAAGGCTGGTCTATAGAATCCACAATTAATGCCAACTTCAGTGGTTATACAGTTTGAAAAAGTTTTATGGGATGGTCTGTACTAAAATGACACATCCCTAAATGTTTTAAATGTTGTATCAACATGTTTTTGTTCTATTATATTTTAATTAAAAACAACTATTGTGAGATTTATATCCACTTGTCCTGTTTGCATTACACAGGAGAGAGACCCCTCCCCCTTCTGTTAAAAAAGTAACTACAGTGGTGCTTGAAAGTTTGTGAACCCTTTAGAATTTTCTATATTTCTGCATAAATATGATCTAAAACATCATCAGATTTTCTGTCCTAAAAGTAGATAAAGAGAACCCAATTAAACAAATGAGACAAAAATATTGTACTTGGTCATTTATTTATTGAGGAAAATGATCCAATATTACATATTTGTGAGTGGAAAAAGTATGTGAACCTCTAGGATTCGCAGTTAATTTGAAGGTGAAATTAGAGTCAGGTGTTTTCAATCAATGGGATGACAATCAGGTGTGAGTGGGCACCCTGTTTTATTTAAAGAACAGGGATCTATCAAAGTCTGCTCTTCATAACACATGTTTGTGGAAGTGTATCATGGCACGAACAAAGGAAATTTCTGAGGACCTCAGAAAAAGAGTTGTTGATGCTCATCAGGCTGGAAAAGGTTACAAAACCATCTCTAAAGAGTTTGGACTCCACCAATCCACAGTCAGACAGATTGTGTACAAATGGAGGAAATTCAAGACCATTGTTACCCTCCCCAGGAGTGGTCGACCAACAAAGATCACTCCAAGAGCAAGGTGTGTAATAGTCGGCGAGGTAACAAAGGACCCCAGGGTAACTTCTAAGCAACTGAAGGCCTCTCTCACATTGGCTAATGTAAATGTTCATGAGTCCACCATCAAAAAAACACTGAACAACAATGGTGTGCATGGCAGGGTTGCAAGGAGAAAGCCACTGCTCTCCAAAAAGAACATTGCTGCTCGTCTGCAGTTTGCTACAGATCACGTGGACAAGCCAGAAAGCTATTGGAAGAATGTTTTGTGCACGGATGAGACCAAAATAGAACTTTTTGGTTTAAATGAAAAGCGTTATGTTTGGAGAAAGGAAAACACTGCATTCCAGCATAAGAACCCTATCCCATCTGTGAAACATGGTGGTGGTAGTATCATGGTTTGGGCCTGTTTTGCTGCATCTGGGCCAGGACGGCTTGCCATCATTGATGGAACAAAGGAAAATGTCAGGACATCTGTCCATGAACTGAATCTCAAGAGAAGGTGGGTCATGCAGCAAGACAACGACCCTAAGCACACAAGTCGCATACAAAGAATGGTTAAAGAAGAATAAAGTTAATGTTTTGGAATGGCCAAGTCAAAGTCCTGACCTTAATCCAATCAAAATGTTGTAGGAAACCCACCCACATTCCAGAGTTGAAGCTGTTCTGTACGGAGGAATGGGCTAAAATTCTTCCAAGCCGGTGTGCAGGACTGGAACAGTTACCGGAAACGTTTAATTTCAGTTATTGCTGCAAAGGGGGGTCACACCAGATACTGAAAACAAAGGTTCACATACTTTTGCCACTCACAGATATGTAATATTTGAGGGGATCTCGTCACTCATTGGCTGCTGGAGATAAGCCCCGCTCACCTGAAATCCTAAATGCCTGACTACAGTGACTATGTTATTCTAAAGCAAAAAACTTGATATACATTTTTGGTTTGTTAGCATTCCTTATCGGTCCCCTTTTTCATGTAGGTCATTTCCATCTCTCTTCTAGAAGCAGGGAGTAGCTGGCAAGTGGTGATTTACACACTCTAAAAAATGCTGGGTTGTTTTCTCTACCCAAACGCTGGGTTAAGGTAGTTGGGTTATTTTGCTGGGTTATTTCTCACTCCAATAACCCAACTGTTGGGTTATTTTCTCAACCCAGCACTTGTACGTACTTACAAATGTACGTCTATGTTCGTGTTGCCAGATGGAGAGGATTTTACTTAAAATTAGGGAAAATTGGCAAGTTTCAGGGAAACACGACATTGCAAAAAAAATATTTCAAATGCCACTACATTTATAATAACTAATCTGTAAAATATCAGCAGTTTATTAGTATAATGTTCTTCATGAGTATGCTTGGGTGATTTTCTATGCATTTTGGCAACCCTGATAAAAGCACAGTTTGGAGATTTGCTGCAGCAGCGTATTTGAGGTAAGTGTTTTCAGTTTATTTTAATATTTTAAATGCTAATAAAATATATGTTTGAAATATTACTAACCATATGTTTAGTTTAATTAGTTAGCTTTAGCTTACTTAGCTAACTACAGCGGATATAAGAATTTACCTCAGGGAAACGTTTGTAAGCATGGGCAAAAGAGTTATATACGTTAAACCGCCATATCAGTAACATTCATTATTATTTATTCCCAATGTTTTTAACCATGGTTTGTTTATTAATATCTTATTTTGCTACTTTTTAACAGTGTGGAGCCAACATGGTGCAGTATTTGAAGCAATATAAACAGAGGAATCAGTGCGAGAATTTGTGCGTATCTAGACACGTTGTGTTTTTTTTTTATTTTTTTTTATTGTGAATAATAAAAAAAAAAAAAAACATATTTGTGCTCACTGTTTATTATTATTATTATTATTATTATTATTATTATTATTAGAAGCAGTAACAGCAGCAGTATTAGTATTATTATTTACATATTAGCATCAGTACACTAAATGAAATTTCAGACTACACTCCAGCTCCTTCAGAGGAGTTGGAACTACTTCAGGCTGGATGGATTAGGTAGACGAAGGATGTCTGTATGATATACTCGGTGAGTGGGGCTTATCTCCAGCAGCCAATGAGTGATGAGATCCCGTCCACCCGTCAAACTAGGGTTCTGGCGGGGCTTATTTCCAGCAGCCAATGAGTGATGAGATCCCGCCCATCATGCAAATTTTACTACCTTGCCTTAAATGTATAGGCCTAATTAAAACAACACTTAAATGAGAAAAAACTATTATTATTATTTTAAAAAGAAAAAAATACAATTAAGATACATACTGTGGTTACATTGCATTAACTTTCAGAAAAATGTGCAGAGATGTGCCTGTGTTTATTTCTGATTTAAAACATAAGCGCCATTAAAGTATCAGATTTAACATAATTAAACAAGTTTATTTCTCAATATTATTTGTCCTTATACTACTAGCACTGCTTGTTTTCTGCATGTTCTCTCTGTAGCTCAGTTACCTCTCTCTCTCTCTCTCTCTTAATTCAATTTGCTTTAATGACATGACAAATTCTCTCCTCTCTGGGGATCCTCTTTCGATGGCCAGGCTATGGTCACTCTGTGTGTGTGTCTCGCTCGCTCTCCACGATACTGAAAGTGTTTTCAGATTTGAATTTCGACAATAAATTCATTTCCTCTACTGATGGAAGCTGAATGGGTGGATTGCAGCCGATAAGAACTGCGCAGAAATACGTACATACAGTACATATACAGTATATATATATTTCTGTGCAGTTCTTATATATATATATACTCTTTTATATATATATATATATATATACAGTATATATATATATATATATATATATATATATATATATATATATATATATATATATATATATATATATAAGAGTATATATATATATGTATATATAAGGGCTGTCGTTAATCGCGTTAATTATCGCGTTAATTGACGCGATTAACGCGTTAAAATTTTAATCGCGATTAAAAAAATTAATCGAGATTTAAATTTTTAATCTATTTTTATTTGGCTGTTTGTGCCACATACATATGTGTCTCTGTGGTAATTAACTGTATTTCAGATGAATTAAGATGTAAAGCGCATGAACTGTCCGATGAAAAACTACTTTTAGCGGTTTTCACTTTTTTTATGTGTTGATGAAAAGATGAATGAAATCACGCAGGCTTTGTAACGAGTATTTCCATTGGCTGCTAGAGCTGTCCATCAAACCCGTAGCTCCGCCTCCTTTTCCCTCAGGTAAAAAGTGAAACTCTGTGTGATGTTTCATCTCTACAGTTTTTTCAGGTTATTCTATCACATGGTTATAAACATGATTTATATTTGTGATGTTTGTAGTTTTTTAAAAACACAATTGTATCTGAAATGTATATGGACTAAGCGTTTACATGGACTGTTTTAATTAACACTTTTTTTATAGCTACAGTCGATTACTTATTACTATAGATATTGTCTGTTAACTTGACTGTTTCAGGTATTTATAGGTGTTTAAATGGTAATTTAGAACAATATTTCCCAGTCTTGTTTCTGCACAAACACAGTATTAAAATGTTTTCTTAATAGATCTATGAAATAATCATATCTGTGTTTTGATGCTTTATTGATGCCTTATATTAGATCAAAACATTATGGTTGGTGCACCTGTTTTCAGTGTCAGGGTTATTAACAGGAAAATATCCTCACTTTTGTCAGATAATGTGCTTTCTAAAACGAATTTAGATTTAATAATTTTATCATATTTTATGAATGTTTTATTGGTAAACACGTTCTTGCAATAACAATGTGCATAAATGTTCAAATTTTGCTTAATTATTAGTTTGCGATTAATTGAGATTAATCACGATTAATTTTGTTCTTTAATCGCGATTAATCTATATATTATATATATCAGTGGCGGCTGCTGGTCTTCCAAAGAGGGGAAGCTCATTGTCGGCTTACATCATAAAATTTGTCAATTTATTTATATATAAATGTATAAATTCTCCCCTTTGTTAGTTTTCAAGAAAATGGCATGAAATGGGTTGCAGTTTGTCTTCCGACTTCACTCGCAAAATCCGCGATGGTACTGAAGCTCCCAGCGACAGCTGTCAATCAAAACGGGATTCAGCCTTTCGACTGATCCTTCAATCATACTTACCCTGCTAATTGAACCTTCACACTCTGCTCTTACTGGTGCAATGTGCAATTAATGAAGATTGGCCACCAGACTGGTCCAATTTAGCCATTAAACCTCCCACACTAAAATGACAGGTCAATCTTCATTAATTGCACATTGCACCAGTAAGAGCAGAGTGTGAAGGTTCAATTAGCAGGGTAAGAGCACAGTTTTGCTCAAAATATTGCAATGCACACAACATTATGGGTGACATACCAGAGTTCAAAAGAGGACAAATTGTTGGTGCACATCTTGCTGGCACATCTGTGACCAAGACAGCAAGTCTTTGTGATGTATCAAGAGCCACGGTATCCAGGGTAATGTCAGCATACCACCAAGAAGGACAAAACACATCCAACAGGATTAACTGTGGACGCAAGAGGGAGCTGTCTGAAAGGGATGTTCGGGTGCTAACCCGGATTGTATCCAAAAAACATAAAACCACGGCTGCCCAAATCACGGCAGAATTAAATGTGCACCTCAACTCTCCTGTTTCCACCAGAACTGTCCGTCGGGAGCTCCACAGGGTCAATATACACGGCCGGACTGCTATAGCCAAACCTTTGGTCACTCGTGCCAATGCCAAAGGTCGGTTTCAATGGTGCAAGGAGCGCAAATCTTGGGCTGTGGACAATGTAAAACATGTATTGTTCTCTGATGAGTCCACCTTTACTGTTTTCCCCACATCCGGGAGAGTTACGGTGTGGAGAAGCCCCAAAGAAGCGTACCACCCAGACTGTTGCATGCCCAGAGTGAAGCATGGGGGTGGATCAGTGATGGTTTGGGCTGCCATATCATGGCATTCCCTTGGCCCAATACTTGTGCTAGATGGGCGCGTCACTGCCAAGGACTACCGAACCATTCTGGAGGACCATGTGCATCCAGTGGTTCAAACATTGTATCCTGAAGGCGTTGCCGTGTATCAGGATGACAATGCACCAATACACACAGCAAGACTGGTGAAAGATTGGTTTGATGAACATGAAAGTGAAGTTGAACATCTCCCATGGCCTGCACAGTCACCAGATCTAAATATTATTGAGCCACTTTGGGGTGTTTTGGAGAAGCGAGTCAGGAAACGTTTTCCTCCACCAGCATTACGTAGTGACCTGGCCACTATCCTGCAAGAAGAATGGCTTAAAATCCCTCTAACCACTGTGCAGGACTTGTATATGTCATTTCCAAGACGAATTGACGCTGTATTGGCCGCAAAAGCAGGCCCTACACCATACTAATAAATTATTGTGGTCTAAAACCAGGTGTTTCAGTTTCATTGTCCAACCCCTGTATATATATATTGTGGCGCCGGCGAGTAGGAAGCGATCTGCCTTTGGCAGTTCACTCAGTGGTTTTGGGACAGACACCCATTCATACACACAAACCTTCATACAACAAACAAACATAAAAACTACTTATCCAGCCCTTACCGCAGCCACCCTACTACCAACACCGGGATACACGGCTACGGTGAGCTTAGACACCACTGCTGCAAGGCTTTCTGGGTAAAGCCTGTGCTGGGCCCCTAGTGGCGACGCTACAATATATATATACGTAGGCCTATATACTGTTTATAACGGCTCCCAGAGGCGTGACTCGGTTCCTTTCGTTTATTTTAAAGAGCCGTTCAATAGAATCGGATCGTTCTATAACTACTACTACTATTACTACTACTATTATTAGAAATGTGGGTCTGAGTCTGGGCTGCAGTGCCTCTCAAACTTAGTTTCACTTCTCAAGTTCAAAAATACATCTAACGCACGTTTTCCCCCACAATTACCCAATAACGGGTAAATAATCTACTTTATTATTCGGATCGAATAAATAAATAAATAAATAAATGTTCAAAAAAGTTATTAATAATTGTATTATTATGATTATATGTACATGTTTTATTTATTTTAACCTTGTATTCATTCGTGCAACGAAAAGACAAAATGGGTGGTATTTATGTGGGACTAAGGTCTATCACACTAAACAAAATAAATCAAGTATGAAACATCTTAGACAATATTTCACAATTATTACATAATGGTCTTCTCGAAATAAATGAACTGAATTAGATTTTTAAGCGATTGTGATATTCGATGTGTGTTCAGTCACAGTTACTGTTAGTCACTGGTTCAGTAAATGGCGCTGCCTCAGGTCTCAGCTTGTCTGTTTGCACGTCTCTATTGCCACTGTGATTCGTTACTGTAGACACACCTGTACCTGTCTCTTGTCCTGTGTGCGTTTCCCGAACAACGACGGAGGCTAGGGCTGCCAACTTTCAGAATTAATAAGGAACACCCTGGGCTGGCGGGTTGGCCGTCAGAAACATTATTAAAATGCTTTATTCAGGCTGTTTAACATATATTATTTTCATTCTTTATAATAATACATCAGAACCATATTTTAGACAAAATAACATGCATAAAGAACATCATGTAACATTTTTTTCTCAATAGTGCAAATAGATTCGAACCTAGGGCAGAAAAATATGTTTTGACCACTAATTCTGTAATAAAACTGATTTTGTGACCGATTTTGCCCTAATAAATTGTAGTACTGCCCGCATTTGCACCTTGCTTCTTTTGCAGCCAATGCAATATAATAATGAAATATTACGTTTAGGTAATGTCAACCCATTAGTTGTCATATTGGTCACAATTGTTAAAAAATATGTGGCATTAGGCTGGTAATAATATATTTTGTAATTAAAAATTGGCCTACTTATACCCAAAACGAATCTAAAGCAGTGCAATAATTTCTCTGAAAAAAAGGTATTTTCTATTACTTTAATATATTGTATTATATATTTCATATATTGTACTATATTACATTAATATATTGGTTTTTAAGTCTTATATAAAGACGAAAGATCTTCACGACCAAACAGGCCAAAATGTACGCTAAATTGAATATGAGCAATTAATATAAATTGATAAAAAAAAACTCGGGATCAAACGGTGTGTTTCATTACAGTACAGCCTAATTCTTCTCAGGTCACAAATCACAATTTCATATTTAATTTTTAAACACATGCTTAGATCAGTATTACCAAAGTGTAAATGATCACAGTCGCTTAAAAACCTGATATCCTGCTTTGTTTTGGCATAAGAAATGAATGCGGAATAAATGGGCCCCCCTCAACAAATTTCACACACACACACACACACACACACACACACACACACACTTTATTTTTTTTTCTACATTGAACACATTCAAACTATGAAGGAACACATATGGAATTATGTAGTGAACAAAAAAAGTGTTAAACAAACCAGAATATGTTTTATATTTTGCCAACTCTACCTCTGCACAACACAACTGATGGTCTCAAACGCATTAAGAAAGCAAGAAATTCCAGAAATGAACTTTTGACAAGGCACACACGTTAATTAAAAAGCATTCCAGGTGGCTACCTCATGAGGCTGACTGAGCAAATGCCAAGAGTGTGCAAAGCTGTAATCAAAGCAAAAGATGGCTACTTTGAAGAATCTAAAATATAAAACATTTGTTTTGCTTGTTTGTTTAAAATTTTTTTGTTTACTACATAATTCCATATGTGTTCCTTCATAGTTTGGTGGATTTCGTCAGTATTAATGTACAGTGTAGAAAAACCACAGGAATGAGAAGGTGTGTATATACAGTGTATCACGAAAGTGAGTACACCCCTCACATTTCTGCAAATATTTCATTATATCTTTTCATGGGACAACACTATAGACATGAAACTTGGATATAACTAAGAGTAGTCAGTGTACAACTTGTATAGCAGTGTAGATTTACTGTCTTCTGAAAATAACTCAACACACAGCCATTAATGTCTAAATAGCTGGCAACATAAGTGAGTACACCCCACAGTGAACATGTCCAAATTGTGCCTAAAGTGTCAATATTTTGTGTGACCACCATTATTATCACTGCCTTAACCCTCCTGGGCATGGAATTCACCAGAGCTGCACAGGTTGCTACTGGAATCCTCTTCCACTCCTCCGTGATGACATCACGGAGCTGGTGGATGTTAGACACCTTAAACTCCTCCACCTTCCACTTGAGGATGCGCCACAGGTGCTCAATTGGGTTTAGTCCATCACCTTTACCTTCAGCTTCCTCAGCAAGGCAGTTGTCATCTTGGAGGTTGTGTTTGGGGTCGTTATCCTGTTGGAAAACTGCCATGAGGCCCAGTTTTCGAAGGGAGGGGATCATGCTCTGTTTCAGAATGTCACAGTACATGTTGGAATTCATGTTTCCCTCAATGAACTGCAGCTCCCCAGTGCCAGCAACACTCATGCAGCCCAAGACCATGATGCTACCACCACCATGCTTGACTGTAGGCAAGATACAGTTGTCTTGGTACTTCTCACCAGGGCGCCGCCACACATGCTGGACACCATCTGAGCCAAACAAGTTTATCTTGGTCTCGTCAGACCACAGGGCATTCCAGTAATCCATGTTCTTGGACTGCTTGTCTTCAGCAAACTGTTTGCTGGCTTTCTTGTGCGTCAGCTTCCTTCTGGGATGACGACCATGCAGACCGAGTTGATGCAGTGTGCGGCGTATGGTCTGAGCACTGACAGGCTGACCTCCCACGTCTTCAACCTCTGCAGCAATGCTGGCAGCACTCATGTGTCTATTTTTTAAAGCCAACCTCTGGATATGACGCCGAACACGTGGACTCAACTTCTTTGGTCGACCCTGGCGAAGCCTGTTCCGAGTGGAACCTGTCCTGGAAAACCGCTGTATGACCTTGGCCACCATGCTGTAGCTCAGTTTCAGGGTGTTAGCAATCTTCTTATAGCCCAGGCCATCTTTGTGGAGAGCAACAATTATATTTCTCACATCCTCAGAGAGTTCTTTGCCATGAGGTGCCATGTTGAATATCCAGTGGCCAGTATGAGAGAATTGTACCCAAAACACCAAATTTAACAGCCCTGCTCCCCATTTACACCTGGGACCTTGACACATGACACCAGGGAGGGACAACGACACATTTGGGCACAATTTGGACATGTTCACTGTGGGGTGTACTCACTTATGTTGCCAGCCATTTAGACATTAATGGCTGTGTGTTGAGTTATTTTCAGAAGACAGTAAATCTACACTGCTATACAAGCTGTACACTGACTACTCTAAGTTATATCCAAGTTTCATGTCTATAGTGTTGTCCCATGAAAAGATATAATGAAATATTTGCAGAAATGTGAGGGGTGTACTCACTTTCATGATACACTGTATATATATTCCCAGAATCCCTTGTTGTGCACACACTGTATATTTTGATTACATGTATTCTAACTCTTTTAATTTTAATTCTAATTCTAATTCTTATTTTAATTACTAAAAGACATTTAGTAATGTCCCCCATTTAGTAATCCCCCCCACCCCCGTAGTTACGACACTGGCTTGCACATAATGAAACTTGAACTCTACATAAGCAAATGAATGTGTGGGGACTACACCCCCATTTGGCACTTTCACTTTTAGAAATTGCTAACAAGCTACTTGTAAGCTTACACAAGTAAAATGGATAACACGTGTGATTTATGGCACATTAGGGTGAGTTTTTAAAGTGTTTTGTTGCTTTGTCAATGAGGGGTTCAGATCACTGTCTTTCTGTACTGAAGGGGTAAATCTTGTGAGATCATACGAGGAAGTTGGTTAACCTTCAGGTGATTCTTATATACTATAAAGACATGAAATGCTCTGCACGTTCTTACTCTTTAAGGTTTTAAAATGCGATCTGCACTATATTAGTATTATGATGTGTTTAAGTCAAGATGTAATCACCATGATCATATATAAGGAACCAAATAGGCTTCCGTCTTTACTTTCGTTTTTATTTGAAAAAACGCGGTTAAATTCATTAGCCATTTAAAACAAATCCAATAAACCGCATAAATTGTGGACACACTGTTAAAACGCGTAATATTCCAGAAAGTGTAATAAACTCTGCATGTTTAACCATTTATTATTTTACGAAAACGAACTATTTTTGAATTTCGTATTTGGACATAGTCTGCAAGCTCCTCAAACACTTACTTTTCATCTATTCTACTTTTTACAAGCGGAGCAAAAATTTATGAACTGTTACGAAATGATAGAAAAGAGATCGATACAGTGGCAGCTGATAAAATGAGTTGTAAGCGCCCCTACGACCCATGTTTGATCCGGTGAGACGTTTTTCGATTTGATTTTCACCTCCCAATCCCTATCTAAGGAGTCGTTTGTGTGTGTGTGTGTGTGTGTGTGTGTGTGTGTGTGTGTGTGTGTATATAGGACAAGTGGATATATCTCACAATAGTTTAGGGATGTGTAATGTGTCATTTTAGTACAGACCATCTCATAAAACGTTTTCAAACTGTATAACTACTGAAGTTGGCATTAATTGTGGATTCTGTAGACCAGCCTTCTTTTCATCACCAACAAATACCAAACAACAATCACACTGCAAATCTAATAACTCAAAACAAGTCAAGGTTACAGGTGCTGTGGCTTTCACTAAATGACCCAAAGAAAACCTTCAAGATGTAAGACAAAACTTTGCCATTCTTTGACATCAAACATCAAACTCCAAACATGTTAAACTTTTAAAGTCACCCTTCCCTCCCTACTCTATACCTAGATTACAGCTCCTTTATTTTAGCACCAGTTTATTTTCCATCGCAGAATTCACTGCAGCACTTTCCCAGAAGCAATTTTTTAGCGTTTTTTTTTACTCAGTAACGGATGTTATTTAAAATGTAGCAAATTACAATTCTTAATACAAGACATATAGTAAAAGTAAAATTACTGGTTGTAAAATCTACAAGTACACAAAAAAACTACTCAATTACAAGTCAAAATATTATGATAATAAAGTCGACATATTATGAGAATAAAGTCGACATTATTTCGAGATTAAAGTCGAAATAATTACAAGAATAAAGTCGAAATTATATGGCCAAAGAGAAGAGAGTGTGCAGCCTCGTAGTCTTGCCAGTGTAGAGAAGCTCGGGTCTCTGATGGCAGCTTATAATGTTATAGTGTTATTGTGGTTATCCAATAACCCGCCATTATTTTGGGGTGGCTGTTTGAACTGTACGCTTCCATCCACAAGACATGAGGACTAAACCTATCAATGCAATCATTTATAGTGATGCCATACGATACGACTCGTAGTTTATGGAGTTCATAAGCAGGGGCGGAGCCACCCACCAACTTTTTTGCGGCACCATTTCTGTACGCAGGTGTTCCCACAGGGACGCAATTCAACAGCGCACCTGCACCAACGTCAACCACCAACACAACGGGCTCTGCGCGTTCCAGTGTTGCCATATTGCGCGGTTTTCCGCTAATTGGGCGGATTTTGTTGGAAAACAATTTAAAATGCTATTTAAAATAAAATATTCAGTTTTAAGAAGCCCCAGCATTGTAGAAGGCTATTAAAAGTAAAGTCAACTTTCAATGCTGATTTGGCTAAATAATGTTGGTCGGTCTGTGTCATATTCTTGAAGGAAAATTAAAATTTGTTTTCCATGCATTCTTTCTAGCACGTGAAGTACTGCTGACGACGCCTACACCGAGCGCACCATAATAACAAGGTACACCGAGCGTCAGTTCTTCTAAAATAAACCCAGTTTATTGCAAAGCCGTTTTATTGCCCTTATACTAATAACAAACTGGTGCTGATGTGCAGGTATTTGGGGATTTCTTTATTTGTGAAACCGATATGAAAGTATAACAAATCATGAACATCCCTCATTTAACACAAGGAGGTTGCTATGGCCATAATATTTCGACTTTAATTTCGTAATTATTTTTGACTTTAATCTCATAATTATTTCGACTTTAATCTCATAATTATTTTGACTTTATTCTCAATTTTCTCAAATATTTTTTTAAGGTGGCCTTAATACGCCGAAAGAGCTGTTCGTGCTTCTATTTTTTAACTCAAGCAACAATAATCACGTGTCAATAATTAAACTTTAGATGCGTAATTACAAAATATGTTCGAGCAAGTTCCGAATTGATATGAACATATATACATACATACATATATATATATACAACTAAGTGTCAAACAGAAAAAAATGGGGTATATTGTTTATTCAGTCAACATTAAACACCACTGAATGTTCACATGACCTGTTATTTAAAAGTACATTCAGTAAAACCTAAAATTTCCACAACGGACTAACCTTTAAAGCAATTGCACAATTCAAAAACCACTTCAGTGCATGCAGACACTCGATGTTCGGGGCTGGACTGGAAGAGACAACCACGTGAAAACCAGGGAACTTGTAAAACGTATTACGGACACTAATAGACTAATGGTTTTTTTAGGACTAATGTTGCTGTACGGTACCCAACCCCCATCCCCCTTACCTGATAGAACACGCAGACTTTCTCTTTTTTTTCTATTTCTATATTAAATAGAAACAATTTTTTAAAAATGTATAACAACAAAAAACTGACACTGTTGAAATTAATTTTTGTTTAAGTTTTTAAATGCAGTCTACAAAGGTAATAAGAACGTTTAGCCCAGAATAGATGATTAAAAAATCAACAGTTAGCTTTGTAATGTGGGTTCTTTGTCATTTTGATAATTCAGTTTTTTAACATCTTATAGTTGTATTTTGCATAAAACGGTTTTTCTGTGGGATTTATATTTAGATACATATAACATACAAAAACATGATCTTTTTAAACAAATTAAAACATAACGCAGGGGAAATATTTTTTAAAATGTAATTAATATAAATATAAAACAATCATAAAGATTTCCCCGACATTTCATTGCATGTGCATGTAATAGATCATTAAACAAATAGATTTCATAAATTAATAATCATTGAGCTAAATGACCAGAGCCGAATTTTAATTTTTTTAAACAAAAACACTGTTTTCTAATTCAAAACAGTAACAGGGTTGAAACTGCCACACGATTAAAATTTTTAATCGCGATTAATTGACTACAAAAATAACTAAGCAAAATCGTAATATTTATGCACATTTGTTTATTGCAAGAACATGTTTACCAATTTAAAAAATATATAAAATTATGATAAAATTATAACATCTAAATTATTTTTTAGAAAGCCAGCCAATGCCTACAATACAGAGTTGTTAACAGCTACCCATCATTCAGCCAGTTATTTAAAATGACAAGTCTTCACATTGTCTGGTAAAAGTGAGTGAGGATATTTTCCTGTTCGTAACTCTGCCACTGAAAACAGGCGCTCAGGATAGAACCATTTAGAACCATTTCTAGATGCAACATGTATAATAAAGCAATAAGCCACGAGAGACCGTGCGTTACTGCGATTTTATCAAGGGGAAGGATGTTTTGGCACGAAGCGAAGCGGAGTCTCCAATAACGGCGGTCAACATAAAATATAATAAAATACAACAATGTTCAATTTACAAAAACACTTACAAAAAGCATTCTTCCACGAAATCAGGTAGTCCGTTAGCAGTGTTGCTAGGCAACATGATGGCGAACATAACATTCGCAATAAACATTCCTCCACAAACACTATTACACGATTTCTTGGACGAAACACCCACTTGATGATTAGGATTACTGTTTATATTAATCTGGATATTTCCATGTATAGTACATGACTTAAAATAGTGTTCAACCAAGTTTGTACTTTTTCTTTTCAGTGGCGTATTAATATGGAATAATGTGAGGTGGTCATAGGTGTGCGTATATCAGGGATTTTACAACGGCTTTGAACGCGGCTCAGCCAATCAGATTTTAGGACCGGAACTATCCGTTTTATAACGTCATGTAGACCCGCGATCTATTTAACACCAGTGTTTGTAATGTTCCCACGACGTGTACAGTTCATGTGCTTTCCATCCAAATTAGACGCGTATCCGTGCGCGCAGATGCCTGACGAGACAAATATGTGCTCTGACCAAAGATGATATTAAAGCGTCAATTAATAACTTTAAAATAATAGAAAAACTTTAAAATAATATTATTTAAAATACCCCTATATTTCGCAATATGTATGAGTCATTTGTAACTCACACGCAAACTGTAAAAAGACCCGTGTTATCTTGTGCAGTGTAAACACAATGTTACTGTTTGTTTTAAAGCAGCTCAAATTACCACAGTGATGTATGTTTAAAGAGGCACAAATATAACTCAATAGAAATGTTTGATTAAAGATTTTAATCTCGATCAATTTTATTTTATACCTGAGTAATTCAGATTTTACAACAAGGCTTGGGTTCATAATCACAATCCAGTTAGCACTGATAATAAAACGTTGTGTAAACATTGTGACTTTAATGAGTAATTCCACAACACTGGAAAGTAACAGCTGTACTACGCGTTGTAAAACTGATAGGTCATATTCGTCATATTCGTTACTCGTTACTCGTGTTTACACATTAATGTTTGCTCAAAACTGAATGGTTGCATTAATCTAATTATTGTGTTCAAAACTATGAATGTAAACGCAGTGTAGTTATTTGCAGACTCGGATTACATGCTCACCCCTGCATGTTCAAACACATGACCGATTGGAAAATTGACCGATTGGAAAATTATCTAACAAAATATATTGCTTTGTCTCTAGCTGTACTAAATAAATCACAGCTTAGTTGACGTACACATAGGAATAGAATCGAATAGAATCCTTATTGTCACTATACACCCAGGTACAGTGACATTTTGTATGGCATCTCTCCAACACAAGTAGTTCATAGCAGGCTTCTTACATGAGGCTTCTTGCCTGAGTCAACACCTTTTAACTTAAATCAATGTTTTTTTTTGTAGGTCAATAACTATATGAATCTGTGGTTAAAGCAAGAAAAGCAGAACATCTACAGCGCACACTTACAATTAAGATCTAAACGCACACATTTATTTTACATAAAACTTCGCATATTCTTGTTTTTTTAAAACCTTCCCGCAATCACAAAACAATTCATGCTTTCTAAGAATCTCTCGAGATTTCAATGCTTAAAAAAATTAAAATAGTCTTTATTAAAAGTGTTTTGAATACAATTTGAATACAATTTATCTTTGTGAAAATATTTTCACAAATTGTTAATAATACACGGGTGTGTCAAAATGCAGCCGAGGGGTCAGAACCCATGGAAACCAGAGTCTTGACATTATTAAAATAACCTGTCGATATATATACACATTTATATACAGGTATATATATATATATATATATATATATATATATATATATATATATATACACAGGTATATATATATATATATATATATATATATATATATATATATATATATATATATATATATATATATACAGTGTATCACAAAAGTGAGTACACCCCTCACATTTCTGCAGATATTTAAGTATATCTTTTCATGGGACAACACTGACAAAATGACACTTTGACACAATGAAAAGTAGTCTGTGTGCAGCTTATATAACAGTGTAAATTTATTCTTCCCTCAAAATAACTCAATATACAGCCATTAATGTCTAAACCACCGGCAACAAAAGTGAGTACACCCCTTAGTGAAAGTTCCTGAAGTGTCAATATTTTGTGTGGCCACCATTATTTCCCAGAACTGCCTTAACTCTCCTGGGCATGGAGTTTACCAGAGCTTCACAGGTTGCCACTGGAATGCTTTTCCACTCCTCCATGACGACATCACGGAGCTGGCGGATATTCGAGACTTTGCGCTCCTCCACCTTCCGCTTGAGGATGCCCCAAAGATGTTCTATTGGGTTTAGGTCTGGAGACATGCTTGGCCAGTCCATCACCTTTACCCTCAGCCTCTTCAATAAAGCAGTGGTCGTCTTAGAGGTGTGTTTGGGGTCATTATCATGCTGGAACACTGCCCTGCGACCCAGTTTCCGGAGGGAAGGGATCATGCTCTGCTTCAGTATTTCACAGTACATATTGGAGTTCATGTGTCCTTCAATGAAATGTAACTCCCCAACACCTGCTGCACTCATGCAGCCCCAGACCATGGCATTCCCACCACCATGCTTGACTGTAGGCATGACACACTTATCTTTGTACTCCCCACCTGATTGCCGCCACACATGCTTGAGACCATCTGAACCAAACAAATTAATCTTGGTCTCATCAGACCATAGGACATGGTTCCAGTAATCCATGTCCTTTGTTGCCTTGTCTTCAGCAAACTGTTTGCAGGCTTTCTTGTGTAGAGACTTCAGAAGAGGCTTCCTTCTGGGGTGACAGCCATGGAGACCAATTTGATGTAGTGTGCGGCGTATGGTCTGAGCACTGACAGGCTGACCCCCCACCTTTTCAATCTCTGCAGCAATGCTGACAGCACTCCTGCGCCTATCTTTCAAAGACAGCAGCTGGATGTGACGCTGAGCATGTGCACTCAGCTTCTTTGGACGACCAACGTGAGGTCTGTTCTGAGTGGACCCTGCTCTTTTAAAACGCTGGATGATCTTGGCCACTGTGCTGCAGCTCAGTTTCAGGGTGTTGGCAATCTTCTTGTAGCCTTGGCCATCTTCATGTAGCGCAAAAATTCGTCTTTTAAGATCCTCAGAGAGTTCTTTGCCATGAGGTGCCATGTTGGAACTTTCAGTGACCAGTATGAGAGAGTGTGAGAGCTGTACTACTAAATTGAACAAACCTGCTCCCTATGCACACCTGAGACCTAGTAACACTAACAAATCACATGACATTTTGGAGGGAAAATGATAAGCAGTGCTCAATTTGGACATTTAGGGGTGTAGTCTCTTAGGGGTGTACTCACTTTTGTTGCCGGTGGTTTAGACATTAATGGCTGTATATTGAGTTATTTTGAGGGAAGAATAAATTTACACTGTTATATAAGCTGCACACAGACTACTTTTTATTGTGTCAAAGTGTCATTTTGTCAGTGTTGTCCCATGAAAAGATATACTTAAATATCTGCAGAAATGTGAGGGGTGTACTCACTTTTGTGATACACTGTATATATATATAAATACACTCCAAGTATACAGTATATGGTACAGATTAAATATAGATTAAATATTAAGTAGTACAATTAATTCGTCACTTTATTATTTTACTATTTAATATATATTAAATCTGTACCATATACTGTATGCTTGGAACTGCACCTTCCTGCATTTTTAATTCCATTCGTTTATTTACACTCAATCCATCCTCATCATTAATAACTGCTCTGTAGTTATGCAATATATGTAAAACTCAGGTTGCCTTCAATCTTGGTTTTGTATGTGCTGTTTTTTCGAATTTATATTGTTGAACTTTTATTTTTATAGTGAGTATTTGATGTATCGTGCTACTGGGACCTTAATTTCTTTCGGGATCAATAAAGTATCCATCCATCCATCTATCTATCTATCTATGAGAAGGGAATTAAACACCCTAAAATGTTGAATGTGCTAAAGAAACAGGTGCACAGAGATGACCTCTAAACTCACAGATATTGCGGGGATTTGGGGAATCGAAAACATCTCTAAATATACTATAATTAAAACAAAAACCTAGCATATTAAAATGTGATCGCATCTGCCATTACGCGTTTTTCATTTTATGCATGCCTGTGCAAAACATAGGTCAAAACATGCTGCTCTGTAATTGTAATATTTCGCACTGCAAACACTTTCAGGTGAAATAAACATTCAAGTAATCAGATAAAACTCACAAAATAAAACTTACCGGCTTGGATGAAACATTTAAGAAGCCTGAAAAGCCCAACAGCCATTTCTTCTGCGTGAGAGTGCAGCAGTGAACGGCGCGCACTTAATCACGGAAGGAGAGGAGAGAGTACACGCGAGGAGGAAGAGGGAGGACACGGCGCACACACCCAAACGCGCTGCTTTTAAGGGGCTTTTTGTGGGGTAATCCTGCCTGTTATATACATAGCATTTCAACAACCGCTAGAAACACTAACGGATACTATAACATCACATATATTGTGTATGTTTGTTAATTATTTACACAGCAATATATTGAAGGAGAAGGGACGTGTATTGTGATTACAGTCTGGTTTTATTAATCCAGGAATTTTAGGCTGCCAAAAAGTCAAAGTACCCACACTGCACATATATAGAATACTACAAGAATACTACATGAACTTACTAATATGGAGGGGCGGCAAGGTGGCTCAGTGGGTAGCACTGTGGTCTCACAGCCAGAGACGATTTGACCTGCCTGTTGGCCCAGGGGCTACAGCTGCTTGTGGGCCCCCACGTATAGTTTTCATAAAATCAGTACACAACGCAAGACAAGTTCAGTGGCAGCTTCAGTGGCAGCTCATGGGCCCCAGTACATATATACAGTGTATCACAAAAGTGAGTACACCCCTCACATTTCTGCAGATATTTAAGTATATCTTTTCATGGGACAACACTGACAAAATGACACTTTGACACAATGAAAAGTAGTCTGTGTGCAGCTTATATAACAGTGTAAATTTATTCTTCCCTCAAAATAACTCAATATACAGCCATTAATGTCTAAACCACCGGCAACAAAAGTGAGTACACCCCTTAGTGAAAGTTCCTGAAGTGTCAATATTTTGTGTGGCCACCATTATTTCCCAGAACTGCCTTAACTCTCCTGGGCATGGAGTTTACCAGAGCTTCACAGGTTGCCACTGGAATGCTTTTCCACTCCTCCATGACGACATCACGGAGCTGGCGGATATTCGAGACTTTGCGCTCCTCCACCTTCCGCTTGAGGATGCCCCAAAGATGTTCTATTGGGTTTAGGTCTGGAGACATGCTTGGCCAGTCCATCACCTTTACCCTCAGCCTCTTCAATAAAGCAGTGGTCGTCTTAGAGGTGTGTTTGGGGTCATTATCATGCTGGAACACTGCCCTGCGACCCAGTTTCCGGAGGGAGGGGATCATGCTCTGCTTCAGTATTTCACAGTACATATTGGAGTTCATGTGTCCCTCAATGAAATGTAACTCCCCAACACCTGCTGCACTCATGCAGCCCCAGACCATGGCATTCCCACCACCATGCTTGACTGTAGGCATGACACACTTATCTTTGTACTCCTCACCTGATTGCCGCCACACATGCTTGAGACCATCTGAACCAAACAAATTAATCTTGGTCTCATCAGACCATAGGACATGGTTCCAGTAAACCATGTCCTTTGTTGACATGTCTTCAGCAAACTGTTTGCGGGCTTTCTTGTGTAGAGACTTCAGAAGAGGCTTCCTTCTGGGGTGACAGCCATGCAGACCAATTTGATGTAGTGTGCGGCGTATGGTCTGAGCACTGACAGGCTGACCCCCCACCTTTTCAATCTCTGCAGCAATGCTGACAGCACTCCTGCGCCTATCTTTCAAAGACAGCAGTTGGATGTGACGCTGAGCACGTGCACTCAGCTTCTTTGGACGACCAACGCGAGGTCTGTTCTGAGTGGACCCTGCTCTTTTAAAACGCTGGATGATCTTGGCCACTGTGCTGCAGCTCAGTTTCAGGGTGTTGGCAATCTTCTTGTAGCCTTGGCCATCTTCATGTAGCGCAACAATTCGTCTTTTAAGATCCTCAGAGAGTTCTTTGCCATGAGGTGCCATGTTGGAACTTTCAGTGACCAGTATGAGAGAGTGTGAGAGCTGTACTACTAAATTGAACACACCTGCTCCCTATGCACACCTGAGACCTAGTAACACTAACAAGTCACATGACATTTTGGAGGGAAAATGACAAGCAGTGCTCAATTTGGACATTTAGGGGTGTAGTCTCTTAGGGGTGTACTCACTTTTGTTGCCGGTGGTTTAGACATTAATGGCTGTATATTGAGTTATTTTGAGGGAAGAATAAATGTACACTGTTATATAAGCTGCACACAGACTACTTTTCATTGTGTCAAAGTGTCATTTTGTCAGTGTTGTCCCATGAAAAGATATACTTAAATATCTGCAGAAATGTGAGGGGTGTACTCACTTTTGTGATACACTGTATATGTTCAGTGGCAGCTCATGGGCCCCAGTACATACTGTATATATACTTTATATATACAGGGTGGGCCATTTATATGGATACACCTAAATAAAATGGGAATGGTTGGTGATATTAACTTCCTGTTTGTGGCACATTAGTATATGGGAGGGGGAAAACTTTTCAAGATGGGTGGTGACCATGGCGGCCATTTTGAAGTCGGCCATTTTGGATCCAACTTTAGTTTTTTCAATGGGAAGAGGGTCATGTGACACATCAAACTTATTGAGAATTTCACAAGAAAAACAATGTTGTGCTTGGTTTTAACGTAACTTTATTCTTTTATGAGTTATTTACAAGTTTCTGACCACTTATAAAATGTGTTCAAAGTGCTGCCCATTGTGTTGGATTGTCAATGCAACCCTCTTCTCCCACTCTTCATACACTGATAGCAACACCGCAGAAGAAATGCTAGCACAGGCTTCCAGTATCCGTAGTTTCAGGTGCTGCACATCTCGTATCTTCACAGCATAGACAATTGCCTTCAGATGACCCAAAAGATAAAAGTCTAAGGGGGTCAGATCGGGAGACCTTGGGGGCCATTCAACTGGCCCACGACGACCAATCCACTTTCCAGGAAACTGTTCATCTAGGAATGCTCGGACCGGACACCCATAATGTGGTGGTGCACCATCTTGCTGGAAAAACTCAGGGAACGTGCCAGCTTCAGTGCATAAAAAGGGAAACACATCATCATGTAGCAATTTCAAATATCCAGTGGCCTTGAGGTTTCCATTGATGAAGAATGGCCCCACTATCTTTGTACCCCATATACCACACCATACCATCAATTTTTGTGTTCCAACAGTCTTGGAGGGATCTATCCAATGTGGGTTAGTGTCAGACCAATAGCGGTGGTTTTGTTTGTTAACTTCACCATTCACATAAAAGTTTGCCTCATTACTGAACAAAATGTTCTGTGTAAACTGAGGGTTCTGTTCCAATTTCCAATCATGCGTCCACACATTGGCAAATCCAACACTGAACCAGTTTCACGAAACTTGGCAAGCAGTTTGCTAACTGTAGCATGGGAGATGGGTGGTCTCGTAGGGTGTCTTGGATTGAAATCTGCTGCAATGACCCGGGTACTGCGTTCACCAGACATCAACACAATTTCTATCCGCTCCTCACGTGTTAACCTCTGCGACATGTCAATGGCTGTAAACAAAGAGAAGCTTGTAAATAACTCATGAAAGAATAAAGTTACGTTAAAACCAAGCACATCATTGTTTTTCTTGTGAAATTCTCAATAAGTTTGATGTGTCACATGACCCTCTTCCCATTGAAAAAACTAAAGTTGGATCCAAAATGGCCGACTTCAAAATAGCCGCCATGGTCACCACCCATCTTGAAAAGTTTTCCCCCTCCCATATACTAATGTGCCACAAACAGGAAGTTAATATCACCAACCATTCCCATTTTATTTAGGTGTATCCATATAAATGGCCCACCCTATATATATAAAAGGGTCCCACTCCGGCCCTGGCACTCACTGTGTAGTGTGATTACATGCATTCTGATATTTTATTGTCTTTAAGTTATTTTTATATTTTACTTTACGAAAACAGTATGTGTTCCAATCATACAGTCATGGAGGAACTGTTGCAGAATTAACCAACATTTTAAAATCCCACTCATACACACAAAGAACAATGAAAAACACTGGTAGCTTTGCAAGGTAGTTCGTTAACAGTGTTGCTAGGCAACATGAGGGCAAACATAACATTCACTTTTTCTTTTCAGTGGCGTATTAATATGGAATGAGGTGATGTGGTCATAGGTGTGCGTTTATCAGGGATTTTACAATGGCTTTGAACGCGGCTCAGCCAATCAGATTTTAGGACCGGAACTATCCGTTTTATAAGACCATTTTTGGAATAGTCAGGTATAAATAAACAAGAAACCATATCACTACTTTTTAAACTTTGCTGGTGTGTGGCCTAGGCCAAGGACCACAGCAGATCCATGCAAAACCTTCAAGTACCAAACAAGTTCTTTTAAATATGAGCACCACACACAGCATTTGTGCAATGTAGGTGACTATGCGATCAATACTTGATTTCAGTAAGACGGAGAAACCTTTTTAGCATTATAATTTTGGTTCTCCCTCTGTGCAGAAATACACTGACCAGGCATAACATAATAAGCAATGAGGAGTGAAGTGAATAACACTGATTATCTCTTCATCACAGCACCTGTTAGTGGGTGGGATATATTAGGCAGCAAGTGAACATTTTTTCCTCAAAGTTGATGTGTTAGAAGCAGGGAAAATGGGTGAGTGTAAGAACTTGATTGAGTTTGACAAGGACCAAATTGTGATGCTAGACGTCAGAGCTAGGTCAGAGCTAGGTCAGAGCATCTCCAAAACTGCAGCTTTTGTGGGGTGTTCCCGGTCTGCAGTGGTCAGTATCTATCAAAAGTGGTCCAAGGAAAGGCCGCTCAGGTGGCACAGCAGTAAAAACACACGCTGGAACCAGAGCTGGAATCTCGAATACATCGTATCTGCTAGGCTGAGCAGGCACATGAACAACAATTGGCCTGTTGTTCAGATCTGGGTGAGATTTAGTCGGAGTGGGTCTTTCTCTCATAACTAATGCAGTTACGACCTCTGCTGGCTGATTGATGGCACCTGCACAGAGATGAGAAAAAAGTGCTCTTAGGGTGAGCTGCACCACACTTATCAAAGTGTAGGTGATAAGATGCATACGGCTGCTGCCCATGTGTCAGAGGGGGCATAGGTTAACTTCGTTCTCCACAATCAGAGCAGTAATCGGCATTGGTGGAGAGGAAGCATGATGGGCAATTGGACATGCTATAAAGGGAGGAAAAGGGGGAGAAAATGCATAAATAAAATAATTTTTAAAAAAGTGGTCCAAAGAAAAAACAGTGGTAAACCAGTAACAGGGGAATGGGTGGTGAAGGCTCATTGATGCACGTGGGGAGCGAAGGCTGGTCCATGTGGTCCGATCCAACAGACGAGCTACTGTAGCTCAAATTGCTGAAGAGGTTAATGCTGGTTCTAATAGAAAGGTGTCAGAATACACAGTGCAGCACAGTTGCTGAGCTGTTTTGGCAGCAAAAGGACAACACAATATTAGGAAGGTGGTCATAATGTTATGCAAAAACTGCCTTGTTCTTTCTTGTAGAGTTTTTTGACCCTTGCTTATATTTATGCCCAGCATTCTGGTGGCACCATGGTCTAATACGCTAGGGAGTGGGGTTGGGGTTTCTTTTTTTTGGTCGATGCATCAGCATAATGAACAAAGTATCTGTACTAATTATTGATGCAGGGCTTAAATGGGAATGTCAGTGTTATTACTTGTTCACACTGTATATCAAAAATTCTGTTTCATCTGGCAATCAGTCATAATGCCTCTACAATAAATAGTGACTAGCACCAAATGTCAACATGACGAATCTCAGACATTTAGGCAGTTTAGAGATCTAGACTGGACAGGTTCAGCAGCAGGCTCCTGGTTTGCTTGGCTGTAGTTTTGTCTTGTTTCCTTCCAAGATGCAATATACCTGTACATACAGAATTGCACATTAACATTTTTCACATCACCAAATGTTATTAATAAGGGCAAAACATTTAATAAATGACTAAGTAATAACATTGACTCTTACCGTTGAGGCCAGCCTTTTTTTATGCATACAATGATGCAAACACATACAGGAACACAGAGCACAAGAACTATGATGGCAACTATAA
Organism: Trichomycterus rosablanca; assembly: GCF_030014385.1. NCBI lineage: Eukaryota > Metazoa > Chordata > Actinopteri > Siluriformes > Trichomycteridae > Trichomycterus > Trichomycterus rosablanca. Next base: position 15,305,913 of record NC_085990.1, read on the forward strand.
CACCAACATGTAGATTGTTCTGGGAGGGGGGCCCTGAAGGAGAACAAAAAGACTTTAATTTCATTGCATTTGTCCAAGATAATAACATTTTTGTTTATTACTACATTTTAAATACTTTCCTTGTACTTTCCTCCCCCTACAGAATGGCACAACATATGACCAAAAGTTTATATACACACCTACTTAGTAAGTTCAGGCTTGTCAACTCATTCTTTCATTCATTTTTTTATCCACTTATCCAATTAGGGTCGCAGGACAGTGCTTAAGCCTATTCCAGCTTTTCAATGGGCACAAGGCACACAGTAACACCCTGGATGGGACGCCAGTCCATCGCAGAGCAGACACACACACCCACTTTATAGGGCAATTCAGTGTCTCCAATTAACTTGACTGCATGTTTTTGATCTGTGGGAGGAAACCGGAGCTTCCGGAGGAAACCCACACAGACACTGGGAGAACATGCAAACTCAGCACAGAAAGGACCTGGACCGCCCTGCCTGGGGATCGAACCCAGGACCTTCTTGCTGTGAGGCGACAGTGCTACTCACTAAGCCACCGGCTTGTCAACTCATTTATATAAAATTATTACAACTAATGGACAGAGTGTGTGTATGATGTGTGTAAATATATCATTCTGCCCTGCAATAGGTTTAAGCTCCCTGATGCCTGCAAGTCAGATAAAATCTCCCGTTATCTGATATACAATCTAGCGCACTGTGTAGGGAACATAAATCAATTGTCTAATATACTGTCTAGTGCACTATGTAGGGAACATAAATTCGTTGTCTGATATACAATTTAGTGCACTAAATTTCACTCCCTGAAATGAGTTTTTGCAACTTGGGATGTCTGAATGAACATGAACTTCATGCATGATTTGTATTTATCTTTAGCTGAATCTGTATTTGAGTACATTTTACACAACAGACAATTTTAGCTCACCAGTGGTTGTTGCATTCTTGGTACCATTTTTATCTTTAGCACGTGTATTTGCTGGACAGCTGTCTGTAAAGAAAAAAAAAACATGCACCTACAATGATAAGCTAAAACATTATAACCACCCCTGAAATTGTGAATGGCAGTGCCTTCCATGTAAAAATTGTGCGTTTCACCATCAAGGACATATTAAACATGGCGGATGGTAGTTACTTATAATACACGTGTTAAATGCAGCAGGTATTGGCATCACCAAGACCTGAGTGACTTTGATAAGGGCCAAATCATTATGGCCAGACAACTAGGTTAAAGTATCTCTAAAAGCAAAGGGAAACTCAAGGGCAGCCATGCTGGTATCTGGTATCAACAGATAAACTACAGTACTTTGGCACAAACAGCAGATAAAGTTTAATACTAGTAATGAGGTGAATGTGGCACGAGATACAGTGCATCGATTATTTCTGTGTATAGGGCTGCATAGTTGCAGGCTAGTCAAAGTGCCTGTGCTAACTCCCGTACATCATCAAAAGCACCTTCAATGGACATGTAGGCATTGCAGAACTAAAAATAGGAACAAGGGAATTTCTCCAAAATCATGTGGATGTCCGGGCACATGTGCACAGTTCATCCACAGAAGAGATGGTACCAGGAGGCATGCTAGGCTGATTCACCTTACAACATATAAAAGTGAAATGACTGCTGTAATGTCCTGGTACCACATACCACAGGACTTTCAGTTGTCTTGTGAAGTACATGTCTCAGCAGTTATGCCAGTACATTTGGTGGGTGGTTTAACAGGGGCAGTGGCAGCTCATCAATTTTGCTTCTGGGCTATTAGTCAGAAGGGTTCAAGCCCCACTGCGACCAAGTTGCCACCATTGAGCCCCTGAGCAAGGTCCTTAAACCTCAGTTGCTCTAAGTGTATTCAGTCATAATTGTAAGTTGCTTTGCATAAAATTATCTGGAAAGTGTGATATGCGTAAACAGGTATCCAAGTTGATGTTTGTGGCCAGTGGTAACTCAGTATCTCAAAACTATGATTACAATCACCTGCTGACATCACATGTTTGAAATCATATTATTTGCTTTTTTACCAGCCCTAAATTGCTCCATCCTGCCTGAAATGCAGGAATGGGTGTATGTTAACAAATGAAAGGAACTTGACCATACAAAACATGAAATATCTAGGGATCATACTTGGGCTGGGCAAAATGTAAATCTTGATTATTTTCAAATGTATTAATGATTCTCGATTCCAATTTTTTTGTTTGTTCTTGTGTAATGCAATTGAAAAAAGACTTAATAATAACAATAATTAACAATAATTAAAACAAAACAAATCATAATTAGCTATATACTTTTAAGAATAGCTCACAAACAACCCACTTTAAATAATGTGCAAGCATAACCTCCTTACATCAAGAAAAGTGCAAAACCACAAAAAGTTCTTTACTGGTTTCTTGAAAGGAACACAAGCCTATTTTACTGTTTCCACCAATTAAGTGAGTCTGTATCAGTATCTACTCAGCAGTCAGCTCAGGTTTGATTTTGTCCTCTTGTGACTGGGGGGTGGATGGAGGTGGCATGTTGTGCTTCTAAACAATATGAATTACAATTCCCATGCTCCCACTAAGACTCTAACTATCACATCAGCCATTCCTGATCGGTCCTCACACTCACGCTTCTGTTTGTGTGTCTCGTTGTGAAGTATTGTGTTTACATGCATACCAAGCCGTCCCTATTTCTGAATATAGCTGTTACTGTATATGACCCTTGTTGTCTTCCGTTTACTGTTTTTGCTTGCGATCTTTGGTTTTCTCTGCTTGTCTGTTAATCCTCTGTTTTTTGCCTAATTTTGTACACTGTTTTGTACACTGCCCTTTTGATATTAAACTTTCCTTGATATTCCATGAGCGTCTGGTCAGTTTCTGCCTCGTGACATGTTGGTATTTTAATTAAAATATAAAGTATGTAAACTTGTACAATCGCGATTGTCACATTTCTAACATCGTGTAAAAACGTTCATTCGAATTAACCCGAATTATTATGAAAATTGCCCAGCACTAGTTCATACTGAGTCTAATAAAATCTATGAAATAGATGAGATTTGTTTGCATTTCCCACCATTCCAACATTTAATGAAGTTGCTTTTTAACATTATACTCACATTTGCAGTGGATCTCGTTTCCTAAGATTTTCTGGAGAGAGATTTAGACACGTAAACACATTTAGTCATCAAACTACAAATCATTAAGCACTTGCTCCATCTTCATGCACATACATTTAAAAAGATAAAGTCCATCTTTCTCTTGGTGGCAACTTTTGCCAATGGCAGCAAAAAGATATGATATTCATAAAAATTTTTTAAATTTTATTGCTTACCTTATCACACTGGCTCATGTATGAAATATTTCCAGGCTTGTCCTTAAATGTGATGCTACGATTATCCTGGCTCAAGAAATCATTTTTGTTCGTCGCGTTGTAATAGGCCACGACATTGCCCTAAATGACAGAAACATGTGCATACATTGTTGATGTATTTAATGTATTTTAAAAATAAAACCTTTAACCTTTAAATTATAGAACAATTATGTAGTTCAACCAAATCACAACTCTGTGGTCTATTTAGCAAGAAGAATTCTGCCTTTTACAGCCTTGTGGTTCAATTCTAGCCCATTTTTGTTTTCCCCATGTGTTTTTTTCTGCCCCCTTTAAGGGTGGCCACAGTGGATAATTCTGGTCTGCAAACCTGGTTTGGCACAGTTTTTATTCTGGTGCAACCCTCTTAATTTTATCTGGGCTTGGGACCAGCACTGAGGGTAGCCTGACAAGTGCACCTCCCAATGGCTAGGCTGTTTGGCCACTACACCATTAAATACCCAGTTAGGTCGGGACACAACATTCTTTTTGATGCCAGTGAAGATCATTCTTAATTTTGAAATTTATTTATCAGAATATCCTTATTTTTAACAAGGACTTCAACCTTGTCCCTCTTGCTCCCAAACAGACACCATACATTGGTATGTGTGGATGAAGCCTTTTCTAATGCCACTATTTTTGCTTTATTTAAACAAGAACACTACTGTTACACTGCACATTGATTTGTTCAGGTGTTGTCCCTTCTGTTCTCTGGTTGTCCTGGTCATCTTTAATTGTAAGTAGCACACATACTAGAAATGAAAAAAGCAACTATTTGTCTTGTAAATATACTTACATTTTTGTACCAGGTGTATGAATTATTACAAACAGAAGTGCCGTTTACATGAAAGGAGACTGTGCCATTGCGATGGTTCTGAATACAGCAGTTGTTGGTTTCTCCTTTGCAAAAACACAGCAAAGCCAAAATGCCGGTGTCTGTAAAAGCAAAGAAAAAAAACAAATCATTAAATAGAATAGCACAGTAAAACTGCCTTTAGTTTTTGGATTTTGGGCATTTTCAAATTATGAAAACCATCAAATTTAGTTAAAATGTAGTCCAAAAATGAAACTACATTAAAAACGAGCGGCAGGGTGGCTAAGTGGGTAGCACTGTCACAGCACGAAGGTCCTGGGTTTGATCCCCAGGTCTGGCGGTCCGGGTCCTTTCTGTGTGGAGTTTGCATGGTCCCTCTGTGTCTGCGTGGGTTTCCTCCGGGTGCTCCGGTTTCCTCCCACAGTCCAAAGACATGCAAGTGAGGTGAATTGGAGACACTAAATTGTCCATGACTGTGTTTGATATAACCTTGTGAACTGATGAATCTTGTGTAATGAGTAACTACCGTTCCTTTCATGAATGTGACCAAAGTTTAAAACATGATGTTAAAATCCAAACAAACAAACATTAAAAACAGAAATTACCTTAAAATGAACTATTTCTTTAAACATGTAGATTAGAAATTTACTTGAACTTACAGTCTTCCTAAACGTTTCTAGGCATCAACAATACAATCACCACACAGCGTTGTATTCATGTTGTAAATACGTTGATGCCAACATCCACTCACTGAGTACAAGCTACAGTGTATCACAAAAGTGAGTACACCCCTCACATTTCTGCAAATATTTCATTATATCTTTTCATGGGACAACACTATAGACATGAAACTTGGATATAACTTAGAGTAGTCAGTGTACAGCTCGTATAGCAGTGTAGATTTACTGTCTTCTGAAAATAACTCAACACACAGCCATTAATGTCTAAATAGCTGGCAACATAAGTGAGCACACCCCACAGTGAACATGTCCAAATTGTGCCCAAATGTGTCGTTGTCCCTCCCTGGTGTCATGTGTCAAGGTCCCAGGTGTAAATGGGGAGCAGGGCTGTTAAATTTGGTGTTTTGGGTACAATTCTCTCATACTGGCCACTGGATAGTCAACATGGCACCTCATGGCAAAGAACTCTCTGAGGATGTGAGAAATAGAATTGTTGCTCTCCACAAAGATGGCCTGGGCTGTAAGAAGATTGCTAACACCCTGAAACTGAGCTACAGCATGGTGGCCAAGGTCATACAGCGGTTTTCCAGGACAGGTTCCACTCGGAACAGGCTTCGCCAGGGTCGACCAAAGAAGTTGAGTCCACGTGTTCGGTGTCATATCCAGAGGTTGGCTTTAAAAAATAGACACATGAGTGCTGCCAGCATTGCTGCAGAGGTTGAAGACGTGGGAGGTCAGCCTGTCAGTGCTCAGACCATACGCCGCACACTGCATCAACTCGGTCTGCATGGTCGTCATCCCAGAAGGAAGCTGACGCACAAGAAAGCCCGCAAACAGTTTGCTGAAGACAAGCAGTCCAAGAACATGGATTACTGGAATGCCCTGTGGTCTGACGAGACCAAGAAAAACTTGTTTGGCTCAGATGGTGTCCAGCATGTGTGGCGGCGCCCTGGTGAGAAGTACCAAGACCACTGTATCTTGCCTACAGTCAAGCATGGTGGTGGTAGCATCATGGTCTTGGGCTGCATGAGTGTTGCTGGCACTGAGGAGCTGCAGTTCATTGAGGGAAACATGAATTCCAACATGTACTGTGACATTCTGAAACAGAGCATGATCCCCTCCCTTTGAAAACTGGGCCTCATGGCAGTTTTCCAACAGGATAACGACCCCAAACACAACCTCCAAGATGACAACTGCCTTGCTGAGGAAGCTGAAGGTAAAGGTGATGGACTAAACCCAATTGAGCACCTGTGGCGCATCCTCAAGTGGAAGGTGGAGGAGTTCAAGGTGTCTAACATCCACCAGCTCCGTGATGTCATCATGGAGCAGTGGAAGAGGATTCCAGTAGCAACCTGTGCAGCTCTGGTGAATTCCATGCCCAGGAGGGTTAAGGCAGTGCTGGATAATAATGGTGGTCACACAAAATATTGACACTTTGGGCACAATTTGGACATGTTCACTGTGGGGTGTACTCACTTATGTTGCCAGCCATTTAGACATTAATGGCTGTGTGTTGAGATATTTTCAGAAGACAGTAAATCTACACTGCTATACAAGTTGTACACTGACTATCACTTTTGTGATACACTGTACATTCAGGTTTGTCTCAATGTAACATTGTGTGGAAGAGTCCTAATTAGGGATGTAACGATGCACCGGAAAACAGTTAAAAATCGGTGCACATGTGCCACGATTTGAATAGGTTCATCATTTAAGATGCATCGATATTTACTTTAAACAGCAGAGGGCGCTGGCACTATATATTTTTTTACACAATAAAGGAAATGTGTAGCATTATTATGCATAGTATCTCAGAAATAAAAGGGCAGTCATTATTTAGATAAATTAAATATAAACACAAATACAGTATTTTATTTTAAATATAATTAATAAAAGGAAACGTCATAATTCAAGTCTTCGTATTGTGAACCTAGTATCGTGAATCGTATTGCATCGTGGGTAGAGTGTATCATTACATCCCTAGTCCTAATTGATGTGGGTTGGTGCCAGCTTAACAAAAAATTAATTTCTGTTATTATTATTTTCTTCTACCTAGTCTGCTTCAACTCTGTGTCCGTAATGAGTGTGGGATGTGGTTGTTTAAGGACCACATCACTGATCAGATGTTTATGTAAAAGTCCATGAGTATGGTGGTTTGAGGGTTATTTGGTAGGAGGGGTTCAGTCTGAAGGGTAGAATCTATTCAGATGGGCGAAGTGTAAAGAAGTTGAGTGTGAGCTTTGTCCTTGAAGATATTGTGAATGTGCTGATGTTTGCGGTGAGAGGGCTGTTCTGGAGACATGCGTCTTTCTAAACTTCCCCACACCTTAATGATATTGTCATACTAAAAACCCTGTACTGAGTAACAGATCACTCTCATGCATTAAAATATAATCTTCTTCTTCTTCTTCTTTCGGCTTTTCCCTTTTCAGGGGTTGCCACAGCGAGTCATCCTCCTCCATCTCACTCTGTCCACTGCGTCCTCTGTCCTCACCCCAACTACTTCCATGTCCTCTCTAACTGCATCCATATACCTCCTCTTTGGTCTTCCTCTTTGTCTTTTTCCTGGCAGCTGCATATCTAACATCCTTCTACCAATATACCCACTGTCCCTCCTCTGGACATGTCCAAACCATCTCAGTCTGGCCTCTCTAACTTTATCTCCTAGTTGTTTAACCTGTGCTGTACCTCTGATTATCTCATTAACCACCTACCTAACCTTATCCATCCTTGTCACTCCCAAGGAGAACCTCAACATCTTCATTTCTGCCACTTCCAGTTCTTTCTCCTGTCTTTTTGTCAATGCCACTGTCTCCAAACCATACAACATAGCTGGTCTCACCACTGTCTTGTAAACTTTTCCTTTGACCTTTGCTGTCACCCTTTTGTCACAAATCACTCCTGAAACTTTTCTCCATCCACTCCATCCTGCCTGAACTCTCTTCTTGACCTCTTTACCACACTCCCCATTTTCCTGGACAGTCGACCCTAAGCATTAAAATATAATAATAGTAGTAATTATAGCAATAGCGAAGATGCACGTGTAGTTTCTCAAGTCTAGGATGTGTCACTCCTTAGATTTACTGTATGATAACCTGATTGCATACATGAAATAAGTCGCATAATATACATGATATAAGTCACACATAGTGAAACAGCAGTTACGTGAAGAAAGTTTTAGGAAGGAAGGAAAGATGCAGGATGGGTGGATGGATGGATAGACTGCAAATAGATGGATGGATAGACAGATAGACTGTAGATGGACTGTAGATGGATGGATGGATAGATAGATAGACTTTATTTATACCGAGGGAAATTATTTGCCTCCAATAGTTGAACATTAAAAGAAGAGAAACTAATACAAGTACAGTAAGTAAGGTGTAGTCAATGTTTTAAGACTTTAAACTGCAGCGATTAAGATTAAATCTGTATCTACTGTTGTTAGGATTATAATAATGTTGTTAGGATTGTAATACTAATATAATAAGGTTTAGTTATGTTTATTTAATGCATCTGTCACCAATCTCACAATCTCACTGATGGCATGCATTTTGACATGTCACAACCTGAGAAATGCACATAGACCTGCGCAGTTATTTAAAGAAAGCATTAATACTTTAAACTTTAGTTATATAAAGAATAAAAGTGGAGAAAATGTGCTGCTGTACTTACAGATCATCCATTCAGTGCCTCGATAACGAATCATCGTGCGTACGGTCCAAATCACTGTATTATGCAAATGGTGAATAATTATTTTCTTCTTACTCAATCGCAAACTAAGAAATATTGGCAAACCTTCAGATACGCCCGAATCCGTGTGGGACTGAGTTACAATAATCCACGATGCTCGTGCTGCGGCGACCTGTGGGAAGTGTTTCAGCGGTCTACCAATGTGCTGGAATACAAAATCCCCGCCCCTCCACCGCCTTAACGCCTCGCCCCTCCCGCACTGCAACTTTTTCTGTTATCTGTGTGGATACATAAACGCCTTCCTTTGGAAGATGAAAATCTGTCATATTTACCATATAGAAGCACTTTGTAGTTCTACAATTACTGACTGTAGTCCATATCTTTCTCTACATACTTTTTAACCTGCTTTCACCGTGTTCTTCAATCTGTTGATGCATGCTCAATAATCCAGGTACACAAATCCACAAAGTTGAATCAGTTCATCTGGACACAAGTTTGTTGTAGAGATACATTTTGTCACTCAATCCGAATGACTTCTTCAGTCTGAGCTGGTGTTGAATACCCCAACCTTATATGCAGCCGATTTGCATAACGACCGGTCACCGCCCATTGCATAACAATGGAACCGGTGATCAGGTCCATATTCAAATCACAATGACAATTAATTACAATGGCCATGTGTCTCTTTTACACATGATTGGGGTAAAGCTCCTATTACAGCATTGTACAATGGTGAAAGATGTACTCTCAGGCCTCCTCCCCGGTTCAGAGATGGTCGTTCCCTCGTCACATAAATGACATCTTTGACTCCCCGTTCAAACCAGCGTTCCTCCTTGTCAAGGATCTGAACATCTTCATCATTAAATGAGTGGCCGCTGGCTTGCAGGTGGGTGTAAACCGCAGAGTCCTGGCCAGAAGAGGTCGATCTTCTATGTTGGGCCATCCGTTTTGCCAGTGGCTGTTTAGTTTCCCCGATGTACAGTTCCCGGCAATCCTCCTGGCACCTAACAGCATACACTATGTTACTCTGTTTGTGTCGAGGAACCCGGTCCTTAGGGTGAACTAATTTCTGGCGTAGCGTGTTCTGGGGTTTGAAAGCAACTGAAACACGGTGTTTGGAGAATATCCGTCTTAATTGTTCCGATACTCCCGCCACATACAGAATCACCACTGGTTTGCGCTTAGACCGCGGTTGTTCGTCTCCTCCCTTCGATCCACTGGAGCCGTGTTTGGGCATTTTCAATGGTCAGGACCACCACAGGACCACTACAGAGTAGGTATTATTTGGGTGGTGGGTCATTCTCAACACTGACATGGTGGTGGTGTGTTAGTGTGTGTTGTGCTGGATTAAGTGGATTAGACACAGCAGCGCTGATGAAGTTTTTAAACACCTCACTGTCACTGCTGGACTGAGAATCGTCCACCAACCAAAAACATCCAGCCAACAGCACCCCATGGGTAGCGTCCTGTGACCACTTATGAAGGTCTAAAAGATGACCAACTCAAACAGCAGCAATAGATGAGCGATTGTCTCTGGCGTTACATCTACAAGATGGACCAACTAGGTAGGAGTGTCTAATAGAGTGGACAGTGAGTGGACACGGTATTTAAAAACTCCAGCAGTGCTGCTGTGTCTGATCTACTCATACCAGAACAACACACACTAACACACCACCACCATGTCATTGCCACTGCAGTGCTGAGAATGATCCACCACCTAAATTATACCTGCTCTGTGGTAGAGTAACAGATGGACTACAGTCAGTAATTGTAGAACTACAAAGTGTTCCTATATGGTAAGTTTTTCAGGATGAACTCAAGTTCATATGCGTGTGAAGGCAGGTGTGCGAAAACTTTTGGCAATATAGTGTATCACTGAACTGCTCTTTCACTCAGTCTGCAAAAGTAAAAAGATGAAATAAAATTTGCAAACACTTTACAAAAATGATAACAAAGTTGAATCTGTGCCAAAAAAGTAATTTGTGAGAGTTCAAGTCATATCACTGTATTAGTGACTGTTTTTCTTCATTACCTCTCCATTTTGTAAATCTAGACCAGGGGTGTCCACACTTTCGTGGCTTGAGATCTACTATTTTAGTCAACAGGTCATCACGATATACTCATTCTGATGATTTATACTGAATGGTGTCAGGTTTATGTAGTCTGGACAGTAGCTGCTGATACTGACTCCCAAGCAGTTTTTCAGGTGTTCATCAGTGAGTGTGGATCCATATTTAGACTTTATAATTTTCATGTGGGAAAAGGCAGATTCACACAAGTAGGTTGATCCGAAAAAGCTGTCAAATATGTGGCAGTAAAATTCCAAAATTCCAAAATTGATGTTATCTAATTCTTTTATGTTTACAGCAACCTGTCCAGCATGTAGAGTTGAACCCCCCGGTCATGCTTCTGCGCCACACACTTTGAGAAATGCTGCCCTACTGCATGCCGCTGCACAGTGGATTTAAGGGAGGTTTAATGGCGGGAATAATTTAGAAGAGTTTCCATTCTTTTATCTCTACTAGTTCAAGTAACAAAACCCCTATTATTATTATTATCAAAAACAGTTTAATATAGTGTTTAAAGTACACTCTTCAATCAGTGATCAACATAGACTTAAACCACACCCAAACTCCACCTAACATTGTATTTAAGCTGAGCATCTCTTAGCACCAACATCACATAACATTTAGAGGTACTTATTTACAACATAACAAACATGTTACATCTAGGTTGCTCATAACTTGAATGTGTCCACCCTAACATACATGTTAAGTAAGTTGGCTGGTCTATGTCCTGTGTATTGGTGCCAATATGATACAAAACATTCTGACAACATTTCCTTTTATCTGGTGCTGCTTCAACCTTGTGCCCATCTGTCTGGAACATTCTGAAGATTTTGTTTTCATTGAGCATGTGAACAAATTAAGTTTGGCTGTTTTTTTAGGATTTGCATATAAAACCCATTGAAGATAAATATGGCGGCATTGTGGATCAGCACTGTCGACTCAAAGCAATTTATTTATTTATTTATTAGGATTTTAACGTCATGTTTTACACTTTGGTTACATTCATAACAGAAACAGAAAAGTAGTTAGTCGCTCTGGATAAGAGCGTCTGATAAATGCTGAAAATGTAAATGTAAATGTACTTGTTACACAAGATTCAACAGTTTACATAGGTTTTATGTCAAACACAGTTATGTGTATGTGTGTGCGCGTGCGCGTTAGACTAGCAACCTGGGGTGTTTCCTAACTTTCGCCCAGTGAATTTGACCCACTTCACCCTAAATACAAAAACAGACAATTAATGAATGAAAAGAAATGTCTCAATCTATCAGTCAAGATTAATCTTGCCACACTACCAAACAAGACTTCAAATAAGATTAGATCCCTTTAAAGTTGATGATGACAGCTAACGTAGGTGCGGCAAGAGCAGGCTGCCAGGGCTTTTGAAAAATATTAAAAAATAAGTGTTTAAATAACCGTGAGTCTGAAGTGGGAAGACAGGCTGCTATTAGAGGCACAATGAACAATGTGGAAAATATTTTTTATTATTTTATTTTTGTATTTTATTTTATTATTTTTATATTATAAACTCCCTTATAACATAGCTTTGCTCACGCTTTTTTTTTCTGGGTAGATGTGTGTTTATATATTAACAGTACATTAACCAATTTAATTCTTACATGATGAATACACACTGGTTACATTCATGACAGAACGTTACATTAAACTTCAGCAGCAAGCCGATAGACTTGAGCTGGCAGCACTACAGAAATTGTCACAATCAAACAAAATGTCCCCGGGGTAATCCTTCATGTGGCTTATAGACAGGAAGTCCCACCACCTCCAGGAAGAGAACAAGCACAGAAGCAGGACAGCAGGCCTCAAAAGCTATTGATGGTCAGGTTGACAGGTAGCAAGCTAATTAAATAAAAAGAAGGAGAAAAAAAACAAAATGTGTGCCTTTCTGGCACGTAACAATGATTAAGGTCATATTCAAGGTTAAGAAAGGTAGACATTTATGGGACCATACAGTTTTAGTCCTCTTAAACTTCACTGGTTTGAATTTAAAATATCTAAATAAAGGGCTAATGTACTTCCAGATAATTCTCTTATTGCCTTTATTCAGCCCAAAAAAATGTGCAAGGAAGAGATGTTTCAACTAATAAACTCAGTTACCTGAGTAGTGTTTTTAGCTGCTTTAGACTTTGAGATCATTGAGACATTTTGACCAACTGATTGCTAACTGAATTGCTGTAGGATTGCTAGGAACGCCTCATAGTGCAAATTAACCAGTAAACGTAAAAGCAATTTAATGCTACTGCTAATCCCTTACTGTTGTCTGTTACTTAAAGGTTCAAGTAAATAAACAAATTACAGATTTGAGTTTTTATAAAAAGTTTTATTTTTAGAAAGTGCTCCAGCTTTTCTGGAAATGGGGTTGGTATTGTGTTGGCTTGTGTATATTGTAGTCATTCTGTTTAAGCATAATTATGACTTAATTTATTACTTTCAGTCCTTTCATTCAGATCTATATTTTCTTTGAAGAGTAAGTGCAGTACAAATGAGAAACAACAAAACAATAAAACCTTCAAACACACAGTTATATGTATAAACTACAACCCCAATTCCAATGAAGTTGGGACGTTGTGTAAAACCTAAATAAAAACAGAATACGATGATTTGCAAATCCTTTTCAACACCTATTCAGTTGAATACACTACAAAGACAAGATATTTAATGTTCAAACGGATAAACTTTATTGTTTTTTTTGCAAATATTCACTCATTTTGAATTTAATGCCTGCAACACGTTCCAAAGAAGTTGGGACAGGGGCAACAAAAGACTAGGAAAGTTGAGGAATGGTCAAAAAACACCTGTTTGGAACATTCCACAGGTGAACAGGTTAATTGGAAACAGGTAAATGTCATGATTGGGTATAAAGGGAGCATCCCCGAAAGGCTCAGTCGTTCACAAGCAAGGTTCACCACTTTGTGAACAACTGCGTGAGCAAATAGTCCAACAGTTTAAGAACAACGTTTCTCAACGTGCAGTTGCAAGGAATTTAGGGATTTCATCATTCAGAGAATCTGGGGAAATCTGTGCAAGTAAGCAGCAAGGCCGAAAACCAACATTGAATGCCCGTGACCTTTGATCCCTCAGGCGGCACTGCATTAAAAACCGACATCATTCTGTAACGGATATTACCACATGGGCTCAGGAACACTTCAGAAAACCATTGTCAGTGAACACAGTTCGTCGCTCCATCTACAAGTGTGAGTTAAAACTCTACCATGCAAAGCAAAATCCATATATCAACAACACCCAGAAACACCGCCGGCCTCTCTGGGCCCGAGCTCATCTGAGATGGACTGACGCAAAGTGGAAAAGTGTCCTGTGGTCTGACGAGTCCAAATTTCAAATTGTTTTTGGAAATCATGGACGTCGTGTCCTCCAAGCCAAAGAGGAAAAGGACTGTCCGGATTGTTATCAGCGCAAAGTTCAAAAGCCAGCATCTCTGATGGTATGGGGGTGTGTTAGTGACCATGGCATGGGTAACTTGCACATCTGTGAAGGCACCATTAATGCTGAAAGGTACATACAGGTTTTGGAGGGATGTCCTTGCTTATTTCAGCAAGACAATGCCAAGCCACATTCTGCACGTGTTACAACAGCGTGGCTTCGTAGTAAAAGAGTGCGGGCAGGGGCGATTTAATGCATGGGCTTATCTGGGGTTCAGCCCAGGGGCCCCGAATATTTGAGGGCCCCGGATTGGCTGTTTTATTATTTATTTATTTTGTTAGTTACTTTGGTTAATAAGAATGGGGAAGCTTACAAACCAATGATTTTGTAAATCATTTACACGTTATTCATATTTCTGACTGTTAATTGGCCAGATAAACTCTAACGAGCTGCTGTAATTCTGATTGGTGGTTTCAGTTAAGCAACTGAACATTAGAGCTAGTATGCGAGTGACATTCAGCTCAGCCAATCAGAATGCAGCACCAGGTTTATACACGTGCACTGTAAGCCCGGACTTTATATTTAATCAAAAATTTTTAGTACAACATACATAAATTATTTAAGTTTTTTTGCTCTACTCTAAAATGCAGAGTACATTGTACTAATTTGAGTACACATTTAAATGTGCTAAAAGATTTAAGTTTACTAAACAAAAAAAATTACTTTTCTATCAGATTAACTTTAAAAAGTTAAGGTAATAAAACAGAAAAACGCCCCCATTTACATGTAAGTCCGCCTTTTTTCAGCTCGCTGTTGGTGAATCAGGCAGCCATTTGTTTTAACTTTTGTAACTTGTTGTTACAAATTACTTTTTACTTTTCATTTAAGGCTTTTTGCAAAAGTAAACTTGTCTTCCTGAAATGTCTTTTGTGAAGTGGAACCTTTGTTAAACTAAGTGGACAAACATTTTCTTCCTCATTATGCTATTTTTGAGTAGCATGTACACCAGTCTAATGGGGCTTTTCATCTTCCGTCTAATGTTGGTAAGTGTTGTACTTTACTTAACAATTTTGTTTAAAATAAATGATCTTAATGTTGACACTAAATAAATAATCAAACAGCGATGCTTTATTTGCCGTATTTAGGCTACATGCTAGCATGTTAGCATGCTAGCCTTCATACGAAGCAAAGAGTGTGCTGACTTGCTTTATTTTAATCCTTAAATTAATGCTATTAATGTTGATTTTAATACTTCTGTTTCTTGTTTCTTTTTGTTGTTTTACAGGTTCATGGTTACTGTGAGTGGCTGTTTGTGTTTCATCAGAACTTTATATACAGTTTGTACAGTTTTAAAGATGTTTTCTTGACATGTTGTATTTTAAGTAAATACTTCTGAAGTGAAATAAAGAAAAATAATTTTATAATTGTGTCTGTTTTTCTATAAACATTTGTAATTCATATTTAAAATGTAATTAACATGAAAACTAAGAAGAAATCAATAGTTTTTTCCATTGAGCTCAAGATATTAAGTAGAATTATTGGGAAAAGCAGTTGGTATAACAAAAAAAAAGAAAGTTTAATCAACTTGCCTTTTAGGTGTAATAACTTAATGTTTTAAGTTATGCTAACTCAAGTTTTCATTATACATTACTTAACTTTTTTAAGGCAACCGGTTTCCTCAAATTTTTTAAGTAGATTGAACTTATCCGGGCTTACAGTGTGTGTTCGGACGTTCTGTAGTTAGTTTTGTATATGAGTCTCGCCTTATGGTCCCAGCATTGAAGTTCGGGTTCTGGAACTAGTCGGTCTAAAGTGCTGTAAAGCTCATTGAAGTCCTGACTAAACAGTTAAAGTGACTCTATCCTGTCGTGTGTCTTTATTCCCACACCTCCACCACCGCACAGCAAAAAACCCGTAGCATCCCCACCGGACAGCAGCTAGGTGAGCCGACCCTCTACGGTAGCAAGTGGCTAATGCTAGCGGTAAAGTGCCGCGATAGTGAAAGTGATATACAGTATATATATATATATATATATACAGTGTATCACAAAAGTGAGTACACCCCTCACATTTCTGCAAATATTTCATTATATCTTTTCATGAGACAACACTATAGAAATAAAACTTGGATATAACTTAGAGTAGTCAGTGTACAACTTGTATAGCAGTGTAGATTTACTGTCTTCTGAAAATAACTCAACACACAGCCATTAATGTCTAAATAGCTGCAACATAAGTGAGTACACCCCACAGTGAACATGTCCAAATTGTGCCCAAAGTGTCAATATTTTGTGTGACCACCATTATTATCCAGCACTGCCTTAACCCTCCTGGGCATGGAATTCACCAGAGCTGCACAGGTTGCTACTGGAATCCTCTTCCACTCCTCCATGATGACATCACGGAGCTGGTGGATGTTACACCTTGAACTCCTCCACCTTCCACTTGAGGATGCGCCACAGGTGCTCAATTGGGTTTAGTCCATCACCTTTACCTTCAGCTTCCTCAGCAAGGCAGTTGTCATCTTGGAGGTTGTGTTTGGGGTCGTTATCCTGTTGGAAAACTGCCATGAGGCCCAGTTTTCGAAGGGAGGGGATCATGCTCTGTTTCAGAATGTCACAGCACATGTTGGAATTCATGTTTCCCTCAATGAACTGCAGCTCCCCAGTGCCAGCAACACTCATGCAGCCCAAGACCATGATGCTACCACCACCATGCTTGACTGTAGGCAAGATACAGTTGTCTTGGTACTTCTCACCAGGGCGCCGCCACACATGCTGGACACCATCTGAGCCAAACGAGTTTATCTTGGTCTCGTCAGACCACAGGGCATTCCAGTAATCCATGTTCTTGGACTGCTTGTCTTCAGCAAACTGTTTGCGGGCTTTCTTGTGCGTCAGCTTCCTTCTGGGATGACGACCATGCAGACCGAGTTGATGCAGTGTGCGGCGTATGGTCTGAGCACTGACAGGCTGACCTCCCACGTCTTCAACTTCTGCAGCAATGCTGGCAGCACTCATGTGTCTATTTTTTAAAGCCAACCTCTGGATATGACGCCGAACACGTGGACTCAACTTCTTTGGTCGACCCTGGCGAAGCCTGTTCCGAGTGGAACCTGTCCTGGAAAACCGCTGTATGACCTTGGCCACCATGCTGTAGCTCAGTTTCAGGGTGTTAGCAATCTTCTTATAGCCCAGGCCATCTTTGTGGAGAGCAACAATTCTATTTCTCACATCCTCAGAGAGTTCTTTGCCATGAGGTGCCATGTTGAATATCCAGTGGCCAGTATGAGAGAATTGTACCCAAAACACCAAATTTAACAGCCCTGCTCCCCATTTACACCTGGGACCTTGACACATGACACCAGGGAGGGACAACGACACATTTGGGCACAATTTGGACATGTTCACTGTGGGGTGTACTCACTTATGTTGCCAGCTATTTAGACATTAATGGCTGTGTGTTGAGTTATTTTCAGAAGACAGTAAATCTACACTGTTATACAAGCTGTACACTGACTACTCTAAGTTATATCCAAGTTTCATGTCTATAGTGTTGTCCCATGAAAAGATATAATGAAATATTTGCAGAAATGTGAGGGGTGTACTCACTTTTGTGATACACTGTATATATATATATATATATATATATATATATATATATATATATATATAGAGAGAGAGAGAGAGAGAGAGAGAGAGAGAGAGAGAGAGAGAGAGAGAGAGAGAGAGGGCCCAAAATTATTTTTTGCACTGGGGCCCATGAGCTCCTAATTACGCCACTGAACTCTTGCGTACTGTTGTCTTGCGTTGTGTACTGATGTTATGAAAACTATACGTCGGGGGCCCCCAACCAGCCGTAACCCCTGGGCCCAAAAGCAGGTTAAATCGCCTCTGAGTGCGGGTACTAGACTGGCCTGTCTCCCATTGAAAATGTGTTGCGCATTATGAAGCGCAAAATACGACAACAGAGACACCAGACTGTTGAGCAACTGAAGTTGTACATCAAGCAAGAATGGGAAAGAATTCCACCTACAAAGCTTCAACAATTAGTGTCCTCAGTTCCCAAATGCTTATTGAGTGTTGTTAAAAGGAAAGGTGATGTAACACAGTGGTAAACATGCCCCTGTCCCAACTTCTTTGGAACGTGTTGCAGGCATCAAATTCAAAATGAGTGAATATTTGCAAAAAACAAAAAAGTTTATCCGCTTAAGCATTAAATATCTTGTATTTGTAGTGTATTCAAGTGAATATGGGTTGAAAAGAATTTGCAAATCATCGTATTCTGTTTTTATTTATGTTTTACACAATGTCCCAACTTCATTGGAATTGGGGTTATATTACTTTCAGGCCTTTCATTTGGATCTATATTTTCTTTGAAGAGTAAGTGCAGTACAAATGAGAAACAACAAAACAATAAACCATTTCAAACACACAGTTATACATATAAACTACATGTTGACTACCACTTGTATAGATTAGTATATTTCAAGTGTTTATTCATCAGAAATTGGCTCATGAAATTAGTTTAAACATCTTTTTTTTTCTAAACTTACAGACATCAATAGAAGAAGAAGAACCTTTATTATCCTTGTGTACAAGTACATTTACTATTTGTATTTACATTTGGATATGTACTAAGGATAAACCAGTACAGATGATGGATTGTAAAAATAAATACAATAAATTCAAAATATTTGTGTATAAAAAGCGAGATTAGGAAACTTACAAGGTTGGAAAGAGTACACTTTGAGAAAAGTCTGTAAAGCTACAGGACGAATTTCAATAAAGATTATGAGTAAGTGTGTGTGTGTGTGTGTGTGTGTGTGTGTGTGTGTGTGTGTCGAAAGTGAATGTGTGCCAGGTAACAGTCTGTGAGTTTATGAGTTTATGCATAACTGAGTCAAGTGGTTGTGCATACAGTGTATCACAAAAGTGAGTACACCCCTCACATTTCTGCAAATATTATAGACATGAAACTTGGATATAACTTAGAGTAGTCAGTGTACAGCTTGTATAGCAGTGTAGATTTACTGTCTTCTGAAAATAACTCAACACACAGCCATTAATGTCTAAATAGCTGGCAACATAAATGAGTACACCCCACAGTGAACATGTCCAAATTGTGCCCAAATGTGTCGTTGTCCCTCCCTGGTGTCATGTGTCAAGGTCCCAGGTGTAAATGGGGAGCAGGGCTGTTAAATTTGGTGTTTTGGGTACAATTCTCTCATACTGGCCACTGGATATTCAACATGGCACCTCATGGCAAAGAACTCTCTGAGGATGTGAGAAATAGAATTGTTGCTCTCCACAAAGATGGCCTGAGCTATAATAAGATTGCTAACACCCTGAAACTGAGCTACAGCATGGTGGCCAAGGTCATACAGCGGTTTTCCAGGACAGGTTCCACTCGGAACAGGCTTCGCCAGGGTCGACCAAAGAAGTTGAGTCCATGTGTTCGGCGTCATATCCAGAGGTTGGCTTTAAAAAATAGACACATGAGTGCTGCCAGCATTGCTGCAGAGGTTGAAGACGTGGGAGGTCAGCCTGTCAGTGCTCAGACCATACGCCGCACACTGCATCAACTCGGTCTGCATGGTCGTCATCCCAGAAGGAAGCTGATGCACAAGAAAGCCAGCAAACAGTTTGCTGAAAACAAGCAGTCCAAGAACATGGATTACTGGAATGCCCTGTGGTCTGACGAGACCAAGATAAACTTGTTTGGCTCAGATGGTGTCCAGCATGTGTGGCGGCGCCCTGGTGAGAAGTACCAAGACAACTGTATCTTGCCTACAGTCAAGCATGGTGGTGGTAGCATCATGGTCTTGGGCTGCATGAGTGTTGCTGGCACTGGGGAGCTGCAGTTCATTGAGGGAAACATGAATTCCAACATGTACTGTGACATTCTGAAACAGAGCATGATCCCCTCCCTTTGAAAACTGGGCCTCATGGCAGTTTTCCAACAGGATAACGACCCCAAACACAACCTCCAAGATGACAACTGCCTTGCTGAGGAAGCTGAAGGTAAAGGTGATGGACTAAACCCAATTGAGCACCTGTGGCGCATCCTCAAGTGGAAGGTGGAGGAGTTCAAGGTGTCTAACATCCACCAGCTCCGTGATGTCATCATGGAGGAGTGGAAGAGGATTCCAGTAGCAACCTGTGCAGCTCTGGTGAATTCCATGCCCAGGAGGGTTAAGGCAGTGCTGGATAATAATGGTGGTCACACAAAATATTGACACTTTGGGCACAATTTGGACATGTTCACTGTGGGGTGTACTCACTTATGTTGCCAGCCATTTAGACATTAATGGCTGTGTGTTGAGTTATTTTCAGAAGACAGTAAATCTACACTGCTATACAAGTTGTACACTGACTACTCTAAGTTATATCCAAGTTTCATGTCTATAGTGTTGTCCCATGAAAAGATATAATGAAATATTTGCAGAAATGTGAGGGGTGTACTCACTTTTGTGATACACTATACATATGCAAAATACGCAGTGTGTAAGGTGATAGTCTATGAGGGGTGTGGTAATCAGTGATGAGTGCTGGAGGCCACAGCTCTTGGGGAGAAGCTGTTACTCAAACTGTTAGTGTGAGCACGGATAGCCCTATACTACCTAACACATGATGACAAGGCAAGAGGTAGTTTTCAGGGTGTGGCATTTTCGCTAATGCTGCGGGCCTTGTTTTCTAATCGGCACAGTCAAGCAATTGGAGAGAAATATAACCAGGAAATACAATAATATAGTTATAACCTTAACCTTGTACTAAATAATCATAACAGCCTTTGTTCTTCTGATACAGCTTTTCACAAGATTTTGGATCTTTGTGGGCATTTTTTAAAGTTAAAATAGCTGTTGATGTTGTCTGGCACTAGTGTCTGATGTTTCACTTCCCAAATGTGTTCTGTTGAGCTGAAATCAGGGCTCTGGTCAGGCCACTAAAATTTCTAACTGAACCATGGACTGTGGCCAAATACAGTTTAGATACACTATATACACCGATTAGGCATAACATTATGACCACCTCCTTGTTTCTACACTCACTGTCCATTTTATCAGCTCTACTCACCATATAGCAGCACTTTGTAGTTCTACAATTACTGACTGTAGTCTATCTGTTTCTCTACATACTTTTTTAGCCTGCTTTCACCCTGTTCTTCAATGGTCAGGTCCCCCACAGGACCACTACAGAGTAGATTTTATTTGGGTGGTGGATCATTCTCAGCAGTGCAGTGACACTGACATGGTGGTGGTGTTTCCAGCGCTGCTGGAGTTTTTAAACAGCCCACTGTACCTGCTGGACTGAGAATAGTCCACCAAGGAAAAATATATTCAGCCAACAGCGTTACGTGGGCAGCGTCCTGTGACCACTGATGAAGGTCTAGAAGATGACCAACTCAAACAGCAGCAATAGATGAGCAATCATCTCTGACCTTGCATCTACAAGGTGGACCAACTAGGTAGGAGTGTCTAATAGAGTGGACAGTGAGTGGACACGGTATTTAAAAACTCCAGCAGTGCTGCTGTGTCTGATCCACTCATACCAGCACAACACACACTAACACACCACCACCATGTCAGTGTCACTGCAGTGCTGAGAATGATCCACCAGCTAAATATTACCTGCTCTGTGGTGGTAGTGGAAGTGCTGAGTCAGTAACTATATAGTTCCTGCAATAGTCCAAGTCTGAGTGAGTCACCCACTTTTCCTCTGTCATCTAAACTCACTGATCAAAACTGAAACAAGTCCAGTTCCGCTGCATTTCCTCCTCATTCTTTTTTCTCTCTTTCTGGAAAATTGAAGATACTATTAGCAGGATTTAACAGTGAAAGTTCTATTTTAACTGTTGCTTTTGCAAACCCCTTTCACTTGTACCACCCCACAAGAGCTGCAGGAGGGCTTAGTACTATGTGCTCACAGCAGAAGCTGACCACTTTGTGTGCATCAGGCCAGCCGTGAAGCCTCACACATAGTTTTACTGCGTGTCTAGGTGTCTCAAAATCCATAGTGTCCATATTGTGTAGTCAAAGGAATTTACAGGTCAAGCTGGAAAGTCTGCACACCCCTTTCACCTTCTCCACATTTTATTGTGGAGACTCATTCTATAATAGATTGAGTTTATTTTTTGCCTCAAACATCTACACAATAATTATTAAGTGAAAACAGGGTTTAGAAAATATGCAAAATAAAGATCATTTGTATAGTGGTTATATATCTGTACACACCCTTAGCCAAATATTTGGTTGATGTACCTTGGGAAGCAATTACAGCTTCAAGGCATCTTGGGAAATAAGCTACGAGCTTGGCACACATGTTTCTGGACATTTTTGCCCATTCCTCTTGGCATATCCTTGCCAGCTCCGTCAGGTTGGATGGGGAGCATTGGTACACGGCCATTTTCAGCTCTTTCCACAGATGTTTGATTGGATTCAGGTCTGGACTCTGGCTGGGCCACTCAAGGACTTTCACAGACCTTTTCTGAAGCCACTCCTTTGTCCTCTTGGCTGTGTGCTTTGGGTCATTGTCATGTTGGAAAGTAAACCTTCACCCCAGTCTGAGGTCCAGAGTGCTCTGGAGCAGGTGTACTTAGCTGCAATTATCTTTCCCTCTATCAGGACTAGTCGCCCCGATCCTGGTGCTGAAAAACATCCCCACATCATGATGCTGCCCCTGCCATGCTTTACTGTAGGGATGGCAGTAGCCAAATGATGAGTGGTGCCTGGTTTCCTCCAGACGTGACGCTTGGTATTCAGGCAAAAACATTCCATTTTAGTTTCATCAGACCAGAGAATCTTATTTCTCATGGTTTGAGAGTCCTCTAGGTGCCTTCTGGCAAACTCCAAGCGAGCTGTCATGTACCTGTTACTAAGGAGTGGCTTCCCTCTGGCCACTCTACCATAAAGATGTGATTTGTGGAGTGCTGCCCGGATGGTTGATCTTCTGATAGGTTCTCCCATCTCCACAAGGATAACTGACAGTGTTACTGTCAGGGTGACCCTCGGGTTCCTGCTCACCTTCCTGGCCAAGGCCCATCTTCCCTGATCGCTCAGTTTGGCCAGGCGGCCAGGTCTAGGAAGATTTTTGGTGGCTCCAAACACATATCAAAGTCATATCAAAGGTTGTGCACACTTGTGTACATATGATATTTTACATTTTAATTTGACATTTTTAATAAATTAGCACAAATGTCTAAAAACCTGCTTTCACTTTGTCATTGTGGGCTATTTTGTGTAGAATTTTGTGACAAAAAGGAACTCAATCTATTATAGAATGAGTCTGTAATGTAATAAAACGTGGAGAAGGTGACAGGGGTGTGAAGACTTTCAGGCTTGATTATATGTACAATCATGACAAAGCATGTTTTTGTGCCAAGCTGGAAATTCCATTATTTGGGCACTTGCTCTTTCAGCCAAAGCATATCCCTTTGCTAACAGCTGTATAAAATCAAGCATGTCATGCAACTTTTGTAGACAGAAACTATCAGTGCAAAAAATTGTATCAAACAGCTCCTTGACTTTGTGTAGAACTGTCATAAATTAACCTATTATCTCAAGATCTTCCTGGAAATGAAAACAAAGCAGCCCCGTCCCTTAATAGAAGAGGAAGAAAACTGACAGAACCAGTCAGTGAGTCACCCACCTCTCCTCCGCCACATTCTGGCCACAGACTGCTAGCAAATACACAAAGTCTAGAATTAATTTACTTTTTGTTATCACTGTTTTTACGTTTTATTCTTGCTATAAAATGCCACATTTGCTTTTAAAATCACTAAGATTTAGCCCCTGTATAAAGTCAAGCTGCTTTATTTAAATGCTTTTCTTGAAAAATGTATTATGCCACGTGGTCTGGCATATTTGTGCCTGGCAACAATGATGTTTATCACAATAACATGCTTTAATGCATGGTTGTTTCTAAGCAGGTCCTTCTGAAACTGTACAGAAGTCTGATAGAATGTGGCCCCTCTCAATAAAAGACTAGGCAGGAAAGTACCCTGGTCTGAGCAAGGCCTTAGCAGCACAGCACACACTGATCCACACACACTTTGGGGCATGTTATAGCAATGGCGTACACATTCTCCAGGCAAGCATAAATAAGTATTAAAGTACAGTTAATCTGGAGGGCTTAGTTCTATGTACTTAATGCTCCTTCCGACAAGCTTACAGCACAAGCCGACCACTTTATGTACACTAGGTGAGCAGTGAAGCCTCACACATAGTTTTACTTTCGCTAACCTCACATTAATCTCCCAGCCTCTCCAGACAGGGGAACCTCTAATCCGAACTCCCCACGCTGACACTGCCAATTGTGTCTGTTTGACCCCCATTCTGGTCGTGGCACTGCTGAGATTTAAACCTGGGAATTCTTTTAGAAGAGGCCGTCTGAGTCAGCCCTGGCTGGGTTTTTTAAATTGTTGTATTTTGTTACCTGCTTGTTGGACTGTGTCTGTTTTTTGTTTGTTAATTGGGCTGCTATGCCAAACTATAGTTCAGACTTTGCAACCTGTTCCAGCTTCTTTTGCCGGTGTCACATTGAACAGCTTTCCAGAAACTCTCCTGATATCATGACACTTGTTTTGTATTAGCATTTTTATTTACAGCTGTCACAAGAAGATCCATCCTGAACGTGAGCCATGCTCAGTGGTAGAAGTGGTAGAATATATTCTTCTAATATATTTTAATATTTTTATCCTATGTTTATTTTATTATTGCTGCTGATCTCACTGAGAGCTACCAAACCAAATCTTGTTGTATAAATTACGTACTTGAACCAGCCTGTCTGCCCCGGGTAACCATGCGACAGTCAGCACTCAAATATTTCTGATGTTTTATTTAAACAATCAACCTTTGTCAGGATAATTCATCCCTTAATTATTCCTTTGCAGCCACATGAAAGG
Organism: Trichomycterus rosablanca; assembly: GCF_030014385.1. Classification (NCBI taxonomy): domain Eukaryota; kingdom Metazoa; phylum Chordata; class Actinopteri; order Siluriformes; family Trichomycteridae; genus Trichomycterus; species Trichomycterus rosablanca. The sequence goes on from NC_085990.1 coordinate 15,330,821, forward strand.
CTGATTGAATAATCGTGTGAAGGATCTTGTCACACACACAGACACACTAGGGGGAATTTTGGTAGCTCCAATTAACCTTGGATTCTTTGGATTGTGGGAAGAACCACATACACACACACACACACATACAGTTACATGCATATAGGGGCATTTTAATAGCTCCAGTTAACCTGAGTGCATGCAAACCCAGAGTTCCCAGAGGAAACCCACGGGAATAAAGAGAGAATATGCAAACTTCACACAGAAAGGACCCGGATCGCTTCACCTGGGAATCAAACCCAGGACCTTCTTGCTGTAAGGTGACAGTGCCACCCACTGAGTCACTGTGCCACCCTTAACCCTTGTGTGGTATTCGGGTCAAATTGACCAGTTTCAAATTTTTACAAGAAGAAAAATAGTACAATTATACATTCTTTCTACCCAAAATGCAATGGTCTTAGCTTATGTTCTGTGATAAACATGTACAAACAATAAAAATAATTTAGCACACATGCTATTGTACCCCACACATTTACATCCTTCATATGGTCTGGTCTTCGGGTCAATTTGACCCACATACACAGAGACAGACAGAAACATGCCAGAGACACACAGAAACATGCCCACAGACACAAACACACACAGACACACACACATTGTTTGTTAGGATTTTAACGTCATGTTTTACACTTTGGTTACATTCATGACAGGAAAGGTAGTTACTCATTACACAAGATTCATCAGTTCACAAGGTTATATCAAACACAGTCATGTACAATTTTGTATCTCCAATTCACCTCACTTGCAAGTCTTTGGACTGTGGGAGGAAAGCGGAGCACCCGGAGGAAACCCACGCAGACACGGGAAGAACATGCAAACTCCACACAGAAAGGACCCGGACCGTCCTACCTGGGGATTAAACCCAGGACCTTCTTGCTGTGAGGTAACATAATGTTACATTTTATTATAATCTATGCACAGAGAAGCTGCTCGCTCACACTTTCCCGCACTCTTTACCCTCTGTCATGCCATGTGTCCACCTGCAAACCACATCAAATATTTTCTCACATTATATGCCTAACACCTGCAGCTCAAGGGGGTGGGACAAAAGAGATAAATACCTCTGCATTACAGTACTGTCTTTTTCCCAGGCACTATCCCTGTTGCAAGGACTATTCCTCAGTTGTTCATTTGCACTTCAAAAGATAAAAGTTCAAAAGTTCAAAATTAAATGTTAATGAAAACATAAGCATGATTTATGACATAAGATAAGCATGATTTATGTCACCCAAGTCTTGAGTAGTGGATTTATAACATTAATTATAAAACAATCAACACTTTCATTGTTAATTGTGTTCTAGTAGAGAGTAATGATTGTAATCATTAAACATGTGTTATCTTTATTGTTTGAAAATGAGATAAGAACGATATACAGTGGTGCTTGAAAGTTGGTGAACCCTTTAGAATTTTCTATATTTCTGCATAAATATGACCTACAGTGTATCACAAAAGTGAGTACACCCCTCACATTTCTGCAAATATTTCATTATATCTTTTCATGGGACTTAGAGTAGTCAGTGTACAGCTTGTATAGCAGTGTAGATTTACTGTCTTCTGAAAATAACTCAACACACAGCCATTAATGTCTAAATGGCTGGCAACATAAGTGAGTACACCCCACAGTGAACATGTCCAAATTGTGCCCAAAGTGTCAATATTTTGTGTGACCACCATTATTATCCAGCACTGCCTTAACCCTTCTGGGCATGGAATTCACCAGAGCTGCACAGGTTGCTACTGGAATCCTCTTCCACTCCTCCATGATGACATCACGGAGCTGGTGGATGTTAGACACCTTGAACTCCTCCACCTTCCACTTGAGGATGCGCCACAGGTGCTCAATTGGGTTTAGTCCATCACCTTTACCTTCAGCTTCCTCAGCAAGGCAGTTGTCATCTTGGAGGTTGTGTTTGGGGTCGTTATCCTGTTGGAAAACTGCCATGAGGCCCAGTTTTCGAAGGGAGGGGATCATGCTCTGTTTCAGAATGTCACAGTACATGTTGGAATTCATGTTTCCCTCAATGAACTGCAGCTCCCCAGTGCCAGCAACACTCATGCAGCCCAAGACCATGATGCTACCACCACCATGCTTGACTGTAGGCAAGATACAGTTGTCTTGGTACTTCTCACCAGGGCGCCGCCACACATGCTGGACACCATCTGAGCCAAACAAGTTTATCTTGGTCTCGTCAGACCACAGGGCATTCCAGTAATCCATGTTCTTGGACTGCTTGTCTTCAGCAAACTGTTTGCGGGCTTTCTTGTGCCTCAGCTTCCTTCTGGGATGACGACCATGCAGACCGAGTTGATGCAGTGTGCGGTGTATGGTCTGAGCACTGACAGGCTGACCTCCCACGTCTTCAACCTCTGCAGCAATGCTGGCAGCACTCATGTGTCTATTTTTTAAAGCCAACCTCTGGATATGACGCCGAACACGTGGACTCAACTTCTTTGGTCGACCCTGGCGAAGCCTGTTCCGAGTGAAACCTGTCCTGGAAAACCGCTGTATGACCTTGGCCACCATGCTGTAGCTCAGTTTCAGGGTGTTGGCAATCTTCTTATAGCCCAGGCCATCTTTGTGGAGAGCAACAATTGAGAGTTCTTTGCCATGAGGTGCCATGTTGAATTTCCAGTGGCCAGTATGAGAGAATTGTACCCAAAACATCAAATTTAACAGCCCTGCTCCCCATTTACACCTGGGACCTTGACACATGACACCATGGAGGGACAACAACACATTTGGGCACAATTTGGACATGTTCACTGTGGGGTGTACTCATTTATGTTGCCAGCTATTTAGACATTAATGGCTGTGTGTTGAGTTATTTTCAGAAGACAGTAAATCTACACTGCTATACAAGCTGTACACTGACTACTCTAAGTTATATCCAAGTTTCATGTCTATAGTGTTGTCCCATGAAAAGATATAATGAAATATTTGCAGAAATGTGAGGGGTGTACTCACTTTTGTGATACACTGTAAAACATCATCAGATTTTCACACAAGTCCTAAAAGTAGATAAAGAGAACCCAGTTAAACAAATGAGACAAAAATATTGTACTTGGTCATTTATTTATTGAGGAAAATTATCCAATATTACATATTTGTGAGTGGCAAAAGTATGTGAACCTCTAGGATTCGCAGTTAATTTGAAGGTGAAATTAGAGTCAGGTGTTTTCAATCAATGGGATGGCAATCAGGTGTGAGTGGGCACCCTGTTTTATTTAAAGAACAGGGATCTATCAAAGTCTGCTCTTCACAACACATGTTTGTGGAAGTGTATCATGGCATGAACAAAGAAGATTTCTGAGGACCTCAGAAAAAGAGTTGTTGATGCTCATCAGGCTGGAAAAGGTTACAAAACCATCTCTAAAGAGTTTGGTCTCCACCAATCCACAGTCAGACAGATTGTGTACAAATGGAGGAAATTCAAGACCATTGTTACCCTCCCCAGGAGTGGTCGACCAACAAAGATCACTCCAAGAGCAAGGCATGTAATAGTCGGCGAGGTCACAAAGGACCCCAGGGTAACTTCTAAGCAACTGAAGGCCTCTCTCACAGTGGCTAATGTTAATGTTCATGAGTCCACCATCAGGAGAACACTGAACAATAATGTCACAACAATAGACACAAGTCGTTCTACAAAGAATGGTTAAAGAAGAATAAAGTTAATGTTTTGGAATAGCCAAGTCAAAGTCCTGACCTTAATCCAATCGAAATGTTGTGGAAGGACCTGAACGAGCAGTTAATGTGAGGAAACCCACCAACATCCCAGAGTTGAAGCTGTTCTGTACGGAGGAATGGGCTAAAATTCCTCCAAGGAATGTGTGCAGGACTGATCAACAGTTACCGGAAACATTTAGTTGCAGTTATTGCTGCAAAGGGGGGTGTTACGACTATGGACAATCTAGTGTGTCTGTTGTATGTGTGTGTGTGTGTTTCAGGTACCGGCATTATTTGCCAGCGTATAAAAGGCTGGAAAGTGAGGACCGGAAGGAGAGGGGGCGTGTAGTTTGCACGTTGTGCTTTGTTCGAGCGTGTGTGTTTGAAGTTTGGAAGCGGTCTCTGTTTGATAGAGATTGTGTGGTTTCTTTAGGTTAAGATTGTTGTGTAAGTTGATATACAGTACTTTATCGGTTATTGGTCTAATTGTTTTCGTTCTTTTCTTTACAGAGTTTGCTCAGAGCTGGTTTTCTTTTTGTTATGGTTTTCGTTATGATTCTGAATTCTACAAATAAATAGCGTGTTTTGGATAGATTGTTTTCCTTGTTATTATTTAATTATTTTAAGTATTATAATGTTGCATCACCTGTCACCCCTAGATCGCTACAGGTCGTAACATTATTTGGGGGCTCGGCCGAGATAGCGCTTCCGGTGTTTTATCGCGAGTGGAGTGGTGTTGGACGGCTTCCCTGGATAGAGAGGTGAGTGTCCAGCTAGGCTGTACCAGCCTTTCCATCGGTCACTCGTTTATTATTTTGCCTTTATTATTTTCGGAGTAAATCCTGGGCGGGGATCAACTCTCCAGCGGGGGTAGGCTTTCAGGGCATTTGCCGCTGAAGTTCAGCCTTTCAAGTCGCCTCGAGCCCGGCACGCTCCAGAAGATAGGTAGGTAAAGTTTTGGTGAGGTAGGACCCGGGGAAGTTCGTTAGTTTTACAGATCGCGAAATCTAGTAATCTAAAAGGTGTGCATCAGCATGTGAATGAAAGTTTGGTGAAGTGTCCAAACTTAGTGCTTATACTAAATTAATAGCATTATATTTGTATTGTAGCTTTTGATTTCTTGTGGTTGTTTATCCATTAAGCAATATGGCAACATTTAACCTAGATGAGTTTGTAGCAAATCCTACGTTGGAGCAGTTTAATAACTGTAAAAAAAAAGGACTTGTGTGAAATTGCTAGTTATTATGAGATTTCTGTTAATGCTGCACGTGTTAAAAGTGAAATAAAAGAAATAATTTTAAATGGCCTGATTGAGAGAAAGGTTTTTTTCTGCACAGACTAGTTCCACGGTCGGGGACGCTTCAGCTGGGTGCTTGGTTGAGAATCGTGCTGATCCTGCATTAAATGAAATGACTAGGGAAGAACCTGTTAATATTGATACCCTTACTCCTGGGGTAGGGTTAGGGGAGAAAGATGATAAACCTTTCACTTTGCCACGGTTTGATCCCCTCTCTGTAGAATCTTCAGCAAGCTCAAAGTTAGACGCTCGACTAAAAATTTGTTTAGCTCGTCTTCACCTGGAGACACAGGAGAGGCTGCTTGCTCGCCGAGAGGAGAGAGAGTATGAACTTCGAAGGGAGTTGGAAATAAAAAAATTGGAGGCAGACACTGCTATTAAAATGCGTCAGCAAACTCATTTGATGTGAGTAAGCACATCTCTTTAGTTCCAGTCTTTAGAGAGACTGAGGTTGAGTCTTATTTCAGTACTTTTGAGCGTATTGCTTTGGCTTTGCATTGGCCAAAAGATGTTTGGGCAATATTATTGCAATGTAAGCTGACTGGAAAAGCTCAAGAAGCTTGTTCTTCCCTTTCTCTAGAAGACAGCCTTGTGTATGATGAGGTAAAAAGTGCAATTTTAAAAATATATGAGTTAGTTCCTGAGGCTTACAGACAACGGTTTCAAAAGCTTAGGAAAACCTTAAGCCAGACATATGTTGAGTTTGCAAGAGAGAAAGAAGTTCTTTTCGATAGATGGTTCTCTGCATGTAAGGCTGACAGTTTGAACTTAGTGCGTGAATTAATGCTATTAGAAGAGTTTAAAAACTGTGTACCTGAGCGTACTGTCATTTATTTAAATGAACAGAAGGTAAAAACATTGCAGCAAGCTGCCACACTCGCGGATGAGTTTGCACTCACGCACAAAAGTGTATTTAGTTAACCAGACCCATCTTCCCTTCGTGCTTCCTCTAAGAAACCTAGTGAAGAAAATAGTGTGCCACCACCAAATTTGAGATTGGAGAAACTGTGTTTTTATTGTCATAAGCCAGGTCACATAGTGGCCGAGTGTGTGGCACTCAAAAAGAAACAAAGTACATTAAAGCCGTCAAAGGGGGTGGGCTTAATTAAAACAGTTTCTTCGGCTAAGCAGTTGACCAAAGTACCTGATAAATGTTTTAAACCATTTATTTCTACTGGATTTGTCTCTCTCACAGGAAAACCAGAGGACCAGTATTCAGTTAAAGTGCTGCGAGATACTGGCGGCTCGCAGTCATTTATTCTTTCCAGTGTTCTTCCTTTAAGTACTGCATCTTCATGTGGTAAGAGCACAATAGTAAGAGGGATTGGAATGAGTTATGTACCTGCTCCTCTGCACCAAATTCACATAAAAACAGACTTAATTACTGGTTTAAACCATGATGACGGTCCCGACAACAGCAAAACTAAGGGGATATATAGATTTTCACACTCCAGGTCCATGCAACCGAAAACAATCAGGAGGCACAGCAATATATATAAAACAAGACATCATACACAGCCAAATTCTAGTAGAGACAAATCTTCAAATAACAGTGGTCAGAGCAACACTATACAAACCCATCACAATAGTATCATTATACCTACCTCCTGCGGAAGCCTTTCCTAAACAAGAGATGGAAAAAGCAATGAGCCAAATACCGAGCCCTATACTACTCCTTGGAGATTTTAACTCACATAATCCACTTTGGGGATGTAAAGACACAAACCCACGAGGAAAAGCTTTGGAAATTTTTTTAAATGAAAATGAACTTTGTATTTTAAATAATGGTGATTTCACTTACCTACACCCAGGCCACGGTGTTTACTCAGCCATCGATTTATCACTCTGCTCCCCACATATGATCGCCGACTTAAAGTGGGAAAGATGGGATGACCAATGCGGAAGTGATCACTTTCCGATCATTATCTCCTACGAAAAAGCAACTCCACACAAAGCCATACCAAAATGGCAACTAGGAAAAGCGAAATGGGATCTTTTTACCTTTTTAAGTGACAAACTCCTTAAAGACTTTAAAGGGGAGAAGATGGAACCAGTACCCTGGTTTACAGAGATCTTAATCAAAATCGCAAACTGGTCGGTTCCAAAGACGAGGGCCAAATCACAGAAACCACATAACCCGTGGTGGAAGAAGCACCTTGGATCACCTAGTGCAAATAGAGGCCTACATAAGAGAAGGTTTCCTAAATAAACAACACATAGTTGCAGTTTTCTTCGATCTCGAAAAAGCCTATGATACAACCTGGAGGCATGGTATTTTACAGGATTTGTGGGATATGGGCTTCAGAGGTATCCTGCCTTTATTTCAAACTTTTTAAAGGACAGAACTTTTACAGTAAAGGTCAATGGGACATACTCAGATATACATACGCAAGAAATGGGTGTCCCACAAGGAAGTATTTTATCAGTTACCCTTTTTAATATTAAAATAAACAGCGTCATCAAGGCAATCGACCCAGATGTGAAGGCATGTCTATATGTGGACGATCTCTGTATATGCTATAAGGGCAGATATATGGCAACCGTAACAAGAAAACTGCAATTAGCCATAAATGGTATCCAGTCATGGGCAATACAAAATGGCTTTAAAATATCTAAAGAAAAGACCACTTTTACCCACTTTAGTAAAATCAGAAACATGCATCCAGAACCTGAACTCTCCTTTTAAGATGGAGAAGCCATAAAACAGGGAAAAGAGACCAAATTCCTTGGAGTCTTCCTGGACCAGAAACTAACTTTTAGATCTCACATCAGCTACCTAAAACAAAGGTGCCAGAAACCTCTGAACATTCTGAAACTACTTGCAAACACAAAGTGGTTAGCAAATAGAGACCTACTCCTGAACCTGCATAAAACACTTGTCCTCCCTAGATTAGACTATGGAAGCATAGTGTATGGAGCAGCCAGAAAGTCCTACTTACGAACTCTAAACACATGTCATCATCAAGGACTGAGAGTGGCACTGGGAGCTTTCCGGACCTCCCCAGTGCAAAGCCTATATATAGAAGCAGGTGAACTCCCACTGCACTGGAGATGGAAGCGCCAAGCACTCTGGTACATACTTAAACTAAGAGAGAACACAAGCAACCCAGCCTTCAATACAGTTTTCAAGAGAAACCTCTCTGCAGCTTATGATTTGAAACCAAACCAGATCAGACCTGCGGGAGAAAGACTACGATGGGATTTAGAAAACTTTCAGAAAAGAGCAATGCTAAATGATACACAAAGGAAAACCTTTCCTCCATGGGACCTTGGAAGCCCTTGCATATCAGAAACCTTCACAAATTTCCCCAAGCAAACTATGAGCACTGAAATAGCACAAAGTATATTCAAGGAATTTGAAGAAAGACAAACAGGCTACTTGATTATTTACACAGATGGGTCAAAGACATCTACTCACACCGGTGCAGCTTTCTACACAAAGACCAAAAAACAATGCACAAATATCCCCCCACACAGCTCCATTTTTACTGCCGAAGCACAAGTAATTCTAATGGCTATAACATATTTCCAGAGATCAAGTCACCAGAAAGCCACTATATGCACAGATTCAAAGTCCTGCATTCAAGCCATCAAATCACTAAATATTGACCACCCCATCATCAAAGAAATACTGCATAAACTGAAAGCACTGGAAGAATCAAATAAAATACTGAGGTTTTGCTGGATACCAGGCCACAAGGGTATAAAGGGAAACGAAGAAGCAGATACTATAGCCAAAAGAGCAGCAGAACAACCAGTCACACCAATATACATACCACCAACAGACTTAAGACCCCTCATAAGGAGCTATATACAAGAAAAATGGCAAGAGGCCTGGGATTTACAAGAAAATAACAAACTCAGGGAAATCCAACAAAACGTACGACCAAACAAAATTAACTATACTCAGAAGAGGGAGGACCAAGTAGCCCTTACACGATGCAGAATAGGACACTCAAACCTTACACACGGACACCTACTAAAAGGAGAACAGGCCCCAAAGTGCCCTCATTGCTCAATTACATTCTGAAAAACATACAAATGGCACGCCATAGAGATGGCTCTAAATATAGAGCTTATAATGGCAATAAAACACAAAAACACAAAAACACAATTACTGGTTTCTTTCCTGTAGCAGTTCTGACATGTTTTCCAGTTGATGGCATTGAATTCATACTGGGAAATGACATAGCTGGAGGTAAAGTCCATGCCTTTCCTGAGGTGGTTACATATCCCATTCTTGAGCCTGTTCCTGATGACCTGGCCCAAAACCATCCTGATATATTTACAGTTAGTGTGCTGACTAGGGCTCAAGCGAAGAAAAATGTTGAGAGTGTTGATTTGTCTGACTCTCTTTTTGCTTCTATTTTATCTCAGGAGCCAATTGTAAATAAGTTGGTTAACAACAAGGAGGGAGGGACTGAGGCTGTTGAAACCAGTGCCACATCATTACCACTGACTCGTGAAGCACTCATCATTGCTCAGAAGAGTGATTCATCTTTTGGTAAATGTTTTGCAGCAGTTGTGGAGGACTCTTGTAAGTGCAATATGAAACAGTGTTATTTTTTAGATAATGGAGTACTTATGCGCAAATGGCTCTCATGGCCAAGTGAAACAGATGATGTTGGGGAGTCCTGGGGCACTGTTTATCAGATTGTGGTACCATATGTCTTTAGGCAGCATGTCTTAGAACTTGCTCATGAACATGTGTGGTCTGGGCATTTGGGTGTCACTAAGACATATAATAGGATACTTCAGCATTTCTTTTGGCCAGGAATGAAGACTTTTTGTAAAACTTGCCCCACTTGTCAAATTGTGGGAAAACCAAACCAAGTAGTGCATCCAGCACCTCTTTGTCCTATTCCAGTGGTTGGTGAACCTTTTGATCATGTAGTTGTAGACTGTGTGGGACCTTTACCCAGAACAAAATCTGGAAATCAGTTTCTACTAACTATCATGTGCCTTTCTACTCGGTTTCCTGAAGCTATACCCCTGCGGACAATAACTGCTCCAGCCATCATAAAAGCTTTGACCAAGTTCTTTACCACCTTTGGCCTACCTAAAAAGGTACAGACAGATTAGGGAACCAATTTTCTGAGTAAAACCTTTAAACAGACTTTACAGTCTTTGGGTATTTCACATGCTGTATCCAGCCCCTATCATCCCCAGTCACAGGGTGCACTTGAGCGCTGGCACCAGACTTTGAAGTCCATGTTAAAAAAGTTTTGCTTAGAAACTGGTAAAAACTGGGATGAAGGCATTCCCTTTGTTCTCTTTGCCATCAGAGATGCAAAACAGGAGTCTCTTGGGTTCAGCCCTACTGAACTGGTTTTTGCTCATGAGGTTCATGGACCACTTAAGGTATTGAAAGAGCAGTTCTTATCTGGTGGTTCTCAAAGAACCAGTGTTAAAGATTTTGTTAAGCAGTGTAGAGAACGTTTGCATCATGCGACTTCAGTGGCTAGAGAAGCCCTTGCTTCCTCACAGGAAAGCATGAAGAAGCGGTATGATAAACGGGCAGTTAAACGACAATTTCAACCTGGTGAGCAAGTGTTGGTTTTGTTGCCAAATCCTGGATCTGCTCTTTCCCTTAAATTCTCAGGGCCATATGTAATAAAGAGTCAAGTTTCTGAGACTGATTATGTTATTCACACCCCTGATCGTAGGAGAAAAACACGCTTATGTCACATTAACATGCTAAAAGCATATCATTCTAAGCTTAGTAATAGTGAGTTGTGTGGTAAACTTTTAAACTCCAATTTTCTATCTAATATTGACACACATCTTTCACATCTTTCAGAAACTCAGAGGAAGGATATAATTAATTTACTTTATGCCTTCCCTACGTTATTTAGTGATGTTCCCTCATGCACTCATGCACAATGCTATTCCTGTTAAGCAGCATGCTTACCGTTGCCCTGTCCCAAAAAGGGAGCTAATGAAGAAGGAAGTAACATATCTGCTAGAACATGGTTTAGCTAAACCAAGTTGTAGTCCTTGGAGCTCGCCATGCTTGCTTGTTTCAAAATCTGATGGTACAGCACATTTTTGTACAGATTTCCGAAAGGTAAATGCAGTCACGGTTCCTGATTCTTTTCCTTTGCCTCGTGTGGAAGACTGCATTGACAATGTTGGACAAGCTAAGTACATCACAAAACTTGACCTGCTGAAAGGTTACTGGCAGGTACCCTTAACCCCTGAAGCCTCTGACATTTCTGCATTTATAACACCTGACCATTTTATGCAGTACACGGTTATGGCTTTTGGGCTAAGAAATGCTCCAGCCACCTTCCAGCGCCTAATGCACTTGGTGTTAGATGTTCCTAACTGCAGTGTGTATTTAGATGATGTAGTCATTTACTCCGAAAACTGGTCACACCATATGACCAGCTTAAAGGAGGTGTTCCAGAGACTCACGAATGCTTGTCTGACATTAAATCTTACAAAGTGCGAATTCTGTAAAGCCACTGTAACCTATCTAGGAAAACAGGTAGGTTGTGGGCAGGTTCGACCTGTAAATGCTAAGGTCATGGCTATATTGTCTTATCCAGTCCCAAGTACGCGACGTGAACTAAGACTATTACAGATGTTTTTGTAAAAACTTTGCTGGGGGGGGGGGGGGGGGGGGGGGCAGTAAAACATAATGGATGTGCATGTCATTAGTTATATTTTTAATGCCAGAACCTTATTTAGGGCTTGATTTGTGGAGGGATGATGACAGCAGAGCTAACAATACTGGTTAAAATTACAATACTTTCCAAGTCGTCAGGTCGCTGTAAAGTTCACATTACATGACTGGATCTCTTGTAATCGGGAATCTTTCAAGTCGGTGTGGGTTTCACACTACACGACTGATTGGTGATAGGGGGTTTCACACTACACGCTCTATCACCAACTGGAATCGCAGACAAGCTTCTCTGGTCTCCCAAAATACGCTTTGTCAGGAAAACAAATGCAAGATATTTGACATGCTAGATATCTCTTTTTGGTCAGATTGTTGGGTAGTTCACACATAGCGAATGAGTGAAGCGCAGAGCGAACGGCAAGTTGCTCCTGAGCCGGCAAATCTAGCGCCGACCAGTCGGTGAGCGAAAATCAGGGCAAATATTGTGTAGTGTGATCTAGGCATAACATGATAAAATAGATGTGACAGATTCTTTCTTATTTTCAGTCAGGATATGTAATGCAGGCAGGTGCCATAAACAGACATTATGGCTTTGTTTTACTTTTAACAGAAATCAAGCCAAGATTTGCATTAAATTAATTGTATTAAATTAATTGGAGGGCTGAGTACTATTATGTGCTCCCACCTACAAGCTTACAAGCCGAATGTTTCTTATTAATCATGCTAGCTGTGGAGCCTTACACATAGTTTTACTTACGCTACTCTCCTGTGAATCTCCCAACCTCTTATCTAGACAGGAAAATCCCTAATCCGAACAACCCATGCCCACTCCATCCAGGTGACACTGCTTTTGTGTTTTTTAATGGCTGCTGCTGTTTTTTCTTGAGAAAGCTTGACTTGCTGATGGATCGAACAGCTGGCACAAACTGGATCAAATCCAGTTCTTCTGCATTCCTTTTCCATTCTCCATTTCCCCATTCCCTGGAAAATTAGAGGGATTGTCTTTTGTTCCTTTACCGCCCTTATTTGCGTTGTCTTGTAATAACACGGCTTATCTGTGTTTCTTGGCAATTGTTTGGGGTTTCAGAGCACCTGTAGAATGATCATCTGTTGTGTGAGGTTTTAGATACAGCTTCGGTTTGCAGCATCTGGTTTGGTTTCTTTTTAGTACATGTCTATGAGGGTTCTTCAAATAGTTTCCATACTTTTTAAACTCAATTTATTAAGAATTTTAAAAACAAGTTACTTAGCTTTTCTACATAGTCACCCAGCGTCTTACCAACTTTTTAATGCCATCAGCAAAAACATATTTCACATATTTTACATTCACTTAACCTTTGTCTGGATAATCCATCCCATTATTACTTTGCAGCCACATGAAAGTCTGATTAAATAATTGTGTGAAGGATCTTGTGAAGGAATGTTTTGGATCTTGTCATATCATGAATTATGGTTATGTCAGGCAGAGGTAGTAAAAAAAAGCCCATCCCAGCCCTCCCCTAGCAACGGTCTTGTAGCTAATCAACCAATATCATCTTGGCCAACGATTATGGCTTTTTTCTGTCAATTGTTTTTACTTCAGCTGTGTGAAGTGCAACATACAGAGTGTTTTGTTTTTTATAACATATGTGGTTTTCTTATAGTAATGTCAATTGTAAAGACATTGAATATCTTCGTTTATCAAATCTAATTGTTCGATTCACTGAGTGGTCATATTTACACCCCTGCATAGAAAAATAATACTACAATACCCAATAGCTGGCTAAAAATGCCTAATAATAGGCAAATAGGCATTTTTGTAGTCCAGTCCCAGCTAATGCCAAGTTCACACTACACGACTTTCCAAGTGGTCAGGTCGCTGCACAGTTTACACTACTCAACTGGATCTCTTGTAATCGGGAGTCTTTCAAGTCGGTGTGGGTTTCACAGTACACGACTGATTGGTGATAGGGGGTTTCACACTACACCATCTATCACCAACTGGAATCGCAGGCGAGCTTCTCTGGTCTTACGATTTGTCATGAAAACAAACGCATAAATGGAGATGAAAGGTTTAATGATACCACGTACAAAAATGCACATCAACATGAAGTGAGCGATCAAAGTTTGTGCACTAATGTGCAGCTTTAAATCAAGGAGAAAAAGTAAATGAATCTGAGTGGATTTGGCTACACGAGCAGCATGGATTTTTCTATAGTGAGTTGGAGGTTAATAAATATTTTTGCAATGCAACGTTGGTGTTATGTTTTGTAGAGAACGATAAGGTCAGAAATACTGTAAAACGTGTGTGTGTGCCAATGTATTCTGATATAAACTATATTATGCCCGTCCCACCTTTTTACAACTCCTCCTCTGCGTTTCCCCTCACACCGTATCTTGCGTTCTCATTGGCTGTTCAACATAGCACTAATTGCCAATTGGGCGACTCAGATCCAGATATTTGACAAGCTAGATATCTCTCTTTGGCAAGCCACTCGTATCGAGTTGTTGAGCAGTTCACACATAGCAACAGAGCCGAGTTTCAAACGCCAAGTTGCTCCAGAGCCGGCAAATCTAGCACCGACCTGTCGGCGAGCGAAAATCAGGGCAAAAATCGTGTATTGTGAACTAGGCATAACATGACAAAATAGATGTGATATTCTGAGAGGTGAATTCATTCTTTTTAATTTTCACTCAGGATATGTAATGCTGACAGGTGTAATGATGACTTAGTTTTACTTTAAACACAGAAATCAAGTCAAGATTTGTATTAAATTATTTATATTAAATATAAGACATTCACAGTGTTTACCAACCAACCAAAGCACAATAGTACCCTTAAGTTCAGTAAACCACTTAAATCTTTGGAATTAATGGAATGAATGCTTAAAAAATATGCTTATCATTTGATCTGATTCTTTTCGCCGGTGTTCTTTCAGGATCTTTTTTATGGGTAACAATAAATCACACTTTTAGTAGCTTTAGTGCAAATTTTTGTATAAGTTGCTAAACTGTAGCCACAAAACTGGAAGCATGTAATGTTTTGACATGACTGGGCCGGAAGTGTTGTCCATAAGTACATGATTTGATCAGTACATTTAGGTCAACACTTTCTAGTCCAACATCAATGCTTGACCTCACACATTCTTTTAACTTAATGGACACATATTTATCCATAATAATGCTTGTCGTTTTAAATGGCATGTCCAGCAACCTCATGGTCAGGTGCTGCCATCTTTTTGGCAATATAGCAATCTGAAAAGTGTTAACCTTCATACAATTTGGCATGGTTTAGCTGGAAAGGTTTAGACTTGGGATGTATCCAGTCCTCAGTTGTAGACACATCTGAGGTACAAACATAGAAATCTATTACAATAGACACTTCACAGATTCTGGTAGAGAGAACAGTTTGAACATGTAATAACTAAGTGAGATTTATAAGAGAGGGATGCTTACATGCATGCAACGATGAGGATACAAATAAAGGCACCAACAGCAATAAGTGCAACAACAACATGTTTCCCGCCCTGAGAGAGGTGCTCTGTACCATCTGTAAAACACATTCTATTAACATAGTGTATTTTATTACTTAACAATATTTCATGTAAAATCTGGCTCTGCAAAATCAGCCAACAATGAAATGTAGAAGTAGGCACTGGTAGCTCAAAGGTTAAGGTACTGGACTAGAGATAAACCAAAAGGTCGCTGGTTCAAGCCCCACCACTGCCAAGGAGCCACTGGTTAGGTCCATGAGCAAGGCCCTTAACCTTCAATTGATTGTGCTGTATTAAGTAACAAGTGAAAGTAACTTTGGATAAACGTGTCTGCTCAATGCAGTAAATGTAAGAAGACTGCTTGTACTAGAAAACAATATGTAACACGATACTCAAAGAAAATGTCTTGTTCTGAGAACATAACAGATAGATTTTGAGATGTAATGTCTTTAAAATTTAATTGCACTCTCCCAGGGTTGAGAGGAAACCCAAGCTGTTGTGTAGGGGAATTCGCTGGCGTGGTTAGATGTAAAAAAAAAAAAAGCAGGTTGATTTAGTCCACAGTCATGTGAGATTTGCAACACCATGGGCCTAGAGGATGCCAATAAAAAAACGATTTTACAAAATTAATTTTTTTTTTTAATTATTATTATTATTACTACTATTATGAATCATCTTTATCATGACATCTTTTATTATTAATTTATTATTTTTAATAATGGTATATATTATTGGTATATATATATATATATATATATATATATATATATATATATTAATGGTATATATATATATATATATATATATATAAAATGTACACCAATGAGGCATAACTTTATGACCACCTTTCTAATATTGTGTTGCCAAAACAGCCCTGACTGTAGTCCATCTGTTTCTTTACATACTTTTTAGCCCCCGTTCATGCTGTTCTTCAATGGTCAGGACTCTCCTAAAACCACTACAGTGGTTTGGGTGGTGGATGATTCTCAGCACTGCAATGACACTGACATGGTGGTTTTGTGTTAGTGTGTGTTGTGCTGGTATGAGTGGATAAGACACAGCAATGCTGATGGAGTTTTTAAACGCCTCACTATTACTGCTGGACTGAGAATAGTCCACCAACCAAAAATATCCAGCCAACAGCGCCCTGTGGGAGGGTCCTGTGAACATTGATGGAGGTCTAGAGATAAACAACTCAAACAGCAGCAACAGATGAGCGATCGTCTCTGACTTTACATCTACAAGGTGGACCGACTAGGTTGGAGTGTATAATAGAGTGGACAGTGAGTGACCACAGTATTTAAAAACGTCATCAAAATTGCTGTGTCGGATCCACTCATACCAGCACAACACACACTAACACACCACCACCATCTCAGTGTCACTGCAGTGCTGAGAATGATCCACCTCCTAAATAATACCTGCTCTGTAGTGGTCCTGTGGGGGTCCTGACCATTGAAGAGCAGCATGAAAGAGGGCTAACAAAGCATGATATGGCTGATCTGTATATACATACAGTGTATCACAAAAGTGAGTACACCCCTCACATTTCTGCAGATATTTAAGTATATCTTTTCATGGGACAACACTGACAAAATGACACTTTGACACAATGAAAAGTAGTCTGTGTGCAGCTTATATAACAGTGTAAACTTATTCTTCCCTCAAAATAACTCAATATACAGCCATTAATGTCTAAACCACCGGCAACAAAAGTGAGTACACCCCTTAGTGAAAGTTCCTGAATTGTCAATATTTTGTGTGGCCACCATTATTTCCCAGAACTGCCTTAACTCTCCTGGGCATGGAGTTTACCAGAGCTTCACAGGTTGCCACTGGAATGCTTTTCCACTCCTCCATGACGACATCACGGAGCTGGCGGATATTCGAGACTTTGCGCTCCTCCACCTTCCGCTTGAGGATGCCCCAAAGATGTTCTATTGGGTGTAGGTCTGGAGACATGCTTGGCCAGTACATCACCTTTACCCTCAGCCTCTTCAATAAAGCAGTGGTCATCTTAGAGGTGTGTTTGGGGTCATTATCATGCTGGAACACTGCCCTGCGACCCAGTTTCCGGAGTGAGGGGATCATGCTCTGCTTCAGTATTTCACAGTACATATTGGAGTTCATGTGTCCCTCAATGAAATGTAACTCCCCAACACCTGCTGCACTCATGCAGCCCCAGACCATGGCATTCCCACCACCATGCTTGACTGTAGGCATGACACACTTATCTTTGTACTCCTCACCTGATTGCCGCCACACATGCTTGAGACCATCTGAACCAAACAAATTAATCTTGGTCTCATCAGACCATAGGACATGGTTCCAGTAATCCATGTCCTTTGTTGACATGTCTTCAGCAAACTGTTTGCGGGCTTTCTTGTGTAGAGACTTCAGAAGAGGCTTCCTTCTGGGGTGACAGCCACGCAGACCAATTTGATGTAGTGTGCGGCGTATGGTCTGAGCACTGACAGGCTGACCCCCCACCTTTTCAATTTCTGCAGCAATGCTGACAGCACTCCTGCACCTATCTTTCAAAGACAGCAGTTGGATGTGACGCTGAGCACGTGCACTCAGCTTCTTTGGACGACCAACGCGAGGTCTGTTCTGAGTGGACCCTGCTCTTTTAAAACGCTGGATGATCTTGGCCACTGTGCTGCAGCTCAGTTTCAGGGTGTTGGCAATCTTCTTGTAGCCTTGGCCATCTTCATGTAGCGCAACAATTCGTCTTTTAAGATCCTCAGAGAGTTCTTTGCCATGAGGTGCCATGTTGGAACTTTCAGTGACCAGTATGAGAGAGTGTGAGAGCTGTACTACTAAATTGAACACACCTGCTCCCTATGCACACCTGAGACCTAGTAACACTAACGAGTCACATGACATTTTGGAGGGAAAATGACAAGCAGTGCTCAATTTGGACATTTAGGGGTGTAGTCTCTTAGGGGTGTACTCACTTTTGTTGCCGGTGGTTTAGACATTAATGGCTGTATATTGAGTTATTTTGAGGGAAGAATAAATTTACACTGTTATATAAGCTGCACACAGACTACTTTTCATTGTGTCAAAGTGTCATTTTGTCAGTGTTGTCCCATGAAAAGATATACTTAAATATCTGCAGAAATGTGAGGGGTGTACTCACTTTTGTGATACACTGTATATATATATATATATATATATATATACTTTTTTCTTAAATATTATAACTTTATTTTCAAAAGTGGCTGACTTTTTGTACTGTTATGGTTTTTTTATATTCTTATATAATAATAAGTTTATAATATTATATGACTAGTATTATTATGTCATTAGAGTCTTTTTCTTGAAATATCAGACCATGTGACTTCAAAATATTTTCTACTTTATTTTTAAAAGGTCATAACTTGATTCTTAAATATGATTTTGTTCTTGTATTTTTAAGACCAGAACTTGTTTACTTTAGAGATTAAATTGTCATTGCCATTAGTAATATGTGAAAAAAAAGTCTGACTGCTTTGTGTGCTACTGTTTAAATACAGCAGTTATTCTTAAGCTTTCTATCAACATACAAAGAGTCTAGTGTAGATTTTGGAATGCAACAATCAGAAGCCGTGTGACTGGTGTGTGGTAGACCTTACTTACACAGAAGGATACTCACCTTCAGCAGGTGATGCTTTGGTACAGTTAGCTAGAAGACAAAATATACATTTCATGGGCAACATTTATATAGACATAGCAGAAACATTAAAATCATGGCACTGGCATTTGTGGTTTCGGCACATGTTAGAATGACTTGAGTCCCTGTACAATTAGAGAAGGTGAAATGCATGTCAGGGCAGGCTTGGGATTTTCTACATTTTTGCCACTGTTCTTTTCTGTGATTGTGGAATTAAACAAATGAAACATAGTTTTGTATGTTTAATGTATTTAGTTTTAATAGGTTTATTGTGAGATCTATGTAAAAATCTACTAGATCAAAAATTTACCAAGTGATTTTCTTCCTCAGCAGCCTCGAAGCCCATGACAATATAAAATACCCAGTCTTGTCCCATTATCAGATTACTAAATGGCTAATGTGTGTGTGTAAGTGAATGTGTGTGTGTCTGCCATGTAATGGACTGGTAAAATAACAGACAATGAACGAATGAATAAATTAATATTACGTACATTTAAACACACACACATTGATATAAAATAGTTTGTGTTATATGATCAATTAAAGTGGACTTACATGAGCAGTCAACAATCGTCTGTAGACATAAAAAAGAAAAACT
Organism: Trichomycterus rosablanca; assembly: GCF_030014385.1. Classification (NCBI taxonomy): domain Eukaryota; kingdom Metazoa; phylum Chordata; class Actinopteri; order Siluriformes; family Trichomycteridae; genus Trichomycterus; species Trichomycterus rosablanca. The sequence goes on from NC_085990.1 coordinate 15,350,172, forward strand.
TTATTATTATTATCTAATAACTTTATCTTACAACCCCAATTCCAATGAAGTTGGGACATTGTGTAAAACATGAATAAAAACAGAATACGATGATTTGCAAATCCTTTTCAACCAATATTCAATTGAATACACTACAAAGACAAGATATTTAATGTTCAAACGGATAAACTTTTTTATTAAACGGATATTGTTTTTTGCAAATATTCACTCATTTTGAATTTGATGCCTGCAACACGTTCCAAAAAAGTTGAGACAGGGGCATGTTTACCACTGTGTTACATCACCATTTCTTTTAACAACACTCAATAAGCGTTTGGGAACTGAGGACACTAATTGTTGAAGCTTTGTAGCTGGAATTTTTTCCCATTCTTGCTTGATGTACAACTTCAGTTGCTCAACAGTCCGGGGTCTCTGTTGTCGTATTTTGAGTATCATATGTCTGGCTATTATTTTCACATTTAAATGGATTATAAACAAAAGTTATACATTAATATGTCAGTATTATTCTGTAGAATGTAGAAAATTTGGCCTAAGGCTTTTCTGGCAACAACAGAATTCCCCACTGACCCCAGGAGACAAACCATGGGCATCATCAGAGACTTTTCGTCTGCTAGTGTGAATGCAACGTCAGTTTTATGTTAACTGAGGCTCTATTAACAATCTGTTATGATATTTTAAATAAAATGAATAATTGTTTGATCTACTGTCTAAAAATCATGTTGTGGAAGGCAGCCAGTAGATGTAAAAGTGATAACATTTGATGACTTACCCCAGTGCATATGTTCGTGTATTTAACATTTTTGTGGCAGCTTTTAAAGTTGATAGAATGAGAATCTTGATTTAGAACCATTGTCTTGTTAAAATCATCATTGTGGGCCACCGCTGTGCCCTAAATAACACAAACATATTTCATTACCTAAAATATAAATAAATACACATCTTGTACAAACATACATTAATCATTTTCTGAGCTACACATACCATACCTGTTATTGGTGTATCTGCTGTATTCACAATGTGTCAGAATCTTCTGCTAGACTAATGATTTCTGCTGGTTCAAGCCTCACTACTACCAGGTTGCCACTATTGGGCCGTTGAGCAAGGCCCTTAACCCTCAATAGCTAAGACAGTATATTGTCACATTACTATAAATCGCTTTGGATAAAAGCATCTGCTAAATGCTGAAAATGTGAATGAGCTGGGAGGAGTTTCAGCCGTGTCCAAACCTTGATTATAGGGGCCTAGTGGTTAAGGTACTGGACTAGTTATCAGAGGATCGTTGGTTCAAGCCCCACCACTGTCAGGTTGCTGCTGTTAGGCCCTTGAGCAAGGCCCTCAACCCGCAATTGCTCAGACTGTATACTGTAACTGTAATGTAATTGGCTTTGGATAAAGAAGTCTGCTAAATGCTGAAAATGTAAATGTAAAATTAAGTGACTCAGAGTGTTGGTCCTTAATTTTCTTGATTCTTAAAATGAAAAAAGAAATTAACACAGCAAACTATTACAACATCAGTAAAAGTTTATTATCAGTTACTCTGTATATAATTACGTTTAAAAAAACTTAAAATAGTAATTGTTGCATGTACAAAAAATTGGACTTGCAGAATGTTATTAGGTGTTATTTTACTTGCTATAACTCATTAGGAATTGTAATTTAATATTCCAGAGGGTAAACCATGTGCTAACACTCAATGATCATGTGATCCTTTAAACAGCTGAATGAGAATTTAACAGTGTGGCTTGCATAATTCCAACAGTCAAGCACACTGGCTGTCGTGTAAAAGTGTTGCCAGGTTGACCTACTGTAACTGATAAAACCATTATTTATCCTTTGGCAGGACCTTAAAGGGACATAGCATGCTTCCTAAATCTACTCTACAGCTGCTAATTTTAAGCAGTGAAGTGGGCCAGTATTGCTCTATAGCAAGATGAAAGGCTGACTGTTTAGCTATTGAAATGTGAAAGCTTTTGGTGGCACAAGCAGTAATGACTTTCTTTTTTACATGAATGATGCCTTTATGGAAGCACTTCTGTAAGTCACTCTGGATAGGCGCGTCTGCTGAATGCAGAAATTGTAAATGTAAGTGTTACTTTCCTATTTTCTTTCAAATGAGTGTATTAGGATCTGAAACAATTTAAATACAGTATACAGAAAATAAAGAGGGGAAAACTGTAAGTACATGAATTTCAAGCTATGGCCTTAATGTGGTTTGCATTTGATAATGTCAAGCCTATTGTTTTCTAAGTGCTTAAGATAACTACAACAAAAGACACACTTATAACAGACACAAACACTTGAGCTATATACTCACGTTATTGAGCCAGTTATATTGATCACAGGGAGTCCCGCTGTCATTGAAGTAGAATGTGGTTGTGCCATCATCATTGTGCTGACCATGACACAGTTCGTTGCCTTTAACCTTAGGTGTCCAAAGGATGAAGATGCAGGTGACTAGAAAAAAAGTGTTAAACTAGATTTAAAGAGTAAAATAAAATATCATTTTAAAACCTCTCTTCTCTTTTCCTGAATTTGTCAGCTAAGGTCAACAGGTAGTACAACATGCTTTGTGAGGCTGATCAGTCATTTCTAAAGAGATTTTATATCTGGGGAGGTCTTTACAAAAGCTGTGTTTTTCACAAGCAAAGCAATGTCTCAAACCTTACTAATCTAGCCAGATTTTCGTGTTTTATGTAGGAATGGGGCTGCCAACTACATTTACACAGAGGGAATGAAATAAATAGCCAAACAATCAGTTCATCAGATGCCCCCCAGGTGGGGCGGTCCGGGTCCTTTCTGTGTGGAGTTTGCATGTTCTCCCCATGTCTGCGTAGGTTTACTACAGGTGCTCCGGTTTCCTCCCACAGTCCAAAGACATGCAAGTGAGGTGAATTGGAGATACAAAATTGTCAATGACTGTGTTTGATATAACCTGTGTAACTACTGTTCCTGTCAAGAATGTAACCAAACGTGTAAAACATGACGTTAAAATCCTAATAAACAAACAAACATTAGTGTGCGCGGTTTAACGATTCTGTTTGCCATGTTGTGTGAGTGTAACAGGCTAAACTAAGGTAAAACTCCCCCAAATATGTGAAAACTACAGTATTACCTACATACACTGCTACAAAAACATTTTGTTGGACCGCCTTTAGCTTTGATTACTGCATGCATTCGCTGTGGCATTGTTTCCACAAGCTTCTGCAATGTCGCAACATTTATTTCTGTCCAGAGTTGCATTAATTTTTCCCCAAGATCTGGTATTGATGATGGGAGATTTGGACCACTGCGCAAAGTCTTCTCCAGCACATCCCAAAGATTCTCAATGGGGTTCAGGTCTGGACTCTGTGGTGGCCAATCCATGTGTGAAAATGATGTCTCATGCTCCCTGAACCACTCCTTTGAGCCCGATGAATCCTGGCATTGTCATCTTGGAATAAAAAATCCATTGATGGAATAACCTGGGCGTTCAGTATATTCAGGTAGTCAGCTGACCTCATTCTTTGGTCACATAACGTTGCTGAACCTAGACCTGACCAACTGCAGCAACCCCAGATCATAGCACTGCTCCCACAGGCTTGTATGATAGGCACTAGGCATGATGGGTGCATCACTTCAGACACCTCTCTTCTTACCCTAATGCGCCCATCACTCTGGAACAGGGTAAATCTGGACTCATCAGACCACATGATCTTCTTCCATGCTCCCTAGCAAATTGAAGCCGTTTTTTGTCGGTTAGCCTCACTGACAAGTGGTTTTCTTAAGGCTACACAGCTGTTTAGTCCCAATCCCTTGAGTTCCCTTTGCATTGTGCATGTGGAAATGCTCTTACTTTCACTATTAAACATTTCCCTGAGTTCTACTGTAGTTTTTCTACCATTTGATTTCACCAAACGTTTAAGTGATCGCCGATCACGATCATTCAAGATTTTTTTCTGACCACACTCCTTTCTCGAAGATGATGTTTTCCCCACTGTCCTTTCACTTTTTAATAATGTGTTGGACAGTTCTTAACCCGATTTTAGTAGTTTCAGCAATCTGCTTAGATGTTTTCTCTGCTTGATGCATGCCAATAATTTCACCCTTCTGAAACAGATTAACCTCTTTTCCACGACCACAGGGTGTGTCTTTCGACATGGTTGTTTAACAAATGAGAAGCTACTCACTGCATTAGTTAGGGTTAAATAACTTGTTGCCAGCTGAAACATAATCACACATGCAGTAATTATCCAATGGGAGGCTTTTACCTATTTGCTTAGTTAAATCCAGGTGGTGATCTTTTTTTTTTTGGCCAGGCAGTGTATTTACCTAAGCATTATCCTTAATGTGCAATACTTACAGAGCCAGAACATGTCGAAGACCGTACCGTGACCGTCGATCAGCCGTTATCTTCTCAGCCGCTTGTGACACTTGTCCCACTACACGCTCGCAGACAGATGTGCAAACTCATCAACTCAAATCAAATCAGCGTTCGCTCGGGGCTCGAAGATCGGCATGTGTGAACTGCTCATGTGTGACTCGATCCTAGCGGCTCGCAGATCGCTCGAAGTCTCGAGAAAACTATCTAGTTTGCTGCTAAATATCTGGACCTGTCGGCATCTCCAAATCCTGTAGTGAGAGATGTAGCGGTCAGCTTGTGCCTGGCAGCCGCTGAGTGTGAGGCTGAGGAGGAGAAACTTCAGAAGAGGAAATAGGGGGCGGGATTACGTCACACTGGCATTCACACAAGCATTCACACCAGCTTTGGTCTTTGCCATACACACAAACTGAGAATGAGAGCCAATAGAAGTCTGTGCTTTTGCTAAGTTATGTGTACTTTATTTAACTTCTTTTTTTTTTTACAAATAACTGTGTGCACCTTGTTTCCAAAAAGCAGAGAAGTGTAATCAAAAAGAGAACTTTTATTTTATTATATCATTGTCTATCACTGTAGACAAACTGAACTAACTGGATAAGAAGGATAAAGCAATAAGCCACGAGAGACCATGCGTTACTGCGATTTTAATAAAATCACAGACATCCCAAGTCTCCCGGAAGTTCCGGGAGTCTCCTGCATATACGTACATAGCGGCTCCCTGATGCCCGCAAGTCAGATAAAATCTCCCGGAATCTAGAACGAGCAGCCAAGAGCGCACACACACATGCGCGCACGCGTATTCAATCTAGCGCACTGTGTAGGGAACATAAATCAATTGTCTAATATACTGTCTAGTGCACTATGTAGGGAACATAAATCCGTTATCTGATATACAATTTAGTGCACTATGTAGGCAACATAAATCCGTGATCTGATATACAATCTAGTGCACTGTGTAGGGAACATAAACCAATTGTCTAATTCACTTTCTAGTGCACTATGTAGGGAACATAAATCCGTTATCTGATATACAATTTAGAGCACTATGTAGGCAACATAAATCCGTGATCTGATATACAATTTAGTGCACTGTGTAGGGCACCTAAATCCGTTAACTAATACGCTACCTAACGCATTAACATTCCTCCACAAACATTATTACACTATTTCTTGGACGAAACACCCGCTTAATGATTAGGATTACTGTTTATTTTAATCTGGACATTTCAAATAGTGTTCAACCAAGTTTGTACTTTTTCTTTTCAGTGGCGTATTAATATGGAATGATGAGATGTGGTCATAGGTATGTGAGTATATCAGGGATTTTACAACGGCTTCGAACGCGGCTCAACCAATCAGATTTTACGACCGGAACTATCCGTTTTATAATTTAAGTTTCAGAACATTTGTTGTTTAGTAATTGTTTATTTTATACAAAGCCATTGATAGTATGTAATTGTTTCTGTCTGAACATAACAAGTTTGAAAACATATATTGTTCTCCAGTAGTAATTTTGTGCACAATACATGTTTGAATATTCGGTTCATTAGCCGACACTAAAATCACCAAATAATTTGGTGGCCAAAAATATGTATTCAGACATTATTACAAATTAAGAATACAATTACAAGTAATTGTAATACATTACTGCAATATTAACAACTTATAAAAACACTGACAGATCCTAACATTAAGCAAAGCTTAATGTTGTTTTACCACCACTGTATCCTGGTCAGGGTTGCAGTGCATCTGGTCCACTTGGCGAAAGGCAGGAAACTCCCTGGACAGGTAGCCAGTACATTACAGGGTAAACAGGGTAACAGGGTAAACTTAGGCCAGCTGGCCTGACTGCATGTAGGACTGTGGAAGATTTCACTATTGACAGAGATTTTTTAGCTAGAACATAGAAACTGGTCTAAACCAGCTAGAACAGGGTTTAGAGGTCATACCATATTCACTGAGCGAAAGGCAGGAAACTCCCTGAACAGGTAGCCAGTACATTACAGGGTGAACACTTTACACTTAGGGCCATTTTTAGTAGCTCCGGGTGGCCTGACTGCGTGTCTTTGGATCTGTGGGAGGAAATCAGAGCAGCTAAAAGAAACATACACAGACACAGGGATTAAATGCAAACTCCACACAGAAAGGACCCTGGCCGCTGGGTCTGGAAATCAAAGTCCTTCTTGATTTGAAGCAACAATCGTTTATTTTTACAGTGTACAAGTGTAATAAAAAGATCTGTAAAATCTTTAAATGATTGCATTGACATGTATGCCTACACCCACTCTTGTGCCAAAACTCTAAGCAGCTCTTGACATTCTCAGAAAAGAAGAGTTTCTTGAGCAACACTTTTTTTTTCACTTTTTAATTTAGCAGTTGACCTACTTTTTCAAAGTTAAGGTGTGAAGTGTAAGAGCTGATGCTTCTACAAGGGGAAATCATTCTTGGCCATTCTTTTCTGAAATAGAAAGTAAACTGTGGATGGGCTTGACATTAATGTTGTATGGAAAATATTTGTAGGGCAAAGATTTTTTCTGTGCACATATAGGGTCAGGTCAGTAATGGCATTATTTTTTTTGTTTTAGCACATGTACATGTAGTTGCTTAAAGTTGAAAAAGCAACAAGAACTGCAGCAGATGTTAACAAATGTTTTTTACAAGGTCATGTTAAATTAAAAACACTGAACAATGGGTTTATGCTGTAAACATTACAGTAAATGAAGAAACAAACCATTCACACCACCGTGTTTACCTGTTTATTTATCTCAGTACATTTTAAACATCGACCTAATATCTAGCAATTTATTATTGTGTTATTTTATCACAATAATTATAAATATTACAATATAAAAATTATAATAATACATGGGCATAGGGATGAAGATTCGATCTTTATCTTTAGTCTCTGTCTGTGGAGTTCTTCATGTACCCCCTGCATGTCTACATGGGTTGACTTAAGTCAAGTCAAGTCAAATGTATTTATATAGCGCTTTTTTACAGTAGACATTGTCTCAAAAAAACTTTACAGAATCCAGGACCAACAGACCAAAAATCCTTACTCCACACACACCCATCTTCTTCAAACTGTTCCTAGCATTAAGTGATTGAAGTGGTCTAAAAAAAAGGATGCAAATCAATCTAGCGGCCAGTGTTAGACCCACCACAAACTTGACCAGCATAAAGCATTTAAAGAAAATGGAAATATAATATCTGTTTTGTTCTGAGGTGATGTTTTGTTTTGAGGTATGACGTTGGTTATCAGGCTAACATTTTTATACATATTCAGAGCAGATACATTTTCACAAACTTACCTTAACCTGTCTGAACAATTTAAAGCTCTCTTCTGGTGTTTGCTTAGGTCAGGTATGGTTGGATAGGGGGTATCCTGATACTTCCACTGGTGTTGTAAAGTGTTTACTTTGGTAGCTTATGTGGTTACTAGTGTGTTGCTAAGGTGTAGCCCTGATATACCATGTATTTGGAATTTGACATCACTGCCTTGTATCTGTTAAGATTAATCAACAGCTGTGTTTGGACACACTGCTGTCTATAATGACATTTTTGTGGATGATCCATTAGAAATTCAACACTCAGTTAGTGCTATGATAAAACCACCACAATGGCTTAATGAGTCAAACTAAACTGGTTTACTGATACTGTAAAATGTGTTATTATATGATTCATCAGGTGATATGGGGCTCAGGTGTCAAACATGAAAGAAAATAATATATTTAAAAGCTACTCTGTACAGTTTATTTAGTTTTAGATTACCTTTAAGTTTGAGATTTGTATAAATTGAAGAAAATCTTAACTCTTAGCCACTCACTCAGAACAAACTCAGATCTGTTCATTTATAAAAGTAAATATTTACAGACTTGTCCCTGAGGTGACCACATTACAGCCCAGGTGACACATCTGCCCAGATGAAAACCAATTTACAGCATGTAGCTATAAATTGGTACAGTTTATTTAGTTTTAGATTACCTTTAAGTTTGAGATTTGTATAAATTGAAGAAAATCTTAACTCTTAGCCACTCACTCAGAACAAACTCAGGTCTGTTCATTTATAAAAGTAAATATTTACAGACTTGTCCCTGAGGTGACCACATTACAGCCCAGGTGACACATCTGCCCAGATGAAAACCAATTTACAGCATGTAGCTATAAATTGGTACAGTTTATTTAGTTTTAGATTACCTTTAAGTTTGAGATTTGTATAAATTGAAGAAAATCTTAACTCTTAGCCACTCACTCAGAACAAACTCAGGTCTGTTCATTTATAAAAGTAAATATTTACAGACTTGTCCCTGAGGTGACCACATTACAGCCCAGGTGACACATCTGCTCAGATGAAAACCAATTTACAGCATACATGCTTTTACAAATAACACCGTTATGCCTTAATTTAAAACTTGATTAATTCCAAAACAATGTTTAAGCCTTTCTCCAGGATTTTGGAACTTGGCCAGTTCAGTTAAAAAAGCAGTTGTCAGGACATGTGGTAATGTTAGACAAGGAGTACTGGCTTACAATCTATCTTTTGTTTATCCCAAGGGTGTTTAATTAGGCTGAGATCATTAAATATCTCTGTAGGCACAGACAGAACTTACAAGTAGAAAATAAATTAAATAAACAGCTCTATAATTCAGTACATGATGTACACTGATCAGCCACAACATTATACCCACCTCCTTGTTTCTACACTCACTGTCCATTTTATCAGCTCCACTTACCATATAGAATCATCAGTTTCTTTGCATACTTTTCTATATATATTTCTATTTGTGCGCAGTTCTTATCGGCGGTAATCCACCCATTCGGCTAAGCAGAAACAAACACAGGCACATCTCTGCACAAGAGAGGATTTTTCTGAAACTAAATGCAATGTAACCACAGTATGTCTCTTCCCTGTAGATTTTTCTCTATCACCTATTATCTTTAAAAGTCAAAGAACTTGTTTTTTTTTATGCAAACTTGCCCTAAATGCAAATTTTTGTAAATTTTACTAAATTGCTTTTGTGTTTCTAATGTTTTTATGCTTGAAATGTAAGCCCAGTTTGGCTACAAGTTATACAACAGATGGTTTATTGCAATTATTTTAAACTATTTTTGTTATTAAAATATACTTGTTGTCAATTTGTATACTTTTGACAATCTTTTTTTCTCATTTAAGTGTTGTTTGAATTAGGCCTACATTTAAGGACAAAATTTGACAGCACATAAGCTGCTTTTATAAGTAAAATGTACTGGTATCAGTATCAATATCAGCAGTACCGCCCCTGTATTTACAATGGATAAAGTTGCATTTTATCTGTCCACAATGACTAGGCCGTAGCCATGAATTGAGACGGCAACCAATCCTATGGGGCAGGGGAAGGGGGTCCTGGGGGTTCTGTAATTGTAAAACATTACTGCAATATTAACAACTTATAGGGACACTGACAGATCCTAACATTAAGCAAAGCTTAATGTTGTTTTACCACCACTGTATACTTGTCAGGGTTGCAGTGTATCTGGTTCACTTGGCGAAAGGCAGAAAACTCCCTGGACAGGTAGCCAGTACATTACAGGGTAAACGCTTTATACTTAGGACTGTGAAAGATTCCACTGTTGGCAGACATTTCTTAGCTAGAACATAGGAACTGGTCTAAATCAGATAGAACGGGGTTTGGAGGTCATACAATGCACTGACGTACTTTTTAATACATACAGTACATACACATCCAGTAACATTCCATTGTAGCCGTATTCTTGGAAAATTGAAATATGACTACTGGCAATTATGTACAGTTGTAGCCTAGTAGTTAAGGTACTGGTACAGTAATTAGAAGGTTGCTGGTTTAAGCCCCGCCTCTGCCAGGTTTCAACTGTTGGGCCCTTAAGCAAGGCCCCCTACCCTCAATTGCTTAGATTGTATACTGTCACAGTACTGTAAGTCGCTTTGGATAAAAGCGTCTGCTAAATGCCATAAATGTAAATGTAGACGTATTAATAGAGTATGTATTAATACTTCTAGTGTAAATTAACACTTTTCTCCCACACCAGTAAAACTGGGTAATCCGGTTTCCTTTAACCTCATGAAAAGCAAATTCTGGATCAGGTGCTCCAAATTAAGCCTTTCGTGTATCAGTTGTATCAATATCAGTGATACCGCCCCTGTATTTACTTGGTGAAAAGATTTTTTTCATTACCAATTCAAACAGCAGCAATAGATGAGCGATCGTCTCTGACTTTACATTTTTAAGGTGGACCAACTAGGTAGGAGTGTCTAATAGAGTGAACAGTGAGTGGACACGGTATTTAAAAACTCCAGCAGCGCTGCTGTGTCTGATCCATTTGTACCAGCACAACACACACTAACACACCACCACCGTGTCAGTGTCACTGCAGTGCTGAGAATCATTCACCACTAAAATAATACCTGCTAAAAAAGTAAGTAGAGAAACATATTGACTACAGTCAGTAATTGTAGAACTACAAAGTGTTTCCATAAATGGACAGTGAGTGTAGAAACAAGGAGGTGGTTTTAATGTTATGGCTGATTAGTGTATGTGCCTCCCCCAAAGTATATTGTGATTATGGACTTGCACAGTGGTTAGCGTTAAAAGTGTGACTTTCTTCTGGTTCATTGTGCTTTCCAATCAATGTTCTTTATTGGTCAGTATACTGGTTAAATACTACTCTTCCTCAACAAATATTAAACCTATGAATGTTTTTTCTAATAGCAACAAAAAGTATCAATGCCAAAAAAAAACACCAGTTTAGCACCTAATAACGGCTGTACTGTTGACTACTATAGGGGTACACGAGCAAAACATTCAGAAAATAAAGAAAATGAAATACCAGATTGAGGAACAGTATAATGATTGCTTTAAAGACTGCTGTGGGGCATTCCATTGAATAAAAAACAGCTTGATCAGAATTTGCTTTTTAACATAATGTGTTCTTAATATTTTAGAACATGGTTGGCACAGTGGTGCAGAAGGTAGTGTGGGTGTCATGTAGCAACATTGCTTTTGAGGACTTGGTTTGAGTAATTGCATCTGATTACAGATTGCTGCGCAAGCTTCATGTTAGAACATGTTTAATGTCAATTTAATAACTCATGTCATAGGTAAAATTATAATGAAACATAATTTTAGTTATACGTTCTGGTATCCAAGACTTTATTATGTGTTAATAGACCTTCAGTTTGCCCACCAGCCTGGCGTTGGGGTGGATGATGCTGTCATCTATCTTCTACATAAAGCTCTTTCTCATCTGGAGAGGCCTGAGAGCACTGTGAGAATCACCTTCTTTGATTTCTCCAGTGCTTTTAACACCATACAGCCAGGGCTCCTGAAGGACAAACTGGAACATGTTGGAGTGGACTGTCACATGTCAAACTGGATACTGGACTTCCTCACCAACCGACCATAGTATGTGAGGACATGGGACTATGTGTCTGATTTGGTGGTCTGCAGCACAAGGGCCCTCAGGGAACGGTCTTGGCCCCGTTCCTCTTCACCCTGTACACGGCTGACTTCTGACCTCCACAAGTTCTCTGATGTCTCAGCGATCGTCAGACTCATAACTAATGAGGAGGACAGCGAGTACAGAGAACTGATTCAGGACTGGTGTCTGCAGAACCACCCCCAGATAAACGTGGGGAAGACCAAAGAACTGGTGGTGGATTTCCGCAGGTGCAGACAACCTCTCCCATCACTGAACATCCAGGGAATGGACATTGAGAAAGTGGACTCTAATAAGTACCTGGGTGTTCACCTAACCAACAAACTGGACTGGTCAGTTAGCACTACTGCACTTTACAAAAAAGGTCAGAGCAGACTCTACCTACTTAGGAGACATTTGGAGTGTGGGCGGGGGGGGGGGTGGGGGGCTCCTGAGGACTTTCTTCCATTTTTTATGGAGTGGTATGCAGGGGCAGCAGCATCTCTACGGCAGACAGACAGAGACTGAACAAACTCATTATAAGGGGCCGGCTCTGTCCTGGGAAGCCCCTTAGACCCAGTGCAGGTGGTGGGGAACAGTAGGATGTTAGCCAAGCTGGCATTCATGCTGGAGAATAACTCCCACCCCTTGCATGTCTATTTTTGAGTGCCTTGCTATCGCTTCGCTGCTGCAACAGAATTTCTTCACTGTGGGACGAATAAAGGATTATCTTATCCTATCTTATCTTAGTTGGCATCTGAGTTGTATTTTATTTGTTACACAAACATCAGTAACATGTAGTAATGACTACAGGCCAGTCGCAATAATTCTGTTTCCTAAGTTGTCTAATCCAAGTAAGCAGGATATTTATTAAACCAAACATAAGCATGAAAGTAGCTAGTCTCTGATATTTTTATAACTGTAAGTGTAGTAGGTAAGCATAAGTGACATTTAACTAAAGTCATAAAAGAAAGTCAGTGCAGCGAAAAGGCTAATCACACCATAACTACTTCATTTGACTAGATGTGAATTTAAGTACGTTTACTTATGAATTAAAAACATTTGTTCATTGTCTGTTTTACCACCACTTTATCCTGGTAAAGGTCGTGGTGCATTTGATTCACTGGGTGAAAGGCAGGAAACTCTGCACATGTAGCCAGTACATTACAGGGTGAAGACTTTACACTTAGGGCCATTTTTAGTAGCTCCGGGTGGCCTGGCTGCATGTCTTTTGATCTGTGGGTGGAAATCGGAGCAGCTAAAAGAAACCCACACAGACTCAGGGTTTAAATGCAAACTCCACACAGAAAGGACCCTGGCCGCTGGGTCTGGAAATCGAACCCAGGTCCTGCTTGATTTAAAGCAACAATCATTTATTTTAACAGTGTACAAGTGTAATAAAAAGATCTGTAAAATCCGTAAATTATTGCATTGACACATATGCGAACCTACATCCACCTCTTGTGTGCGTTTGGGTAGCCTCCAAGGGTTGTCAGCCCTAATAAAATACCTCAGAGACTAGATTATGAATAGAAAAGAGTATGGTGTCAATCATTTTGTGGTTCCCACTAAGTGGTTAGAGACTGTAATTCACTTGTGTGAGTAATTGCCCGTGTGAGTGTTGTGGCTAAATCTGGAAGGGTGGATTTCACCGTTTACATTTTCGGCATTTAGCAGATGCTCTTATCCAGAACGACTTACAGAAGTGCTTCCACAGTAAACATTACCTTACTCTAGTTTAAGTAAACAACAGTCCAATGTGGGGACAGGTAAATCATCAGGTACAAAAATGGTGCCATTAATTATTTCCAGGTATTGTTTTTAATCTTTACATTTACATTTTCAGCATTTAGCAGACGCTTTTATCCAAAGCGACTTACACAATGAGCAATTGAGGGTTAAGGGCCTTGCTCAGGGACCCAACAGTGGCAACTTGGTGGTAGCGCGGCTTGAACCGGGAACCTTCTGTTTACTAGTCCAGTACCTTAACCACTGAGCTATCACTGGATAAAATAAGATAAACATAAAATAAGATAAACAGAGCTTATTTTTAACAATGAGCTCAGTTTTAAAAATCACATTACTAATATTTGTAAAACTATGTGTTTCTACATATCTTCGGGATATTTTAATGGTACAGAAAATCTAAACACAGCAAAAGCAGCATCCAGGAAAGGCTGAAAAGCAGTTTGTCAACAAATGCGTGAGAAAACAATGTACCTCAAAGATAGATCAGAAGGGATTTGCAGATTTCTCCCTCTACAGTGCATAATATCATTAAATGATTCAAGGAATCATAAGGAATTTTGGTGCGTAAAGACCAAGGAAACACGCTTAAGCTAAACGCTGTGATCTTCAATCCCTCAGATGGCACTGCATCAAGAACCGCCACTCAACAATAGCTGATATAACCACATGGGTGAGGGATTACTTTGGCAAACCTTTGGCCAGCACTACAATACAGAGTTACATGTACAAATGCCACTTACAACTTTATTGTGTAAAAAAGAAGCCTTATGTTAACCATGTCCAGAAGCATGTTCCATGCTTTTTCTGATTTGGGGTTGTATTTGAAATGAGATACACACTGATTGGCCAAAAGTATGAGCTTGTTGGACATTCCAAAACTATAAGTACTATATGAAGTTTGCCCCTCTTTGTGACTAACAGCTTTCTTTTTTTTTTGGCAAGGCTTTCCACATGATTTGTGTAATTTTGTGGGAATTTGTACCCATTTAGTCAAAAGAGCAATTGTAAGTTAAGGCTTTGATTTGACAAAAATGTGACACTATCAGAGCGTTTTAGTCTTTACTTCATTTATAATAGCACTAAATTGCATTCTACGAATTTGACCAATTAACTTTACTTACAGCTTACTACCAATAAATTATTTATGATCCAAGATTATAATTAATAATATTATGATTAAGATTAAGATTATGATTAATAATAATAATAATAATAATAATAATAATAATATTAACAATAAAATAATTATGAGTTAAAACCCATTAACCATTTAAGGTAGAAATGACATTTTTTAAATAATAATAAATTATATATAATAATAAATTCTTAGTATAATAATAATAACATTAATAATTATGAGTTAAAACACAAATTGTTATTATTATTACTATTATTGTTATTAATAATAATAATAATAATAATAATAATAATAATGAGTTAAAACCTGGTAACTATTTATAGTAGTGTAACGGTATGTGGGCTACACGGACAGGAGGGGCGGACACCCACGCAGAGATGTATATTAACCAAAATATATTTATTGATAAAGACAAAAGACAGGTAGAACAAGACAAAACAAAGGTACAAAATCAAACACTCAACCTATGCTAAGCTAAATGCTAAACACATGAAACACGAACCTAAACCCTAAGCTAAGCTAAGCAGGAACTAGACAGGACAGGACAACACAAACTAAACGGGACTACAAGAACTAAACAGAGATAAACCAAACTAAAGCAAAGGACAAAGGCGAACACACAGAGCTAAGACAGAGCTAATAAACAAAGAGGCTAAGAAACAGAGACAAAGGCTAAATGAGACTAAACAGGATTACTAGAACATGAACTAACTAGACAGGAACATATGACAAACAAGACAGGATCAGAACAAACAAACCAGATGAGACGGATACGAGCAAGGCAATAGTTCAGACGGCACTTTACACAGGAAACAGTCGCCAGAGCAAACAAACAGAGTTAACCAGAGCAAACAAACAGAGTTACTTTGAACTGCTGCTGTATGAAAAACACACTCATTCACACTCAGAAAAATTTTAGTAGCTCCAACTGGCTGGGCTTTATGCGTTTAGGCTTGTAGGAGGAAACCAGAACACCAGTTAGGAAACAGAGCTACCATTCATTAGAAGGTGCTGGAATGTGGATGATACTGTCCTCAGTCAAGTAAGCTTCTTGAATAGACAGATTGATTGCTGTCAAATAACAGTTTTTTCTTAAGTGGGGTGAGGGGTCTAGTTCACAGTTATGATACATTTACTGAAAGTTGCCAGTAATATCTACACAAACATCCTGTACCACATGCTACTACCTAGAACATTGTGAAATATGAGTCATTTGCTGTAAATACCCCGAACTATTGTGCTCCACAAACATGGACTTTCATGCAATGCACTTACCAAGAAAAACCATATATTGCTTCCTGTTCTTATTGTACTCTGCACTCCTTATAATGATTTAATGATGTTTTAAACTTAGGTGCTCCATTGAATTAACTTAAATATTTAAGTATTTATGGAAGTATGCATAGTGGCATTATTAATATAAGTACTGTACATTATAATAAAAGTATTAGAATAAAAAGAAAACAGTGATGTACTGAAATATGTGATAAACAAAAGTTTTGTCTCTCTAGGTCATCAAAGTTGCATCGCTGCTCAAGTAAAACAATGAAGGAACCAACACAGATAAAGTCATGGTGAGGTTTTAAAAATATATATTGAACTACATATTATCACATATATTATTATGCAGGATCTGAGAACCTTATGCTTTGAGTTGTTCAAAGAAATTAAATGGATTGTTCATCTTTTAATTAAATAAAAATTAAACAATTTTCTGCATCCAAATATAACAAAATGAATGTTAGTGTAAATGATTAAGCATTAAAATCATTCTCAGCACTGCAGTGACATGGTGGTGGTGTGTTAGTGTGTGTTGTGCGGGTATGAATGGATCAGACACAGCAGCACTGCTGGAGTTTTTAAATCCTGTGTCCACTCACTGACGATCATCTATTGCTGCTGTTTGAGTTGGTCATCTTCTAGGCCTTCATCAGTGGTCACAGGACGCTGCCCATGGGGCGCTGTTGGCTGGTTATTTTTGGTTGGTGGACTATTCTCAGTCCAGCAGTGACAGTGAGGTGTTTACTCCATCAGCGCTGCTGTGTCTGAACCACTCATACCAGCACAACACACACTAACACACCACCACCATGTCAGTGTCACTGCAGTGCTGAGAATCATCCACCAGCTAAATAATACCTGCTCTGTAGTGGTCCTAGGAGAGTCCTGACCATTGAAGAACAAAGGGGGCTAACAAAGCATGCAGACAAACAGACGGACTACAGTCAGTAATTGTATAACTACAAAGTTCTTCTATATGGTAAGTGGATCTGATTTAATGGACCGTGAGTGTAAAAACAAGGAGGTGGTTTTAATGTTGTGGCTGATCGGTGTATATCTGGCTATGAAATCTCTGCAAATTATAATCAGACTGTCACCCTACACCCAACTCATTAGATGCAGATAACCAGTCATAGTTTGCCTTATAGCTGGTCAGACTATAGAAATGTATAACAATCATTTAAACTTTAGTCCAACACAATCCAGCACAGTTCTCAAAGAATAAATGTAATGATATACAAACAACAATAATAATGAATATGTGTCACTTGATGAATGATACACATACAAATAATATCAGCAAAATGCATATAATAACTTTGAAGGTATTGTCTATTGATGTGTTGAAGATGTTGATAATGAATCCATAGGCATTTACATTGCTTCTTCTTCTGCTCCTTGTGATTTTACACCACATAGAAGGGCTTGTTAATAGGTCTGAGACCAGTGGCACAACACAGCATACCAGTACAATAAGAATGAAAAGAAATACAAACAAAATTATTTGCATTGTAAACAAAATAGCTTTCCATTTGCATTTTCGGCATTTAGCAGACGCGTTCATCCAAAGCAACTTACATTACAGTTACAGTATACAGTGTGAGCAATTGAGGGTTAAGGTATCCATCTTATTTTTCCTTTAATGTTTCTTAAAATGGCTTAGTGTGTGTGTGTGTGTGTGTGTGTGTGTGTGTGTGTGTGTGTTATTTCACTTCCTCCTGTCTTTCTCCTTCTCAAAATTGTCTCTCTCTTTATACTTCCTATCAAACCAGCAAACCACTTACTGCAGATCAAATGGAGATGGCTACTAAAACAATGATATCATTACTAATATACAACCGCAAATCAGAAAAAGTGCAACAAAAAAAAAAAAACACAAGAGTTTCTTATATTTACTTTGACAGGATGAACCTGAGATATTTCATGTTTTATCTGCTCAACTTCATTTCATTTATTAATAAACATCCATTCCTGCATTTCAGGCCTGCAACACAATAAAAAAACATTTACCACTTTGTAATGTTGCCATTCCTTTTCACCACACTTAAAAGACATTTTAAAACACACACTTAACATTTATCCTCTAGCATGTTTTTTGTTCATTATTCTTTTTTTTATCTTTATTCTGTATTTCTTCTCTAAAGTTGTATTATCTTTATGCTATATCTTTTCTCTAAGCTCTTATTATCTTTATTCTATCTCTTCACTGAGCTCTTTATCTTTATTTTATCTCTTCTCTGTGCTCTTTTTTCTCTTATTTTATCTCTTCTCTGTGCTCTTTTTTCTCTTATTTTATCTCTTCTCTGAGCTCTTTTTTGTCTTACTTTATTTCTTTTCTGTGATCTATATTTCTTCACTCTGTTTACTTTTTATAAAGCCGTGTTTTTCTACGTTAGTCATTTTATAGTTTTTTTTTTTTAAGATTTTGGTCTTTTATAGTATAATTAAATGATTTTAGACTGTTTATAGTATGGTTTTATAGTTTTGGTCTTTTAATATTACTTTTTTTTTTCTTCTAATTTTATACATTTTTTTCCTCCAAATCTAGTCTACAATTTGAACAGCCCAAAAAAAAAAAATAAAAATAAATAAATACTACAAAAAAATTATTTACAAACCACAGCCACAAACCCTGTAAGCAAAATCCAAACTTCCACTAAATGCAGATTTTAGAAAAAACATAATGTTTGTGCTGTAAACATAACGGGAAATAAAGAAACAAACCATTCACACCACTGTGTTTACCTGTTTATCTAACTGAGTACATTTCAAACATCAGACTAATATCTAGCAATTTATTATTGTGTTATTTTATCACAATAGTTTAAAATTATAATAATGCATGAACATAGGGATGAAGATTTTGGTCACTGTTTGTGGAGTTCCTCATCTTAAAGAACATGCAGAAGCTGGCTTGGCTTCTTTAAACTGCTCCTGGGATTAAGTGATTGAAGTGGTGAGTGGTGACCTGTAATAAAATAGAACTCTATAAAGGGTGCAGGTCAATCCCGTAGGCAGTGTTTTCTGGTGGTCAGATCCACCACAAAGTTCTGCTGCACGGAAACAAACAACAAACAAACAAACAACAATTCCTATATTATCAGGCTTACATTTCCAGTTTGTGCTATTACACAACCACCACTATGGCTCAACAGGTTTGTGCTGGTTTACTTGTAATTGGGAGTCCTTTAAGTCGTTGTGGTTTTCGTACTACATAATTGATCAGCAATAGGTGGTCACACGCTACACAACCAGGAGGAATCTCAGGCGAGTCTGTCTGGTCCCCCAAACTACGTTTTGTCAAGAAAACACACACACAGGAAGTGACAAGTAGTGACATATAGTGTGAACTCAAACCAGCACAAACCTGTTGAGTTATAGTGGTGGTTTTGTAATAGCACAAACTGGAAATGTAAGCATGATAATACTGGAACCTGTGTATGCAGATGTATTGTAAAGCTTTAGTATGCACCTGTTCCACACATAGATAGCAGGATAGATGTTTTCTTAAGTCCCTGAGGTGACCACATTATAGTTACAAACACATCTACCCAGATGAAAACCAATTTACAGTATGAAGCTATAAAAGGCTTTGACTAATAATACTAATTAATTAATTTCAAAGCAGGTTTTTCAAGGTGTGTCATTGGGAATGTGCCAGTTTCTCCTGAGGTGATGTTTTGTTTTGGGGTATGACATTGGTACAGCTGGTTGTTTGAGTGCTGCACTAAATTTTCTGTATTATCATGCTAACAATTCCATGCATATTCAGAGCAGATACATTTTCACAATCTTACCTTAACCTATCTGAACAATTTAAAGCTCTCTTCTGGTGTTTTTTTACTAAGTGCTAGGTCACAGGTGTTTGGATAGGGGGTATCCAGATACTTCCACTGGTGTTGCAAATTGTTTACTTAGGTAGATTTTGTGGTTACTTACTAGTTTGTTGCTGGGGTGTAGCCCTGGTGTACCATGTTATTTTAATATGATATCACTGCCTTGTATCTATGTTAAGATTAATCAACATCTGTGTTTGGACACACTGCTGTCTATAATGACATTTTTGAGGACGATCCATTAGAAATTCAACACTCAGTGCTATGATAAAACCACCACAATGGCTTAATGAGTCAGACTGAACTGGTTCATGGATACTGTTATTATATGATCAGGTGATCAGGGGCTCAGGTGTCAAACATGAAAGAAAATAATATATTTAAAAGCTACTCTGAACAGTTTATTTAGTTTTAGATTACCTTTAGGTTGAAGAGTTGTATTACATTAAGACAATCCTCTCTTAGCCACTCACTCAAAACAAACTTAGGTACAGTATGTTCATTTATAAAAGTGAATATTTAATATAATGAATATTTCTCCAGGATTTCGGAAGTGTGTCATTGGGAACTTGCCAGTTCAGTCAAAACAGCAGTTGTCAGGACATGCGGTAATGTTAGACAAGGAGTACTGGCTTAAAATTGATCTTTCAGTTCAATCCCAAGTGTATTTAATTAGGCTGATTTATAGGCTCTGTGCAAGCACAGACAGAACTTTACACAATTTATAAGTAAAACCAATAAATTAAATAAACAGCTCTATGATTCAGTACATGATGTACACTGATCAGCTATAACATAATACCCACCTCCTTGTTTCTACACTCACTGTCCATTTTATCAGCTCCACTTACCATATAGAAACACTTTAAGGTTGATTGATTGATTGACTTTGTAGTTCTACAGTTACTGACTGTAGTCCATCTGTTTCTATGCATACTTCTGCAGTCTGCTTTCACCCTGTTCTTCAATGGTCAGGACCCCCACAGGACCACCACAAAGCAAGTATTATTTAGGTGGTGGATGATTCTCAGCACTGCAGTGACAATGACATGGTGGTGGTGTGTTAGTGTGTGTTGTGCTGGTATGAGTGGATCAGACACAGCAGCCCTGCTGGACATTTTAAATACTGTGTCCACTCACTGTCCACTCTATTAGACACTCCTACCTAGTTGGTCCACCTTGGTTGGTCTGCTGTGTGATACCGTCTGGCCCATAGTACCTGTGTTGTATCAGTACTAGGTGATGCTGTGTGTTCCACCCCGGTGGGAATCAGACGACGCTATGTGATATCGTCTGGCCCATAGTACTAGAAAAGGTGACGCTGTGTGTTCCACCTGACCGAAATCGCTATATGAGCGTCATTGTGTAGCAGTAGAACTGAAACACTCTACTATTGGTGATGACCGGTAGTATAAGTTACTCTGTTTGCTGTCAGTCTGTGGGATAGTCTTAGTATTTAGTACTGTAATTTCCCTGTTAATAAGTATAATTAATCCCTCATAATAATGTGTATCTCTCTTGTTTTCATTTCAGATTCCCTAAATTGTATTAATGCTAATTGTAATAATGTGTATCTCTCTTGTTTTAATTTCATATTCCCTAAATTGTAGGGTATATTTTACAATATTTTCTTTTAATTTTTCATGTTCTTAATTTTTTAACTCTCTTGTTTGAATTTCATGTTGTCTTAATTGTAACTAAATGTTTGCAAGAAGTCTTTCTGAGGTTCTAGATCTCAGGAATGTTTTAATGCTTTATTGGTCATTTTCTGAACCTTTATCAGTGGTCACAGGACGCTGCTTGTGGGGTGCTGTTGGCTGGATTTATTTTTGGTTGGTGGACTATTCTTAGTCCAGCAGTGACAGTGAGGTGTTTAAAAACTCCAGCAGTGCTGATGTGTCTTATCCACTCATACCAGCACAACACACACTAACACACCACCACCATGTCAGTGTCACTGTAGTGCTGAGAATGATCCACCACCTAAATAATACCTGCTCTGTAGTGGTCCTCGGAGAGTCCTAACCACTGAAGAACATTATAAAAGGGGGCTAAAAAAGCATGCAGAGAAACAGATGGACTACAGTCAGTAATTGTAGAAATACAAAGTGCTTCTATATGGTAAGTGGAGCTGGTAAAATGGACAGTGAGTTTAAAAACAAGGAGGTGGTTTGATGATGGCAGGGGTGATATTTCTAAACTTTCATTTAAAGTCAGTGCGCACAACATATACCTTAGTGTTGGGAACACAAAACCTTGAACCCTGGGGCAAGAGAAAAAAAGTATTCCGGGTGATGAGTGAGCATGAGTAAGCAAAATTACTACATCTGCAAGTATTTATCTTAGTAGGAATTTAGAATATGCGGTTGTTGCCAATGTATGGTATGGAATGTCCAGCATTTGACTAAAGTTTACACCCTATGGGGCAACATTTTCCTAATTGGAAAAGAAGATTATAAGACATTTTGCAGCAATTATTTAGGAGTGGTTTCCACCATAAACATCTCAAAACAGCTGAGAGCATTCCATTGTTGCTCTAAAGGAATAGACTGTGCTTACTCATATTAAGTGCCTTTTGTCACAAATAAAGCCTTAATGCACCAGGAGATTATTTATGTGCCACGGTGGTGGAGTGTTTGTTTTTAAGTGTCAAGCCAACACCCCTCATTGTGTTTGGTCTACTGCTTATTTTCACAGCTGAACCTTATTGTAGGTGTAATGCGAGGATCATTTAAGCAAGCAGCTGTGTATCCTATGGCGGAAACTATTTTGGTTCCAAGCTCATGTTATTTTGGTTTGTCATGCTCATGCATTGTTGGATATTCTTGCTCTTGGTTTGTTCATGCTCTTGTTGGTTTGTTTAGGCTCATGTTCTGGTCTTATCTTGTGCAAACCTGTCTTTTGTTAATATTAAACTTTATTAAATGTCTCTGCATGTGTGTCTGCCCCCTCTTGTCACGTTTAGCCCATTTATTACACCTTTATATTAATATATTGCTTCATAGGTAAATTTTTTAGCCATCCATACAGCATACTACAAACATATTCCCAATATGTGGGTGATGTTTAATTTAGTGGATAACAGTTTTATGGTCCAGAAAATCCCCATTTTACTTCAGTGTTCTTGAATTCATTCACAATAGCAATGAAACAAAGTTTACAGCAGGATTATGTTCTTGTACTGTTTGTTTAGAAGTATTTCAGTCTCCAGAAGATTTAAAAGATCTTGTGTTATCTGAAAATATCATGGCTTTAGACTGAAGCATTTTTCTTGTGTAATGTAAATCACCACACATGCAGCTGTTTAAAAAGTAAGTGCCCTCTGTTATTACATACTTTTCACACTGAATGATTTTAGATATGCACATTTTACACTTATCTTTTGAAGAAATCTGGACACATTGAGGTCAGTTTAAACAAACACAGCACAAACATCATTCTAACTCTGGCTGCATTACGTCTGTTAAATCTTTTTTGTTACTTCATACCCAAGAAAGTAATGTGGTTTGACGATATATCTTCAACAATTTCCTACACCTGGCAGATATGTGTTTAAAGAAAGCCACATAGAGCCCTCGTCTCGCAGTGTCAGCTGCCAGCTTTTAAGTGGTGTACTGCAAACATTATACCTCTGTATGGTTGAATTACAGAACCTGTGGTTAGCTTAAGAAATTGCAGACGACTTTCTTCTAAGCTTTTTTTTGTGTTCCACAAGACTTGAGGCAGTTGTACAATATAGAACTGTAATATATAAGATAATAATAATAATTAGAATAACTATATAATAATTGTGATCATTTAAGATTATTAAACCAAAGATAATATTTGACAAAAGGGAATTAAAGACATTTTGTAAGACAAAGGAATTTAGGTGAAAAAAATTCATTTAACACAGTGTCGTCCTTGTAAAATAGCAGTGGTTTTCTTGATTATTTAATCAACCAATTTACAAAATGGAACTGGTAATGCCTAGTTTACACTACACGGTTTTTGTCTTCATTTCCGCTCCCTGACAGATTGCCGCTAGATGTGGCGAGCTGCGACTCAACGTTCATTCTGGGCTCCAAAATTGGCTCTCGATCGCTGTGTGTGAACTGTTCAATGAGTAGATCCGAGTGGCTCTCCAAACGCTCACAGACTCAAGAAAAATATCCAGCATGCTAAACATCTGGACCTGTCAGCGACTCAGTCATGTAGTGTGAAAGCTGTTGCGATCAGGTTGTGATTGTTATGAATGCAAGATGCAAAGAGGAAACCCGGGGGGAGGAGTTGTAAATATGTGGAACAGGGCCACAATATAGTTTCTATCAGAGTACATCAGCACACACACAAGCTTTACAAGCACCCAAGTATTTGTGACTTATCATTGTGAGGAAACAAAGGACGTCTCTCCGAACTTGGTCGATTTTTATTACAAGAAGGAGTAGCAAGATACATGGATGTAACTTGGATTCAGCGGAGCTGGACTAAACAATTAGTGACTAAAGAACACACCAATATATACATTTGAAAATACCGCCTAGCATTTAAGCCCTTCCTGTGAAGAATGCAATGTCAATTGTGTATCAAAAGAAGTGCAGACAAGATGGAACTGTCACCTCAGTTCTAACTGTGTTATTATTTTTATGTCTAGGCCAGTTTTCTCTGTCTGTGATGATTGTTGATCACTCATTATAATAAACGTCTGGTTCCCATAGTGAGAGCTGTCGCTGTCTTCCTGTTTTCCTTTTTCGTATGCTAAATAAGCCACATGGTCTTCCCAACTTTGGGGAGAGAAACCCTGGTTTAGACCTTGATTATGATAGTAATGCCATTGAGCGCAGCTAGGTAAAATCAGTCATCATTGGGTCCATGCTGTAATTTTTACATCATCCATGCCAAAACATAATAAAAATATTTATTTGACTTCCAACTTTCTCTGCAAAACAGACATGCTAGCTGTGTAGCCAAATCCACTCCTTTTTCCAGATTCATGTATTTTTCCTACTTGCTTTTACACTACACATCAGAGCACAAGCAACATTGATCGCTCGCTTCATCTTCCTGGCGTGCATTTTTGGATGTGGTATCATTACACCCCTTGTCACTTCTCATTTGTGTTTTCGTGACAAAATGTAGTTTGGGAGACCAGACAGACTAAGGTTCCTGCCGGTAATCGCGATCAGTCAAGTGTGAAAACCACAATGACTTCCGATTACAAGAGTTACATCCAGTTGTGTAGTGTTAACTGTACAGTGATCTGATGACTTGAAAGTTGTGTAGTGTGAACTTGGAATAAGCAAGCTGTAAAAACTGAACCAAACCAGGCTTGATATCAGTAAGCCCTGTAACATATCAATCTCACTTACCTTTAACCTTATTATCAATGTCAATAAATCACCACAAGGTTTCTAAAGAAACACTATGTTATGATTCATCAAATTTCCAGAAGAGCTTTTCAGTCTGAAAAGGGTTACTAAGGCTCTGGGACACCATTGGTGGGAGTCTGTTGATCAATCTGTTACACTAAACGGTGTGACAAACAAAAAAGGACACAAAAGTAAAAGACTGCCCTAGATGGGATTCAAAAAGAGATAGGAAAGCCGACTCACCCAATGAATCGAAACACAAAAACATACATCTAACATACACTGATCGGTCATAACATTAAAACACCTCCTGGTTTCTACTCTCACTGTCCATTTTATCAGCTCCACTTACCATATAGAAGCAATTACTGACTGTAGTCTATCTATTTCTCTTTTGGCCTGCTTTCACCCTGTTCTTCAATGGTCAGGATCATTCTCAGCATTACAGTGACACTGACATGGTGGTGGTGTGTTAGTGTGTGTTGTGCTGGTATGAGTAGATCAGGTACAGCAATGCTGCTGGAGTTTTTAAATACTGTGTTCACTCACTGTCCACTCTATTAGACACTCCTACCTAGTTGGTCCACCTTGTAGATGTAAAGTCAGAGACGGTTAGTCTTGTGCTTAGTTGCCACTCTACAATGAAGTCAAATTGTGTTCCAAACCCTGTAAAAAACCTACACAATTGGTATACAATTACTGACTGTCAGTACAACACAATTAACACTGTCACCCTTATTTAACCTTATCATAGATAATATAGATGCTCAACCATCCTCATCACTGCAGTGGCACTAACACTGTAATTACAGGGTAATGTGTTAAATGGCACATTACGTGCAGCACCTCACTGTCAACTATAATAATAATAATAATAAAATATAAAGCAGACAGATTCCTTTGATTAGATAGTGTTTACTGATAAGACTACAAGTACATTACCACACCTTGTGCATTAGTGTCTTACTACACACCAACAGGAAGTGTTCACAAGGTATGTGATAAGACATAGGTGTGATCAAGGGTGTGGTTCGGTACATTAGTGGGAACAAACAAACTCTTTTTTTACACATGCATATACAGTATATATATATATATATATATATATATATATATATATATATATATATATATATATATATATATATATATATACTGTATATATATATATATATATATATATATATACAGTATATATACTATATATATATATATATATATATATATATATATATATATATATATATATACAGTATATACGTGTATATATATATACAGTGTATCACAAAAGTGAGTACACCCTTCACATTTCTGCAGATATTTAAGTATATCTTTTCATGGGACAACACTGACAAAATGACACTTTGACACAATGAAAAGTAGTCTGTGTGCAGCTTATATAACAGTGTAAATTTATTCTTCCCTCAAAATAACTCAATATACAGCCATTAATGTCTAAACCACCGGCAACAAAAGTGAGTACACCCCTAAGTGAAAGTTCCTGAAGTGTCAATATTTTGTGTGGCCACCATTATTTCCCAGAACTGCCTTAACTCTCCTGGGCATGGAGTTTACCAGAGCTTCACAGGTTGCCACTGGAATGCTTTTCCACTCCTCCATGACGACATCACGGAGCTGGCGGATATTCGAGACTTTGCGCTCCTCCACCTTCCGCTTGAGGATGCCCCAAAGATGTTCCATTGGGTTTAGGTCTGGAGACATGCTTGGCCAGTCCATCACCTTTACCCTCAGCCTCTTCAATAAAGCAGTGGTCGTCTTAGAGGTGTGTTTGGGGTCATTATCATGCTGGAACACTGCCCTGCGACCCAGTTTCCGGAGGGAGGGGATCATGCTCTGCTTCAGTATTTCACAGTACATATTGGAGTTCATGTGTCCCTCAATGAAATGTAACTCCCCAACACCTGCTGCACTCATGCAGCCCCAGACCATGGCATTCCCACCACCATGCTTGACTGTAGGCATGACACACTTATCTTTGTACTCCTCACCTGATTGCCGCCACACATGCTTGAGACCATCTGAACCAAACAAATTAATCTTGGTCTCATCAGACCATAGGACATGGTTCCAGTAATCCATGTCCTTTGTTGACATGTCTTCAGCAAACTGATTGCGGGCTTTCTTGTGTAGAGACTTCAGAAGAGGCTTCCTTCTGGGGTGACAGCCATGCAGACCAATTTGATGTAGTGTGCGGCGTATGGTCTGAGCACTGACAGGCTGACCCCCCACCTTTTCAATCTCTGCAGCAATGCTGACAGCACTCCTGCGCCTATCTTTCAAAGACAGCAGTTGGTTGTGACGCTGAGCACGTGCACTCAGCTTCTTTGGACGACCAACGCGAGGTCTGTTCTGAGTGGACCCTGCTCTTTTAAAACGCTGGATGATCTTGGCCACTGTGCTGCAGCTCAGTTTCAGGGTGTTGGCAATCTTTTTGTAGCCTTGGCCATCTTCATGTAGCGCAACAATTCGTCTTTTAAGATCCTCAGAGAGTTCTTTGCCATGAGGTGCCATGTTGGAACTTTCAGTGACCAGTATGAGAGAGTGTGAGAGCTGTACTACTAAATTGAACACACCTGCTCCCTATGCACACCTGAGACCTAGTAACACTAACAAATCACATGACATTTTGGAGGGAAAATGACAAGCAGTGCTCAATTTGGACATTTAGGGGTGTAGTCTCTTAGGGGTGTACTCACTTTTGTTGCCGGTGGTTTAGACATTAATGGCTGTATATTGAGTTATTTTGAGGGAAGAATAAATTTACACTGTTATATAAGCTGCACACAGACTACTTTTCATTGTGTCAAAGTGTCATTTTGTCAGTGTTGTCCCATGAAAAGATATACTTAAATATCTGCAGAAATGTGAGGGGTGTACTCACTTTTGTGATACACTGTATATATATATATCTTCCAAAGGGGGTGTGACAGAAAAAGTTTGAGAATCACTGGTGTACTGAGAGACACACCCTGACAGTACTCTTTTCTCATCTTTGTGCAGGGGCCATCAATCAGCCAGTACAGGTTGTAACTGCATTAGTTATGAGAGAAACCCTATCTGGCTTAGCCCCACCCTTATCTGAACAACAGGCCAATCGTTCATGTGGCTTCTCAGCCCAGCCGGCAATGTATTCAAAGTCCCAACTCTGGTTCCAGCGTTCCTGCGTTTTGTGTTGTTTTTTGTTTGTAAATGTTATCTATTGTGTGTCAAACTCGGCCAGTTGGAGCAAAGAACAGCTACTGACCTTCAGAGACAATGTTTCACCAATTTTTATTTCAGAATTTTTTCAAAGTCCTTCAGAGGTTTTAGAAATCCTCACAACAGGTGCACTGGCTCTACTCAATCTGGCAAAAAAGCGGTGAAGCGAACACCTTTAACAACTTTATTCCTCTGGAAGAACTACTCCTGCTCCACCAAACTAACAGGGACTTTTCAAACACATCTGCCCTGTGCTTTACGGAGACCTGGCTTTCGGAGGTGACCCAGGATAACACGCTGCACCTCCCTGGTTTTCAGCTGCACCAAGTGGATAGACACGCAGAGCTAAGCGGCTTAACCACAGGAGGACTGTGCTTTTACATCAATGGTGTAAAGACATAACGGTACTGTTAAAATTATGCACTCCTCATTTAGAATCACTTTTCATTAACTGAAAACCGTACTACTCTCCCAAAGAGTTTTCTTCATTCATTCTGGTCGCTGTTTACATTCCGCTGGACGTGCACGACAGCTGCTGCTGGCCGATCAAATAATAAAAATAAAATGGGAAAACCCCTGGGAGACTTTAACAGTGCAAATCTTAGGAAAGACATACCGAAATATAAACAACATGTCAACTGTGCCACGTGAGAGGGGAACACATTGGATCATTGTTACACCACTGTTAAAAACACCTATTGCTCCGTCACACATGCGGCTCTCGGGCATTCGGACCACGGACTTGTTCACCTCATTCCCACATACAGACAGAGACTCAAAACTAATAAGCCTGTCATTACAACAGTGACGAGGTGGACCAGTGGAGACAGTATAAAGCTACAGGACTGCTTGGAATCCACAAACTGGGCTGTCTTTGAGGAGGCGACAGACTGCTTGGATGAATATACAGACACTGTAACATCATATATCAGTTTCTGTGAGGACAGCTGTATTTCTTCTACAACACAGGTAAAACACAGCAACAATAAACCATGGTTCTTAGCTGAACTCAGACAGCTTTGGAGTTCAAAGGAGGCAGCATTCAGGAGTGGTAATACAGGAGTTCTCTACAAAGAGGCCAAATACAAGCTGGAGAAAGGTATCAGACCAGCAAAAAAGGAATATTCAGAAAAGCTGAAAGCTCCTTTTCCTAAATGACCGTCAACTCACCAAGAACCTAAACAGATTCTACTGCAGATTTAAATTCAGTAAGCCAATTCTTCATCCTTCTCCTCCACCCTGGCTCTCTCACCTCTGTCCCCTACTCTTCCAACTATCAACAAGCAGGACAGACTCTTTAAAAACAAAAGGTGAGAGCAATGCAGTCAATGTGGCTCTGCACTTCATTCTATACCATCTTGACAGTCCTGGAACCTGTGCTAGAGTTGTGTTTGTGTACTTCAGCTCGGCTTTCAACACCATAGTACCAGAACCATTGCCAGTTAAACTATCCCAGCTGTCTTTGCCTGAAGTCATCTGCCGGTGGATCCTAGACTTCCTGACAAACAGGACACAGCAGGTATGGCTAGGAAAACACATGTCAGACCAGTGGACCCTAAGGCTGTGTGCTCTCTAAGGAACCAGGTGTAAAGATCCTAAAGTTTGCTGATGATGTGCCTCATAGCCAATGGTGATGAATCTGCCTACAGAAAAGAAGTCGAGCAGCTGGTCTCCTGGTGCAGCAGCAACCACCTGCTGATCAACACGCAAAAGGGCAAGCCATAGCCTAATGGTTAAGGTACTGGACTAGTAACCAGAAGGTTGCTGGTTCAAGCCCCACCACTGCCAGGTTGCTGCTGTTGGGCCCTTAAGCAAGGCCCTTAACCCTCAATTGCTTAGACTGTATACTGTAACTGTAATGTAAGTCGCTTTGGATAAAGGCATCTGCTAAATGTTGTAAATGTAAATGCAAAAGACTGTAGAGATGGTGGTGGACTTCAGGTGCAACCCCCCTCCTCACCCCCCCCACCCCACCCCAGTCAATGGCTCTCTGGTCTCGATGGTGGAGTCTTCAGTTCCTGGGCACCACCAGACAGCTGAGGAAATTCAACCTGCCACAGAGTCTGCTGATCCAGTTCTGCACAGCAATCATCGAGTCCATTCTCACATCATCTATAACCATCTGGTTTGGTTCCTCCACATCACATGAATGAGCCAAACTCCAGCGTATAATCAGGACAGCGGAGAGGATTGTTGGATATAGTCTGCCAATGCTACAACAGTCTACAACAGTCAATCTACAACAGCAGGGTGCTGAAGCGCACCAGCAAATTTACAACGGATCCCTCTCATTCTGGACATCACCTTTTTCAAACACTTCCATCTGGCAGAAGACTCAGGGCAATAAAAACAAACACAACCAGACATGCTAACAGCTTTTTCCCCAGAGCTGTACCATCTCTTAACCACAGTTGTTCTCTTGGTTAAATACTGGTTAAATACTTAGTTAGTTAACAGTCCGTGTGCTGTCGGGTCTGTTAAATATGTTATATGTTACATGTCATACATGTGTATTATCTGTACTATTATGTGTCATTATCATTATGTGTAATTATCATTATCACCAAAACAAATTTCTTGTATATATAACATACCTGGCAAAACAAAGTGATTCTGATTCTGAAATTAAACCCATTAAACCTTGTGACAGAGGTAAGCAGTAGGAGAAAGTAGAAGCCCAGTACTGGGTGTGGTATAGCTGTATGTACAAGGCACAACTGCATTTGGTAAATAATGAATTTGTGCTGTATAACTGTTGAGACACTGGGGTTTTCCCTCAGTTCAAAAAGAGACATGGGTATTTTTATTTTGAGTCCTGTAACCTGATTGTCCAAGTACTGAATACACACATACACACATAAGGTTCAACCTAAGAAACCACTTCTTTGTTGTCTTCTCTGTTCTCTTTCTCTCTTACAAGTCAAACATGGACTTACAAATTACTGTATTCATTTTCATATTCATTCATTTTCGTCTTTCACATACTGTCCTAACATTTCTGGAATTGTTTATAGTATGTCAAATTGGTAATATTGTATGTAATGGCACTGTTAGCTTTCCAACAGCCTTTGACCTTCATTAACTTTAAAAGATGACAGTGATTAGCTACACTGTATGGCCAAAAGTATTTGGACACCTAAACATAAGCTTGTTGGACATCTTATTTCAAAAACAAATGATATTAGAACAGAGTGACCTCTATGTGATCTTTTCAGCTATAACAACAGCCTCTCCTGTGAGAAGCCTTCTCACAAGACTTTGAATTATGTCTGTTGGATGTTGTGCCTGAGCATTTCTATGTCTGGGCCTTGATGTTGGTCAAGAAAGCCTCAGTTGACGTTTCAGTTAACTACAAAGCTGTTCAATGGAGCTGAGATCAGAACTCTGGAGTTTCTTTAAACCAAGCTTTTCTCTATGTCTTTACAGACCTTGTCATGCTGGAACAGAAAAGGGTGTTGCCTGAACTATAGAAGCACTTTGTAGTTCTACAATTACTGACTGTAGTCCCTTCTATTTCTCTACATGCTATGTTAGTCTGCTTTCATGCTGTTCTTCAATGATCAGGACTCTCACAAGACCACAACAGAGCAGGTATTATTTTGGTGGTGGGTCATTCTCAGCACTGCAGTGACACTGACATGGTGGTGGTGTGTTAGTGTGTGTTGTGCTGGTATGAGTGGATCAGACACAGTAATGCTGATGAAGTTTTTATACACCTCACTGTCACTGCTGGAATGAAAATAGTCCACCAACCAAAAATATCCAGCCAACAGCGCCCTGTGGCCACTGATGAAGGTCTGGAAGACGACCAACTCAAACAGCAGCAATAGATGAGTGATAATCTCTGACTTTACATCTTCAAGGTGGACCAACTAGGTAGGAGTGTCTAATAGAGTGCGCAATGAGTGGACACGGTATTTAAAAACTCCAGCAGCGCTGCTGTGTCTGATCCACTCATAGCAGCACAACACACACTAACACACCACCACCATGTCAGTGTCACTGCAGTGCTGAGAATCATCCACCACCTAAATAATACCTGCTCTGTAGTGGTCCTGACTATTAAAGAACAGAGTGAAAGTAGCCTAAAATTTATGTAGAGAAATAGACGGATGGTGGCATGGATAGGTGGCATACATATTTGAATAATTTATTGTAAAGTGATTAATAATAAATATTTGGCTACTATTAAGACCATGCTAACAATTTATTGCTACACAAAACACTGAAACAATATTTTGTTTAGATAATTTTATTGGTTAATGCAAAGATAAAATAGACACAAATATAGCATAGAAAAGCAATAGGGTAGCACGGTGGCACAGAGACGATATTGGGACTAAACAGCTCTACAGACCCATGTTTTCAATGCCTGCCTCAAGTTACAATCTATGGTTTCTCCCACATTAAAAAACATTCCTGTAGCATATGGGCTGTAAGTAAATTGCCTCCTCTAAAGTGCCACTACATGTAAATAGGTAAATTCCAAATATGCACGCACTGGTTTAATATAAGCCCATGAGCCATCTTGGCCCCTACCGTGAGAAGTTCTCACACTAACATTAGACAGTGATTCCCATGACCCAAGTCTGTAGAATGTTCACATAATTTTCTTTAACCTTCCGGTTATTCCGGCATCCTTTCACCTGCCAAATACCTGGCAGTAAGCAGTTGCCTAATCAGTTGCCTAATTGGAATTTCCCTATGTGAAAGCAAGTGAGTGAATGAAGACTGTAGTGCCCTGCTATGAATTGGTGATCTGTTTTAGGTGTATTTTTAAGAGACACCTGACAATCATCAGAATTAAGCAGTTACTGAAGATGAATGAATGAATTGTTCTTTAGGACAGGATATGAACAATATGATTTGCATTTATTATAACATAGTATTATCACAGTATAACATTATCGGAATATAGTATTAACATTAGTATTTACAGGTATTTACAGGCGACTTACAGGGTTAAGGGCCTTGCTCAAGGGCCCAACAGCAGCAACCTGGCAGTGGTGGGGCTTGAACCAACAACCCTCTGATCACTGGTCCAGTACCTTAACCACTAGGCTACAGCTGGCCCACACTGTAATACTCAAACCAGAACAAAACACACTTACATGTTATTAACCTATTAGTAGTGATAAAAATGGTCAACCACCCAAAGTACATCTGCTTAGTGTAAAACCTATGAGCTACAGGGGGTTGGGTGGAGTTAGTAACTGTATACCCACAAAGTTTATATGTATGGTAGGTATAGCTATAAAATAATCAATTAATGCATGTACCAGATAAGTGTACCTAATGTGCTCAGTGTATGTATGACTGTTTTTAATATAAGCTCCTGCCCCTACCATTAGAAAAAATAAAGAATAATAATAAGATTAATGGTAACCATGATTAAGGCATTTAAAGGGGTATGTAAGGAGTGGTCCTTACAACCGGTCTGTGGAAAGTTTTGCATGTTTTTTTATTTTATTTGCATCTGGTTATTCTTGTTTCCTTTCACCCCTTAAAACACCTGGCAGTAGACAGATTGGCTAATCCTAAATTCCCCCAGTAAAAGGGGAGGAATGAAGGGGGAAATTGTGGTGATCTGTTTTAGGTCTATTTTTAACCTGACAAGCATCAGAATGAAGCAGTTACTGAAGATGAATGAATTAAATTGTAATATATAATATGATGATTTGCAATTATTATTATCATAGTATAACATTATCTTATAGTATATATAGTATAAATATAATATTAACATTAATATTTATGTAACACATTATTCCACCTGGCTAACCCATAATACAAACACAAGTGCTGGACTGCTAATTGAATGATATGTGTTCACACTGGTACAGCATTTCACTGCTAAAGCTTCCACAGCCCCACAATGACAGATTATTAAATTAAGGTTACTGTGTGGTATTGTAAGGAGAGTTCAGATTGGGTTTGTACTCCTATGTCATATTAGGCACTTGTGAATTCACACACATCTGATCTTCATGTG
Source organism: Trichomycterus rosablanca (assembly GCF_030014385.1). NCBI lineage: Eukaryota > Metazoa > Chordata > Actinopteri > Siluriformes > Trichomycteridae > Trichomycterus > Trichomycterus rosablanca. The sequence continues at coordinate 15,384,523 of NC_085990.1, forward strand.
TTACATAAATATATTATATATGAATAATATATATTATTATTATACATTAATATTATAATATATTAAAAATATGAGGGATCTTCATTAAGTTTCCACACTTTTATATTGTGGTTGGAAACGGTGAGGGTGGAGGAGTAGTAATTGGTCGTGTCTGAGAGACTGAGAGAGACGCTTATAGTTTGTATTTAGCGCCATCTGATTTCCACCTTTTTGAAGGTGGCACAGTGCACAGAGCAACAGATGGGCTACAGTCACACCGTATACCCACAAAGCTGATTTGTTTGGTAGGTATAGCTTTTAAAATAACCAATGAATGTACATACCAGATAGGTACGTACCTAATAAAGTGATAAGTGAGTGAAACTCTGTATAGATATTTATGATTATAAATCAATACTGATTATATATTAAATATATTATTATGCATCGCTTATATTGGGCTATGGCCAAACCGCAGGTTAAAGTTTTCGCTCCTTTTGACATTTTGTTTTAAGCGTATCTATACAGCTAAATCAGATTAAAGTCGACAACTTCAGTTTAGAAGTTTTGCCATGCATCAACCACATTCAGGCTACAGTGAACAACTGAGAATTTAGACCATTTGCTAATAATATGTTCATTCATTCAGTAACTGCTAACTCCCTTAATCAATCATTCTAATAACCAGAAAAATGTAAAGTAGCCAATCCTGCTGCTGTCATGTTTTAGGAGGTAAAAGGAAACTGCTGTACCTGGAGAAAACCCAGTGCACAGATAGCGTTTTTCCGGTTCTGTTTGTGTTCTTTGAACATTGTGTTTTTAGAGAACCGACCCGCGTTTCCACCAGTTTTTGAGAACCAAGCCTGCGTCATCAACGGTGGGCTTTGCGCAACGAAAGTAAAGAGTAGTAACATGACGGTGGAGCGTGTAGAATGCCTGTGAGCATTTGTGCTGTTGTTACAGATGTTCGTTTTTATGCAAAAAGCATCACTCAACTATAGGTGATAAAAAGATGTAGATGTGTTTGCACCAAAGAAAGCAACAATGGCGACATTCACATGAGAAGCGTTTTGCACTTTGCTCTTATTGCGACTCTCGACACAAATAGCCGCTTTGCTCATGAGCGGTGCGGTAAAATATCACTAACGTTTCACGTCAAGAACATCAATTTGTGTAAAATAACCATTGAACTCATTCTAAAATACAATACATGTATCTATATTTAGTTGTATTTACTTCACGTGGTAGTTCTGCAGATCGGGGTTCTGAGAATCCGCTTCTCAAGAGAGTCGAAAAAAGCTTAACATAACATAAAAAAAAGCTTAACATAAAAAAACGTGACCTTATGTACTAAAAGTATGACATAAAAACACAAAATTTCTCTCCGTTATTACTGGTTATAAGTGCTCTGTACTGCCCATATTTATCGGTCTTTGCTTCAGTAAAACAAGCCACATAACGTTTTTCGTACTTACTGGGCACTTTCACCACGTCATATTATAAAGTTTGAGGCGCTTTGAAAATATCAATGGCAAACTGGCTCAAAATTCAATCAGGTGAACTTTAAAAGATGGAAGTGCAGCGTCAAGCTCCATACGAGACAACGGCACAGCGGTTTTACAACTTCTCATGTGAAAGCACCCAAACCTCTTCACTTTGACACACCCACAGGTGACGTCATGGTTCGTGCTAAAAAACCTAGTATTCTGTGGTGCCAGATTAGAACACTGGTTCGCTGTCTGGAACCTCTTTTTTGTGGAAACACACAAAACTGGTTTAAAATCAAGCTTGCGAACCGGAACCGTTCCGGGTGGGTGGAAAAGGGGTATGAGAGAACAGGCCAAACTTCATACAGACACTAACCTGGACTTTAGGCTCGAACATGGGTACAATTAGCATACAATTAGCCATGCAAAAGAAAATTAAGACTATATGACTAAGAAAGGAAAGGAGTATCCACGAGTAATGGAGACGACTTCAAATAATTCCAGCCCGCTTTGTCCTAAAGTAAAGACAAAAAAGAAAAACAATGAATAATTGAAAAGTATAAGAATTTTACACCAAACATTATTTTATGTTATTTTACATACAGCGATCAGCAATAACATTAAAACCACCTCCTTGGTTCTACACTCACTGTCCATTTTATCAGCTCCACTTACCATATAGAAGCACTTTGTAGTTCTACAATTACTGACTGTAGTCCATCTGTTTCTCCCCTTTCATGCTGTTCTTCAATGGTCAGGACACCCACAGGACCACCACAGAGCAGGTATTATTTAGGTGGTGAATCATTCTCAGCACTGCAGTGACACTGACATGGTGGTGGTGTGTTAGTGTTGTTCTTGTATGAGTGGATCAGACACAGCAGTGCTGCTGGAGTTTTTAAACACCTCACTGTCACTGCTGGACTGAGAATAGTCCACCAACCAAATATGTTCAGCCAACAGCGCCCTGTGACCACTGATGAAGGTCTAGAAGATGACCAACTCAAACAGCAGCAATAGATGAGCGACTCTGACTTTACATCTACAAGGTGGACCAACTAGGTTTTAGTGTCTAATAGATTGGACAGTGAGTGGACATGGCATTTAAAAACTCCAGCAGCTCTGCTGTGTCTTATCCACTCATACCAGCACAGCACACACTAACACACCACCGCCATGTCAGTTTCACTGCAGTGCTGAGAATCATCCACCACCCAAATAATACCTGCTCTGAAGTGGCCCTGTGGGGCTCCTGACCATTGAAAAACAGGGTAAAAGCTAAAAAAAAGTATTTAGAGAAACAGATGGACTACAGTCAGTAATTGTAGAACTACAGTGCCTTGCAAAAGTATTCAGCCCCCTTGAACTTTTCAACCTTTTGCCACATTTCAGGCTTCAAACATAACGATATGAAATTGTAATTTTTTGTGAAGAATCAACAACAAGTGGGACACAATCGTGAAGTAGAACGAAATTTATTGGATATTTAAAACTTTTTTTAGAAATAAAAAACTGAAAAGTGGGGCGTGCAATATTATTCAGCCCCCTTGCGTTAATACTTTGTAGCGCCACCTTTTGCTGCGATTACAGCTGCAAGTCGCTTGGGGTATGTCTCTATCAGTTTTGCACATCGAGAGACAGAAATTTTTGCCCATTCTTCCTTGCAAAACAGCTCGAGCTCAGTGAGGTTGTATGGAGAGCGTTTGTGAACAGCAGTTTTCAGCTCTTTCCACAGATTCTCGATGGTATTCAGGTCTGGACTTTGACTTGGCCATTCTAACACCTGGATACGTTTATTTGTGAACCATTCCATTGTAGATTTTGCTTTATGTTTTGGATCATTGTCTTGTTGGAAGATAAATCTCCGTCCCAGTCTCAGGTCTTTTGCAGACTGCAACAGGTTTTCTTCCAGAATGGTCCTGTATTTGGCTCCATCCATCTTCCCATCAATTTTAACCATCTTCCCTGTCCCTGCTGAAGAAAAGCAGGCCCAAACCATGATGCTGCCACCACCATGTTTGACAGTGGGGATGGTGTGTTCAGGGTGATGAGCTGTGTTGCTTTTACGCCAAACATAACGTTTTGCATTGTGGCCAAAAAGTTTGATTTTGGTTTCATCTGACCAGAGCACCTTCTTCCACATGTTTGGTGTGTCTCCCAGGTGACTTTTTATAGATATCTTTGAGAAATGGCTTTCTTCTTGCCACTCTTCCATAAAGGCCAGATTTGTGCAGTGTACGACTGATTGTGTCCTATGGACAGAGTCTCCCACCTCAGCTGTAGATCTCTGCAGTTCATTCAGAGTGATCATGGGCCTCTTGGCTGCATCTCTGATCAGTCTTCTCCTTGTTTGAGCTGAAAGTTTAGAGGGACGGCCGGGTCTTGGTAGATTTGCAGTGGTCTGATACTCCTTCCATTTCAATATGATCGCTTGCACAGTGCTCCTTGAGATGTTTAAAGCTTGGGAAATCTTTTTGTATCCAAATCCGGCTTTAAACTTCTCCACAACAGTATCTCGGACCTGCCTGGTGTGTTCCTTGGTCTTCATGATGCTCTCTGCGCTTTAAACAGAACTCTGAGACTGTCACAGAGCAGGTGCATTTATACGGAGACTTGATTACACACAGGTGGATTCTATTTATCACCATCAGTCATTTAGGTCAACATTGGATCATTCAGAGATCCTCACTGAACTTCTGGAGTGAGTTTGCTGCACTGAAAGTAAAGGGGCTGAATAATATTGCACGCCCCACTTTTTAGTTTTTTATTTCTAAAAAAATCTTTTTTTATTTTATTTCTTAAAATATCCAATAAATTTCGTTCTACTTCACGATTGTGTCCCACTTGTTGTTGATTCTTCACAAAAAATTACAATTTCATATCGTTATGTTTGAAGCCTGAAATGTGGCAAAAGGTTGAAAAGTTCAAGGGGGCTGAATACTTTTGCAAGGCACTGTATAAAGTGCTTCTATATGGTAAGTAAAGCTGATAAAATGGACAGTGGGTGTAGAAACAATGAGGTGGTTTTAATGTTATGACTGATCAGTGTACAACCCCTATTCCAATGAAGTTGGGACGTTGTGTAAAACGTAAATAAAAACAGAATACGATGATTTGCAAATCCTTTTCAACACCTATTCAGTTGAATACACCACAGACAAGATATTTAATGTTCAAACAGATAAACTTTATTGTGTTTTGCAAATATTCACTCATTTTGAATTTGATGCCTGCAACACGTTCCAAAGAAGTTGGGACAGGGGCATGTTTACCACTGTGTTACATCCCCTTTCCTTTTAACAACACTCAATAAGCGTTTGGGAACTGAGGACACTAATTGTTGAAGCTTTGTAGCTGGAATTCTTTCCCATTCTTGCTTGATGTACAACTTCAGTTGCTCAACAGTCCGGGGTCTCCGTAGTCGTATTTTGCGCTTCATAATGCGCCACACATTTTCAATGGGGGACAGGTCTGGACTGCAGGCAGGCCAGTCTAGTACCCGCACTCTTTTACTACGAAGCCACGCTGTTGTAACACGTGCAGAAGGTGGCTTGGCATTGTCTTGCTGAAATAAGCAGGGACGTCCCCGAAAAAGACGTTGCTTGGATGGCAGCATATGTTGCTCCAAAACCTGTATGTACCTGTCAGCATTAATGGTGCCTTCATAGACGTGCAAGTTACCCATGCCATGGTCACTAACACACCCCCATACCATCAGAGATGCTGGCTTTTGAACTTTGCGCTGATAACAATCCGGACAGTCCTTTTCCTCTTTGGCCCGGAGGACACGACGTCCATGATTTTCAAAAACAATTTGAAATGTGGACTCGTCAGACCACAGGACACTTTTCCACTTTGCGTCAGTCCATCTCAGATGAGCTCGGGCCCAGAGAAGCCGGCGGTGTTTCTGGGTGTTGTTGATATATGGCTTTCGCTTCGCTTGCACTTATAGATGGAGCGACGGACTGTGTTCACTGACAATGGTTTTCTGAAGTGTTCCTAAGCCCATGTGGTAATCTTAGGACGAAGATGGCGGCGCGTGTACATCGCGAGGCTCTGCGTCTCACCAGTTTTCGCAATTTAGTGTTTATTTACTTAGTAATTTACTGCGTTTTCGCTCGTATCACTCGGGCGAACTACATATACGACAGACAGACGCTGTTGGACATTAATTTATATTGCTCAAACGTTGTTTTAGACCATCCATTCAAATTCGACGAGCTACCTCCGGAGCTGAGCAGAACACCGCGTCCAAGCGAGCTGTTCGTCCCGACCGCCGGGACCGACCAAAGTGCTCGGCGCTGGCGTAGAGACCGTAAACAAAAAAGAGGTAAGCGTAGAGGTTTGCGTGCTAAGCTAAGGCTAAATTCACACCGGCCAGCGCTTCCTACTATCTTCCTTGCCAATGTGCGGTCTCTGCCGAATAAGATGGACGAGCTAAAACTCTGGACCCTGACACAGAAAATGCTTATGGACTGCAGCGTCATGATTTTTTCAGAAACATGGCTAAACAATAATGTTTCGAACAGCGTGGTGGATAGGGTGGCCAGACGTCCGGTTTTAGGCCGGACAGTCCGGCTTTTCAGCTGCCAGTCCTCCACTCACGCAACGCTAGGACGGACACTTAAAAATCATCCTTTTGGAGTGAACTGGTTTCATTTTTGATCAGTATTATTTACCATTGGCTCAGGTACATGTCAGAACAAATGCTTTGTATTTCATTGGTTTAATAGCCTCATTTGACTCCTTATAGAGCTACCACTGGCCAATCGGAGAAGGTCCTCCCTCTAAATGCTAGTCTGTGATTGGGTGGTTGAATTTCGCCCGCCCTCTCTGTCCTGTAAACACCGCTACCTGAGTCAATCACTCAGCTCTCATGATCAGGAACGCGGTGAAAATGCCAAAAAGTAAACTTTTGGAGGCAGCGAGGAACAGACTTCAATATAAAAAGTAGACACAACATTTAGTGAGTAAAACAGTAATTTGATATAGAATTCTTGCTTAAATTGGTCAAAAACTCTGTTATATGGGTTCTGGATTCATTCTGTGTGTTGCAGTATCATGGCCCCCTGTTCCTAATATGACGTCCGTCTTTTTGGTGTAATGTCCGGCTTTTTGGGGTGTAATGTCCTCCTTTTTGTTACAATGAATCTGGCCACCCTAGTGGTGGAGCTGGAGGGGTACACTTTCTTCAGAGCTGATAGAGTAGCAGCAGCATCGGGTAAGAGCCGCGGTGGTGGTGTTTGCATTTATGTAAACAAAACATGGTGCATGGACTCTGTCGTAGTGAACACCTACTGCTCTGCTGACCTGGAATACCTGGTTATAAAGTGTAGACCTTTCTATCTTCCACGTGAGTTTTCCTGCATTGTTGTTGCTGCAGTTTATATTCCTCCGGATGCTAATGCTAACATAGCTAAGAAAGAGCTATGTACTGCTGTTGGCAAACTTCAAACTTTGCACCCAGATGGAGCCTTTATTGTTGCTGGGGACTTTAATCATTGCAGTTTAAAATCTGGACTTCCAAAGTTTCATCAGAGTGTCCACTGCACCACAAGGGGACTAAAAACTTTGGACCATGTTTACACAAATGTTGCTGATGCCTACAAAGCCACACCCCTCCCCCACCTGGGTCAGTCTGATCACCTTTCTTTGTTCCTGCTCCCCAAGTACACACCAGTCATCAGGCGTGTGAAACCCACAACGAGGACAGTCAAGATCTGGGCGGAAGGCGCTGACTCAACTCTCCAGGATCAATTCCAGCACACAGACTGGAACCGGTTTGCTCTCCAAGCCACCACGGATCACACTGTCTGCATTGACTCCTACACTAACTCTGTGCTGGACCATATCAACAACTGTGTGGACAGTGTGACAACATACAGAAAAATAAAAATATTTCCCAACCAGAAGCCCTGAATGAACAGCGAGGTTCGCCTTCTGCTCAAAGCAAGGAATACAGCCTTCAGGTCTGGAGATCGAGCAGCTTACAGCACAGCCAGATCCAGTCTGAAGAAAGGCATCTCCAGGGCTAAACACAGCTACAAACAACGGATTGAGGACCACTTCAACTCCTCCGACCCTCGGCGTATGTGTCAAGGGATCCAAACAATCACGGACTTTAAACCACTTATTACAGCTCCCTATGCCGACAATGATTCGCTCCCCGATGAGCTTAACAACTTCTACGCTCGCTTTGACCGGGGTAATAACATGGTTGCCTTCAAAACAGATCTTCCTGCAGATGAGCAACCAATCACACTCACTACCACGGATGTCTACCGCATGCTGAACCAGGTGAATGCTAGGAAAGCTGCTGGCCCCGATGGAGTACCTGGACGTGTGCTAAAAGCTTGTGCTAAGCAGCTTGCTGGGGTCTTCACTGACATTTTCAATCTGTCTCTGGTCCAGGCTGTGATTCCAACGAGTTTCAAGACAGCCTCCATTGTGCCAGTACCAAAACATTCAACTGCTTCAGCACTGAACGATTTCCGACCTGTTGCACTCACTCCCATCATCTCCAAGTGCTTCGAAAGACTAGTCTTCTCTCACCTGAAAGCCAGTCTACCCGCTACATTAGATCAGCATCAATTTGCTTATCGTCACAACAGGTCAATAGAGGATGCTATCTCCACTGCACTTCACACTACACTGACCCACTTGGACTGCCAAAACACTTATGTTAGGATGCTTTTCACTGACTTCAGTTCAGCATTTAACACAGTGATTCCATCCAAGCTGATTTTGAAGCTCAGTCAGCTTGGCATCAGCACGTCACTCTGTAACTGGATTCTGGACTTTCTAACTAATAGACCTCAGTCTGTTAAGTTAGGCAACTTCCACTCAGCCTCCATCACCCTGAACACTGGCGTGCCACAAGGCTGTGTGCTGAGTCCCCTCTTATACTCCCTGTTCACCTACGACTGTGTTCCTGTTTATGGTTCCAACTCCATAATCAAGTTCGCGGACGACACCACGGTGATAGGCTTGATCAAAGACAACGATGAAACGGCCTACAGGGAGGAGGTTCAGCATCTGGCTACATGGTGTGTAGCCACATCTCTGAAGATCTCTCTTGGTCCCTCAACTCATCAATCCTGGTCAGAAAGGCACAACAGCGCCATTACTTTCTTCGGAGACTCAAAAAAGCCTACTTGTGTCCCAGAATACTCGTGGACTTTTATCGCTGTACCATTGAGAGCATTCTTACAAACTGCATCTCTGTGTGGTACGGCAATTGCTCCGCAGCTGACCGGAAAGCTCTCCAGCGGGTGGTTAAAACCGCCCAACGCATCACCGGCACTCAGTTACCTACCATACAGGACATTTATCACAAACGGTGCGTGGGCAAAGCGAGAAACATTATCAAGGACGTTTCTCATCCTAACCATGGACTTTTCACCTTACTTCCGCCTCCGCTCTCGTACCAGCAGACTCAGGAAGAGCTTTTTTCCTGAGGCTGTAACCCTGCTAAACTCCAGCACACCATTGTAAAAATATCACTGCACTTTGTACCACATTTAACTCTGTACTTTTTACAAATGTTTCATCTTGACTGTATATACAATCAGTATTTAGCAAATTTGCACATGGCACTATTGCACTGTTTACACCAGCACGATAATAATGTATATACTGTATATACTTGCTACACTTATATACTTCACTTTATTTATTCTCATTCATTACCCATTCATGTAGCCACTTTAGTCACCTTCATTACTCTGTAAATACATATTAGTCTATTCACTGTACAATCATCATTATCTGTTTAATAGTCTTAATATTCTGTTTAATAGTCTTAATATTCTTATATGTCACCTCATTTCACCTATCTGGTCACTTCTGCACTTTAACTGTGTATTATATGTATATAATCTCTATCTTGCACTTCTGGTTAGATGCTCCTGCATTTCGTTGGCTCTGTATTTGTTTACTCTGCACAATGACAATTAAGTTGAATCTAATCGAATCTAATCTAATCTAATATCCGTTACAGAATGATGTGGGTTTTTAATGCAGTGCCGCCTGAGGGATCGAAGGTCACAGGCATTCAATGTTGGTTTTCGGCGTTGCCGCTTACTTGCACAGATTTCTCCAGATTCTCTGAATCTTTTGATATTATGGACTGTAGATGATGAAATTCCTAAATTCCTTGCAATTGCACGTTGAGAAACGTTCTTAAACTGTATTTGCTCACGCAGTTGTTCACAAAGTGGTGAACCTTGCTTGTGAACGACTGAGCCTTTCAGGGATGCTCCCTTTATACCCAATCATGACATTTACCTGTTTCCAAATAACCTGTTCACCTGTGGAATGTTCCAAACAGGTGTTTTTTAGCATTCCTCAACTTTCCCAGTCTTTTGTTGCCCCTGTCCCAACTTCTTTGGAACGTGTTGCAGGCATTAAATTCAAAATGAGTGAATATCTGCAAAACACAATAAAGTTTATCTGTTTGAACATTAAATATCTTGTCTTTGTAGTGTATTCAACTGAATATGGGTAGAAAAGGATTTGCAAACCATCGTATTCTGTTTTTATTTACGTTTTACACAACGTCCCAACTTCATTGGAATTGGGGTTGTATTAAATTTTAGAGCAACCAGCAGATCTAAATAAGATTCAAGTTTTAGGTGTGCCTAGCCATTTTTTGTTTTTGTTCAGTAAAGAAAAAAGGCTTCATTATTAAACTACTTTTTATTTTAATGTAGCCAGTGCCAGATCCCGCCTGAGGTTTCCCTATTAACAGCTGGAAAAGTGAATGCTGAACTACACTGTCAAGTCACATTATTATCTGTGGCACCATCTGTGGCACCACCTCGACTGTCGTGTTTGCTTTATGGATCCTCCTCCTTGCACCCTCCAGCAGCTGTGAAATGCACTGCAGTCAGCATGGCTCCTGATACCTGTGACAACCTACAAGGACCTTACTGAGTCTCTCCCAGCCCGTCTAGCTGCTGTCCGTACTGCACATGACGGGTTACACTGGATATTAGCTGGTGGTCATAATAATGTAACATACACCATCTCTATTCAGACTACAGCTCATGCATGTACAACATCAGTGGCCAGATCAATGCACTAAGTAAACCATTTTCTCTGAATAGTTTTGGTCATTTGTATGCTGTTTTGGTGTAGCTACATTTAGCTACATTCATTATAATGTTTTCATTTAACAGGAAGGAGAAATACCAGCTTTTTAGGGATACTGATTCCAGTGCATTTTAAAAATCAAAATTCACAAAGACAGGACAAATGATTTCCTAATTTTTTCTAAAAACTGCACATATTTAAACAAATAACTTACAAATGCTGTCTAACCCACAGATAAACCTCTACTGACATAAACTAGCATTTAAATAGCATAGTATTATTTATTATACTCACTTTTTGTTTCTCCATTTAACATAAATGATCACAGCAGCAATCACCAGCAACACGAAAACCAGAATTATCCACCAATGCTGGCGCACTAATAATTCATGCAAAACAACAACAACAATAATAATGTTATAAACACATATTAAAGAAAACAAAAAGCTGATTTTTTTGTGAATTATGTTCCAAATCAACAGTTTAAAACAATGAATAAGATGCATTTATGATGTTGATGTAATTTATTTACTCTAATATCTGCTCTACTTACCAGAATAACTGGCGAGGGCATTCTTTTCTCCAGAGCTGGTGTTGTTTGAAACTGCAGAAAGTCAGAATGGGTAAAGTAAAAATTTGAACAAAACACAACCTTGGCACCACGGATGCCAGTATAATCCACAGATGGTGCACTAATAATATGTGCAAGACAACAACAATAATAATATTGTTATAAAAAACATGATAAAACAATAAAAAGCCAAATTTCATGAATTTTGTTCCAAATGAACAGTTTAAAATAAGATGCATTTTTTGATAATGATGTAATTCAGTTTATTTACTCTGATATCTGCTCTACTTACCAGCGTCATTAGTGGGGGCATCCTCATGTCCAGTGCTGGTGATGTTTAAAGCTGCAGAAAGTCAGAATAGGTAAAGTAAAATGTGTTATTATATAGTTATATAATTATATAGTTACAGGGGTTGGACAAAATAACTGAAACACCTGGTTTTAGACCACAATAATTCATTAGTATGGTGTAGGGCCTCCTTTTGCGGCCAATACAGCGTCAATTCGTCTTGGAAATGACATATACAAGTCCTGCACAGTGGTCAGAGGGATTTTAAGCCATTCTTCTTGCAGGATAGTGGCCAGGTCACTACGTAATGCTGGTGGAGGAAAACGTTTCCTGACTCGCTTCTCCAAAACACCCCAAAGTGGCTCAATAATATTTAGATCTGGTGACTGTGCAGGCCATGGGAGATGTTCAACTTCACTTTCATGTTCATCAAACCAATCTTTCACCAGTCTTGCTGTGTGTATTGGTGCATTGTCATCCTGATACACGGCACCGCCATTGGATGCACATGGTCCTCCAGAATGGTTCGGTAGTCCTTGGCAGTGACGCGCCCATCTAGCACAAGTATTGGGCCAAGGGAATGCCATGATATGGCAGCCCAAACCATCACTGATCCACCCCCATGCTTCACTCTGGGCATGCAACAGTCTGGGTGGTACGCTTCTTTGGGGCTTCTCCACACCGTAACTCTGCCGGATGTGGGGAAAACAGTAAAGGTGGACTCATCAGAGAACAATACATGTTTCACATTGTCCACAGCCCAAGATTTGCGCTCCTTGCACCATTGAAACCGACGTTTGGCATTGGCACGAGTGACCAAAGGTTTGGCTATAGCAGCCCGGCCGTGTATATTGACCCTGTGGAGCTCCCGACGGACAGTTCTGGTGGAAACAGGAGAGTTGAGGTGCACATTTAATTCTGCCGTGATTTGGGCAGCCGTGGTTTTATGTTTTTTGGATACAATCCGGGTTAGCACCCGAACATCCCTTTCAGACAGCTTCCTCTTGCGTCCACAGTTAATCCTGTTGGATGTGGTTTGTCCTTCTTGGTGGTATGCTGACATTACCCTGGATTCCGTGGCTCTTGATACATCACAAAGACTTGCTGTCTTGGTCACAGATGCGCCAGCAAGACGTGCACCAACAATTTGTCCTCTTTTGAACTCTGGTATGTCACCCATAATGTTGTGTGCATTGCAATATTTTGAGCAAAACTGTGCTCTTACCCTGCTAATTGAACCTTCACACTCTGCTCTTACTGGTGCAATGTGCAATTAATGAAGATTGGCCACCAGACTGGTCCAATTTAGCCATGAAACCTCCCACACTAAAATGACAGGTGTTTCAGTTATTTTGTCCAACCCCTGTATATAATAGGTACTATATGACTATACTGTATATTAGATTGATACTTACGTCTGTAACAGACCACAGAGCAGTTCTGAAAAGGAAACCCACAAAAAGGTTATACAATAAAACAAAATTAATTTTCGTAAAAGTTAGGGCAGTATGTCAAATGCAAATCAGACACGTTTAAATTAAGGTCTTGCAACAGCATCTCAATAAAAGTCAGGACTTTGGTTCAAAAGAAACAAAATTAAGAAATGAACCATTCAGAGGTGATTACATCAGCCATTGCTTAAGTGCTCTGCATCATTGTCCTACTTGTCCTACATTGTCGCCATGCCCCATGCAGTCCTAATAAACAAACAAACCTACTGCATAACTTAACTGTGTCTGAGTTTTAGGTCATGGAATGACAGGTAAACATTCTCCTTTAGTATCTGCCCAGGGCTGATAACCACTAAATGACAAGTAACGGACGAGAGTAACAGGTGAATGAGGCTTGCAGGTCCCTGGATATTTGTCTAGGTTTTTTTGCAACTTAATGAATAAGTTGTATTAATAAGTCACTTTTACAGAGATTTGTCTAGAATTGTCTTGTATTTTTTTACAGATAAATATATTTACATTTTTACTCTTTCAAAATGTATTAGCTTTAGTGAATCACTGCTTTGTGTGTCATCACATACTGTTTAAACTTTTGGAGGAATTAAGCTTTGCATAATTTAAAGCAAAAAGAAAATAGACAAAGAAAATATTCAAACTTTTACAAATTCACTTACGTTGATGAGAATGTTGTGTATTTTTATGCGATATTCAGGCAAGGTGCATGGCACAGTTAGGTCCCCAGATGGAACTTCTCCAATATCCTTGTTCTCCTAAGTGAAACATAGTATATACAAATATATTATTATACTAGGTAGCTCCAAATGAAAATGTTACATATTTCTGGTTATTTTAACAAAGTTTGGGGGAAATATGTTCTTTACTCACCTGATCCAGCCTTCGGAAGTCACAGTCCTTCCCAGAGCATTCCTTAGTTATATTTACGTTTTTAGTGCCACATGGTACATAGCAGATCTTTGAGCAACCTGAAACTAAAAGTTTGGCATTAATAAGCTACTACAAAATGTGTATATCCAATATTTCCTAAAATAAAAATCTACATTGCTGTGTTTTTTTGTAATCCAAAAACATTTGAAATTAGGTACATTCAGCTGGTGCATAAATAAATATAAGACTCTTGATTACAAGAGATCCAGTCGTGTAGTGTAAACTGTACAGCGACCTGACGACTGAACTTGTTATAAGCTGTAATAACTGTTCACGCTCTCAACATGACGAAACACACACACACACACACACAGCCTAGGAGTAGGAACAGAGTAGAAAAGATAAATTTGATGCCTTTTATACTACAGTATCACAAGTAGACTAAATGTGGTGAGTAGAACATTTATTATCATGGCAATGTTCTAGTTAATTGTTTGCATCATAATTATATCAATTGGTTACAAGATTTTAATTTAGTGTTCTGTAGACGCTACCCTGACTACCCACTGTCATACCCTCTTTTTTGGGGTCTAATTCCCTCTTTTTCGAGTTATGGAAGTGGCCAAACTAGTTTGTACATCTGTAAACAGAAGCGTGAGGAAGCCGGTGTTCTGTCGATTTATCCTACCCATCGATTTGTCCTACCGAGCATGCGCACATCGCTGCGGGGAACGCCTATAATTCTGTGCTACCTTTGCCTATTTTATTTATTGTAGCGGTTAGTAACGTGTGGTTTCGTTTTAATTCTTTAAAAAATTTAAAGTTTAAGTGTATGTAATGCCGTTATTATGTGACTTTAAAAAAAAGCTATATAAAAATATGCAAAGTGCTCAAATTAGCTGTACTTAATTGATTACTGTTGAATAACTGTTTATCTAATAACTGTAAGAAATCCCGACGCTGACTCTCCCTCGGTGACGCGCTCCCTTAGCCCCGCCTTCTAATCTGCACGCTTTCCATTCACAGGGTGCGGTTCATTAGTTCCGGGTTCTTTCCTTCTCTATTTAAGGTTTCCGTTTTCACTGTTCGAGTGCGAAGTATTTGATTTGCCGTCATACCGAGCGATTCTCTTTCCAGTTACCTTTTCTCCTGCGACTTACTTCCGTGTTTATCTACGTCGGGTGAGTGTGTGCGTGTGTGCGTAGCGTGTTCAGTTTTACGTTAGTCTGTGTGTTTCCCAGCGTTCTCCTTCACACGCGCCCTTTCTCCTTTCCCTGTTCTCCTTAGCATTTAGTTAGCCTGTGTTTAGGTGTGTGTGTGAACTGTCCTGGTCTCTGTATTGTTGCTCCAGTGTTTTGTTTGTCTAGATCCATAGGTTTCTCACTCCTTTCCCTCTTCCTCTATCGCTGTTTGTTTGGAGCATTATTTGTCCTCACAGGTGGTTTGTGTTCGGCCGGCTGGGTTGAGTTAGGTCTCACCCTAGCCCGCCCCTCCGGCGCGTCCCTACCTGTGCTTGTGTAGTTCGTCCTGTTTTTTCCCTTTTCATTAACATTTCTCTCTTTCATACTAACATCCTCTCTGTCGGTGAACTAACGCTCTCTCTATCTCCCCCTACTAACTCTCTTACTTTTTTCCTATCCCTCGCTCTCCCTGTACTTCTCTCTCACTCTACTTGCTCTCGGTCCCATCCGTTGGCCGCCTCGTTCAGTTCACCACCTCTCTGTCTCTTACTGTCCTATCTAGGTTTTTCTGTTCTCCTACTTCTCTCTCTCTTCGCTTCACCCTATTCTACAACTGTTGTGGAGTTTGTGATTCTCTTCTAAGCCTTCACCATTTGTCAGTATAGTCCTCTCCCTTATCTCTCTGTTAGTTCTTAGTAACATTTTCCCTCTCCAGTATTTCCCCTTTTCTTTCGTCATCCATTTTTGTTTTGCCCTGCTACCTCCGACCGTATTTTTGTTCCTGTTGTTCTCTAATAAACGTTACGTGTTCTGCATCCTCGTCTCCAGACCACTCATTAAGCAATTACTGACAGAATACTTCGCCAAAATATGGAGACGGCGGAACAACTTATCCAGCGCCTTATGAAGCAGCTCGACGATCAGGGTAAGGTGATTCAGGCTCTCACCCAACAGGTCCAGAACCTCACCGTGGGGGCTACGGCGGCTCCGCGGGTGCCCACAGCCAGTACCGCACCTGTCTACACCCCCGTCACCGCACAACCCACCACGCTTATCCCCATCCCGGAACCTCCTCCATACTCCGGGGACCCTGAGAGCTGTGAGGAGTTTCTACTAAAATTCTCGCTGTTCCTAGCCAGCAGACCGCTCAGTCCAGAACGCAATGCTATCGCACTGCTTATCTCTAGGCTCACTGGTGAGGCCTCCTCGTGGGCCACGGCCATCTGGCTCACCAATGGTCCCGAAGCCCAGGACTTGCAGCGATTCCTTAAGGCGTTCCGTAGTACGTTCCACCACCCTCGTCATGCCGTCTCGGCCGGGGACGAGCTCCGTCAGCTCACCCAAGGGAAAAGAAGTGTTGCTGAATACTCCCTCAGGTTCCGCACCTTGGCTGCCTCTAGTGGATGGAATGAGACGGCACTTATATCCCAGTTTAAGGCCGGTCTCATACCCAGTCTCCAGAAGGAACTAGTTTATCGCTCCTTAAACATGAGCCTCGAGGAACTAATCGAGTTATCCATCCAGCTGGATCACCATGTTTTGTCAGCGACTCAGCACCCGTGTTCCAGTCAGAACCGTCAGCTCCCTACCACCTCGAGCCACGTACCCATGGAGATGGGTCGTACACGTCTGACTGAACGGCAGCGAAGAGAACGTCTGAGAAACCATCGTTGTCTCTACTGTGGAGAAGCTGGTCACCAACTCCCTGAGTGCCCTTCTAGGCCGGAGAGGTTAGCAGAGGCAGCAGGAGGAGCTCAGAGACCCAAGACGCCATCACAGAGCCCTAGACTTCATAAGGTGAGCGCGTTTCGTTCCATCCATAAGACCGAGTCTCGCCTCAATATCCAGTTGTCTCACAACTCCAATGTTTGTGTGTTAGCGGCTCTGATTGACTCCGGGTCGGAGGGTGACTTCATCGAGGACAGTCTGGTGCAGAGACTCCAGATACCATCAATTCCTCTCCAAGCACCCCAACGTATTTCCGGAGTCAATGGTAGGATTGTGGGTAACATCACCCATCGCACCATCCCTATCTCCCTACGCATAGGGGCTCTCCACGAGGAGAAGAGGGCCCTGTACATCATGACCGCCACCATTTCGCCCATCATCCTGGGTCAACCTTGGTTGCGAGACCACAACCCCACTATGGCTTGGGTTCCTCTGGACATCTTGGCTTGGTCACCACAATGTCTCAAGCGGTGTCTGACGTCGCCAACCAAGAACATGTCTGTGGCGGCTACTAACTCCCCCTCTGAGATCCTTCCTGCTAACGTCCCTCCCGAGTATCAGGAATTAGCCATGGTATTCAGCAAGGGCCACGCCTGTCGTCTGCCATCTCACCGCGAGTACGACTGCGCCATTGACCTACTGCCAGGCTCCAAGATCCCTCGTGCTACGCCCTATCCTCTATCCGTCAAGGAGACAGGGATTATGGAGGAGTACATCAGCGAGGCTCTAGCCGCTCTCCAAGCGGTATACCTATCCCATTCCACTCGTCCCGTCAGCACTGGAACAGCTACGGAAAGCCAAGATATTCACCAAGCTCGACCTTTGCAATGCCTATAACTTGGTGAGAATCAAGGAGGGCGACGAGTGGAAAACTGCTTTTAGTACCACAGCGGGACACTATGAATATCTGGTTATGCCTTTCGGACTAACCAATGCTCCGTCTGTTTTCCAGTGTTTGGTGAACGACGTATTAAGAGAGTTCCTGGGTAAATGTGCTATTGTTTACCTCGACGACATCCTCATCTACTCACCGGACTCCAGTTCCCACCAAGTCAACACCAAGAGTATTCTGAAACGACTGCTGGAACAAGGACTATACGTTAAAGCGGAGAAGTGCGAATTTGACCAGAGGGAGATTACTTTCCTAGGTTACATCATCAATGACCAAGGGATCCAGATGGACCCCACGAAGGTCAAGGCAGTGCTAGAGTGGAAGACTCCCAAGTCCATCAAGGAACTGCAAAGCTTCCTGGGGTTCGCCAACTTCTTCCGGCGCTTCATACGTTCGTTCAGCCAGATCGCACTCCCTCTGATCAGCCTACTAAAAGGTAAACCCAAAAGGCTCTCCTGGTCCGAGGAGGCAGAGGCTGCATTCGAGAGGCTTAAGAGAGTGTTCACCATAGCCCCGGTGCTCGCTCACCCGGATCCCGAGTCTCCTTTCATTGTCGAGATCGACGCCTCCTCCCTGGGTTTAGGAGGCATCCTCTCCCAACGCCAAGGCGAACCTCCTAGACTGCACCCCATCGCTTATTTCTCCCGTAAACTCACGCCTGCCGAACAAAACTATCATGTGGGAGACCGGGAGCTACTAGCTATCAAACTTGCTTTCGAGGAGTGGCGCCACTGGCTTATGGGCGCTAATTTCCCAGTCCAAGTCATCACGGACCACAAAAATCTAGAATATCTTAAGTGTGCTCGTCGACTTAATGCCCGGCAAGCCCGGTGGTCCCTGTTCTTCAACAGATTTGACTTCACTGTGACGTATCGGCCGGGCAAGGACAACGCTAAAGCCGACATTCTATCACGAAGGTATGAGAATCAGGAGAAGGCCGAACCTCCAGTCAAACCCATCCTGCCCTCACGAGCCTTTGTGCAGTCCATTTCCTGGGAGATGGACAAGGACATTCGGGAGGTCAACATCAAGGAACCACCGCCCGGTGAGATGAAACCTCCACCTAATAAGACCTATGTTCCTCCGCAATTCCGTCGCCAACTCATCTCGTGGGCACACACGAACCCTAGTTCGGGTCATCCGGGGGCCAATCGGACTTTCGACAAGCTTAAACACAAATACTGGTGGCCTGCCATGCGGGCCGAAATAAGCAGAGACATCGCCTCTTGCGCTACCTGCGCCGCCTCGAAGGTTCCTCGTCAGCTTCCCGCAGGCAAGCTTAAGCCCTTACCCGTCCCATATCGTCCCTGGAGTCACATAGCGATAGATTTTGTGACGGACCTCCCCGTATCTGAGGGCAATACCACGGTTCTCACGATCGTGGACCGTTTTTCCAAGGGGGTAAAATTCATTGCTCTGCCCGCACTGCCCTCAGCGTTCCAGACCGCGGAAACCCTTTTCCATGAGGTTTTTCGTCACTATGGCCTCCCGGAAGACATCGTCTCTGATCGAGGGCCCCAATTCACCTCGGCCGTCTGGGAGGCTTTTGTGAAGAAGTTGGGTGCATCCATCAGCCTGACGTCGGGATACCACCCCGAGAGTAATGGACAGTGCGAACGGGCCAACCAGGAGCTGTCTAAATTCCTACGATCCTACTGCCAGAGTAACCAACATGACTGGGCCACATTCCTCCCATGGGCTGAAATCGCCCAAAACTCCCTGAGGAGCTCCAGTACGGGGATAACCCCTTTTCAGTGTACCCTAGGTTCTCAACCCTCCTTCGCTCCATGGGACCCCACCCCTTCCAACGCCCCTGCTGTGGACGAGTGGTTCCGGAGAAGCGAAGACATCTGGGAGACTGTTCACCAGCGCATAACGGAGAGCAATGCCCGGACTAAACGCTTCGCTGACCGCAGAAGGAGTGAGGGTCCCACGTACCAGGTGGGAGACAAGGTATGGCTATCCACGAAGGACCTCCGTATCCCCGGCTCCAGAAAACTTACGGCCAGATACATCGGGCCGTTCTCTATAATCAAGAAGGTTTCCGACGTGACGTTTACCCTTCAGCTATCCTCTGTCTTAAAATATCCCCCTCTTTCCACGTCTCCCTACTTAAACCTTTCACCCCTGGGCCCCTTGACTCCCAACCCCACCAACATCTCGTTCAAGAACTTCCTCACGACCGTCCCATATACACCATCGACAGTATCCTAGACTCTAGAAGGACTGACACAGGACTAGAGTATCTAGTTGACTGGGAGGGTTACGGACCGGAAGAGAGATCTTGGACTAAGAGGACTGACATACTTGATAAAGCTCTGCTCGACCAGTTCCACCTTACGCATCCCCAATGCCCGGCTCCCCGACCCCGAGGCAGACCGCCTCGCTCCTCTTCCCGCAGAGGTAGACCTGCCTGTTCACTCCCCCTTAGGCCTAGGGGTCGCCCTCTCTCCCAGTCGGCTCCTGACGTACGTCGTTCTTCTTCCCCGCCGACTCCTGCCGAGCACCGTCCCCGAAGCAGAGCCACTCGCAGTTTTTTTTTTTCTTCCCGCTCCTGCCCTCCCCGAGATGGTCCTGCCAGGTCGCCTGTTGGGGTCCCCAGTGTTCCCCCCTTGACGACCTCTTCGGGGGGGGGCTATGTAAGAAATCCCGACGCTGACTCTCCCTCGGTGACGCGCTCCCTTAGCCCCGCCTTCTAATCTGCGCGCTTTCCATTCACAGGGTGCGGTTCATTAGTTCCGGGTTCTTTCCTTCTCTATTTAAGGTTTCCGTTTTCACT
This sequence comes from Trichomycterus rosablanca, assembly GCF_030014385.1. Taxonomy (NCBI): domain Eukaryota; kingdom Metazoa; phylum Chordata; class Actinopteri; order Siluriformes; family Trichomycteridae; genus Trichomycterus; species Trichomycterus rosablanca. The sequence goes on from NC_085990.1 coordinate 15,404,858, forward strand.
GTTCGAGTGCGAAGTATTTGATTTGCCGTCATACCGAGCGATTCTCTTTCCAGTTACCTTTTCTCCTGCGACTTACTTCCGTGTTTATCTACGTCGGGTGAGTGTGTGCGTAGCGTGTTCAGTTTTACGTTAGTCTGTGTGTTTCCCAGCGTTCTCCTTCACACGCGCCCTTTCTCCTTTCCCTGTTCTCCTTAGCATTTAGTTAGCCTGTGTTTAGGTGTGTGTGTGAACTGTCCTGGTCTCTGTATTGTTGCTCCAGTGTTTTGTTTGTCTAGATCCATAGGTTTCTCACTCCTTTCCCTCTTCCTCTATCGCTGTTTGTTTGGAGCATTATCTGTCCTCACAGGTGGTTTGTGTTCGGCCGGCTGGGTTGAGTTAGGTCTCACCCTAGCCCGCCCCTCCGGCGCGTCCCTACCTGTGCTTGTGTAGTTCGTCCTGTTTTTTCCCTTTTCATTATCATTTCTCTCTTTCATACTAACATCCTCTCTGTCGGTGAACTAACGCTCTCTCTATCTCCCCCTACTAACTCTCTTACTTTTTTCCTATCCCTCGCTCTCCCTGTACTTCTCTCTCACTCTACTTGCTCTCGGTCCCATCCGTTGGCCGCCTCGTTCAGTTCACCACCTCTCTGTCTCTTACTGTCCTATCTAGGTTTTTCTGTTCTCCTACTTCTCTCTCTCTTCGCTTCACCCTATTCTACAACTGTCGTGGAGTTTGTGATTCTCTTCTAAGCCTTCACCATTTGTCAGTATAGTCCTCTCCCTTATCTCTCTGTTAGTTCTTAGTAACATTTTCCCTCTCCAGTATTTCCCCTTTTCTTTCGTCATCCATTTTTGTTTTGCCCTGCTACCTCCGACCGTATTTTTGTTCCTGTTGTTCTCTAATAAACGTTACGTGTTCTGCATCCTCGTCTCCAGACCACTCATTAAGCAATTACTGACAATAACGCTGTGTGTTAATGTTTTAATTAACCATGGTAATTTGATAATATGTACAGTTAAAGTTGTGTAAAGTTTAAAGTTGAGTTAAAAGTTAATTACTGAGGGAATATGTTGAGCATTTATTACGTGTTTTATGTACTTAGCTATTGGTATGTGTAAAACTATTTTGTTGATGCTCCCTTGTCAGTTCAGTTCTAACTATTTGAGATTAAGATATCCCTCATAGAGGGTTAGAATATTATTTACTACAAAATGTTTTGTATTTATATTACAGATCTTTAATATATATATATATATATATATATATATACATATATATATATATATATATATATATATATATACAGTGTATCACAAAAGTGAGTACACCCCTCACATTTCTGCAGATATTTAAGTATATCTTTTCATGGGACAACACTGACAAAATGACACTTTGACACAATGAAAAGTAGTCTGTGTGCAGCTTATATAACAGTGTAAATTTATTCTTCCCTCAAAATAACTCAATATACAGCCATTAATGTCTAAACCACCGGCAACAAAAGTGAGTACACCCCTTAGTGAAAGTTCCTGAAGTGTCAATATTTTGTGTGGCCACCATTATTTCCCAGAACTGCCATAACTCTCCTGGGCATGGAGTTTACCAGAGCTTCACAGGTTGCCACTGGAATGCTTTTCCACTCCTCTATGACGACATCACGGAGCTGGCGGATATTCGAGACTTTGCGCTCCTCCACCTTCCGCTTGAGGATGCCCCAAAGATGTTCTATTGGGTTTAGGTCTGGAGACATGCTTGGCCAGTCCATCACCTTTACCCTCAGCCTCTTCAATAAAGCAGTGGTCGTCTTAGAGGTGTGTTTGGGGTCATTATCATGCTGGAACACTGCCCTGCGACCCAGTTTCCGGAGGGAGGGGATCATGCTCTGCTTCAGTATTTCACAGTACATATTGGAGTTCATGTGTCCCTCAATGAAATGTAACTCCCCAACACCTGCTGCACTCATGCAGCCCCAGACCATGGCATTCCCACCACCATGCTTGACTGTAGGCATGACACACTTATCTTTGTACTCCTCACCTGATTGCCGCCACACATGCTTGAGACCATCTGAACCAAACAAATTAATCTTGGTCTCATCAGACCATAGGACATGGTTCCAGTAATCCATGTCCTTTGTTGACATGTCTTCAGCAAACTGTTTGCGGGCTTTCTTGTGTAGAGACTTCAGAAGAGGCTTCCTTCTGGGGTGACAGCCATGCAGACCAATTTGATGTAGTGTGCGGCGTATGGTCTGAGCACTGACAGGCTGACCCCCCACCTTTTCAATCTCTGCAGCAATGCTGACAGCACTCCTGTGCCTATCTTTCAAAGACAGCAGTTGGATGTGACGCTGAGCACGTGCACTCAGCTTCTTTGGACGACCAACGCGAGGTCTGTTCTGAGTGGACCCTGCTCTTTTAAAACGCTGGATGATCTTGGCCACTGTGCTGCAGCTCAGTTTCAGGGTGTTGGCAATCTTCTTGTAGCCTTGGCCATCTTCATGTAGCGCAACAATTCGTCTTTTAAGATCCTCAGAGAGTTCTTTGCCCTGAGGTGCCATGTTGGAACTTTCAGTGACCAGTATGAGAGAGTGTGAGAGCTGTACTACTAAATTGAACACACCTGCTCCCTATGCACACCTGAGACCTAGTAACACTAACGAGTCACATGACATTTTGGAGGAAAAATGACAAGCAGTGCTCAATTTGGACATTTAGGGGTGTAGTCTCTTAGGGGTGTACTCACTTTTGTTGCCGGTGGTTTAGACATTAATGGCTGTATATTGAGTTATTTTGAGGGAAGAATAAATTTACACTGTTATATAAGCTGCACACAGACTACTTTTCATTGTGTCAAAGTGTCGTTTTGTCAGTGTTGTCCCATGAAAAGATATACTTAAATATCTGCAGAAATGTGAGGGGTGTACTCACTTTTGTGATACACTGTATATATATATATATATATATATATTAAAGATCTGTATTAACAGAACATCTTGTGTATTAGCCAGTATACAAAACATTTTGTGTTTATATATATATATATACGTATATACATACACACACACACACACACACACACACACACACACACACACACACACACACACACATATATATATATATATATACAGTGTATCACAAAAGTGAGTACACCCCTCACATTTCTGCAAATATTTTATTATATTTTTTTCATGGGACAGCACTATAGAAATAAAACTTGGATATAACTTAGAGTAGTCAGTGTACAACTTGTATAGCAGATTTACTGTCTTCTGAAAATAACTCAACACACAGTCATTAATGTCTAAATGGCTGGCAACATAAGTGAGTACACCCCACAGTGAACATGTCCAAATTGTGCCCAAAGTGTCAATATTTTGTGTGACCACCATTATTATCCAGCACTGCCTTAACCCTCCTGGGCATGGACTTCACCAGAGCTGCATAGGTTGCTACTGGAATCCTCTTCCACTCCTCTATGATGACATCACGGAGCTGGTGGATGTTAGACACCTTGAACTCCTCCACCTTCCACTTGAGGATGCGCCACAGGTGCTCAATTGGGTTTAGTCCATCACCTTTACCTTCAGCTTCCTCAGCAAGGCAGTTGTCATCTTGGAGGTTGTGTTTGGGGTCGTTATCCTGTTGGAAAACTGCCATGAGGCCCAGTTTTCGAAGGGAGGGGATCATGCTCTGTTTCAGAATGTCACAGTACATGTTGGAATTCATGTTTCCCTCAATGAACTGCAGCTCCCCAGTGCCAGCAACACTCATGCAGCCCAAGACCATGATGCTACCACCACCATGCTTGACTGTAGGCAAGATACAGTTGTCTTGGTACTTCTCACCAGGGCGCCGCCACACATACTGGACACCATCTGAGCCAAACAAGTTTATCTTGGTCTCGTCAGACCACAGGGCATTCCAGTAATCCATGTTCTTGGACTGCTTGTTTTCAGCAAACTGTTTGCTGGCTTTCTTGTGCGTCAGCTTCCTTCTGGGATGACGACCATGCAGACCAAGTTGATGCAGTGTGCGGTGTATGGTCTGAGCACTGACAGGCTGACCTCCCACGTCTTCAACCTCTGCAGCAATGCTGGCAGCACTCATGTGTCTATTTTTTAAAGCCAACCTCTGGATATGACGCCGAACACGTGGACTCAACTTCTTTGGTCGACCCTGGCGAAGCCTGTTCCGAGTGGAACCTGTCCTGGAAAACCGCTGTATGACCTTGGCCACCATGCTGTAGCTCAGTTTCAGGGTGTTAGCAATCTTCTTATAGCCCAGGCCATCTTTGTGGAGAGCAACAATTCTATTTCTCACATCCTCAGAGAGTTCTTTGCCATGAGGTGCCATGTTGAATATCCAGTGGCCAGTATGAGAGAATTGTACCCAAAACACCAAATTTAACAGCCCTGCTCCCCATTTACACCTGGGACCTTGACACATGACACCAGGGAGGGACAACGACACATTTGGGCACAATTTGGACATGTTAACTGTGGGGTGTACTCACTTATGTTGCCAGCTATTTAGACATTAATGACTGTGTGTTGAGTTATTTTCAGAAGACAGTAAATCTACACTGCTATACAAGCTGTACACTGACTACTCTAAGTTATATCCAAGTTTCATGTCTATAGTGTTGTCCCATGAAAAGATATAATGAAATATTTGCAGAAATGTGAGGGGTGTACTCACTTTTGTGATACACTGTATGTATATATATACAGTGCCTTGCAAAAGTATTCAGCCCCCTTGAACTTTTCAACCTTTTGCCACATTTCAGGCTTCAAACATAACGATATGAAATTGTAATTTTTTGTGAAGAATCAACAACAAGTGGGACACAATCGTGAAGTGGAACGAAATTTATTGGATATTTTAAACTTTTTTTAGAAATAAAAAACTGAAAAGTGGGGCGTGCAATATTATTCAGCCCCCTTGCGTTAATACTTTGTAGCGCCACCTTTTGCTGCGATTACAGCTGCAAGTCGCTTGGGGTATGTCTCTATCAGTTTTGCACATCGAGAGACAGAAATTTTTGCCCATTCTTCCTTGCAAAACAGCTCGAGCTCAGTGAGGTTGGATGGAGAGCGTTTGTGAACAGCAGTTTTCAGCTCTTTCCACAGATTCTCGATGGGATTCAGGTCTGGACTTTGACTTGGCCATTCTAACACCTGGATACATTTATTTGTGAACCATTCCATTGTAGATTTTGCTTTATGTTTTGGATCATTGTCTTGTTGGAAGATAAATCTCCATCCCAGCCATCCCAGTCTCAGGTCTTTTGCAGACTGCAACAGGTTTTCTTCCAGAATGGTCCTGTATTTGGCTCCATCCATCTTCCCATCAATTTTAACCATCTTCCCTGTCCCTGCTGAAGAAAAGCAGGCCCAAACCATGATGCTGCCACCACCATGTTTGACAGTGGGGATGGTGTGTTCAGGGTGATGAGCTGTGTTGCTTTTACGCCAAACATAACGTTTTGCATTGTGGCCAAAAAGTTCGATTTTGGTTTCATCTGACCAGATCACCTTCTTCCACATGTTTGGTGTGTCTCCCAGGTGACTTTTTATAGATATCTTTGAGAAATGGCTTTCTTCTTGCCACTCTTCCATAAAGGCCAGATTTGTGCAGTGTACGACTGATTGTGTCCTATGGACAGAGTCTCCCACCTCAGCTGTAGATCTCTGCAGTTCATTCAGAGTGATCATGGGCCTCTTGGCTGCATCTCTGATCAGTCTTCTCCTTGTTTGAGCTGAAAGTTTAGAGGGACGGCCGGGTCTTGGTAGATTTGCAGTGGTCTGATACTCCTTCCATTTCAATATGATCGCTTGCACAGTGCTCCTTGAGATGTTTAAAGTTTGGGAAATCTTTTTGTATCCAAATCCGGCTTTAAACTTCTCCACAACAGTATCTCGGACCTGCCTGGTGTGTTCCTTGGTCTTCATGATGCTCTCTGCGCTTTAAACAGAACTCTGAGACTGTCACAGAGCAGGTGCATTTATACGGAGACTTGATTACACACAGGTGGATTCTATTTATCACCATCAGTCATTTAGGTCAACATTGGATCATTCAGAGATCCTCACTGAACTTCTGGAGTGAGTTTGCTGCACTGAAAGTAAAGGGGCTGAATAATATTGCACGCCCCACTTTTTAGTTTTTTATTTCTAAAAAAAATTTAAAATATCCAATAAATTTCGTTCTACTTCACGATTGTGTCCCACTTGTTGTTGATTCTTCACAAAAAATTACAATTTCATATCGTTATGTTTGAAGCCTGAAATGTGGCAAAAGGTTGAAAAGTTCAAGGGGGCTAAATACTTTTGCAAGGCACTGTATATATATATATATATATATATATATATATATATATATATATAGTGTGTATAATATATATACTGTATATTATATAATATATTATAATATATATATTATATATATATTATATATATATATATATATATATATATATATATATATATATATATATACAGTATATATATTCAGATTATTCAGATATTCAGACAAATCGATGTATATATACAGTGTATCACAAAAGTGAGTACACCCCTCACATTTCTGCAGATATTTAAGTATATCTTTTCATGGGACAACACTGACAAAATGACACTTTGACACAATGAAAAGTAGTCTGTGTGCAGCTTATATAACAGTGTAAATTTATTCTTCCCTCAAAATAACTCAATATACAGCCATTAATGTCTAAACCACCGGCAACAAAAGTGAGTACACCCCTAAGAGACTACACCCCTAAATGTCCAAATTGAGCACTGCTTGTCATTTTATAGTGTTACTAGGTCTCAGGTGTGCATAGGGAGCAGGTGTGTTCAATTTAGTAGTACAGCTCTCACACTCTCTCATACTGGTCACTGAAAGTTCCAACATGGCACCTCATGGCAAAGAACTCTCTGAGGATCTTAAAAGACGAATTGTTGCGCTACATGAAGATGGCCAAGGCTACAAGAAGATTGCCAACACCCTGAAACTGAGCTGCAGCACAGTGGCCAAGATCATCCAGCATTTTAAAAGAGCAGGGTCCACTCAGAACAGACCTCGCGTTGGTCGTCCAAAGAAGCTGAGTTCACGTGCTCAGCGTCACATCCAACTGCTGTCTTTGAAAGATAGGCGCAGGAGTGCTGTCAGCATTACTGCAGTGATTGAAAAGGTGGGGGGTCAGCCTGTCAGTGCTCAGACCATACGCCGCACACTACATCAAATTGGTCTGCATGGCTGTCACCCCAGAAGGAAGCCTCTTCTGAAGTCTCTACACAAGAAAGCCCGCAAACAGTTTGCTGAAGACATGTCAACAAAGGACATGGATTACTGGAACCATGTCCTATGGTCTGATGAGACCAAGATTAATTTGTTTGGTTCAGATGGTCTCAAGCATGTGTGGCGGCAATCAGGTGAGGAGTACAAAGATAAGTGTGTCATGCCTACAGTCAAGCATGGTGGTGGGAATGCCATGGTCTGGGGCTGCATGAGTGCAGCAGGTGTTGGGGAGTTACATTTCATTGAGGGACACATGAACTCCAATATGTACTGTGAAATACTGAAGCAGAGCATGATCCCCTCCCTCCGGAAACTGGGTCGCAGGGCAGTCTTCCAGCATGATAATGACCCCAAACACACCTCTAAGACGACCACTGCTTTATTGAAGAGGCTGAGGGTAAAGGTGATGGACTGGCCAAGCATGTCTCCAGACCTAAACCCAATAGAACATCTTTGGGGCATCCTCAAGCGGAAGGTGGAGGAGCGCAAAGTCTCGAATATCCGCCAGCTCCGTGATGTCGTCATGGAGGAGTGGAAAAGCATTCCAGTGGCAACCTGTGAAGCTCTGGGAAACTCCATGCCCAGGAGAGTTAAGGCAGTTCTGGGAAATAATGGTGGCCACACAAAATATTGACACTTCAGGAACTTTCATTAAGGGGTGTACTCACTTTTGTTGCCGGTGGTTTAGACAGTAATGGCTGTATATTGAGTTATTTCGAGGGAAGAATAAATTTACACTGTTATATAAGCTGCACACAGACTACTTTTCATTGTGTCAAAGTGTCGTTTTGTCAGTGTTGTCCCATGAAAAGATATACTTAAATATCTGCAGAAATGTGAGGGGTGTACTCACTTTTGTGATACACTGTATATATAGTGTATTATATATATATATATATATATATATACAGTATATATATATACAGTGTATCACAAAAGTGAGTACACCCCTCACATTTCTGCAGATATTTAAGTATATCTTTTCATGGGACAACACTGACAAAATGACACTTTGACACAATGAAAAGTAGTCTGTGTGCAGCTTATATAACAGTGTAAATTTATTCTTCCCTCAAAATAACTCAATATACAGCCATTAATGTCTAAACCACCGGCAACAAAAGTGAGTACACCCCTAAGAGACTACACCCCTAAATGTCCAAATTGAGCACTGCTTGTCATTTTCCCTCCAAAATGTCATGTGATTTGTTAGTGTTACTAGGTCTCAGGTGTGCATAGGGAGCAGGTGTGTTCAAATTAGTAGTACAGCTCTCACACTCTCTCATACTGGTCACTGAAAGTTCCAACATGGCACCTCATGGCAAAGAACTCTCTGAGGATCTTAAAAGACGAATTGTTGCGCTACATGAAGATGGCCAAGGCTACAAGAAGATTGCCAACACCCTGAAACTGAGCTGCAGCACAGTGGCCAAGATCATCCAGCGTTTTAAAAGAGCAGGGTCCACTCAGAACAGACCTCGCGTTGGTCGTCCAAAGAAGCTGAGTGCACGTGCTCAGCGTCACATCCAACTGCTGTCTTTGAAAGATAGGCGCAGGAGTGCTGTCAGCATTGCTGCAGAGATTGAAAAGGTGGGGGGTCAGCCTGTCAGTGCTCAGACCATACGCCGCACACTACATCAAATCGGTCTGCATGGCTGTCACCCCAGAAGGAAGCCTCTTCTGAAGTCTCTACACAAGAAAGCCCGCAAACAGTTTGCTGAAGACATGTCAACAAAGGACATGGATTACTGGAACCATGTCCTATGGTCTGATGAGACCAAGATTAATTTGTTTGGTTCAGATGGTCTCAAGCATGTGTGGCAGCAATCAGGTGAGGAGTACAAAGATAAGTGTGTCATGCCTACAGTCAAGCATGGTGGTGGGAATGCCATGGTCTGGGGCTGCATGAGTGCAGCAGGTGTTGGGGAGTTACATTTCATTGAGGGACACATGAACTCCAATATGTACTGTGAAATACTGAAGCAGAGCATGATCCCCTCCCTCCGGAAACTGGGTCGCAGGGCAGTGTTCCAGCATGATAATGACCCCAAACACACCTCTAAGATGACCACTGCTTTATTGAAGAGGCTGAGGGTAAAGGTGATGGACTGGCCAAGCATGTCTCCAGACCTAAACCCAATAGAACATCTTTGGGGCATCCTCAAGCGGAAGGTGGAGGAGTGCAAAGTCTTGAATATCCGCCAGCTCCGTGATGTCGTCATGGAGGAGTGGAAAAGCATTCCAGTGGCAACCTGTGAAGCTCTGGTACACTCCATGCCCAGGAGAGTTAAGGCAGTTCTGGGAAATAATGGTGGCCACACAAAATATTGACACTTCAGGAACTTTCACTAAGGGGTGTACTCACTTTTGTTGCCGGTGGTTTAGACATTAATGGCTGTATATTGAGTTATTTTGAGGGAGGAATAAATTTACACTGTTATATAAGCTGCACACAGACTACTTTTCATTGTGTCAAAGTGTCATTTTGTCAGTGTTGTCCCATGAAAAGATATACTTAAATATCTGCAGAAATGTGAGGGGTGTACTCACTTTTGTGATACACTGTATATATATATATATATATATATATATATATATATATACAGTATATATATATATATATACATACAGTATATATATATATATATACAGTATATATATATAAATATATATATATATATATAGATAGATATAGATATATAGATAGATATATATATATATATATATTATACACACTATATTGCCAAAAGAACTCGCTAGCCTAGAACTTAAGTTCATCCTGAAAAACTTACCATATAGAAGCACTTTGTAGTTTTACAATTACTGACTGTAGTCCATTTCTTTCTCTACATGCTTTGTTGGCCTCTTTCATTCTGTTTTTCAATGGTCAGGACCCCCACAGAGCAGGTATTATTTAGGTGGTGGATCATTCTGACACTGACATGGTGGTGGTGTGTTAGTGTGTGTTGTGCTGGTATGAGTGGATCAGACACAGCAGTGCTGCTGGAGTTTTAAAATACCGTGTCCACTCACTGTTCACTCTATTAGACACTCCTGCCTAGTTGGTCCACCTTGTAGATGTAAAGTCAGAGATGATCGCTCATCTATTGCTGCTGTTTGAGTCGGTGATCTTCTAGACCTTCATCAGTGGTCACAGGATGCCTTCCACGGGGCGCTGTTGGCAGGATGTTTTTGGTTGTTAGTCGATTTTCAGTCCAGCAGTGACAGTGAGGTGTTTAAAAACTCCAACAGCGCTGCTGTGTCCGATTCACTCATAGCAGCACAACACACACTAACACACCAGCACCATGTCAGTGTCACTGCAGTGCTTAGAATGATCCACCACCTAAATAATACCTGCTCTGTGGTGGTCCAGAACAGGGTGAAAGCAGGTTAAAAAGTATGTAGAGAAACATATGGACTACAGTCAGTAATTGTAGAACTAAAAAGTGCTTCTACATGGTAAGTTTTTCAGGATGAACTCAAGTTCATATGCATGTATAAATAACAGCTGGAGGTGTTATTGTTATTGAACATTTTAAACTAGTTAGAATTTGCTAAACCAGTTTGTAACTTTTGCCAATGTCTCCATGAATTATGAAGCCAAGGCAACTTCATGACAGCAGGGCTGAGTGGTGATTTACGACAATGCAAAGGATTACTGATTACTGCATAAATTGCTCCATGCTGCAAGACAGAGCTGACAAGAGCATGATTGAAATTGTAAATATTTAGAGCAGCTATATTATACAGATTTCATCTAATTTTACCTTTACTATTAAAAAGTCAACATTATTTACTGATTTGTACAGCATTGTTACCTGTTTTTCTCGGGTGCAGTGTGACAGTAGATGGGTACATTTTAATGTGCAGAATTTACACCCGAACTACATATGTAAAAAATGTAGACATTAATCCTCCAGAGACTCAGGATGTGGTGTTGTTGTTGTTAATAAACTAGTTGAACAATTACACAATTATTTGAGATGTATGGGCTGCATAGTGGCTCAGTGGGTAGCATTGTCGATTCACAGCAAGAAGGTCCTGGGCTCGATTTACAGGTGTGTTCTTTCTTTGTGGAGTTTGCATGTTCTCCCATGTCTATGTGGGTTTTTTTTCCGGGTGCTCCGGTTTTCTCCCACAGTCCAAAGACATGCAAGTGAGGTGAATTGGAGATACAAAATTGTCTATGACTGTGTTTGATATTAAACTTGTGAATTGATAAATCTTGTGTAATGAATAACTACCGTTCCTGTCATGAATGTAATCAACATGTTAAAATCCTAATAAAAAAAAAAAAAAAGAGATATATGTCTGAGAGACAGGTCAATGAATCAAGTGTGCTACCCATCGTTTTTAATGATATATAGAGCTATCGAGATGTGCTACCACTAATTATAATAATATATAGACCTATCGAGATGTGCTACCACTAATTATAATAATATATAGACCTATCGAGATGTGCTACCACTAATTATAATAATATACAGACCTATCGAGATGTGCTACCTATAGTTTATAATAATATACAGACCTATCGAGATGTGCTACCACTAATTATAATAATATACAGACCTATCGAGATGTGCTACCTATAGTAATAAGATATAGAGCTATCAAGATGTGCTACTACCTATAGTTTATAATAATATACAGACCTATCGAGATGTGCTACCACTAATTATAATAATATATAGACCTATCGAGATGTGCTACCTATAGTTTATAATAATATACAGACCTATCGAGATGTGCTACCACTAATTATAATAATATACAGACCTATCGAGATGTGCTACCACTAGTTATAATACGATATAGACCTATCGAGATGTGCTACCTATAGTTTATAATAATATATAGACCTATCGAGATGTGCTACCTATAGTTTATAATAATATACAGACCTATCGAGATGTGCTACCACTAATTATAATAAGATATAGAGCTATCGAGATGTGCTACCACTAGTTATAATACGATATAGACCTATCGAGATGTGCTACCTATAGTTTATAATAATATACAGACCTATCGAGATGTGCTACCACTAATTATAATAAGATATAGAGCTATCGAGATGTGCTACCACTAGTTATAATACGATATAGACCTATCGAGATGTGCTACCTATAGTTTATAATAATATACAGACATATCGAGATGTGCTACCACTAATTATAATAATATACAGACCTATCGAGATGTGCTACCTATAGTTTATAATAATATATAGACCTATCGAGATGTGCTACCTATAGTTTATAATAATATACAGACATATCGAGATGTGCTACCACTAATTATAATAATATATAGACCTATCGAGATGTGCTACCACTAATTATAATAATATATAGACCTATCGAGATGTGCTACTAGTTATAATACGATATAGACCTATCGAGATGTGCTACCTATAGTTTATAATAATATACAGACATATCGAGATGTGCTACCACTAATTATAATAATATATAGACCTATCGAGATGTGCTACCACTAATTATAATAATATACAGACCTGTCGAGATGTGCTACCTATAGTTTATAATAATATATAGACCTATCGAGATGTGCTACCTATAGTTTATAATAATATACAGACATATCGAGATGTGCTACCACTAATTATAATAATATATAGACCTATCGAGATGTGCTACCACTAATTATAATAATATATAGACCTATCGAGATGTGCTACCACTAATTATAATAATATACAGACCTGTCGAGATGTGCTACCTATAGTTTATAATAATATACAGACCTATCGAGATGTGCTACCTATAGTTTATAATAATATACAGACCTATCGAGATGTGCTACCACTAATTATAATAATATATAGACCTATCAAGATGTGCTACCACTAATTATAATAAGATATAGAGCTATCGAGATGTGCTACTAGTTATAATACGATATAGACCTATCGAGATGTGCTACCTATAGTTTATAATAATATACAGACATATCGAGATGTGCTACCACTAATTATAATAATATATAGACCTATCGAGATGTGCTACCACTAATTATAATAATATACAGACCTGTCGAGATGTGCTACCTATAGTTTATAATAATATATAGACCTATCGAGATGTGCTACCTATAGTTTATAATAATATACAGACCTATCGAGATGTGCTACCACTAATTATAATAATATATAGACCTATCGAGATGTGCTACCACTAATTATAATAATATATAGACCTATCGAGATGTGCTACCACTAATTATAATAAGATACAGACCTATCGAGATGTGCTACCACTAATTATAATAATATATAGACCTATCGAGATGTGCTACCTATAGTTTATAATAATATACAGACCTATCGAGATGTGCTACCTATAGTTTATAATAATATACAGACCTATCGAGATGTGCTACCACTAATTATAATAATATATAGACCTATCGAGATGTGCTACCTATAGTTTATAATAATATACAGACCTATCGAGATGTGCTACCACTAATTATAATAATATATAGACCTATCGAGATGTGCTACCACTAATTATAATAATATATAGACCTATCGAGATGTGCTACCACTAATTATAATAATATATAGACCTATCGAGATGTGCTACCTATAGTTTATAATAAGATACAGACCTATCGAGATGTGCTACCACTAATTATAATAATATATAGACCTATCGAGATGTGCTACCTATAGTTTATAATAATATACAGACCTATCGAGATGTGCTACCACTAATTATAATAAGATACAGACCTATCGAGATGTGCTACCACTAATTATAATAAGATACAGACCTATCGAGATGTGCTAGTGCTACCACTAATTATAATAAGATACAGACCTATCGAGATGTGCTAGTGCTACCACTAATTATAATAAGATATAGACCTATCGAGATGTGCTAGTGCTACAACTAATTATAATAATATATAGACCTATCGAGATGTGCTACCACTAATTATAATAATATACAGACCTATCGAGATGTGCTACCTATAGTTTATAATAATATACAGACCTATCGAGATGTGCTACCTATAGTTTCCCAGCTAACAATTTTTGGTTCCCAGAACGTTCCGGGAACGTTAGTTTTTGGTTCCCAGAACGTTCTGGGAACGGATCATTTTGGTTGCCCTTTGGTTCCCCAGGAAAGTTTTCTTTACGGAAATAGAACGTTCCCGTTTGGTTGTGCATTATAGTTGTGGGAACGTTCCCCTAACGTTCCCGTAACCTTAAAATTATTGAAACCTTAAGGGAACCTTGTACTAACCTTTAAATTATTGAAAACTTTAGACAACCTTGCAATAACACTCCGGTAACACCGGCAGCCCGTGTCGGCTCTGACTCTTTTTGAATGACTGCCCAGAATCGGGCCAAATACACTGGCCCAAATCCGGATGCCAGATCTCCGCCAACTCCCCCATAACTGGGCCGAAATAGCCCCCGAAACACTACGATACCATTTGTTTACCGTTTTCTTCTCCTTTCACATCCTCATAGATAAAATAGTAGATTTATGCTACAGATTAACTACAGATTGTGCAGTAGAAAGTATTTTATTAAGATAATTGCAGCAAGTAGTATAATAATAATAATCAGAATATTATAAATAAGACCAATTACAAAAGCGAACCAAAATGACAGCTACTGTATATGAATACTATATATAGAAAACAACATATAATTGCATATAAGAATAATAATTATAAAAGTAAACTATATATATATATATATATATATATACAGGGGTTGGACAAAATAACTGAAACACCTGTCATTTTAGTGTGGGAGGTTTCATGGCTAAATTGGACCAGTCTGGTGGCCAATCTTCATTAATTGCACATTGCACCAGTAAGAGCAGAGTGTGAAGGTTCAATTAGCAGGGTAAGAGCACAGTTTTGCTCAAAATATTGCAATGCACACAACATTATGGGTGACATACCAGAGTTCAAAAGAGGACAAATTGTTGGTGCACGTCTTGCTGGCGCATCTGTGACCAAGACAGCAAGTCTTTGTGATGTATCAAGAGCCACGGTATCCAGGGTAATGTCAGCATACCACCAAGAAGGACAAACCACATCCAACAGGATTAACTGTGGACGCAAGAGGAAGCTGTCTGAAAGGGATGTTCGGGTGCTAACCCGGATTGTATCCAAAAAACATAAAACCACGGCTGCCCAAATCACGGCAGAATTAAATGTGCACCTCAACTCTCCTGTTTCCACCAGAACTGTCCGTCGGGAGCTCCACAGGGTCAATATACACGGCCGGGCTGCTATAGCCAAACCTTTGGTCACTCGTGCCAATGCCAAACGTCGGTTTCAATGGTGCAAGGAGCGCAAATCTTGGGCTGTGGACAATGTGAAACATGTATTGTTCTCTGATGAGTCCACCTTTACTGTTTTCCCCACATCCGGGAGAGTTACGGTGTGGAGAAGCCCCAAAGAAGCGTACCACCCAGACTGTTGCATGCCCAGAGTGAAGCATGGGGGTGGATCAGTGATGTTTTGGGCTGCCATATCATGGCATTCCCTTGGCCCAATACTTGTGCTAGATGGGCGCGTCACTGCCAAGGACTACCGAACCATTCTGGAGGACCATGTGCATCCAATGGCGGTGCCGTGTATCAGGATGACAATGCACCAATACACACAGCAAGACTGGTGAAAGATTGGTTTGATGAACATGAAAGTGAAGTTGAACATCTCCCATGGCCTGCACAGTCACCAGATCTAAATATTATTGAGCCACTTTGGGGTGTTTTGGAGAAGTGAATCAGGAAACGTTTTCCTCCACCAGCATCACGTAGTGACCTGGCCACTATCCTGCAAGAAGAATGGCTTAAAATCCCTCTGACCACTGTGCAGGACTTGTATATGTCATTTCCAAGACGAATTGACGCTGTATTGGCCGCAAAAGGAGGCCCTACACCATACTAATAAATTATTGTGGTCTAAAACCAGGTGTTTCAGTTATTTTGTCCAACCCCTGTATATAGTATATATATATATATATATATATATATATATATATATACAGTATATATACAGTATATACATACAATATAAAAAAGTACTGTTTGTTAGGATTTATTAGGATTTTAACGTCATGTTTTACACTTTGGTGACATTCATGACAGGAACGGTAGTTACTCATTACACAAGATTCATCAGTTCTCAAGGTTATATCAAACACAGTCATGAACAATTTAGTGTCTTCAATTCACCTCACTTGCATGTCTTTGGACTGTGGGAGGAAAACGGAGCACCCGGATGAAACCTAAGTGGACATGGGGAGAACATGCAAACAACACAGAAATGACCCAGACCGCCCCACCTGGGGATCAAACCCAGAACCTTCTTGCTGGATCTTGTGACCTTGGCTGATGATCTACACCGGCTGTTAGATGCTGCAGAGTAGTGTTCATAGATTTTACTCATGTATGAGAGGTGAATAAGCAAATGTGGCTCAGTGATGGTAGTGGACACTTGAATATCTACAAAAAATACAAGGGACAATCTTTGGGTTATAAAATGATATACGATCAGCCATAACATTAAAACCACCTCTTTGTATGTATACTCTTTCTATCAGCTCCACTAACCATATAGTTTACTAACCATTTACTGACTTTCCCTATGGGATTAATAAAGTTATCTGTCTATAGGTGCACTTTGTAGCTCTACAGTTCCACTGTCGTCCATCAGTTACTCTGCATACTTTATTAGCCCCCTTTTACCTTGTTCTTCAATAGCCAGGACCTCCACATGACCACCTCAGAGCAGGTATTATTTAGGTGGTGGATCATTCTCAGCACTGCAGTGACACTGACGTGGTTGGTGGTGTGTTACTGTGTGTTGTGCTTATATGACTGGATCAGACACAGCATCGCTGCTGGAGTTTTCAAATACCGTGTCCACTCACTGTCCACTCTTAAATTATACACACCTGCTTTGTTGGTCCACCTTGTGGATGTAGTCAGAGATGGTCGGTCGTCTGTTGCTTATTATTGTATTACTATTATTGTTGTTGTTGTTCTTGTTGCTTATTGTAGCTTTTAAGTTAACGTTATCCACAGTATTCAATGAGCTTCAATTATTTAGCAGCTGTTGTCTAATGCTAGAAACTGTTAGCCTTTTTAGTGTTTCAGTTCAGACTACCAGTTAACCTGAAACTCACTAGATAACATTACCTAACAGTTTCCATTTCAAAATTGCTCTCTATCTTAATCCAAAACTCATTAATAGACTTTCTGCTTACATTTTACTAAGTAAAAAGTTGTTAAGATTAAATGTTTATTTACCTCACACGAACGAACGATTCCTCTTCTTCAACGGCTCGCGTCGCACTGTTGCTATGGTGACGCTCGTTCTGCTGCCGCTGAATCAGAGACTGGACGCTGGGCCACAGCCAGACAACCAGCATCGGCGCGCACGCGTTTCTACGAGCACCAGCCAAACCCAGCTGTGGTAACAACTGGGCCGGATCTGGCTACATTGATTCTGGCCGATTCTGACACTCGGCCGACTGTGCCGATAGAAAAGTGGGAACTGGGCCAGATGATTGTGCTAGCTGGGTTAACTTAGAAACCTTCCGGGAACGTTACTGGAACGATACTTTATACACATAAGAAATAAAACCTCATACAAGGTTTAACTAACGTTCTCTGTTAGTTCTCATAAAACCATGAGAGAACGTTAGGTTTCATAGTTTTATAGTTGGTACTAAGTAAAGGTTGATCTACATGGACCGTCTCAAGCAAAAGGCTGTTTTTTTGGTAAGTTCCTACTAAAAAACTAACTTTAAAGATCATAAGAAAACCTTCCGGTAACGTTACTGGAACGTTACTTTAAACACATAAGAAAGAAAACCTTAAGGCAACTTTTAGATAACGTTCTCTGTTAGTTTTCATAAAACCATGAGAGAACGTTAGGTTTCATAGTTCCTGGAACGTTCCGGGAACAGCGCTGATTTTTTTAACGAAAATAGAACGTTCCCATAACGTTATGGGATGGTTCCCTCAAAATAACCATAGGGGAACCAAAATCTAACGTTACGGGAACGTTCTGTGTTAGCTGGGTTATAATAAGATACAGACCTATCGAGATGTGCTACCACTAATTACAATAATATACAGACCTATCGAGATGTGCTACCTATAGTTTATAATAATATACAGACCTATCGAGATGTGCTACCTATAGTTTATAATAATATACAGACCTGTCGAGATGTGCTACCTATAGTTTATAATAATATACAGACCTGTCGAGATGTGCTACCTATAGTTTATAATAATATACAGACCTGTCGAGATGTGCTACCTATAGTTTATAATAATATACAGACCTGTCGAGATGTGCTACCTATAGTTTATAATAATATACAGACCTATCGAGATGTGCTACCTATAGTTTATAATAATATACAGACCTATCGAGATGTGCTACCTATAGTTTATAATAATATACAGACCTGTCGAGATGTGCTACCTATAGTTTATAATAATATACAGACCTGTCGAGATGTACTACCTATAGTTTATAATAATATACAGACCTATCGAGATGTGCTACCTATAGTTTATAATAATATACAGACCTATCGAGATGTGCTACCTATAGTTTATAATAATATACAGACCTATCGAGATGTGCTACCTATAGTTTATAATAATATACAGACCTATCGAGATGTGCTACCTATAGTTTATAATAATATACAGACCTGTCGAGATGTGCTACCTATAGTTTATAATAATATACAGACCTGTCGAGATGTGCTACCTATAGTTTATAATAATATACAGACCTGTCGAGATGTGCTACCACTAATTATAATAATATACAGACCTGTCGAGATGTGCTACCACTAATTATAATAATATACAGACCTATTGAGATGTGCTACCTATAGTTTATAATAAGATAAACATAATTTTAATAAGAATAGATCGATAAAACGTAAATATTTACTACAGGAATACATTTCGATAGGGTAGGACAAATCGACAGAACACCGGCTGAACATCACTGAACCACACACACTGTAGCGGTATCCACTAACCAGCATTGCATCAGCTTTCCTGTGCTGAGCTTTAAGTTCACTTTATTATTTGAAACAGCGTATATACTTCGGTGTCACGTTCCATCATACTTTAAACATTTCCACACATATACCACTTTTATCTCACGATATGACAAAAATCACACCACACACGCACAGCGTTTAACTTCCATGTCGTTTCCTAGGACCGTTTATTTACAACTTTTTACCGGGAGAAAATAAATGTTACCTCCAGGACATGCAGCGACACTGCCTCCATCAAAAAGAAGATAAACAGATAAAGCACACAACCAGATCAGCATGTTCATTCTGCTGCTCTTTTGTAGAACTGAAGCGGATAGGACGGTACTCAGTAAGCACTTGCTACTGCTCTGAAGACGAGTCTGATCTGGTTTGGCTGTTCCCTTGTTCTCCCTAAATCGCTCCCTAGTGGGCGGACCAGATTGAAATATGAGAGCTGCAGTCACGTGCCGTTAATGTATGCCACTGATAGTGTGTGTGGCGTAATAATCAGAAAAAGGTTTGTGTGATTTTTCAGTCACTTGCCCTGTAAAGCTGAATACCAATACAGGAGCTGAAGTGCATTAAAGCTAAAATAATGAACATCTTAAGTCATCTGTCAGTTTGCTCTTACAAATAACTTTAAACATGAGAGAGACCAGCTTTACCATTAATCATAAAATTAAGTTAAGCCTTCACACTAACAATTTAATTCAGTTTTCATCAGATAGCATTTTATTTTAGGTGCAGCAAATCCAGAATAAAGATTGGCATTGATGTGCAATGAATAAAGAAGTACAATCAAACAATTGAGGAGATCCAATAAGTGCAATCACAATTCACTATTTAAAAATTACATTACTTACTTGTAATTCACTTGTAACTTATATGATTTCCCCCCTTTGTAGATACTTGATGTTTAGATTTGGTCTCGGTGGCCCTAATTCTTAAGTTGCTAATTTATCCTGATTACACGATGGAGTTGCTCCGAACTGAGGTGATGGTAGTCATGGTGACAAGATCATGACACCAGGTTACGTGTGACGCAAGCACGTAAGTGCGAGCCCTCCCGGAACCCATTCAGATTGTATTGCAGCGCCTGCAGTTCGAAAAAAAGAGCCTTCACATGAGAGTCTATGAGAGCAATCCAAAAGGGGCGGTACTATACGGAACACAACTCGACGCTGATTGGACTACGATATTCCGAGGCAAGACAGTCAGAACAGTCACAGCTGTAATAGAAAAATTTCTTCCCTTTCGCCCTTTGATGGTGCGTCGCCCGATCGCCCTAAGGAACGAGCCGCCCCTGGAGGCCAACAATAAAAAGTAGATGGTGATGCCCTGTCGACTGAAACAGTAAATCTCAAGCCACGAAAGTATGGGCCTAGATTTACAAAATGGAGAAGTAATGAAGAAAAACAGCCACTAATACAGTGATAAGACTTGAACTCTCACAAATGACTTTTTTTGCACAGATTCAACTTTGTTATCTTTTTTGTAAAGTGTTTGCAAATTTTATTTCATTTTTTTGTTTGTTTTTGAAATAGCAGACAGATTGAAGAAGCAGTTTAGTGATATGTCAAAAAGTGGTTTGATAAAGTCAAGAAATTACTGATATAAAGGTAAAAGGAACACTCATGATCTTTGAAGTTATTTCAACAAAGTTAAACTTGGCCTATTTTTGTCAGCTTTTTGTTGGGGGGCATGAAAATGTTTCATCTTCCAGAGGGGGGCGTGATAGAAAAAGTTTGAGAACCACTAATGTAATGTAGTAATTAAATCCTGCTCTGGGTCGCGGTGGGTGACTTTACGTGTGGTTCCAAGCAGTTGTTGACAATATGTGAGAATAATATTTAATAGAATAGTATACAATAGAGTTAGAGGTGAATCGGGAGAGGTCAAGGACAAAACAGAATGCAGACAGGCAGACACACAGGCTCTTTTTGGGTGGGGGTGAGAATATTTAACCGGATATGGGTAAATCAGCAGAAGGATATAGAACAGGGATTATGTCTATAGACAAGTAAAAATTCAGGTAAAACAAACAGAGTGACATAAGCAATTAAGGCAGGAGATTGGCATTTTTACCAGCTTGTTTAGTCATTTACTGTCTCTCTCCGAGATTACACCTCTTCAGCACACCACTGCATAAAACATGGCTGATGCTAACATAAATTGTAGAAGGATCTTAGCAGTGGTCGGTACACTCCAAAGGACCTCAGTTTCCTCAGTAGGTGGAGGCGACCTTGAAGGTGATGATGGTCGACTTGAGCATTCTCTGGCCTCTACTGGTAGTGGTGGTTGTAGCGTGTTGAATACAAAAAACACCAATGCCAGATTTGTAGGCAAATTACAAAGGGTGCAGCATCGGGTCCACTACTGGTCGAAGGTGGTTGAGTATAATCGTCTCTGTAGTCTTGGGTGGTAAAGTTGTGTGTGTGTGTGTGTGTTTGCCCTGTGATGGACTGTCCAGAGTGTTTCCTACCTTTTGCCTGGTGAATTGTACCCACTCAAACCCTGAAGAGGATAAAGCTGTGATAAAACTGACAAATAATAATAATAACTTAATTAAATATTAAACTTCATTTAATGTGTTAATATACATCCATTCCTGCATTTCAGGCCTGCAACACATTTCAAAAGACAACAGGGACAGTGGCAATTTAGCTGAGCTGTTATTAAGATTAAAAACACTAATAATGATGTGATTTCAAACATGTGATGTCAATAGGTGACTGTAATCATGATCTGGAACAAAAGTAGTATAAAAGCTGAGTTTTTGAGGAGCAAAGATTGGCAGAGGATCACAAAAATTATTGAAATGTTTAAAAACAATGTACCTCAAAGAAAGATTGGTAAGGTTTTGCATATTTCTCCCTCTATACAGTGCATAATATCACAAAAATTATTGAAATGTTTAAAAACAATGTACCTCAAAGAAAGATTGGTAAGGTTTTGCATATTTCTCCCTCTACACAGTGCATAATATCATTAAACAATTTGAGGAATCTGAAGGAATTTCACTGCATAAAGGGCAAGGGCACACGCCCTTGTAAAAACAGAAGCCTCACTTTACTGTGAAACAAGAAGCCTTATGCTAACTATGTACAGAAGTGGTGTTGAAATTGTTGGAGAGAGATGGAAGAATGAGTGCTTGCAGCCTTTAGGTAGGTATGGTACCTATGGTAGGTATGTCCTGTTTTGGGGCTGCATTTTTGCTAGTTGAGTTAATGAATTTGTCCAAATGTTTTAATTCATCATGCCATTCATACTGGAAAGCACCTGATGGGTAATGGATTTATTTTATTTAGCATAATAACAATCCCAAGCACACTGCTAATGCAGTGAATTGCAGTGAAAACAGCTGATAAAACACTGAGAGTCATAGATTGGCCTCCACATAATCCAGATCTGAATGTTAAAGATGCAGTATAAGATTAGCTGAAAAGAAAAAGAAATCAAAGGACTCTGGGAAGTTCTAAAAGAAGCTTGGTATAATATACTTCAGGACAGTCCTCCCAAAAGAGTTCAAGATGTGTTTAGTGCCAAGGGAGGTCTCATTACATACTAACTTTTGCCTGTGGAAGCCACTTTATTCTGAACATTGTGTTATTTTAAATGTGTACATAAATGTGTACATACCTGTATATGAGAGGATTGGTTCTGTTGCAATTGTTATTTCATCTTATATGTAAAAAAACACCAGTTTTATTTGTTACACACCCTGACTTCCCTTGAGTAGGAAATGTGAGATTAAAATGAACTTGCATTTCAGTTTGAAATTCAAGGTGGGTAAACGACAATTATTCGAGTATTAATATTAATAGTGCCTGTTTCTAGTGCCGACTGTGATCAGTGATGACAGTGCAATCAGATCAAGGTCCAATCATTATCTTTTGAAATGAAACTTCAAAGGAAGGCAGAATGCAGACAGGCAGACACACAGGCTTTTTTTTTGGGTGGGGGTGAGAATATTTAACCGGATATGGGTAAATCAGCAGAAGGATGTAAAACAGGGACTATGTCTAGACAAGTAAAAATTCAAGTAATACAAACAGATTGACTTGTGCCGTAAGCTAACTTCCCACAATTAAGGTAGGAAGTTAGCATTTATCCACATGGCAGTCTTGCATTCAACATTCCAATTCATCTTTCGTAAGATGTTCTTAGACGTGTGTAAAGATAAGCCAGAAGAAACTATTTATAAACTTTGAGATTTGTGCTACAGTTTTGTGCTAATGTTACTTTGTGATGCAGCTTTGAATTCCATGTGTCACGCCAGCTGTGGCTGCTCCTCCGTGCTACCAGGGATCCCTGTCTCTGGAATTCAAAATTTCAGCTATTTCCTGATTGCCGGCCATTTTGTAGATACACATGTTGCCTCTTGTTTGGCCTTACCTGCAATTCTGAGTGTTCTCTTGTGCTTTGGATTTGATCGGCTCATTATTTGGATCTCTGGTGTTTGACCTTGAATTGCCTTGTGGATTTCGACTGGTGTCTGCCCATATTCCAGATTTTTCATAAAAGCAGATTAATCATGTAATATTATTCATGTCAGACTATTGATAGATTGAGTTGTTAAAAAAAAAATCCTCAATATCTTTCAATATTTTTTGTATCTTTATTCCAAGAAAAAATTGTACATGACATGGCTGAATCCACTAATTTGGAATAGTTCATTCATTTGGCTCATTCAGTTGGTTCTTGGTTATGAAAAGAGGAACATAAAGTGGAAACTTTCTAAGATTTACAAGCTTTCAAGACATACTGTATGAGATGTTTTCTTTGTCTTGCAAACCCCCCTCCCCCCCCAAAAAAAATAAATAAATAAATACATAAATAAAATAACTGTATAGGTTTCGCGACCCTTCTTTTTCCCAAACTACTGATTTGACAGTATACTGTCATGACTAACCTCCCTTAGGCATTAACCACATTACAGCAAAGCACACATTAGGTGCTCCATTTCATTTCTGAGTTGGCATCTGAAGTAATATCATATATATTTTTCTGTAGTGTCGACACTTAGTTTCTCAATGGTTTTGTGCAGGGCCGTACCCACAACAGCGTATTATAGGGCCACTTTACAGAAAAATATTTTTAAGTTTTGATTTTGAGAATAAAGTTGTATAAGTTTTGATTTCGAAAATAAAGTCAAAAGGATTTTGAGAATACAGTCGAAATGATTTCGAGATTAAAGTAAAAATTATTTCAAGAATAAAGTCCAAATGATTTTAAGAACAAAGTCGAAATGATTTCGAGATTAAAGTCAAAATTATTTTATGAATAAAGTCGAAATGATTTAGAGCTTAAAGTCGAAATGATTTAGAGATTAAAGTCAATAGCCATAGCAACCTCCTTGTGTTAAAATAAGGGATGTTCATGATCTGGTAAAGTTACACTTTCATATAGGCTTCACAAATAAAGAAATCCTCAATCTCCTGCACATCAGCACCAGTTTGTTATTATTGTGAGGATGCTGAAACAGCTTTGTTATAAACTGTGTTTATTTAGAACAACGTGTGCCACCGGTGCGTTCGGCGTCTGCGTCGTCGCCAGCACTTTACTCGGGGCCCAAACACCCTATGGCATATGGACTTGTACGATAAACTAAAGCCGTATGGCATCGCTATAAATGGTTGCATTGACGGGTTTAGTCATCATGTCATGTGGATGAAGGTGTACAATACAAACAATGAAAACAAAACAACGGCTGCACACTCTTTGGCCACTCAATCATTTAAACTTTTTTCTCAAAATTAAAACTTATACGACTTTATTCTGAAAAGCATTTTTTACAGTGGCCCTAATCCGCTGTCGTATGTACCTGAGGATGCTTGTGTAGAAAAAGACCCACTTGTAGATGCCTCGTCTGAATTTTTTTCTGCCTTTTTCTGGAGTCAATTTTCCATCTTTTTACCTTAACTTGCTAACAACTCATTCAGCTTGTTTTGTTTTCATTAATACAGTGGGATAATCTTTGTGCAGACAGAGAATCTTGACAGAAAACCATCTCACAACCCCTCACATTTTTGCTGACCCAAACTGCCAGTTTAAAAACTAGTGGTGTAACATATACTGTACATGCAAAAACATGAGTCTAGATGACCTGTGCTAATCATTTTGATGCTAATGTTAATTTGTATTCTTTCTCCAATCAGGTAAACCTTCTTCACCAAATTGATTAGACTACAGACAGTGATAACAGGCAGAAGAGATGTTGGCAGACACAAGCTACAAAGGTAAGTCTATAGGGTTTAAAAACATTGTAAATCCTACCGTATGTTAAGTCTTCAGATTTGTTCAGAAAATGTCTATACATGTCCTTTGACTGTATGTGTATGTATATTTTTGTCTGTGACTGCATCATTTCTTTGTTGATAAAAAATCATATATTTGAATTCTTTATGTTGTGGGTTTTTGCTCAGCCAAAAATATACATACATAAAATAGACAGTTGTATCACAGGTTCCACCAACACTGTCACTGTCTACAGTTGTGAAAGCTGTACATTACTATGGGCTTAAAAGCTGCCATGCACAAAGAGGCTCTTTAAAGCATGACTAGTTTGATGATTATGTAGACAAAAACCTTCTAGAAAAATGTAGTCAAATTAAATACAGCTTTGACGTGTTGGTTTCAAGTATGATTGCAAAAGAATTAGTAAGACATTGAAACCCATCAACACTGTACTTACTGTCAAGTATCGTGGTGATAATATTGTCCTCTGGGGCTTTTCTGCTGCCAGTTGAACTGGTGCATTGCAACAAGTGCTAAGCAACTGAAATGTTAAATGTTTTTCCCTAAAGAATACTTGTTTTATTACATTGTTTCAACAAGTTTGTTTCTTTGTAGTCTCTAGGTATTTCCATCTTACTGACAAGTGCGGCTTCAAGTACAATCACCCCATAGTGGTCAACCACAAATCATAACAGGAATAAGTAAACTAAGACTAAGCACACAGCACATGAAGCTAGTATCATTTGGCTTCATGGTGCATTAAAACCCCATGGTGGTCTTTAGCCCGTGAACGGGCTATGAATTTTTATGTTTGTGTTTCTCTGTATACTGTCACACCGTCAAAATATCATTGTTGGTAAACAAGGAACCTTCTGATAGCTTAAAATCTCTAGTTTTTAGCAACGTAAACATTGAGCTTATTTTGTTTATAAGTTCTTTTAAAAACACAAAAGAATTGTAGGTCTGAAAAATTTCTGCCAGAAATACAGCCTTTATATTTTGTAATATTATACTGCGGTACTTACTTTCATACCGACAACATTTATACCAAACAAGCCAGCACAACTTCACCATCACATTTCTGCTGTTTGTTTTACTTCAAATAAATCAGCATAAAAAATATCCCAGAAATGATTCATATCTGATAAAGCTCTGCCATCAATGCATAGCATGCAATGCATCAAGCACTCGGTAAACAACACCACCGCGACAAATGTATATCAAACAAAAGCATGAGAGCTAAACCAGCACATACCTGGATCTTTTATCTTCAATCTGAGTCCAAATTTATGTTCATTAGTCCTTCCATTCCAGATAAAATCCACTTTTTGTAAATGTTTACAAACACCGGCGGCCATTTTGCAAGCATGTTGTATAAGTTTATAAGTCAATAACACGCGAATATCAGATCGTATCATAATGAGAGAGCGCTCACAGTAATCACAAAACCTTCCTCTAACAGATAGCGTTCACTGTTTGGCTGTGAGATTGCGCAATACCTTTACAGCCAATGTAGAGACAGTATCCATCTCACCACCTAATACTTGTTTTTCATTGGAGAAATGCAAAAATATTAGCATATTTTGCTTTTGATTGGAGGACCAGCTTATATCCCGCCCCACTTTTTGCATTTAGCCTCTCGGATTAGTCTAAACAGCTGTATTTCACCAGCCGTCACCATGGATACACATTACGCACGCTGAAACCTAAGCTTCAGATTCAGTAAAGTGAGTCAAACTTTCCTCTTAGGGCTGATAATACAGTGTGAATCTATTTAAACGACTCAGTTCGTGAAAAGTTCAACCGGCTGCATGTATCTTGTTACAAAAGTAGCGGTTTTTATATATGTGTGTGCGCGCTGGGGGAAGGGAGCAGTGACTGGCTCCCTGTGAGAGTTCATCACTCCAAAAAACACTCAAATGTTATAAATAATGACTTTATAAAGTATAAATAATGCATTTTACACATTTTATCTGCAGTATAATCTGTTTATTGTCAGTTAGAAAGCTATGGAAAGATTTGGAGAGCAGTAAAGTGTGATGCCACTCCAGATGCAATAACTCAAAATCAGAATGAGTTAGAGGCCTAAAATCTGGGCCTGTGACAGAAAACCCCTTTGGCTACAACTCTATATATGTTCTGTAGGTGGTCTGCAGGCCTGCAGTCCTACTTATACTCACTGAAACTTTGGATTTAAAAAAAATGTAAAAAGCGCCTACATTTTGGGGGGTTTTTGTCATCATTTGATCATTGTAACATAACATCATGGCATTTGGATGTGTTTTTCTGATACTTTAATAGGTTTTCTATAACACTGAAGTATAATTTTTGTGTTATCTTATAAACTTTCTGAATGAGAAGCCTTAGAAACTAGGTATGTCTTTCAGGCGGAAAATGCACAAAAATAGGCTGGACTAACAGCTTTTATATTAACATAGAAAATGGGGCTCAAAAAATATGTAAACAGATGTAAATAGATGTTAATGGAGCTTTAACTTCACTGCTGGGCCGACAAGATCAGTCTGTTCATAACTGAGTGTTGAAATCTGAGAGTAGGGCTGGGCGGTATGACCAAAAATTTGTATTACTGTGTTTTTTAAGATTCTGATGGTTTCTGATGGTTTGTGACTGGGACTTTTTATATGTTTGTGGCTTATTCTTCTGTTTTAATTTGACCATGTATATAGACCGATCAGCCATACCATTAATACCACCTACTTGTTTCTACATTCACTGTCCATTTTATCAACTCCACTTACCATATAGAAGCACTTTGTAGTTCTATTTCTCTGCATGCTTTGTTAGCCCCCTTTCATGATGTTCTTCAGTGGTTAGGACTCCCACAGGACCCCCACAGAGCAGGTATTATTTGGGTGGTGGGTCATTCTCAGCACTGCAGTGACACTGACATGGTGGTGGTGTGTTAGTGCGTGTTGTGCTGGTATGAGTGGATCAGACACAGCCGTGCAGATGGAGTTTTTAAACACCTCACTGTCCCTGCTGGACTAAGTATAGTCCACCAACAAAATATATATCCAGCCAACAGCGCCTCGTGGGCAGCATCTTGTGACCACTGATGAAGATCTCAAAGATGACCAACTCAAACAGTAGCAATAGATGAGCGATCGTCTCTGACTTTACATTTATAAGGTGAACCAACTAGGTAGGAGTGTCTAATAGAGTGGACAGTGAGTGGACACGGTATTTAAAAACTCCAGCAGCGCTGCTGTGTCTGATCCAGTCACACCAGCACAACACACACTAACACACCACCACCATGTCATTGTCACTGCAGTGCTGAGAATGATCCACCACCTAAATAATACCTGCTCTGTGGTGGTCCTGTGGGGGTCCTGACCATTAAAGAACAGGGTGAATGCAGGTAAAAAAAGTATATAGAGAAATAGATGGACTACATTCAGTAATTGTAGAACTACAAAGTTCTATATGGTAAGCGGATCTGAGAGGACAGTGAGTGTAGAAACACGGAGGTGGTTTTAATGTTATGGCTGATCAGTGTATATAATGAAGGTTTTGAGCACTATAAGCTTTGTATGGCCCCACAAAATGACCCGTATAGCAGTTGCAATAAATAAAATTAGTATTGTTTATTTAATATTCAAGTATTGTACAATCACCCTTATCTCTCCCTTTAACAAATAAAACGACGTTTGCAAACTCCACCACAGTCTGTTGTAGAAAAGTGGACGACTTTATATATCTCCAATTCCAGTTTGCTTATAACGTTGGTTTAGCATCTGACATGAAGTATTTTTGCCCCGTAAAACATACCTGGAATCCACTGTTTTAATTATTGCTCTGAAAGCTTCTTTCTCGACTGTCTATAGAGGAATCGTGTCCCTGCATGTGTGGATTGTTACTGCATTTGTAATGTTATCGTTTGCAACGGCCATGGCTCGACAAACTGTACAGTATATAGTGTTTTAGTCTGTTCTAAACTGCCGACACGCCTCAATTCTTCATCAGGTTCTTCCCGTGCATATTTAGTCTTCCTCTCTTTATCCTTTATCTGTTTTTTTATTGACCATATCGAGGAAGCCTTTCTCATTTGTTAACACTGTCATGCTAATGCTACCTGGCTAACTCATGAGCTGTATCTGATCTGCACAGGTCTCCATATCAGCTTCAGCTGCGAACAATATTATCTGATTTGCTGCCTACTGAAGCCTACAGCCATTGTATTAACTATGCTACGGTATGGCGGTATTTGAAAAATATATACGGTATGAGGAATCAAAGACAGTTTACCAAATGTACCGTCATATCACCCAATACTAGCTGAGAGTAGTTCCTAATCACATATTACTTTACTAGAAAGAAACATCAAGTAACATATGGCCTCCAGATTGTTTGAAAAGACAGCAATAACATATTTACTATTTTTGCTGTGTTCCTAACCACATACAGTTGTGCAGAACAGTCCATTTCTGGATGTCTGTGTGAACTGATATCAGATTTGACTGTGTTTTTCCATCCAATGCAAACAAAATAAAAAAACATGTAAATACCAAAGCATTTGTAACTTATGGGAGAAGTAGTGCATTTTCTGAATGAAGTACAGTGATGCCGATGTTATAGGATTTAAATGTAAATATTCAGAAGTTATAGCAGACGGGTTGTTATTGATAGAGGTGTTAGCGATGTAAAAAATGGTTTCTATTTTATCTCCATTACACACTATGCCCAGGAAGTTCTCTTTTTATATCTTTAGCTGTTTGATATTATGTAAGCAAGTAACATGTAACTAAGCTGCCCTGGCGAACTGCAGGCCAAAACCAAGAACAGCTTACAAACATTTCAATATAAAACATCCAACACTTTTTTTCCCCTAATCTAGGCATATCCAATTACTCTGATTGCGTTACGCTTCTCCTCTACTGATACCCTCCACTGCTGACTAAGGAGCTTCATAACACCCCCTCCAACATGTGTGTAGTACGGACTGCATCTTTTCACCTGCACGAGGCGAGTTCATATGCGGATCAGCCCTGTGCACAGAGAGCCACACCCTGATCAGCATTATTCCTCAACTCTGCGCAAGCACCATCAATCAGCCAGCGGAGGTCGTAATTGTACCAGTTATGAGGAACCCTGGTCCGGCTCATTTTACCCTGTGAACAACAGCCAATCGCTGTATATGTAGCCACCCAGCCAATCCTTGTAACTGAACAGTACCAAGGTGCTAACATAAACTATCACTGTTAGCTGCAAGCAATACATTTAGCAAAAAACAATACAACAAGTTCTTTATTGCGATTTATTAGAATTGTGGCTGGTCCAAGTATTTCAGAAAGAAAAGTGAAAATCATAAAAGTAAAGCAGAAAACAAAACATATTACAAACACATCAATTTAGCTGACTTTACATTTAGTCCAGAGAACCACCATACTTAAAAAAAAAGGCTGCATTACTTTTTATACACTATACAACCAAAGATATGTGGATACCCTAACAAATTATTAAGTTTGGGTGTTTCAGCCACATGTACTGCTATCAGGTGTATAAAATAAATCAGATTTTTCCAGCTTTGTAGCAACAATTTGTAAAAGACCAAAATCCAACTCAAAGAATCTTGGGAAAAGCCTATATGAGTGAAGGCTGTAATAGTGGGGAACAACTCCATAATAATGCCAATGGTTTTGAAATGGAATGTCCAACAACATGACTCAGCTGTCCACATACCTTTGGCCATTTAGTGTATTTTATCAACGAATCAGTATTATTATATTAAAAGTATATTTGACATTATCATTATATTATTTATCATAGATGACCTATACATACACGTATAAATGATCATCAATTACCTTGTACACCAATCAGCCATAACATTAAAATCATCTCCTTGTTTCTACACTCTCTGTCCATTTTATCAGTTCCACTTACCACATAGAAGCACTTTGTAGTTCTACAATTACTGACTGTAGTCCATCTGTTTCTCTGCATACCTTTTTAGCCTGCTTTCACTCTGTTCTTCAATGGTCAGGACCCCCATATAGTAGGTATTATTTAGGTGGTGGATCATTCTCAGCACTGCAGTGACACTGACATGGTGGTGGTGTGTTAGTGTGTGTTGTGCTGGTATGAGTGGATCAGACAGAGCAGCACTGCTGGAGTTTTTAAATACCGTGTCCACTCAATGTTCACTCTATTAGACACTCCTACCTAGTTGGTCCACCTTGTAGATGTAAAGTCAGAGACGATCGCTCATCTATTGCTGCTGTTTGAGTTGACTATTCTCAGTCCAGCAGTGACAGTGTGGTGTTTAAAAACTCCAGCAGCATTGCTGTGTCTGATCCACTCATACCAGCACAACTTACACTAACACACCACCACCATGTTAGTGTCACTGCAGTGCTAAGAATGATCCACCACCATCCACATCTACTCTGTAGTGGTCCTGTCAGAGTCCTGACCATTAAAGAACAGCATGAAAGAGGGCTAACAAAGCATTTAGAGAAACAGGTGGACTACAGTCAGTAATTGTAGAGCTACAAAGTGCTTCTATATGGTAAGTGGAGCTGATAAAATGCACAGTGAGTGTAGAAACAAGGAGGCGGTCATAATGTTATGCCTTATCAGTGTATATTATCAATATTAATATTAACAATATAAACTTATCCCAGCTCTTAATGGGCGCAAGGCACACAGAAACACCCTGAACAGGTCGCCAGTCCATCACAGGACAAACACACACAAACTTACACACACTCAGTAATTTTAGTAGTGCCAATTAACCTGACTGCATGTCTTTGAACTGTGGGAGGAAACCAGACCACCCGGAGGAAACCCACGCTCACCCAGGGACAGGGTTGCCAGATTGCAACAGTAGTTTCCAGCCAAAAAACTTTTTCAAAATCTGCCAAAATGCATGAACACCGCCCAGAACAACACAGGATAAGCAGATGATGTTTACCATTTCAAAAATAAAAAAACAGTTAAACCACCATGAGCTACAAATTAATATCTTAAAATGTACAGATCAGTAATTATAAATTATAAAGGACAAATTATTATTATATATTATTATACAATCATCTGTACAAGGTGATATCCAATGCTTTAATTCAGGGTCACTCTCCCATTCCTTTTGGTCATTTATTTTGTATTTTCCCCACTTTGGCATTGTGAGTGCTAAACAAGCCAAAACCGTTAGCCTAGAAATGAGTCCAAAAAAAGCCTAGCCTATGCCGTCTAACATATGAATCACTGTATTGATGGGCGTGGCACCGGTGTCTTTTGGACTGGAAAGAATAACCTGTCAATCAAACTTTTGACCATGGGTTGGATGTGGTGGTAGGCCTATATATAATCCAGCTGCTTTAGAAAGCAATACTTTTTATTTATATTTTAAGCTGCCAAAATGATTACAAACCAGCCCAGATTTTGTCCACCCAAAAAAATCTGCCCAATTTGGTGGAAAACCGCCCAATCTGGCAACACTGCACGGGGAAAACATACAAACTCCACACAGAAAGGACCCTGACCACTCAACCTGGGAATCAAACCCAGGACCTTCTTGATGTTAGAAGACAGTGCTACCCACCAAGCCACCTTGCTGCCCTATATAAACATTATTTATCATATCAATATATCATTATCATTAATATTATTATATTATTACATTATAACAAATATATATGATTAAAGTATGTATATATTTTGCCCTTGGCAGTTTGCAGCCCTGCAAACCACTATACAAACACATGTAATAGAATTATTTTGAGTGGTAGCTTGTGCTTCTGTAGCTAATTGAATGATATGTGTTCGCACTGGCACAGCATTTCATTGCATAAGCTTCCACAGCCTTGTAATGAAAAATACTTGTCATATTAGGCACTTGAATTCTCTATGTGTTAAATAAATGTACAGTGTCTAGGCAGTTCATTCATTTTTACTAACTGTAAAAACAAACTAACCTAGTAAATCAGCTAAAATGTGTGCATGTATGCATGTACAGCGAGGGGAAACTAAACATCACATTTTTGGTGTCTCGGTAAAACATCCAGATGTAGTGTTTTTCCATTACTGAGATTAAATTATTGTGTAATGCTACAGTACTGGTTGCAAAGCAGACCCATATCATGATGCTCCCACCTCTATACTTTAGTGTAGATTTGTTGTTCATGGGTTCGTGCACACAACCTTTCTTTTTTTCTTTCTCTAAACATGATGGTTCATAATTTACTGTTAAAAACAGAGCTCTGAGCTATCAATAGAAAGGTTGAGAGTTTGAATCCCAGCTCTGCCATGCAGCCACTATTGGATCCTTGAGCAAGGCCTTTAAACCTTTCGACTCCAGGACCCTGCGCTCTGACCCCAGCTTCTAGACAAGCTGGGATGAGCGAAAAAGGAATTTTATTGTACTGTACTGGCATTCTATTCTATTCTATTCTGATATTGCTGCTTTTAGGTTGTCCTATATATACACTTATATAATATATATACAGTATATATATACACTTAAGGTTTATTACTTAGTTTCCCCACACTGTATCACACACATGAATTATGTTTTAAAAATCTGTATAAATTAACCAGAAATCAGACAGTAAAGATAAAAAGACAAAACAATCTTAAAAATAAAAAACAAAAAAATGTAATAAACTGTAAAAAACAAAGTCTTGTTTAGTACTTGATTTTTTCCCGATTTCCCCCCCAATTTTCTCCCCTTATGTAGCCGTATATACACTTCACCCTTCTGATACAACCCTCCACTGCTGACTGAGGAGCTTCGAAACTGACACACGCCCCCTCCAACACATGTGCAGTACCGACTGCCTCTTTTCACCTGCAAGAGGCAAGTTCATATGCAGACCAGCCTTGTGCACAGAGAGCCACACCCAGATCAGCATTATTCCCCAACTCTGCGCAGGCGTCATCAATCAGCCAGCAGAGATCGTAATTGCACCAGTTATAAGGAAACACTGGTCCGGCTTTCCCATCTCTGAACAACAGCCAATCGTTGTTCATGTGGCCGCCCAGCCCAGACGGATGGCAGAGCTGAGATTCAATATGATGTATTCGAGATCCCAGCTCTGGTGTGCTAGGGTATTTTACAGCTGCGCCACCTGAGTGGCCGTTTAGTATTTGATTGAGTTATTACAGCAATTGGTCTGTTAGAATAAGCCTCAATT
This sequence comes from Trichomycterus rosablanca, assembly GCF_030014385.1. Taxonomy (NCBI): domain Eukaryota; kingdom Metazoa; phylum Chordata; class Actinopteri; order Siluriformes; family Trichomycteridae; genus Trichomycterus; species Trichomycterus rosablanca. Next base: position 15,439,621 of record NC_085990.1, read on the forward strand.
AATTCAGTTTAACATAATGGAATCATATGGCTCTGTTTTGGCCTCACTTCTTGTTTTTCTTTACATTTACTGTTTTGTGATCAGTCTTTACTATACTGCTAGACCCCATGATGAGATGAAGTAATAAAAACATTCGATAATTCACTGATCACTGATTACTAACAGCTTAATCCTGGTCACGGTTGCGATACGTACAGCACAACCTGTCAACACTAGATGCAAGGCAGGAATACAGGCTAAAGAGGGTGCCGATCCATGCATTCACCTACTCACTCACAACTAGTGACAGTTTGAAGTAACCAATCCATTTACAATGTGTGTTTATGGGAAAAAAAACAGAAATGCATGCAGCTGAAACACATGTTGCTTTAAAGCACCCTTTTTATGCTGTGATTGTTAAAACAGGTTGTGGTTATTAAAGGTACTATACAAGACTTTATCATTATTTATATATTGTATTTACACTATTCACACAGCAAAAGAAAACAGAAAAGGAAAAAATTAGAAAAAAAAAAAAAAAAGAGCCAGCCACCAACAATTAGTTTTCATAGGGCATCTTCACGTGCCGGCTGAAAAGACACAAAAAGACGATATTAATTACAGTTATCAGATTATTTAATCCAACAATTTACAATTTATGCAGTATCAAATCTAAGTACAGTATTTACAGACTGTAAGTTGCATGTGGTAAAATCTAAATGGAAACTGGGCATACACACATTTGTCTTAACTGGTTTATAAACAAGTATTCCATGTCTGACTCATAATACATTTAAGACTTAATAATAGGTTAATATGGCCAAAGGTATGCTATACATTCCATTCCAACACCATAGCCATTAATATAGGATCGGCCCCTTTTTATGTCTGTAACACCCTTCTCTTCTCTGGAAAGGCTTTCTACAAGATTTTGAAGAGTATATTTAGATTTTGACCATTTGTGAGGTCAGGCACAATATTGGACAAGAAGGCCTGGCTCACAATTGACATTCCAATTCATTTACATTTACATTTGCAGCATTTAGCAGAAGCTTTTATCCAAAGGGACTTATGACTGAATCAGAGACAATTACTGTATGACTGAATCAGAGATGGGGTCGCATGTAAGTCGCACACACAGTGACTTCAGACTCGTTTTAAATGACTCGGACTCGGCTCGTGACTCGCAAAAAATGACTTGTGGACAACAAAAGTCAGCAACATTAGTTACGTGTGACAATTATATACATATGATCTGACATCATTCTGATCACTTCCAGAGAACTCTATTTGAACTCCTGGTGTACATTGAATACAACTGCCAGCGATTTACAATATTTAATTGGGGAGTCAAGGTTTGCACAAGTTTTCACTCTTCACTCCCACTTTGCCCGGTATGTGTCCGATGGCCAAGGCCATGATGATAGGATAAGACTTGGGTGATCAAGGTCATAATGGTGGAACAAAAAACCTAGATAATACAGGATGCAAACCAAATTTGGTAAGGGATAATAGGTGTTGCTGTGTTAAAGTGTAACCAATTATATTTCGTATCCCTTGTCTTAAGTGTAACTACCCAGGTTCGTGAGCGCAAGAAGGTATTGAGTAGTGAGAAAACAAGGCTTGTTTGATGCTGCACAACGGTTTTATGAATTAAACATGGAATAAAGCAGTATGGCATTCTGGGAATTTAGATACACTATATTGCCAAAAGTATTCACTCACCCATCTAAATAATTGAATTCAGGTGTTCCAATCACTTTCATTGCCACAGGTGTATAAAACCAAGGATGCAGACTGCTTCTACAAACATTAGTGAAAGAATTGGTAGCTCTCAGGAGTTCAGTGAATTCCAGCGTGGTACCGTGATAGGATGCCACCTGTGCAACAAGTCCTGTCGTGAAATTTCTTCACTACTAAATATTCCACAGTCGACTGTCAGTGATATTAGAACAAAGTAGAAGTGATTGGGAATGACAGCAAATCAGCCACAAAGTGGTAGCCACATAAAATGACAGAGCGGGGTCAGCGGATGCTGAGGTCACCAACTTTCTGCAGAGTCAATCACTACAGACCTCCAAACTTCATGTGGCCTTCAGATTGGCTCAAGAACAGTGCGTAGAGCTTCATGGAATGGGTTTCCATGGCAGCATCCAAGCCTTACATCACCTAGCACAATGCAAAGCGTCAGATGCAGTGGTGTAAAGCACGCCGCCACTGGACTCTAGCGCAGTAGAGGCGTGTTCTCTGGAGTGACGAATCATGCTTCTCTGTCTGGCAAACCAATGGATGAGTCTGGGTTTGTCGGTTTCCAAGAGAACGGTACTTGTCTGACTGCATTGTGCCAAGTGTAAAGTTTGGTGGAGGGGGGATTATGTTGTGGATAATCCCCACCATATGCATGTGAAGACAGGAAGCGAATACTTTTGGCAATATAGTGTATGTGCTGTTTTTATGCAACTTTGAAAATAGGTTTTAAGGTACTGGGCCAAAGTGTCAATTCATGCACTATTTGTCAGTTAATTTATTCTTTTTTCATGCAAATAAATAAACAAACAAGGAAAAAAATGAGATAATATTTATACCTGCTAATTTCTCCCATTACTATGCACAAGCACTACAATCACAACAAGGACTGCAATCACAAACATGGGAGTCATGGGAATGAGCAGGAACAGACGGTTTCTGGGGTGCGCTAAAAACCCGTGAAAAACAACAATCAGCATGCAGTATAGAGAATAACAAGTAGACTTATACGAATTCCTAATTGTTGGGAAAGTATGTGATTCCATTTGACCTGTATTTCACTGATCATTACAAAAACACATGACCTAATGCTTTACCTTAAAAACATATACAGTCTCCAAATGTCATGCCTTTAATATGTTCAAAAAGTAAAGACAGGAGCACATCTACCACACTTTTACATTATTTGAAGACTGAAGACACTAAAATACTGTATATACACTGATCAACCATAACATTAAAACCACCTCCTTGGTTCTATACTCACTGTCCATTTTATCAGCTCCACTTACCATATAGAAGCACTTTGTAGTTCTACAATTACTGACTGTAGTCCATCTGTTTCTCTGCATGCTTTGTTACCCCCCTTTCATGCTGTTCTTCAATGGTCAGGACCCCCACAGAACCACCACAGAGCAGGTATTATTTAGGTGGTGGATCATTCTCAGCACTGCAGTGAGACATTGTGGTGGTGTGTTAGTGTGTGTTGTGCTGGTATGAGTGGATAAGACACAGCGTTCCGTGGGCAGCGTCCCATGACCACTGATGAAAGTCTAGAAGATGACTCAGATAACTCAAACAGCAGCAATAGATGAGCGATCGTCTCTGACTTTACATCTACAAGGTGGACCAACTAGGTAGGAGTGTCTAATAGAGTGGACAATGAGTGGACACTGTATTTAAAAACTCTAGAAGCGCTGCTGTGTCTGATCCACTCATACCAGCACAACACACACTAACACACCACCACCATGTCAGTGTCACTGCAGTGCTGAGAATGACCCACCACCTAAATAATACCTGCTCTGTGGGGGTCCTGACCATTGAGAGTAACAGATGGACTACAGTCAGTAATTGTAGAACTACAAAGTGCTTCTATATGGTAAGTGGAGCTGATAAAATGGACAGTGAGTGTAGAAACAAGGAGGTGGTTTTAATGTTATGGCTGATTTGTGTGTATATATATATATATGGTGTATATACTATATACGTATAAGTAAGTAAGTCTAAAGCTGTGCAACTGTGCAAGGTTTTTATTGGTGTAATTTGAGCTGTATAAAGCTTCACATGTTTTTAATACAGGCAAATCATGATAATGCATTATTTACATAAACAATACGACTTATCAGACCACAATGCACATTTACACTGTGCATCAGTCAATTGTAGGTGAGCCTGTGATCTTGACTAAGTATCTGCATGTTCTTTACATATGGCTTCTGCTGTGCATAGTGCAGTTTTGACCTGCATTTGTGGCTGCATTGTTTACTGACAATGGTTTAACAAAGCATTCCAGAGTTCATGTGGGGATATCAATCATAGAATAATGACTTTTTAATGCAGTGCTCTCTGAATAATTGAAGATCATTAAGTAAGTTTTTGGTCCTGCCCTTCAAGGATCAAGAATTGCCATAAAGTCATGAACAAATCTACCAGGATTGGGTCAGGGGATGGGGCATTTTAAAACATTCCTGCCATATTAACAACTGATTGAAACTCTGACAGATACTAACATAAAACAAAGCTAGTGAGTGTAATGTGTTTATTCATCATTTTTACATCTTTATATTGGGGGGGAGCACAATCCGAATATATACTGTGATTATGGCCCTGCTGCCCTTCACACCCAGAGATATCTTTAGATTTTCCTCTGATTATCATTTGCAGATGATGCTCAATTACCTAAAATCCTTTTGCATTTTTCCAAGTTATCCTCCCAATCTAGTCATTGCATTATGCATCCTCTCTACTGATGTTGATCTCCACCCTGGTTGAGGAGAGCTGAGACTGACACATGCCCCCTCCGACACGTGTGCAGTAGTCGACTGCATCTTTTCACCTGCACGAGGTGAGTTCATATGCGGATCAGCTTTGCGATCCACACATTATCCCTTGTCTCTGTGTAGACACCATCAATCAGCCAGCAGAGGTCGTAATTGCATCAGTTATGAGGTCCCGTCCGGCACCCTCCTAGAATAACAGCCAATCGTTGTTCATGTAGGCGCCCAGCCTGCTGGATGGCAGAGCTGAGTTTCGAACCGATGAGTTTGAAATGTCAGCTCTGGTGTGTTAGCGCATTTTACCACCAGCCAATCTCTTTTAAACAGGATTTTAACGTCTTATATTGACCCTGTACCAACTTTGTTGGAATATGTTGGCGGCATCAGTTTTAGAATAAGCTCATTATAATTACACGTCTTTGTAGAATTTTATAACAAGTCAAAGAGGATTTACAAATCACAGCTTATTTGATATGCATACTGTTCCACACTTTAAAATTAAGATTTGTTTGATACACACTTACCAAGCACTTAACTAGGTACACTGGTTTGGTACATACATTCAAACCTATTATACAGGTTTGTATATATAATTAATGACTGTAGCTCATCTGTTGCTCTGTCCAATTTGTCACCCCACTGTACCCCAAGTATTCATCAAAAGGGACCTCCTTTGGTCGGATGTTATTTAGTTAGTGGACCATTCTCATACCAGAAAAACTGTTACTCTCTTACTGTTGTAACCAAGTATCATTACAATGTTATTGCAGTGCTGACACTTGTCCACCACCCAAACATGATCTGATCAGTGGTGACCCTTGTGATGATAATTGTAATACAAAGTTTAACTTTATAATATAATGTATGTATCTAATAAAGTGCTTAGTTAATAATATTTCAAGAAGAATTACAAGCCAATATTTTTTTTCTTAAAATATTGAGTATTAGTCACATAATCATGACTTTTTTAACAAGAAAAAACATTCAAATTAGTGCATTGCTCCGATGAGCAAAGAAATAAATCGCATGTGTAAATACTTTACATGTTGACAAGGGAAATTAACCATGTGAGCTATGCACATAATCACTCTAAAAAATGTCCTGAACAGCTGCATTTTCCGTTCTGTATTATAGAGGACAAGATAGTGTTTACTTTTTCTGAAGAGCAGAGACTAATGGTACCGTCTCAAATTATATCCACCGCCCTATGTAGTGCACTTGGACATGACATCATAGAACTTTTACAAAAATCGTCCTTAAAACGGCTGCTTTAAAGCCCCTGATATCCAACAGTAGCTTAGATAACTACTTATTAATCATTCAGTGACTTGTAAAAGAAATGTTTTGTACTGTTAGAAATGTTTTGTACTGTTAGGAAGTACCCTAAGTAGGGCATAGGCGACATTTGAGATGGGCCCACAGTCTCTTCTTAAACGGCGTTACTAACGAAGCAGAGTCACTGAACACTAACTTTTCCTTTTCTGCTCTTTGGCTGTGCTGTAGTTACTCACTGCCAAACAGGTTGTCCAGTTTCCTGCACTTTTCTGCATCTGCTTGCAGCTTTTTCTGTGTTTTATCACGGGCTTTTTCTGCTTACGCTTTTTCGACCCTTTCTCCATCTCGCACTCATTCTGGTGGTTGTGATTACGGTTTATCCTGGGGGAGGGACATTTCTGTGATTGGCCAATGGATATGCAGTGAGAATACTGTGGTGGGCCAATGCACACTTCAGGATTATTATTCAGGAATATTTAAAACAGAATTTAGTTTTCACTCTCTCAGCGGCCCACAAACAGAGCGGCCCACCGGGAAAACTCCCGACCCTCCCGATGGCCAGTCCATCCCTGCCCATACCCATATATCAATCACAAAATTTTAACTTCTTTAAGTTAACAAGAAAAAAACATGCTATACTTACACTGTTCAGGTTTGCTGTGGTTACGAACTGCAACAAGTCAAAAAGGTTTATTAAAATGTGTAAAACTGCATTCAATACAATTAGATACATAAAAGAATTTAAATACTTTGGAGAGGGAGGTGTCTTTATTTACCTTAACTTTTCTTTTGCCTCAAACATCTACACCCATTCGACAATAATTACGAAGTGAAAACAGGGTTTAGAAAATATGCAGGTCTGGGCTCTGGCTGGGCCACCAAAGGACATTCACAGACTTTGTCCAAAGCCACTCCTTTGTTCTCTTGGCTAAGTGCTACGAGTCATTGTCATGTTGGAAGGTAAACTTTCGCCCCAGTCTGAGGTCCAGAAGTCTCTGGAGCAGGTTTTCTTCAAGAATCTGTGTATTTAGCTGCATTTATCTTTCCCTTCATCAGGACTAGTCGCCCCGATCTGGCTGCTGAAAACCATCCCCACATCATGATGCTGCCACCACCATGCCTTTACTGTAGGGATGGCATTAGCCAGGTAATGAGCGATGACTGGTTTCCTCCAGATGTGACACTTGGTATTCAGGCCAAAACAAGAATCTTGTTTCTCATGGTTTGAGAGTTATTTAGGTGCCATCATGTGCCTTTTACTAAGGAGTGGTTTCAGTCTGGCCACTCTACCATAATGGCATGATTTGTGGAGTGCTGCCTGGATGGTTGATTTTCTGATACAACCCCAATTCCAGTGAAGTTGGGACGTTGTGTAAAACATAAATAAAAACAGAATATGATGATTTGCAAATCCTTTTCAACCCATATTCAATTGAATACACTACAAAGACAAGGTATTTAATGTTCAAACGGATAAACTTTATTGTGTTTTGCAAATATTCACTCATTTTGAATTTGATGCCTGCAACACGTTCCAAAGAAGTTGGGACAGGGGCAACAAAAGACTGGGAAAGTTGAGGAATGCTCAAAATACACCTTTTTGGAACATTCCACAGGTGAACAGGTTAATTGGAAACCGGTAAATGTCATGATTGGGTATAAAGGGAGCATCCCCGAAAGGATGGGGTGAGGTTCATCACTTTGTGAACAACTGCGTGAGCAAATAGTCCAACAGTTTAAGAACAACGTTTCTCAGCGTGCAATTGCAAGGAATTTAGGGATTTTATCATCTACAGTCCATAATATAATCAAAAGATTCAGAGAATCTGGAGAAATAGTAAGCGGCAAGGCCAAAAACCAACATTGAATGCCCGTGACCTTCGATCCCTCAGGCGGCACTGCATTAAAAACCGACATCATTCTGTAATGGATATTACCACATGGGCTCGGGAACACTTCAGAAAACCATTGTCAGTGAACACAGTTCGTCGCTCCATCTACAAGTGCAAGTTAAAATTCTACCATGCAAAGCGAAAGCCATATATCAACAACACCCAGAAACACCGCCGGCTTCTCTGGGCCCGAGCTCATCTGAGATGGACTGACGCAAAGTGGAAAAGTGTCCTGTGGTCTGATGAGTCCACATTTCAAATTGTTTTTGGAAATCATGGACGTTGTGTCCTCCAAGCCAAAGAGGAAAAGGACTGTCCGGATTGTTCAAAGCGCAAAGTTCAAAAGCCAGCATCTCTGATGGTATGGGGGTGTGTTAGTGCCCATGGCATGGGTAACTTGCACATCTGTGAAGGCACCATTAATGCTGAAAGGTATGCAGCTAATTTAGTGCCAAAACTTCGCAAATAAACAAAACGTATTCTGTAAATATGATTCCATTTGCAAACAAACACAACACGATCTACAAATAAAAAACACTATTTGTAAACAAACACAACACGATCTACAAATAAAAAACACTATTTGTAAACAAACACAACACGATCTACAAATAAAAAACACGACTATCTAACTCACACAGTGTAATTTACAAATACAAAACACCACTGTTGCAAATGCATATGTGACTTTCAAATAAATGCACAGCTGTTCTCTAATACACTGCACTTCACAAACAAATAGAACACGTTTTACAAATACAAACGCTGTTCCGCAAATGCCGTTTGTGAATCACGTGACTTTTCGCACTGTTCCGGCGCCTTGTGTCAGATTTTCTCACAAATGCATCCAGACTCGTACAAATGCGTCGCACCTGAGCAGTAGGGGGCGCTTTGGTACACTTTTCAACATTTACTGTAGTGGTCAAGCAAACCTCCACTTCGAAATGCTCAACCAAATCAGCCCCCACATTGTTTGTGAAGATGTGCGCATACTAAATATTACGGTAAAGGCAAGGCAAGTTTATTTGTATAGCACCTTTCATACACAGTGGCAATTTAAAGTGTTTTACATAAGGAAAAAAAATAAAAGCATTAAAACATTCCTCAGATCTAGAACCTCAGAAAGACTTCTAAAAGCGTCGGGCGATAAATATATCAGTTAAAATAATATAGGCCTATAAATATATCAGTTAAAAAATGGATACATTAATAAACCCATATCTTCCTGCAAATTGTATTTGGGATACAACTTCAGACAAAAAAAAGGCTTGGTAATAACTGCATATAATGATTTTACTTAAAATTTAAAGTCAACTAAAATGTCATCTAAGCTCTTCCGTTTTAATTTAGATTATTATTAGTTATTAAATGGAATAATCTTGATTACATAAAGTGTTATTGTCATTAAAAGGAATTCCACTTCATAATGGATACACCACCTGTAGTTTACACTCAGTATCAGACCATTCTGATGTATCATTTCTAAATAAAGACTGTTTTTGTCACATTTCTATTATTTTCACTCTAAACTGTCATAAAAATTCTCTCATTATTATTAGAGATTATATGCGCACATCTTCACAAACAATGTGGGGGCTGATTTGGTTGAGCATTTGAAGTGGAGGTTTGCTTGACCACTACAGTAAATGTTGAAAAGTGTACCACAGCGCCCCCTACTGCTCAGGTGCGACGCATTTGTACGAGTCGGGATGCATTTGTGAGAAAATCTGACACTAAATGACACACGGCGCCAGAACGGTGCCAAAAGTCACGTGATTCACAAACGGCATTTGCGGTTTGTATTTGTAAAGCGTGTTCTATTTGTTTGTGAAGTGCAGTGTATTAGAAATCAGCTGTGCATTTATTTGAAAGTCACATATGCATTTGCAACAGTGGTGTTTTGTATTTGTAAATCACACTGTGTGCGTTATATAGTCGTGTTTTTTATTTGTAGATCGTGTTGTGTTTGTTTACAAATAATGTTTTTTATTTGTAGATCGTGCTGTGTTTGTTTACAAATAGTGTTTTTTATTTGTAGATCGTGTTGTGTTTGTTTACAAATAATGTTTTTTATTTGTAGATCGTGTTGTGTTTGTTTACAAACAGTGTTTTTTATTGGTAGATCGTGCTGTGTTTGTTTACAAATAATGTTTTTTATTTGTAGATCGTGTTGTGTTTGTTTACAAATAGTGTTTTTTATTTGTAGATCGTGTTGTGTTTGTTTACAAATAGTGTTTTTTATTTGTAGATTGTGTTGTGTTTGTTTACAAATAGTGTTTTTTATTTGTATATCGTGTTGTGTTTGTTTACAAATAGTGTTTTTTATTTGTATATCGTGTTGTGTTTGTTTACAAATAATGTTTTTTATTTGTAGATCGTGTTGTGTTTGTTTACAAATAGTGTTTTTTATTTGTAGATCGTGTTGTGTTTGTTTACAAATAGTGTTTTTTATTTGTATATCGTGTTGTGTTTGTTTACAAATAGTGTTTTTTATTTGTAGATCGTGTTGTGTTTGTTTACAAATAGTGTTTTTTATTTGTAGATCGTGTTGTGTTTGTTTACAAATAGTGTTTTTTATTTGTAGATCGTGTTGTGTTTGTTTACAAATAGTGTTTTTTATTTGTAGATCGTGTTGTGTTTGTTTACAAATAATGTTTTTTATTTGTAGATCGTGTTGTGTTTGTTTACAAATAATGTTTTTTATTTGTAGATCGTGTTGTGTTTGTTTACAAATAGTGTTTTTTATTTGTAGATCGTGTTGTGTTTGTTTACAAATAGTGTTTTATATTTGTAGATCGTGTTGTGTTTGTTTACAAATAGTGTTTTTTATTTGTAGATCGTGTTGTGTTTGTTTACAAATAGTGTTTTTTATTTGTAGATCGTGTTGTGTTTGTTTACAAATAATGTTTTTATTTGTAGACCGTGTTGTGTTTGTTTACAAATAGTGTTTTTTATTTGTAGATCGTGTTGTGTTTGTTTACAAATAGTGTTTTTTATTTGTAGATCGTGTTGTGTTTGTTTACAAATAATGTTTTTTATTTGTAGATTGTGTTGTGTTTGTTTACAAATAGTGTTTTTTATTTGTAGATCGTGTTGTGTTTGTTTACAAATAGTGTTTTTTATTTGTAGATCGTGTTGTGTTTGTTTACAAATAGTGTTTTTTATTTGTAGATCGTGTTGTGTTCATATTTACAGAATAAGTTCTGTTTATTTGCGAAGTTTTGGCACTAAATTAGCTCCATACAAGTGCAAATCATATGGTAAACCAAAATAAAAACTTCATCTGCTTCGGGTATTTCGGTAAAAGTCTTCTACTAAAAGGCATCTTTGCTGGTAAATAAAATTTAAGCTCAAAAAGCAACATCTAAGAAGCAATACAATCACTGTGTTGTTCAAATATTTGTTTTTTAAATTAGATTTTCACTAAAATGGACATCATGCATTCTGGGGATATTTCAACTACTAAATGTATTTTACTGTAAATCCATATTATGGTGAAAATACACTATTTTAAATAGTATGAAATTAATATTTTTAATTTTGCGTCTCTGTGATTATACACAGAAGAGGATCACAAGGTCCATTTGTACCAATATGAGATGTACTGAGATTAGATTTGGGCCTGAACTAGTGGTGGTAAATTCGGCTCATTTTATGGACTCAGTAAGTAATGTGATCTGGTTCACTTGAGTCACTTGTACTGACATCTTGGTTGCGATTGATTTACTGCATGAAAATGCATCCATATATCACTTGTCTTTCATGCACTCATCTTCTCACACGTCTCTTGTCAGTGCCAAGTTGACACTTTTTTCTAAGTGGAATCTTGATCATGGGGGATAGGGACAAGGTGGGAGCAGAGGGGAGTGGACTCACCTACCAATCAGATGGGTATATTAATGGATCAAGGGTTCAAGGAGGATGTTCAACAACAAATTGCCATGGTAACTTGACCCAGTCAGGCAGTCACAGTGGCACAAAAACAAACAGTCAATAAATTAACAGTGGCGTCTCCTGCCAAATCGCTCAGGGGGGGCAATTGTTGCGATGATGGCCAAGGTAAACCGTTCAATGGGTAAATTAAAGCTTAAATAATTAACATCTTAAGTCATCTGTCAGTTTGTCCTCACAAATAACTTTGAACATGGACAGAGACCAGCTTTACCATTAATTATAAAATTAAGTTAAGCCTTCACACTAACAATTTAATTCAGTCTTCATCAGATAGCATTTTATTTTAGGTGCAGCAGATCCAGAATAAAGATTGGCATCGGGTCATTACATACATTACTTACTAGTAATTTACTTGTAACTTATATGATTTCCCCCCTCTGTAGATACTTGATGTTTAAATTTGGTCTGGGTGGCCCTAATTTTTTAGTTGCTCATTTATCCTGATTACTACGATGAGTGAATGGCATTTCCCTTAATGACACAATGGAGATAACTACTGAAGTAATGGTAGTCATGTTGACGAGATTGCTAGCTGCAATTATCGCTACACCAGGTTACGTGTTACATGAAAGGGTTAAAGCCCAATGAATTTTCACTCCAAACAATGGAAAATGTGATCTGATTGACTGTTGCATGGTTGTTGGTTGACCAAGGTTGACGGGTTGGTTAACCAAGAAGGTGCGTAAGTTAAATGAATCAGCACTGCTTGTGTGTGCCAAATGATCCAAATGAATCACCCATCAAGTGACTTTGGTAAAGTGACTCTCGCATCAGTACAGTTCTTTGGTAGACATTATTTTATATTCTTAGCACAAGCTCTGTGTCACAGTTACCACTACATTTTATATACCTTCATTGTTATAGTACACAATTCAAAATTTATAATATTTTAACCATTTTGGGATCCTGGGTTCGAATCCCTAGCTGTTCTATTTGTTGGTCATACGTCTACATACAGACGTGACTGGCTTTGTCTGAAGGGGTGGGGTGGATTGCCGAGGCCTCGCAATGTATCAACATCCTGTCTGGAATGTGTTACTGCATTGCACCCTGTGATTCCATGCAACCCAGATGAGGATAAAGTGGTGTAAAAAATAATTAATTAAACGCATTTGAGTTGCTGGGACCTTTAATTAATTAGTGTGTGTTATTTTGCATGCATTAACAGCACCTTTCAGTACATTTGTGAATCGTGAATTGAAAGCTACTTACATGAGCACTGAAGTGTCCTGATGAACTGCAACACAAAATAAATAAATCACAAAATCAATCATAATCATGAAAAAAGCAGCACTATGTATAGAAAACATTTATGAAAACATTACTGTCTTTGCTAACTAAGTGTATCTGTCCACACGAACACGAGTCATTTTTAAAAATGTAGGATCTGGTCGTATCCAATTACCCAATTGCATTAAGCTTCCTCTCTACTGACTGTCACACAACATGTGTGCAGTAGTCGACTGCATCTTTTTACTTGCACGAGGCGAGTTCATATGCGGATCAGCGTTGTGTACGGAGAGTCACACCCTGTCCACATTATCCCTCTACCAACCAGCAGAGGTCATAATTGCATCAGTTATGAGGTCCCTATATGGCTTTCCACCCTGCATGAACAACAAAGCCATTTGTTGTTCATATAGCCACCCAAATTCGAAATGTCAGCTCTGGTGTGCTAGCGTGTTTTACCACTGCTCCAGCTGAGGAGCATTTTTCGATTTCTACTTAATGAAAACAGTATTTAAGGTCACTGAAAACTGGTCATAATTGCATCAGTTATGAGGTCCCTATCTGGCTTCCCACCCTGCATGAACATCAAGCCATTTGTTCTTCATATAGCCACCCAGCCCAGCCGGATGGCAGAGCTGAGTTTCGAACCGACAAATTCGAAATGTCAGCTCTGGTGTGCTAGCGTGTTTCACTGCTGCGCCACCTGAGCGGCGTTTTTCGATTTCTCTATAATGAAAACAGCATTTAAGGTCACTGCTTGGTCTGACTGCTTGTATTTGGACTTGAACATAGGGAGAACATCCTCATGCTGTGGGGCGATAGCACTTCCCTCGTGTTGTCCTTTATTTTAAGATACACAATAGAAAGTATTGTGCTGCATTTGTGTCTCTTTTGCTTGCTCTTGCTTTGCCTCTGAATTCATTGTATTTGCTCACAGCTGATCTTGGACTGAGAGTTTTGCAGAGACACATGGAATTTTAGATTTTCCCATTTTTTTTTGCATTCTATATTATTATTATTGTCTCTTATTAACTAAATAGCAGTCTGAAAGGTTGTCATATTCACATGTTTTCTCCAAGTATATTATAGCAAGTATGATATACCTGGTATATACTAGGCTGGTTTTGTTTTTCCATTGTTTTTGAAGCTATTTTGATGTATTTGATGTATTTGGTGTGGACAAGGCTTAATGCTGTTCTAATTAACCTACGTCAGACCGAGGGCAGTTGACGTCGAAGCGCAGGTCTTGACATTCATTTAGTGTGACTGAATCAGAGGTGGCCGAGGTGACTGGCTTGACTATGGTGATCTTCTTTTTGTAATAATTGACCAGAGCCGTATTCCTCTAAAGGGAAAACAGAAACAGGGGAAAGATATAAAGACAATAACTGTACAAAATAGCAAGGAATATAGGAATATAGCAAATAGACACTAAATTGGCTATTATTAATTGCTGCTTGGTGCAAGTAAACAAATAGTGTATGGTGCCATGCAAGGACCAGCATGTTGTCATGCTAAGAAACAGCGGCTGTGCTGAGGTTTCTCAATTTCTTTTACTTTGCACAGATAATTTTTACTGATGATAAGTTACTTCTAGATTTTTCCACATCACATATGCACTTCTCAATCAAAGTATGTGTGAATGGAATTAAATGATATCCATTAGATCTCGTGGCCCAATGGAAAAGGCATCTGACATTAAATCAGAAGATTGCAGGTTCAAGTCCTGCCGGGGTCGAAATTTTAAGTGATAGAATACAATTATAAAAATGAATCAAGGCAGACTTAAATGCTGTTAACCACACTGTCTAAAAGAAGATAAACTGCATGATAGAGTTAAGCGTTAAAATCCTACCATGCTCCGTGGTGGTGATAAAAATGCTAAGCAATGTCAGTTGCCTTTGATTTTGGTTCAAGACAGCAAAAAGGTGGTGCAACATTCTAACACACTAGCACACCATTGTAGAATGTTGGAAATCGTGACTTCATATCTCAGCAGAACCGCTGACTTGGCCGGGCGTCCTTACAAACACTATTGATCATGTCTGAGGAAGGAGAGGTCAGAAGGGGACTTTTCTCAGGGAAGCTGCGATACGTGATCTCCGGGACTTTTCCAGGTATATGTGCAGGTGTAAGCATTATATTTTAGTCTGGCCAACACAATGGCATAGTGAGTGTACCGCATAGCCCCATGGTCCTGGTCACCTGGGTACAAACCTCACCTTTATTCACAGTTTTTTTTTTTATTAGGATGTTTGGTGTGCGTTTTCTCTGGGTTCTCCAGAATCCTCCAACATCTTCTCACAGATATAAAATATAACTGAACTAGGACTGGTGTGGTGTTTATGTATAAAGCTATCTGCAGTTTTACATATACTGTATTTTGGATATTAGTGATATGACTAATATATGTGGGGTACAAATGGGTTGAAATACATCAATAGCTTATGCTAAACCTAGGCCAGGGGTCATCAAACTACGGCCCGATGCTTTCATTTGACCGGCCCCTTTAACCACAGTAGCAATACATGTTGTCTCCCTGTTCATCTTTAAACTCACAGTATTATAGCGGGGAAAAAATAACAGAAAAAAAACAAAAATCGGTAGATTATACGGCAGCGATCCAACGGGTGGCGCTCCAAGCATGGTGGGTTCTGCGAGAGGAGTGATTGTGCGTATCGTGATTGTGTGAATATCATTTCCATGTATAGTACATGACTTAAAATAGTGTTCAACCAAGTTTGTACTTTTTCTTTTCAGTGGCGTATTAATATGGAATGATGTGAGGTGGTCATAGGTGTGCGTATATCGGTGATTTTACAGCGGCTTCGAACGCGGCTCAGCCAATCAGATTTTAGGACTGGAACTATCCGTTTTATACATTATTTTATACAACCCCATCAACGTATAATATGCCAATAACAATCGGATTTTTTTAATGGGAACGGATTAATCATTTTCCCTTTATTTCTAATGGGAAGAATTCGTTTGGTATACGTCCTGTTTGGTATGAATCCAAGGATCTGGAACGGATTAAGGACGTATACCGAGGTACCACTGTACCTGTGAGCAGACTTTATCGAAGTTTAAACACCTTAAATCTCCAACCAGATTCAGACTCACTCATCAACACTTATTACCTATTATGACTGGCAGTAACAAATATGGAACCTGATGCTGACTGTGTCGTCAGGCAAAAGCAGACTCACAGTTCACACTGATTTTTGGGGAAACATTGTATGAGTTGGGATAATGGAAATGATTAAAATAAATAAAATGTCTGCATTATCATTATGAAGTAAAATTATACTACAGTTATACACAGCAGACAATACATCCAGTATACATAGTAAATAGCTTTTTTTGGGGTGTGTTTACTATTTCATCTGCGGTCCGGCCCCCGAAACACTGAAGAACAGTAATCCGGCCCTTAAGTTAAAAAGTTTGAGGACCCCTGACCTAGGCCAACCATATGTCTGCATGATTTTGGACAGTGGGAGGAAAACACAGATACAAGGAGACAGAAATGCAAGGACTGAACCTAGATTTCCAAGACACATGTTGATGTACTGTATATTCTACAATATTATATGCATATATTTCTAAAAAGTATAGACATTATACATGGTTTAAAACATTTTGTAAATAAACTTTAATGTTCATGCATTATTGTCAGTTTAGCCAGGATACAAAAAAGCAAATGAATAAAACATTTACCATATTGCTCCACTGGGCCTCACAGCTGGTGTCATCCAGTGCCTTTTTAAATAAAGAAGGCAGGTTGTAGCGAATAAGGCCGCCCGGCAGAAGTGTGACAGCACACTGAATGTCACCAGTGGGTGCAGCAAGTGATGGAAGGATCCATGGCAGCATAACCAGAACTAAAATAGAAACACACACAAAGCACATATTTGATCAGATACACATTTAACTTAAGTCCTCACTGTTTACACATCATATGAAAACTTCAGGTTTAATTAGCACTGTCATTTTACATACAGGGGTTGGACAAAATAACTGAAACACCTGGTTTTAGACCACAATAATTTATTAGTATGGTGTAGGGCCTCCTTTTGCGGCCAATACAGCGTCAATTCGTCTTGGAAATGACATATACAAGTCCTGCACAGTGGTCAGAGGGATTTTAAGCCATTCTTCTTGCAGGATAGTGGCCAGGTCACTACGTGATGCTGGTGGAGGAAAACGTTTCCTGACTCGCTTCTCCAAAACACCCCAAAGTGGCTCAATAATATTTAGATCTGGTGACTGTGCAGGCCATGGGAGATGTTCAACTTCACTTTCATGTTCATCAAACCAATCTTTCACCAGTCTTGCTGTGTGTATTGGTGCATTGTCATCCTGATACACGGCACCGCCATTGGATGCACATGGTCCTCCAGAATGGTTCGGTAGTCCTTGGCAGTGACGCGCCCATCTAGCACAAGTATTGGGCCAAGGGAATGCCATGATATGGCAGCCCAAACCATCACTGATCCACCCCCATGCTTCACTCTGGGCATGCAACAGTCTGGGTGGTACGCTTCTTTGGGGCTTCTCCACACCGTAACTCTCCCGGATGTGGGGAAAACAGTAAAGGTGGACTCATCAGAGAACAATACATGTTTCACATTGTCCACAGCCCAAGATTTGCGCTCCTTGCACCATTGAAACAGACGTTTGGCATTGGCACGAGTGACCAAAGGTTTGGCTATAGCAGCCCGGCCGTGTATATTGACCCTGTGGAGCTCCCGACGGACAGTTCTGGTGGAAACAGGAGAGTTGAGGTGCACATTTAATTCTGCCATGATTTGGGCAGCCGTGGTTTTATGTTTTTTGGATACAATCCGGGTTAGCACCCGAACATCCCTTTCAGACAGCTTCCTCTTGCGTCCACAGTTAATCCTGTTGGATGTGGTTTGTCCTTCTTGGTGGTATGCTGACATTACCCTGGATACCGTGGCTCTCGATACATCACAAAGACTTGCTGTCTTGGTCACAGATGCGCCAGCAAGACGTGCACCAACAATTTGTCCTCTTTTGAACTCTGGTATGTCACCCATAATGTTGTGTGCATTGCAATATTTTGAGCAAAACTGTGCTCTTACCCTGCTAATTGAACCTTCACACTCTGCTCTTACTGTTGCAATGTGCAATTAATGAAGATTGGCCACCAGACTGGTCCAATTTAGCCATGAAACCTCCCACACTAAAATGACAGGTGTTTCAGTTATTTTGTCCAACCCCTGTAAGTCCTAGTGGATACTGTTGTAAAGGGGGATTTATATCCACTAGATGGTGCAGTTTCACTTAGGATGGAATTGCTGAGCTGCCACACTGCACGTCTGGGCAATATTGTCCTGCAAGTGAGTATTTAAAGCTGTTATGAAAACAAAAGGTGGCTTCTAAAACGTTATTTGTTCACTACAATACATTTGTTCTTTACAATTGTTCTAAAATGCAGACAATACAATAAAACTAACAAGCAAGAAAATCACTGTCTGATTTACAAATGTAAGTTTTCTTTATTGATCCCAGTTCCAGGTTTATGTGAATAACAGTAACAACAGGAAGATGGGTGGTGACCATGGCGGCTATTTTGAAGTCGGCCATTTTGGATCCAACTTTAGTTTTTTCAATGGGAAGAGGGTCATGTGACACATCAAACTTATTGAGAATTTCACAAGAAAAACAATGGTGTGCTTGGTTTAAACGTAACTTTATTCTTTCATGAGTTATTTACAAGCTTCTCTTTGTTTACAGCCATTGACATGTCGCAGAGGTTAACACGTGAGGAGCGGATAGAAATTGTGTTGATGTCTGGTGAATGCAGTACCCGGGTCATTGCAGCAGATTTCAATGCAAGACACCCTACGAGACCACACATCTCCCATGCTACAGTTAGCAAACTGCTTGCCAAGTTTCGTGAAACTGGTTCAGTGTTGGATTTGCCAAAATGTGGACGCATGAAAACTGTCACTAATGAAGAAACATCAGTGGCTGTCCTAGCTTCATTCAGCAAGAGCCCACAGCGTAGCACTCGCCGCATGTCACTGGAGAGTGGCATCAGTCGAACATCCCTTCGGTGGATATTAGCTACTCACAAATGGCACCCTTACAAACTCCAGCTGCTGCAGCATCTCAACGAGGATGACCCAGATCGGCGCACTGAATTTGCAGAATGGGCAAAACAAAAATTGGAACAGGACCCTCAGTTTACACAGAACATTTTGTTCAGTGATGAGGCAAACTTTTATGTGAATGGTGAAGTTAACAAACAAAACCACCGCTATTGGTCTGACACTAACCCACATTGGATAGATCCCTCCAAGACTGTTGGAACACAAAAATTGATGGTATGGTGTGGTATATGGGGTACAAAGATAGTGGGGCCATTCTTCATCAGTGGAAACCTCAAGGCCACTGGATATTTGAAATTGCTACATGATGATGTGTTTCCCTCTTTATGCACTGAAGCTGGCACGTTCCCTGAGTTTTTCCAGCAAGATGGTGCACCACCACATTATGGGTGTCAGGTCCGAGCATTCCTAGATGAACAGTTTCCTGGAAAGTGGATTGGTCGTCATGGGCCAGTTGAATGGCCCCCAAGGTCTCCCAATCTGACCCCCTTAGACTTTTATCTTTGGGGTCATCTGAAGGCAATTGTCTATGCTGTGAAGATACGAGATGTGCAGCACCTGAAACTACGGATACAGGAAGCCTGTGCTAGCATTTCTTCTGCGGTGTTGCTATCAGTGTGTGAAGAGTGGGAGAAGAGGGTTGCATTGACAATCCAACACAATGGGCAGCACTTTGAACACATTTTATAAGTGGTCAGAAACTTGTAAATAACTCATGAAAGAATAAAGTTAGGTTAAAACCAAGCACACCATTGTTTTTCTTGTGAAATTCTCAATAAGTTTGATGTTTCACATGACCCTCTTCCCATTAAAAAAACTAAAGTTGGATCCAAAATGGCCGACTTCAAAATGGCCGCCATGGTCACCACCCATCTTGAAAAGTTTTCCCCCTCCCATATACTAATGTGCCACAAACAGGAAGTTAATATCACCAACCATTCCCATTTTATTTAGGTGTATCCATATAAATGGCCCACCCTGTACATTGTCAGCACTAACTCAATACAAAACACATGTGCCTTTCTGTGCTATTATTACTCATCACTATGGCTTTTGTTGCATAATCACTTCCTGAGAATGACGTCTGAAGTCATAATCATTAATAAGGAATGTTATTTCATATATAAAGTAATAAATGTTTTACTTTTAGAGCTGTTAAAGTCTTCAGAAAAAACAAACTAGAAAACAGTGTTTACTTATGTTCACAATGTAAATACTGTAATTTGACCTGAGATATCTAAGCAAGTTCATAAAAAGTGTGTAGGTATACATGTCTTTCACATTAGACACTAGTCATGTTTTACTACTGAAAATTATTCAGATAGATAGACATAGTCATTGACTGTTTAAAACCTGTAGAACATGTAGAACTTTCGGAAATCTTTCTAGAAATGTTCAGAATCTTAAGTATTTAGTGGGTTAAGATCTGGAACAGTTACATTAACTGTTGGTTAACAATATTTCCTCTTGCAATCACACTACATATTGAACAGAATTAAAGAGTAAATTGGCCCATTGCAGATGACATTTTTTGGCTTGTGCATTTCTATTATAATGGAAACATTTTACAATAGTTTACAAATGTTGCTCTTTCTCCCATTACTGGTCAGAACCTGCTACAATTCTGATAAAAGTTCAAGCTTTCTGACACTCATTTCAGGTTGGTCTTGTAGTAAAAACTGGGATATGCTTTCTTACATAGTTTTATACTTACTTAACAAGCAAATGTTTAACAGCAGTAAAATACACTAAAATTGTAATTTGGGGTTCGAATATGTCTATGTCTGGCGTTGGTTTGGCTGAACAGCCCAGCCATTGGGAGGTGCACTTGTCAGTGTACTCTCAGAGCTGGTCCCAAACTAACAAACTATCCAACAAAGAGTTACTTTCTTTCCTGCAAGATCATTCTCTATCTGCCTGTTACCAGCAACAAGGTTATTCCAAGCATTCGCAAGTGGTCTTGAATTTTCAAAATCCTTTATACATTTTAAAAGGATTTAAAGGGAATTCAGTACCCCTGTCTACTGTTTGCCAAGAAGCAGCCCCATATCATGATGCATTCACCTCCATTTATGCATATAGATATAGTCTTCTTTAAATCAGATATTTAAAATGCCAAATATGTACAGCCAAAACATTTTTTTTTTGACATTTTCGGAATTTAGCAGATGCTTTTATCCATTTATCCAAAGCAACTTACAGTACTGCGACAGTATACAGTCCAAGCAATTAAAGGTTAAGGGCCTTGCTTAAGGACCCAACAGTGGCAACCTGGCAGTGGTGGGTCTTGAACCAGCGACCTTTCGATTACTAGTCCAGGACCGTAACCACTAGGCTACAACTGCCCTTGTAGCATTTGTATTACAGAAAATGTCATGTAAACTTTACAATATGAAATGTTGTAGCTTAATACAGCACGTCACTAGAGAGACATTACGAACGCAGTAACAATCCACTTATGCGAGGGCATGATTTCTCCACAGGGGCCGAGCACATCTTGTAGTTCTCACATCCTCCATTTTATTTTGGAATTAAAGTAAAATTGTACTCAGCAATGATAGAAAGTCAGTGCTTAGCCTAGGTGGTCAGTAGGAAGGCAGCCAGGATGGCTAATGTTAGCGGCCTCACTGTCTCCCGGGGACTTGTATGCATGATACGCAAAGGTATTAAAGCCAGGATGTGTGTGCAGGAGGCAATAAAGGCAGACAGTTTAATACTGGGTATAATATTTAAAACTTGCTGTACTGGGCTGCACACTGAGCAAAAAGACACTGCTGTTTCTCAATCTGCATTCTATTTCACTTTTAATGCTCTCAAAATAGTATCCTCACTAGATCCAAAGAGGTAATTTAGTGCACTTTTAGTGAATAGTGTGATATTTGGGTCACAGCAGCCCTGATACAGCAATATAAATAAATATGTGTAATTTTGGAAAATTTACATCCACTCTATGGTGTGCTTTTCATTCTTTAATTTTAAGACCATAATTAGTGTATGTATTAAGAGGGTTTTGCTCAGGGGATTAAGGATTAAGAAGGACTCATAGTGTATTATATAAGAAAGACAATAGATAGGCAGCAGTAAAGGGGTGTACAGTGTATCACAAAAGTGAGTACACCCCTCACATTTCTGCAGATATTTAAGTATATCTTTTCATGGGACAACACTGACAAAATGACACTTTGACACAATGAAAAGTAGTCTGTGTGCAGCTTATATAACAGTGTAAATTTATTCTTCCCTCAAAATAACTCAATATACAGCCATTAATGTCTAAACCACCGGCAACAAAAGTGAGTACACCCCTTAGTGAAAGTTCCTGAAGTGTCAATATTTTGTGTGGCCACCATTATTTCCCAGAACTGCCTTAACTCTCCTGGGCATGGAGTTTACCAGAGCTTCACAGGTTGCCACTGGAATGCTTTTCCACTCCTTCATGACGACATCACGGAGCTGGCGGATATTCGAGACTTTGCACTCCTCTACCTTCTGCTTGAGGATGCCCCAAAGATGTTCTATTGGGTTTAGGTCTGGAGACATGCTTGGCCAGTCCATTACCTTTACCCTCAGCCTCTTCAATAAAGCAGTGGTCGTCTTAGAGGTGTGTTTGGGGTCATTATCATGCTGGAACACTGCCCTGCGACCCAGTTTCCGGAGGGAGGGGATCATGCTCTGCTTCAGTATTTCACAGTACATATTGGAGTTCATGTGTCCCTCAATGAAATGTAACTCCCCAACACCTGCTGCACTCATGCAGCCCCAGACCATGGCATTCCCACCACCATGCTTGACTGTAGGCATGACACACTTATCTTTGTACTCCTCACCTGATTGCCGCCACACATGCTTGAGACCATCTGAACCAAACAAATTAATCTTGGTCTCATCAGACCATAGGACATGGTTCCAGTAATCCATGTCCTTTGTTGACATGTCTTCAGCAAACTGTTTGCGGGCTTTCTTGTGTAGAGACTTCAGAAGAGGCTTCCTTCTGGGGTGACAGCCATGCAGACCAATTTGATGTAGTGTGCGGCGTATGGTCTGAGCAGTGACCAGTATGAGAGAGTGTGAGAGCTGCACTACTAAATTGAACACACCTGCTCCCTATGCACACCTGAGACCTAGTAACACTAACGAGTCACATAACATTTTGGAGGGAAAATGACAAGCAGTGCTCAATTTGGACATTTAGGGGTGTAGTCTCTTAGGGGTGTACTCACTTTTGTTGCCGGTGGTTTAGACATTAATGGCTGTATATTGAGTTATTTTGAGGGAAGAATAAATTTACACTGTTATATAAGCTGCACACAGACTACTTTTCATTGTGTCAAAGTGTCATTTTGTCAGTGTTGTCCCATGAAAAGATGTACTTAAATATCTGCAAAAATGTGAGGGGTGTACTCACTTTTGTGATACACTGTATGTATTGTCCTCTAGGAGGATATTCACACCTTGCACCCAGTGTTTTCCTCTTTCTCTTTGGTGAAAGAAGTCATGAAAATGACTGAATGATGAATTCCTTTTTTTTAAACCAATCTGTGTATGTATCACAGCTTATTAGTGAAAGGAGAATGAATCATTACAACCTGTTTGATATCTGCCCAGGATTTAAAATTTGCACTAAGGTCTCCTCAGGCATCTTCTCCGCCTAATGTTCTTAGGAAAGAACGGGTTTTCCCGTTAGAACCTTGTTTGCAAATATGTAGTTAAAGGCTATATTTCAGAGTATTACTGGGGGTTCACCTCAGATTTCCTCTAACACAGTTTAGGCAAATGTTTTGGCTTGGGATTTGCAGTCAAATTTATTACTTGGTCTGTTAATTTCATTACTGACTCACAAGGCACGATCACTGATTTGTAACCCTGATAAAATGCCAGATTTTTTCATCTTTAATGTGGCCTATTATCTGTGCAATCCAATTGCACAGATAAACTAACATTGTTTAGATGGGGACAGAAAATAACTGGTATCCCATAACTGGTAATGTGTTTAGAATGAACCAATCACATTTAAAGTCATGTTAAATAGCGGCCAATGACACCTGCCATCAATTAAAGAGACTCCGATTAACCCCATGTAAGGTTCAGTTAATCTAGTAGGATTTTCGTGACATTTACTTAGTTGCATCTTACAGCAAAAGCCACGGCCCATAAAGAGCTTACAAATCATCAAAGGGATCTCATTGTTGAAAGGTATCAGCCAGGAAAAGGGTATAAAATTTCCAAGGCATTACATATACGATAGGAGATGGAACCACTGTAAAGACAGTCATCAATGAGTACAGTAAATATGGACAGTGACATTACCAAGGACTGGACGTCCCCACAAAATTGATGATAAAATCTGAAAAAATCTGAAACTGGGAGGCTCCCGAGGGACCTACAGCAACATTAAAAAGCTGTAGGAATTTCTGGCAGGTACTGATTGTGTACCACATGTGACAACAATCCCCCATATTCTTCCTATGTCTGGGCTGTGGGGTACGGTGGCAAGACAGAAGCCCTATCTTAAAAAGAAAAGCATCCAAGCCGTGTTTAACTAAAATCTACATGTGGGAAAATGTCTTATAGTCTGATGAGTCAGAGGTTGAACTTTTTGTTCGTTATTTTAAATGGCATGTGCAAAACACAACACTGAATCATCAAAAAAAAAAACACCATACTCAGTGAAGCATGGTGTTGGTAGCATTATGTTTTGGGACAGTTTTTTTCTTCAGCTGGAATGGGGGCTTTAGTCAAGGTGGAGGACATTATGATTATGAACAATTCTAATTGTCAATATTGACACAAAACCTCTACTAATAAAACCCCGCTCTGTACCACGCAACCGCTGTACTGACCACCTTTGGTTCTAACAGGGTTTTAGCAGATTTGTATTCTTGGACTGTTATCTATTTTAACTAGAGTAAGGTAATGTTTACTACCAAATGCCGAAAATGTATTGGCTAAAATTCTGAAGATGTAGAAGAATTTCACTTTTTAGCATGACCACAATTCTACACATGATTAAAAGAATGGCTTCACCACGATACGTTTTAGAATGGCCCGTCCGGAGCCCAGACCTAAATCCAGTTGAAAATCTGTGGGGTGACCGCAGGAGACTGCAGGACAACCCTCACAGTCTGACAGATTTGGAGTGCTTTTGTAAGGTAGGTAGAGTGGGCAAAGATTGCTAAGTCAAGATATACCAGACTCCTATCCAAAAAAAGAATGCTTTCATGAAACCAAAACAAAGTATTAGTTTAAGGGTGTGCATATTTATGCAACTACAATGTTGTTAGTTTTTCCTTTCATTGTAATAGAGCTGTGACACGTCTGTAGTTGCATAAAGCTTACCTACAGCATGGATATTTACCTCTGAGTATGAGTCACAAAGAAGGTTCTGTTTTAGTTTTTTACGCTGTTGCTTAAGTCACAACCATAACAGTACAAGGATTTGTGGTTTCACATGGAGTAAATACTTATGCATCAATACATTTTCTACTCATGACTGTAACTACTGTGAACAACGGAGTTTTGCACAGCATCCATTTTAACCACTCAGGTTTAGGAAATAAGCAGCAATCATGTGACTGAGCTGCCTGCCATCTTGTAGGGGTAACTACATACAACAAAACTTCCTGAAACTACTTTGATTTTAATTAAGTTCATGGTGCAACATTATATACAGCAATGATTATATTATATACACTAATATGTGCATAGAGGTGCAACACATTTATTTGTTACATTTATTTTTAAAGATGTACTCAATAAAGACAAGCACCAAGCCATTTCTGTGTAGACACCCAAATGGTGGAATAAACTTTCTCTAGGGGCGTGTTCAGAAACCTAGTGAGCTCTTTACATAGACAGACAGCATTTTACGTCATCCTACGCGCGCTCCCGAGAAGTAGGCTGTTCAAATTCTTAGACACCTTAAAATGCTGTCTACTAAGTCACCTTTAATTTGAATGGTATTTTGACAGAATAACGAGTGAGCATCAGATGCTGCCTTAATGGCGAAGGCAATCACAGCATTCAGTGCGGCACAGCCTTTCTCACAGAAAAATTACAAATTTGTTATTTTCAAACGTAAATAAATTATTATTGATTTTTAATTTTTGTGTAAACGTGTACAAGTGTCATTTACTTGCAAATTTGGGCTTGTCAGTGAATTTAACCGTTTTCGGTACAGGGAGGGAGATGTTATTTGACATGCTAGCGCATTGTGCCACCTCATCCTATTGGTTTGAATAGCATGAGGCTAACTGTGTTAGCTTAGTAAGCGAAAACTGATGGAATCGCTGTCTAAGTAGTGTCTAAATGGCTGGCAGACTTCCTGACTGATAAACATCTACAGTAGTGCTACATTAGCATAGTAAATGTATTCCTTCATTTTTGTACTAACACTCTTTTACACACACACACATACACACACACACTAGGATGGCCAGCCATCTGGCTTTAGGTCGGACAGTCCGTCTTTTCAGCTGCTAGTCCTCCGCCCATGCAGCGCTAGGAAGGACACTTACAAATCCTCCTTTTAGAATGAACTGGTTACATTTTTGATCAATATTATCTGTCATTGGCTCAGGTACATGTCAAAACAAATGCTCTCCCACCACTGGCCAATCGCAGAAAGTCCGCCCCTTAATGCTAGTCTGTGATTGAGTGGTTGAATTTCGCCCGCTCGCTCTGTTCTGCACACACCTCTACTTGAGTCAATTAGGAAACTTTTGGAGGCAGCGAGGAACAGACTTAAATATCAAAAGTAGACACAACATGGTGAGTAAAACAGTAATTGGTTATAGAATTCTTGCTTAAATTGGTCAAAAACTCTGTTATATGGGTTATGGTTTCATTCTGTGTGTTGCATGTCCCCCTGTTCCTGGTATGACGTCCTCCTTTTGGGGTGTAATGTCCTCCTTTTTGTGACTATGAATGTGGCCACGCTAACACACACACACACACACACACGTGTACACCCATTTAACTGGTCACTCCACCCCATCCTTCAAATCACGTGTACACATACCCCATCTATTTCCTGAACCATGTATGGAATTTCCTTTTGCAAGACTTCAGCACTGCATTTTAGAGAGCACATTTTATATGATGCAACACTGGGATTTAGTTTCATCAAATATCTTTTTAACTGAAGTGGCTATGACATTACCATCAAAAAAGAATAAACCTATTAAAAAATGCATTTGTCAACATTTACATTTAGTCACCAATCTATTTGTTTGATGATACATATTCGGAATGATGCAGTTTTTAAAAAGATGTCTTTTAGCACACCCTGGGCTTCAACAGCTTTTGTTTCCCTGTGATTTTGGAAGGTGCCTGTGGCAATGGGCTAAAGATGTAGATGAAAGGTCAAGACTCATTGTGTTCCACTGGAGTTCCTCCATACTAAACTCATCAAACAAATTCATTTAATAACCATTGTGTACAGGGGCACAATCATGCTGGAACAGAAACAAACCACCCCTATACTGTTGCCACACATTTAAAAGGCTTTAAACTGTAGACATGTTTACATCCCATTCCAAACCCACAAGGATTAATAGAGACCCCCATCCCCCTTCGATTTTCCATTAATTCAGGTTTAAGGTGGGTCCAAATCACTCGGCAAAACCTAGGAAACACCCTGGAATGGTCACCAGTCCATCACATAGCAAAAACACACACACACATACACCGACATGCACTGATAAGCCAAAACAATATGACTACCCCTAAATATACAAATAGAAATGCCTACACTGGCAGAAGAAATGTTGCCAGGTCCGCTGAATCCCTTTTTTCCCAAGATCATGTGGACAGCATGTATGTTTGCTGGGAAAACCAGCATGATGATGAGGATCGTAAATTTACGAGGGCCACTTACCTAAACAACATGGTAAACACCAATAAATGTAGCCTCTTTAGAAGGTAATGCATCCTACCATTGTGCACGATGAGCAGAAAGTAATAAAATGGGTACTGAGAAGAACAGAAAGCATTGCTATATGTTGCTTCGGATAAGAATGTCCAGTGAAGGCTGTAAATTTATATTTAAGATTAGCATTAATTGACATTTTTAATCGAAGTGCTTTATGTAAAGTCCCCTTGAAGTTGAACTCATTTTGGATTGATAGATTTACTCTGAGTTATGCTGGGTTGTCTTTACAACCACATTGCTGGGTTTAACATGTTTGAGTAATAAATAGGTCCTCATAACCCATATCGAATTATTAGCAGGGTAGATTAGCAGATATTACTTTATGATGTTACATATCTGCACTGACACTCATGCACACCTCGACATCCTGCCCCCACTCTTAGAACACGTGCACATACACCCACACACAGAGCTGGAAGCTGGGATTTTCCATCGCAGGACCTTCGCTCTGCTTTAATAATAAGCTCATTCTATTAAAGATACTGTAATGCAACACAGTGGTTGAATTTCATCACATAAAATGTAATTTACTGGGTTATTAAAAACTCTGTTTCTATATAGATACTTTGGTGGATTACCAAGACACTGACTTAAACAGCTAATGCAGTGCCTGTGGGATTTTGTGCCTATTAGTCAAAAATGCATTAGTGAGGTCAAGAACTGATGTTGGACAACAAGGTCTGACTCACAATTGACCATCCAGTTTATTCCAAAGGTAATAGGCTGAAGGTGTAGATGAAAGGTCAAGACTCATTGTGTTCCTCCACACTAAACTTATCAAACAATTCCTTTAATAACTGCTAGAACAGAAACAAATGTTCCCTATACTGTTTTCACACATTTAGAAGGATGTATTTTATTTTATATAACTGGTTTTATACTCCTGCTAGCAATGGGTGTGGCTGAAACACCCAAACTCAATAATGACAACAAGTGTCCACATATTTTTGGTGTTATAGTAAGGTTTCATCTTCAATTCTTTATCTCCTCACACAACCAACGTCTTTTTTTCTTTCAAAAAAAGAAAGTCACCTGATAGTCACCCCACATCTCACCACCATTCAAAATCAAACAGCTATCACTCCACTGCATGACTCATAAGTGAAAAAAAAACAGCACAGCATCACAGACAACACTTCCTGTGTTAGAATGTCTGCACACAGTAAATAATACATAACAATTCTGTAGTTTACCAATATTGTCGTCTATTGATTGTCCAGATCTGCTTATTTATGGCTGAAATGGGATGTGTTCAAAATCTTATTTAAGGTATTAAAGGTGCTCAGGCCAGTGTTTTCAGTGATAACACTAAGTAAATAGTAGGCCTGTCACAGTGATAACAATCACCTTATCTAATAACAATTAACCACAATTAATCATCTGGTTCCACAATCATACATTTACACACACGACTTCATTAATATCACCAAATCACCATGCCATCATGTTTTATCACTATTGTTGATCAAAGCCTTTAAACTGCAGATTAATCATAACCCATTTGTTTTTGTTTAACACTCTATATAGTCAACAGTATCTGGACACATGACCATGGCCATTATTATAGTTGCCCCTATTTACAGCCATTGTTATGGACACTATTTGTTAAACCTTTCAATTATTAGGAAAAAAATAGTAACTGCAGTAACAAACATTCCAAACCCACAAGGATAAATAGAGACCCCCCTCGATTTTTTTGACTATGACATGCAATTTTATAATCTTCAAAAAACTTTAAGGCCCTAACCTAACATAACCATAACTGTAGTAGTGCGAGAACCACTGATAGTTCACACAACATAAAGGTGGAGCAAACATATAAAAGTTTTGCACAGCAGCCTTCTAAAGCATTTCTCTTGGTGCTCTGTGTGCTCTCTCTTTGTGCTCAGGGCGACTCGGTGGCTGAGTGGTTAGCACTGTCGCCTCACAGCAAGAAGGTCCTGGGTTCGATCCCCAGGTGGGGTGGTTTGGGTCCTTTCTCTGCATGTTCTCCCCATGTCTGTGTGGGTTTACTCCGGGTGCTCCGGTTTCTTCCCACAGTCCAAAGACATGCAGTGAGGTGAATTGGAGATACTAAATTGTCCATGACTGTGTTTGATATAACCTTGTGAACTGATTAACCTTGTGTAATGAGTAACTACCATTCCTGTCATGAGTGTAACCAAGTGTAAAGCATGACATTAAAATCCTAATAAATAAACTCTTTCTGCTCTCTCTCAACTGAAATTGACTTCTAAGGAAAGGTTTTCTGTCAATGAGGTGTTGTTACATCTCTTTGACCATGAAAGTGACATAGAGGAGAATGTGTCTGAGACAGAGAATGATGTTGAGGACATTATGAAGCATCCTCCTTTGATTATGAAGCATCCTCCTCTGATGAAAAGTGAAATAACACCTCCATATGTACCCACAGACCCTGTTGTTGTGTGTTGTGATTATGAAGGTACGTGTTTGTATCATATGAATCTTTATAGTGTGTACTATTACTTTTGATCTGAGGCCTATCTATCTATCTATCTATCTATCTATCTATCTATCTATCTATCTATCTATCTATCTATCTATCTATCTATCTATCTATCTATCTATCTATCTAGCAAAAATACTATGTGCACTAGTAAAAACATAGTAATTGTTGTTGGTATAATCCCACCATAGATTTGAACTACCATAGTACGATGCATCATTAAACTAACAAACATCTGTTTCCCGAAACTGTTGTACCATGGTAGTACCACAGTAGTTCGAACTATGGTTTCGGGAAACACTTTGCATTGCAACTGCATCGTTCCAACTATGTAAGTTGTTAACGTGATTAGCAACTATGCTTTTGGGAAACACACCCTTGAATGATATATCTTCAATTGCTGTTGGGCCTTGTTAGGTTTTTCGGAACATAACATCATTATTAAACATAAAGTCAATATGGGAAGTTTTACGGCATTTTTCCCACATGCTCCCTTTCTTCAAAATGGCGCCGAGCATGCTTCCTTTGTTCAAAATGGCGCCGGCCAGGCTCCCTCCCTGACTCCTACCGAGGGGGGGGGGAGGCGGAGCCCTGGGCTTTTTAGCACATTTCATTGGCTCCAACAGCAGCGGCGGAGGAGGAGCCTAGACTAGTTTAAAAGAATGGCGCGCTCAGAGGCGGGCTCTCTTTCTTTGGTGGTTGTGTTTCTAGACTGCAGGAGAAAAGAGCGCCGGCCTAGCTCTGGCATATATTCACAGATCATTTTTACACTTAATAAAGTGTTTTAAAGAGTACTTTCTGGATTCTCTGACTGCTTTCTTCAGGACCTCTTGAACTAAAAGATTTGTCCTAACAGCCTAGTATTCTATTCCGCAGTAAGGTCTGTTACAGATAAATGACCTCCAATTAAGCCATCTCTTTCTTGAGGTCCCCCCTTTCCAGTGTCTTTTTTGCCCCCCAACCACCCTCAAAGCAGATTTTGAGTAAGTAGTTTTCTCTCAATCACGCTTCTCTCAGTCTCACTTTCAGTTTAGTTTCTCGCTTCCGCTTTTTTTGTACTTCACTCATTTACGCTTAGTGGTGGGCGGATCGATCCAAATATCGATATTATCAATACCAACGTTGGTATTGGTATCAGATTTATACTAGTGTGATGGGATCGATGCTTTAGTTTTACTCTGCTACATTCAGCACGTTTCCCCGTTTCGTCAGAAAGTAAAGATCATGTCTGTACAGACGCTCTCACATCTTACAAGCACACCTTGTTCCTCCCATCCTGCTCTGCTGTGTTTTGTTGTGGTACCGTCACATTGTTATGTTGTTAAAATCCAACAGACATCACATCAATACATTGGTAGGCATTGAAAGATTGTAAGTTTTTGAATAACTTGCAGATGCAGAAATAGGGGTGAATTTATATAAATAACAGTGTAAACTATACGTACGTAAATGAATTAGAGCATGCACAGTGAGGCTCTTATTCCGTGTGTTGAATGAGAGCTCGTAGCTTTTGACTTTGTGCTTGTAAATGTAAACAGAATAGCATCTATTTTTTATTTTAAATGAACAATAACACATACTGTATATTTGGTTACTCTAAAAAATTTACAAATGTATTCACCCAGCAAACACAACTATGCGTTAGCCACTTGGTGGTGATATGCCATGCTGGTAACATTGTGAGAAAGTTAAGCACCAGAAACAAGAAATCTAACCGCTTTAAACAACTGAATTTATTTACAACCTAACTGAGAGCAGTTACTTACAAAAATGTATGTATTACAATAATCATAGGTGGAAAGTAACTAATTACATTTACTCACATTGCTGTAATTTAGTAGGTTTTTTGTGTACTTGTACTTTTTAAAGTAGATTTTACAACCATTGTACAACACTTGTAACCGTGACTTGTTTTGAGTTATGAGATTTGCAGTATGACTGTTGTTTGGTATTTGTTGGTGATGAAAAGAAGGCTGGTCTATAGAATCCACAATTAATGCCAACTTCAGTGGTTATACAGTTTGAAAAAGTTTTATGGGATGGTCTGTACTAAAATGACACATCCCTAAATGTTTTAAATGTTGTATCAACATGTTTTTGTTCTATTATATTTTAATTAAAAACAACTATTGTGAGATTTATATCCACTTGTCCTGTTTGCATTACACAGGAGAGAGACCCCTCCCCCTTCTGTTAAAAAAGTAACTACAGTGGTGCTTGAAAGTTTGTGAACCCTTTAGAATTTTCTATATTTCTGCATAAATATGATCTAAAACATCATCAGATTTTCTGTCCTAAAAGTAGATAAAGAGAACCCAATTAAACAAATGAGACAAAAATATTGTACTTGGTCATTTATTTATTGAGGAAAATGATCCAATATTACATATTTGTGAGTGGAAAAAGTATGTGAACCTCTAGGATTCACAGTTAATTTGAAGGTGAAATTAGAGTCAGGTGTTTTCAATCAATGGGATGACAATCAGGTGTGAGTGGGCACCCTGTTTTATTTAAAGAACAGGGATCTATCAAAGTCTGCTCTTCATAACACATGTTTGTGGAAGTGTATCATGGCACGAACAAAGGAAATTTCTGAGGACCTCAGAAAAAGAGTTGTTGATGCTCATCAGGCTGGAAAAGGTTACAAAACCATCTCTAAAGAGTTTGGACTCCACCAATCCACAGTCAGACAGATTGTGTACAAATGGAGGAAATTCAAGACCATTGTTACCCTCCCCAGGAGTGGTCGACCAACAAAGATCACTCCAAGAGCAAGGTGTGTAATAGTCGGCGAGGTAACAAAGGACCCCAGGGTAACTTCTAAGCAACTGAAGGCCTCTCTCACATTGGCTAATGTAAATGTTCATGAGTCCACCATCAAAAAAACACTGAACAACAATGGTGTGCATGGCAGGGTTGCAAGGAGAAAGCCACTGCTCTCCAAAAAGAACATTGCTGCTCGTCTGCAGTTTGCTACAGATCACGTGGACAAGCCAGAAAGCTATTGGAAGAATGTTTTGTGCACGGATGAGACCAAAATAGAACTTTTTGGTTTAAATGAAAAGCGTTATGTTTGGAGAAAGGAAAACACTGCATTCCAGCATAAGAACCCTATCCCATCTGTGAAACATGGTGGTGGTAGTATCATGGTTTGGGCCTGTTTTGCTGCATCTGGGCCAGGACGGCTTGCCATCATTGATGGAACAAAGGAAAATGTCAGGACATCTGTCCATGAACTGAATCTCAAGAGAAGGTGGGTCATGCAGCAAGACAACGACCCTAAGCACACAAGTCGCATACAAAGAATGGTTAAAGAAGAATAAAGTTAATGTTTTGGAATGGCCAAGTCAAAGTCCTGACCTTAATCCAATCAAAATGTTGTAGGAAACCCACCCACATTCCAGAGTTGAAGCTGTTCTGTACGGAGGAATGGGCTAAAATTCTTCCAAGCCGGTGTGCAGGACTGGAACAGTTACCGGAAACGTTTAATTTCAGTTATTGCTGCAAAGGGGGGTCACACCAGATACTGAAAACAAAGGTTCACATACTTTTGCCACTCACAGATATGTAATATTTGAGGGGATCTCGTCACTCATTGGCTGCTGGAGATAAGCCCCGCTCACCTGAAATCCTAAATGCCTGACTACAGTGACTATGTTATTCTAAAGCAAAAAACTTGATATACATTTTTGGTTTGTTAGCATTCCTTATCGGTCCCCTTTTTCATGTAGGTCATTTCCATCTCTCTTCTAGAAGCAGGGAGTAGCTGGCAAGTGGTGATTTACACACTCTAAAAAATGCTGGGTTGTTTTCTCTACCCAAACGCTGGGTTAAGGTAGTTGGGTTATTTTGCTGGGTTATTTCTCACTCCAATAACCCAACTGTTGGGTTATTTTCTCAACCCAGCACTTGTACGTACTTACAAATGTACGTCTATGTTCGTGTTGCCAGATGGAGAGGATTTTACTTGAAATTAGGGAAAATTGGCAAGTTTCAGGGAAACACGACATTGCAAAAAAAATATTTCAAATGCCACTACATTTATAATAACTAATCTGTAAAATATCAGCAGTTTATTAGTATAATGTTCTTCATGAGTATGCTTGGGTGATTTTCTATGCATTTTGGCAACCCTGATAAAAGCACAGTTTGGAGATTTGCTGCAGCAGCGTATTTGAGGTAAGTGTTTTCAGTTTATTTTAATATTTTAAATGCTAATAAAATATATGTTTGAAATATTACTAACCATATGTTTAGTTTAATTAGTTAGCTTTAGCTTACTTAGCTAACTACAGCGGATATAAGAATTTACCTCAGGGAAACGTTTGTAAGCATGGGCAAAAGAGTTATATACGTTAAACCGCCATATCAGTAACATTCATTATTATTTATTCCCAATGTTTTTAACCATGGTTTGTTTATTAATATCTTATTTTGCTACTTTTTAACAGTGTGGAGCCAACATGGTGCAGTATTTGAAGCAATATAAACAGAGGAATCAGTGCGAGAATTTGTGCGTATCTAGACACGTTGTATTTTTTTTTTATTTTTTTTATTGTGAATAATAAAAAAAAACCAAAACATATTTGTGCTCACTGTTTATTATTATTATTATTATTATTATTATTATTATTAGAAGCAGTAACAGCAGCAGTATTAGTATTATTATTTACATATTAGCATCAGTACACTAAATGAAATTTCAGACTACACTCCAGCTCCTTCAGAGGAGTTGGAACTACTTCAGGCTGGATGGATTAGGTAGACGAAGGATGTCTGTATGATATACTCGGTGAGTGGGGCTTATCTCCAGCAGCCAATGAGTGATGAGATCCCGTCCACCCGTCAAACTAGGGTTCTGGCGGGGCTTATTTCCAGCAGCCAATGAGTGATGAGATCCCGCCCATCATGCAAATTTTACTACCTTGCCTTAAATGTATAGGCCTAATTAAAACAACACTTAAATGAGAAAAAACTATTATTATTATTTTAAAAAGAAAAAAATACAATTAAGATACATACTGTGGTTACATTGCATTAACTTTCAGAAAAATGTGCAGAGATGTGCCTGTGTTTATTTCTGATTTAAAACATAAGCGCCATTAAAGTATCAGATTTAACATAATTAAACAAGTTTATTTCTCAATATTATTTGTCCTTATACTACTAGCACTGCTTGTTTTCTGCATGTTCTCTCTGTAGCTCAGTTACCTCTCTCTCTCTCTCTCTCTCTCTCTCTCTCTTAATTCAATTTGCTTTAATGACATGACAAATTCTCTCCTCTCTGGGGATCCTCTTTCGATGGCCAGGCTATGGTCACTCTGTGTGTGTGTGTGTCTCGCTCGCTCTCCACGATACTGAAAGTGTTTTCAGATTTGAATTTCGACAATAAATTCATTTCCTCTACTGATGGAAGCTGAATGGGTGGATTGCAGCCGATAAGAACTGCGCAGAAATACGTACATACATATACAGTATATATATATTTCTGTGCAGTTCTTATATATATATATACAGTGTATCACAAAAGTGAGTACACCCCTCACATTTCTGCAGATATTTAAGTATATCTTTTCATGGGACAACACTGACAAAATGACACTTTGACACAATGAAAAGTAGTCTGTGTGCAGCTTATATAACAGTGTAAATTTATTCTTCCCTCAAAATAACTCAATATACAGCCATTAATGTCTAAACCACCGGCAACAAAAGTGAGTACACCCATAAGTGAAAGTTCCTGAAGTGTCAATATTTTGTGTGGCCACCATTATTTCCCAGAACTGCCTTAACTCTCCTGGGCATGGAGTTTACCAGAGCTTCACAGGTTGCCACTGGAATGCTTTTCCACTCCTCCATGACGACATCCCGGAGCTGGCGGATATTCGAGACTTTGCGCTCCTCCACCTTCCACTTGAGGATGCCCCAAAGATGTTCTATTGGGTTTAGGTCTGGAGACATGCTTGGCCAGTCCATCACCTTTACCCTCAGCCTCTTCAATAAAGCAGTGGTTGTCTTAGAGGTGTGTTTGGGGTCATTATCATGCAGGAACACTGCCCTGCGACCCAGTTTCCGGAGGGAGGGGATCATGCTCTGCTTCAGTATTTCACAGTACATATTGGAGTTCATGTGTCCCTCAATGAAATGTAACTCCCCAACACCTGCTGCACTCATGCAGCCCCAGACCATGGCATTCCCACCACCATGCTTGACTGTAGGCATGACACACTTATCTTTGTACTCCTCACCTGATTGCCGCCACACATGCTTGAGACCATCTGAACCAAACAAATTAATCTTGGTCTCATCAGACCATAGGACATGGTTCCAGTAATCCATGTCCTTTGTTGACATGTCTTCAGCAAACTGTTTGCGGGCTTTCTTGTGTAGAGACTTCAGAAGAGGCTTCCTTCTGGGGTGACAGCCATGCAGACCAATTTGATGTAGTGTGCGGCGTATGGTCTGAGCACTGACAGGCTGACCCCCCACCTTTTCAATCTCTGCAGCAATGCTGACAGCACTCCTGCGCCTATCTTTCAAAGACAGCAGTTGGATGTGACGCTGAGCACGTGCACTCAGCTTCTTTGGACGACCAACGCGAGGTCTGTTCTGAGTGGACCCTGCTCTTTTAAAACGCTGGATGATCTTGGCCACTGTGCTGCAGCTCAGTTTCAGGGTGTTGGCAATCTTCTTGTAGCCTTGGCCATCTTCATGTAGCGCAACAATTCGTCTTTTAAGATCCTCAGAGAGTTCTTTGCCATGAGGTGCCATGTTGGAACTTTCAGTGACCAGTATGAGAGAGTGTGAGAGCTGTACTACTAAATTGAACACACCTGCTCCTTATGCACACCTGAGACCTAGTAACACTAACAAATCACATGACATTTTGGAGGGAAAATTACAAGCAGTGCTCAATTTGGACATTTAGGGGTGTAGTCTCTTAGGGGTGTACTCACTTTTGTTGCCGGTGGTTTAGACATTAATGGCTGTATATTGAGTTATTTTGAGGGAAGAATAAATTTACACTGTTATATAAGCTGCACACAGACTACTTTTCATTGTGTCAAAGTGTCATTTTGTCAGTGTTGTCCCATGAAAAGATATACTTAAATATCTGCAGAAATGTGAGGGGTGTACTCACTTTTGTGATACACTGTACTCTTATATATATATATATAAATATATATATAAAAGAGTATATATATATGTATATATAAGGGCTGTCGTTAATCGCGTTAATTATCGCGTTAATTGACGCGATTAACGCGTAAAAATTTTAATCGCGATTAAAA
This sequence comes from Trichomycterus rosablanca, assembly GCF_030014385.1. NCBI lineage: Eukaryota > Metazoa > Chordata > Actinopteri > Siluriformes > Trichomycteridae > Trichomycterus > Trichomycterus rosablanca. Next base: position 15,477,302 of record NC_085990.1, read on the forward strand.
AAATTAATCGAGATTAAAATTTTTTATCTATTTTTATTTGGCTGTTTGTGCCACATACATATGTGTCTCTGGTAATTAACTGTATTTCAGATGAATTAGGATGTAAAGCGCATGAACTGTCCGATGAAAAACTACTTTTAGCGGTTTTCACTTTTTTTATGTGTTGATGAAAAGATGAATGAAATCACGCAGGCTTTGTAACGAGTATTTCCATTGGCTGCTAGAGCTGTCCATCAAAACCGTAGCTCCGCCTCCTTTTCCCTCAGGTAAAAAGTGAAACTCTGTGTGATGTTTCATCTCTACAGTTTATTCAGGTTATTCTATCACATGGTTATAAACATGATTTATATTTGTGATGTTTGTAGTTTTTTAAAAACACAATTGTATCTGAAATTTATATGGACTAAGCGTTTACATGGACTGTTTTAATTAACACTTTTTTTATAGCTACAGTCGATTACTTATTACTATAGATATTGTCTGTTAACTTGACTGTTTCAGGTATTTATAGGTGTTTAAATGGTAATTTAGAACAATATTTCCCAGTCTTGTTTCTGCACAAACACAGTATTAAAATGTTTTCTTAATAGATCTATGAAATAATCATATCTGTGTTTTGATGCTTTATTGATGCCTTATATTAGATCAAAACACGGCGGCTGCTGGTCTTCCAAAGAGGGGAAGCTCATTGTCGGCTTACATCATAAAATTTGTCAATTTATTTATATATAAATGTATAAATTCTCCCCTTTGTTAGTTTTCAAGAAAATGGCATGAAATGGGTTGCAGTTTGTCTTCCGACTTCACTCGCAAAATCCGCGATGGTACTGAAGCTCCCAGCAACAGCTGTCAATCAAAACGGGATTCAGCCTTTCGACTGATCCTTCAATCATACTTACCCTGCTAATTGAACCTTCACACTCTGCTCTTACTGGTGCAATGTGCAATTAATGAAGATTGGCCACCAGACTGGTCCAATTTAGCCATTAAACCTCCCACACTAAAATGACAGGTCAATCTTCATTAATTGCACATTGCACCAGTAAGAGCAGAGTGTGAAGGTTCAATTAGCAGGGTAAGAGCACAGTTTTGCTCAAAATATTGCAATGCACACAACATTATGGGTGACATACCAGAGTTCAAAAGAGGACAAATTGTTGGTGCACGTCTTGCTGGCACATCTGTGACCAAGACAGCAAGTCTTTGTGATGTATCAAGAGCCACGGTATCCAGGGTAATGTCAGCATACCACCAAGAAGGACAAACCACATCCAACAGGATTAACTGTGGACGCAAGAGGGAGCTGTCTGAAAGGGATGTTCGGGTGCTAACCCGGATTGTATCCAAAAAAACATAAAACCACGGCTGCCCAAATCACGGCAGAATTAAATGTGCACCTCAACTCTCCTGTTTCCACCAGAACTGTCCGTCGGGAGCTCCACAGGGTCAATATACACGGCCGGGCTGCTATAGCCAAACCTTTGGTCACTCGTGCCAATGCCAAAGGTCGGTTTCAATGGTGCAAGGAGCGCAAATCTTGGGCTGTGGACAATGTGAAACATGTATTGTTCTCTGATGAGTCCACCTTTACTGTTTTCCCCACATCCGGGAGAGTTACGGTGTGGAGAAACCCCAAAGAAGCGTACCACCCAGACTGTTGCATGCCTAGAGTGAAGCATGGGGGTGGATCAGTGATGGTTTGGGCTGCCATATCATGGCATTCCCTTGGCCCAATACTTGTGCTAGATGGGCGCGTCACTGCCAAGGACTACCGAACCATTCTGGAGGACCATGTGCATCCAGTGGTTCAAACATTGTATCCTGAAGGCGTTGCCGTGTATCAGGATGACAATGCACCAATACACACAGCAAGACTGGGGAAAGATTGGTTTGATGAACATGAAAGTGAAGTTGAACATCTCCCATGGCCTGCACAGTCACCAGATCTAAATATTATTGAGCCACTTTGGGGTGTTTTGGAGAAGCGAGTCAGGAAACGTTTTCCTCCACCAGCATTACGTAGTGACCTGGCCACTATCCTGCAAGAAGAATGGCTTAAAATCCCTCTGACCACTGTGCAGGACTTGTATATGTCATTTCCAAGACGAATTGACGCTGTATTGGCCGCAAAAGGAGGCCCTACACCATACTAATAAATTATTGTGGTCTAAAACCAGGTGTTTCAGTTTCATTGTCCAACCCCTGTATATATATTAGGGCTGTCAAACGATTAAAATTTTTAATCGCGATTAATCTCAGAATTTCATATAGTTAATCGCGATTAATCGCATTAAAAAAAAATCTGTGTAAATGTTATAGAAAACAAGGATTTTTATGTGAAATGTTACAATTAAAATGGTGAACACATTTTATGCTAAATGTACTGATGTTAAAAACTGCTGGGACAAGAGAAAACTGTAAGGGAGTTTTATTCACTCACATACTAGGCAGTAAATGTCAGATTGTAGTTTAGAATTTCTCCATCAGCAAACATTGTAGATCAGCGGTGCTTCAGGTGGGATAAGGCGTAGTTATTGTAACAGACTTTTCTGTGGTTGTATTGTCACAATGGTTTGATGGCCGTTTCTACACGAAGTGAGTGTGTTTTGACCCTTTGGGGCTTCCATAGTGCATGGACTAACGTGCTTGACTCAGCTTTCCGGTATTTGGTACGTAACAGAATAAGTTAATAAAAGTGTTCTGCTCCCGACAACTTGTGAATATAGCGTGTATTTATTTCTTTATAAGTGCATCCCTACAGCGCTCGGTTACATTATGTTAACAAACCGCAAATGAAAAACGGTGGCAAGTCCGACATTAAAACGTTTTTGTTAACATAATGTAACCGAGCGTTGTAGTTTTACCAGTCAAGTCTCAACATTAACTAGAATTTGCGTTAACGGCACTTATTTTTAATCGCGTTAAATTGAAATCGCGTTAATGCGTTATTATCGCGTTAACTTCGACAGCCCTAATATATATATATATATATATATATATATATATATATATATATATATATATATATATATATATATATATATACACGTATATACTGTATATAACGGCTCCCAGAGGCGTGACTCGGTTCCTTTCGTTTATTTTAAAGAGCCGTTCAATAGAATCGGATCGTTCTATAACTACTACTACTATTACTACTACTATTATTAGAAATGTGGGTCTGAGTCTGGGCTGCAGTGCCTCTCAAACTTAGTTTCACTTCTCAAGTTCAAAAATACATCTAACGCACGTTTTCCTCCACAATTACCCAATAACGGGTAAATAATCTACTTTATTATTCGGATCGAATAAATAAATAAATAAATGTTCAAAAAAGTTATTAATAATTGTATTATTATGATTATATGTACATGTTTTATTTATTTTAACCTTGTATTCATTCGTGCAATTAAAAGACAAAATGGGTGGTATTTATGTGGGACTAAGGTCTATCACACTAAACAAAATAAATCAAGTATGAAACATCTTAGACAATATTTCACAATTATTACATAATGGTCTTCTCGAAATAAATGAACTGAATTAGATTTTTAAGCGATTGTGATATTCGATGTGTGTTCAGTCACAGTTACTGTTAGTCACTGGTTCAGTAAATGGCGCTGCCTCAGGTCTCAGCTTGTCTGTTTGCACGTCTCTATTGCCACTGTGATTCGTTACTGTAGACACACCTGTACCTGTCTCTTGTCCTGTGTGCGTTTCCCGAACAACGACGGAGGCTAGGGCTGCCAACTTTCAGAATTAATAAGGAACACCCTGGGCTGGCGGGTTGGCCGTCAGAAACATTATTAAAATGCTTTATTCAGGCTGTTTAACATATATTATTTTCATTCTTTATAATAATACATCAGAACCATATTTTAGACAAAATAACATGCATAAAGAACATCATGTAACATTTTTTTCTCAATAGTGCAAATAGATTCGAACCTAGGGCAGAAAAATATGTTTTGACCACTAATTCTGTAATAAAACTGATTTTGTGACCGATTTTGCCCTAATAAATTCTAGTACTGCCCGCATTTGCACCTTGCTTCTTTTGCAGCCAATGCAATATAATAATTAAATATTACGTTTAGGTAATGTCAACCCATTAGTTGTCATATTGGTCACAATTGTTAAAAAATATGTGGCATTAGGCTAGAAATAATATATTTTTTAATTAAAAATTGGCCTACTTATACCCAAAACGAATCTAAAGCAGTGCAATCATTTCTCTGAAAAAAAGGTATTTTCTATTACTTTAATATATTGTATTATATATTTCATATATTGTACTATATTACATTAATATATTGGTTTTTAAGTCTTACATAAAGACGAAAGATCTTCACGACCAAACAGGCCAAAATGTACGCTAAATTGAATATGAGAAATTAATATAAATTGATAAAAAAAAACTCGGGATCAAACGGTGTGTTTCATTACAGTACAGCCTAATTCTTCTCAGGTCACAAATCACAATTTCATATTTAATTTTTAAACACATGCTTAGATCAGTATTACCAAAGTGTAAATGATCACAGTCGCTTAAAAACCTGATATCCTGCTTTGTTTTGGCATAAGAAATGAATGCGGAATAAATGGGCCCCCCTCAACAAATTTCACACACACACACACACACACACACACACACACACACACACACACACACACGCACTTTACTTTTATTTTCTACATTGAACACATTCAAACTATGAAGGAACACATATGGAATTATGTAGTGAACAAAAAAAGTGTCAAACAAACCAGAATATGTTTTATATTTTGCCAACTCTACCTCTGCACAACACAACTGATGGTCTCAAACACATTAAGAAAGCAAGAAATTCCAGAAATGAACTTTTGACAAGGCACACACGTTAATTAAAAAGCATTCCAGGTGGCTACCTCATGAGGCTGACTGAGCAAATGCCAAGAGTGTGCAAAGCTGTAATCAAAGCAAAAGATGGCTACTTTGAATTATCTAAAATATAAAACATTTGTTTTGCTTGTTTGTTTAAAAAATTTTTGTTTACTACATAATTCCATATGTGTTCCTTCATAGTTTGGTGGATTTCGTCAGTATTAATGTACAGTGTAGAAAATAAAAATAATTAAGAAAAACCACAGGAATGAGAAGGTGTGTCCAAACTTTTGACTGGTACTATATATATATATATACTGTATATAATATATATATATATATATATATATATATATATATATATATATATATATATATATATATATATATCTTGGCATTTGCTCAGTCAGCCTCATGAGGTAGCCACCTGGAATGCTTTTTAATTAACGTGTGTGCCTTGTCAAAAGTTCATTTCTGGAATTTCTTGCTTTCTTAATGTGTTTGAGACCATCAGTTGTGTTGTGCAGAGGTAGAGTTGGCAAAATATAAAACATATTCTGGTTTGTTTGACACTTTTTTTGTTCACTACATAATTCCAATCCAGTCACAGTTACTGTTAGTCACTGGTTCAGTAAATGGCGCTGCCTCAGGTCTCAGCTTGTCTGTTTGCACGTCTCTATTGCCACTGTGATTCGTTACTGTAGACACACCTGTACCTGTCTCTTGTCCTGTGTGCGTTTCCCGAATAACGACGGAGGCTAGGGCTGCCAACTTTCAGAATTAATAAGGAACACCCTGGGCTGGCGGGTTGGCCGTCAGAAACATTATTAAAATGCTTTATTCAGGCTGTTTAACATATATTATTTTCATTCTTTATAATAATACATCAGAACCATATTTTAGACAAAATAACATGCATAAAGAACATCATGTAACATTTTTTTCTCAATAGTGCAAATAGATTCGAACCTAGGGCAGAAAAATATGTTTTGACCACTAATTCTGTAATAAAACTGATTTTGTGACCGATTTTGCCCTAATAAATTCTAGTACTGCCCGCATTTGCACCTTGCTTCTTTTGCAGCCAATGCAATATAATAATTAAATATTACGTTTAGGTAATGTCAACCCATTAGTTGTCATATTGGTCACAATTGTTAAAAAATATGTGGCATTAGGCTAGAAATAATATATTTTTTAATTAAAAATTGGCCTACTTATACCCAAAACGAATCTAAAGCAGTGCAATCATTTCTCTGAAAAAAAGGTATTTTCTATTACTTTAATATATTGTATTATATATTTCATATATTGTACTATATTACATTAATATATTGGTTTTTAAGTCTTACATAAAGACGAAAGATCTTCACAACCAAACAGGCCAAAATGTACGCTAAATTGAATATGAGAAATTAATATAAATTGATAAAAAAAAACTCGGTACAGCCTAATTCTTCTCAGGTCACAAATCACAATTTCATATTTAATTTTTAAACACATGCTTAGATCAGTATTATCAAAGTGTAAATGATCACAGTCGCTTAAAAACCTGATATCCTGCTTTGTTTTGGCATAAGAAATGAATGCGGAATAAATGGGCCCCCCTCAACAAATTTCACACACACACACACACACACACACACACACACACACACACACACACGCACTTTACTTTTATTTTCTACATTGAACACATTCAAACTATGAAGGAACACATATAGAATTATGTAGTGAACAAAAAAAGTGTTAAACAAACCAGAATATGTTTTATATTTTGCCAACTCTACCTCTGCACAACACAACTGATGGTCTCAAACACATTAAGAAAGCAAGAAATTCCAGAAATGAACTTTTGACAAGGCACACACGTTAATTAAAAAGCATTCCAGGTGGCTACCTCATGAGGCTGACTGAGCAAATGCCAAGAGTGTGCAAAGCTGTAATCAAAGCAAAAGATGGCTACTTTGAAGAATCTAAAATATAAAACATTCGTTTTGCTTGTTTGTTTAAAACAGTAGTCAGTTTTAATGTACAGTGTAGAAAATAAAAATAATTAAGAAAAACCACAGGAATGAGAAGGTGTGTCCAAACTTTTGACTGGTACTATATATATATATATATATATACTGTATATAATATATATATATATATATATATATATATATATATATATATTCCCAGAATCCCTTGTTGTGCACACACTGTATATTTAGATTACATGTATTCTAACATTTCATTGTCTTTAAGTTATTTTAATTACTAAAAGACATTTAGTAATGTCCCCCATTTAGTAATCCCCCCCACCCCCGTAGTTACGACACTGGCTTGCACATAATGAAACTTGAACTCTACATAAGCAAATGAATGTGTGGGGACTACACCCCCATTTGGCACTTTCACTTTTAGAAATTGCTAACAAGCTACTTGTAAGCTTACACAAGTAAAATGGATAACACGTGTGATTTATGGCACATTAGGGTGAGTTTTTAAAGTGTTTTGTTGCTTTGTCAATGAGGGGTTCAGATCACTGTCTTTCTGTACTGAAGGGGTAAATCTTGTGAGATCATACGAGGAAGTTGGTTAACCTTCAGGTGATTCATATATACTATAAAGACATTAAATGCTCTGCACGTTCTTACTCTTTAAGGTTTTAAAATGCGATCTGCACTATATTAGTATTATGATGTGTTTAAGTCAAGATGTAATCACCATGATCATATATAAGGGACCAAATAGGCTTCCGTCTTTACTTTCGTTTTTATTTGAAAAAACGCGGTTAAATTCATTAGCCATTTAAAACAAATCCAATAAACCGCATAAATTGTGGACACACTGTTAAAACGCGTATTATTCCAGAAAGTGTAATAAACTCTGCATGTTTAACCATTTATTATTTTACGAAAACGAACTATTTTTGAATTTCGTATTTGGACATAGTCTGCAAGCTCTTCAAACACCTTGTTCTATTCTACTTTTTACAAGCTCAGCAAAAATGCATTAACTGTTACGAAATGATAGAAAAGAGATCGATACAGTGGCAGCTGATAAAATGAGTTGTAAGCGCCCCTACGACCCATGTTTGAGACGGTGAGACGTTTTTCGATTTGATTTTCACCTCCCAATCCCTATCTAAGGAGTCGTTTGTGTGTGTGTGTGTGTGTGTGTGTGTGTGTGTGTGTGTGTGTGTATAGGACAAGTGGATATATCTCACAATAGTTGTTTTTAATTAAAATATTATAAAAAGAAACATGTTGATACAACATTTAAAACATTTAGGGATGTGTAATGTGTCATTTTAGTACAGACCATCTCATAAAACGTTTTCAAACTGTATAACTACTGAAGTTGGCATTAATTGTGGATTGTAGACCAGCCTTCTTTTCATCACCAACAAATACCAAACAACAATCACACTGCAAATCTAATAACTCAAAACAAGTCAAGGTTACAGGTGCTGTGGCTTTCACTAAATGACCCAAAGAAAACCTTCAAGATGTAAGACAAAACTTTGCCATTCTTTGACATCAAACATCAAACTCCAAACATGTTAAACTTTTAAAGTCACCCTTCCCTCCCTACTCTATACCTAGATTACAGCTCCTTTATTCTAGCACCAGTTTATTTTCCATCGCAGAATTCACTGCAGCACTTTCCCAGAAGCAATTTTTTAGCGTTTTTTTTTACTCAGTAACGGATGTTATTTAAAATGTAGCAAATTACAATTCTTAATACAAGACATATAGTAAAAGTAAAATTACTGGTTGTAAAATCTACAAGTACACAAAAAAACTACTCAATTACAAGTCAAAATATTATGATAATAAAGTCGACATATTATGAGAATAAAGTCGACATTATTTCGAGATTAAAGTCGAAATAATTACGAGAATAAAGTCGAAATTATATGGCCAAAGAGAAGAGAGTGTGCAGCCTCGTAGTCTTGCCAGTGTAGAGAAGCTCGGGTCTCTGATGGCAGCTTATAATGTTATAGTGTTATTGTGGTTATCCAATAACCCGCCATTATTTTGGGGTGGCTGTTTGAACTGTACGCTTCCATCCACAAGACATGAGGACTAAACCTATCAATGCAATCATTTATAGCGATGCCATACGATACGACTCGTAGTTTATGGAGTTCATAAGCAGGGGCGGAGCCACCCACCAACTTTTTTGCGGCACCATTTCTGTACGCAGGTGTTCCCACAGGGACGCAATTCAACAGCGCACCTGCACCAACGTCAACCACCAACACAACGGGCTCTGCGCGTTCCAGTGTTGCCATATTGCGCGGTTTTCCGCTAATTGGGCGGATTTTGTTGGAAAACAATTTAAAATGCTATTTAAAATAAAATATTCAGTTTTAAAAAGCCCCAGCATTGTAGAAGGCTATTAAAAGTAAAGTCAACTTTCAATGCTGATTTGGCTAAATAATGTTGGTCGGTCTGTGTCATATTCTTGAAGGAAAATTAAAATTTGTTTTCCATGCATTCTTTCTAGCATGTGAAGTACTGCTGACGACGCCTACACCGAGCGCACCATAATAACAAGGTACACCGAGCGTCAGTTCTTCTAAAATAAACCCAGTTTATTGCAAAGCCGTTTTATTGCCCTTATACTAATAACAAACTGGTGCTGATGTGCAGGTATTTGGGGATTTCTTTATTTGTGAAACCGATATGAAAGTATAACAAATCATGAACATCCCTCATTTAACACAAGGAGGTTGCTATGGCCATAATATTTCGACTTTAATTTCGTAATTATTTTTGACTTTAATCTCATAATTATTTCGACTTTAATCTCATAATTATTTTGACTTTATTCTCAATTTTCTCAAATATTTTTTTAAGGTGGCCTTAATACGCCGAAAGAGCTGTTCGTGCTTCTATTTTTTAACTCAAGCAACAATAATCACGTGTCAATAAATAAACTTTAGATGCGTAATTACAAAATATGTTCGAGCAAGTTCCGAATTGATATGAACATATATACATACATACATATATATATATATATACAACTAAGTGTCAAACAGAAAAAAATGGGGTATATTGTTTATTCAGTCAACATTAAACACCACTGAATGTTCACATGACCTGTTATTTAAAAGTACATTCAGTAAAACCTAAAATTTCCACAACGGACTAACCTTTAAAGCAATTGCACAATTCAAAAACCACTTCAGTGCATGCAGACACTCGATGTTCGGGGCTAGACTGGAAGAGACAACCACGTGAAAACCAGGGAACTTGTAAAACGTATTACGGACACTAATAGACTAATGGTTTTTTTAGGACTAATGTTGCTGTACGGTACCCAACCCCCATCCCCCTTACCTGATAGAACACGCAGACTTTCTCTTTTTTTTCTATTTCTATATTAAATAGAAACAATTTTTAAAAAATGTATAACAACAAAAAACTGACACTGTTGAAATTAATTTTTGTTTAGGTTTTTAAATGCAGTCTACAAAGGTAATAAGAACGTTTAGCCCAGAATAGATGATTAAAAAATCAACAGTTAGCTTTGTAATGTGGGTTCTTTGTCATTTTGATAATTCAGTTTTTTAACATCTTATAGGTGTATTTTGCATAAAACGGTTTTTCTGTGGGATTTATATTTAGATACATATAACATACAAAAACATTATCTTTTTAAACAAATTAAAACATAACGCAGGGGAAATATTTTTTAAAATGTAATTAATATAAATATAAAACAATCATAAAGATTTCCCCGACATTTCATTGCATGTGCATGTAATAGATCATTAAACAAATAGATTTCATAAATTAATAATCATTGAGCTAAATGACCAGAGCCGAATTTTAATTTTTTTAAACAAAAACACTGTTTTCTAATTCTAAACAGTAACAGGGTTGAAACTGCCACACGAATAAAATTTTTAATCGCGATTAATTGACTGCAAAAATAACTAAGCAAAATCGTAATATTTATGCACATTTGTTTATTGCAAGAACATGTTTACCAATTTAAAAAATATATAAAATTATGATAAAATTATAACATCTAAATTATTTTTTAGAAAGCCAGCCAATACAGAGTTGTTAACAGCTACCCATCATTCAGCCAGTTATTTAAAATGACAAGTCTTCACATTGTCTGGTAAAAGTGAGTGAGGATATTTTCCTGTTCGTAACTCTGCCACTGAAAACAGGCGCTCAGGATAGAACCATTTAGAACCATTTCTAGATGCAACATGTATAATAAAGCAATAAGCCACGAGAGACCGTGCGTTACTGCGATTTTATCAAGGGGAAGGATGTTTTGGCACGAAGCGAAGCGGAGTCTCCAATAACGGCGGTCAACATAAAATATAATAAAATACAACAATGTTCAATTTACAAAAACACTTACAAAAAGCATTCTTCCACGAAATCAGGTAGTCCGTTAGCAGTGTTGCTAGGCAACATGATGGCGAACATAACATTCGCAATAAACATTCCTCCACAAACACTATTACACGATTTCTTGGACGAAACACCCGCTTAATGATTAGGATTACTGTTTATATTAATCTGGATATTTCCATGTATAGTACATGACTTAAAATAGTGTTCAACCAAGTTTGTACTTTTTCTTTTCAGTGGCGTATTCATATGGAATAATGTGAGGTGGTCATAGGTGTGCGTATATCAGGGATTTTACAACGGCTTTGAACGCAGCTCAGCCAATATCAGATTTTAGGACCGGAACTATCCGTTTTATAACGTCATGTAGACCCGCGATCTATTTAACACCAGTGTTTGTAATGTTCCCACGACGTGTACAGTTCATGTGCTTTCCATCCAAATTAGACGCGTATCCGTGCGCGCAGATGCCTGACGAGACAAATATGTGCTCTGACCAAAGATGATATTAAAGCGTCAATTAATAACTTTAAAATAATAGAAAAACTTTAAAATAATATTATTTAAAATACCCCTATATTTCGCAATATGTATGAGTCATTTGTAACTCACACGCAAACTGTAAAAAGACCCGTGTTATCTTGTGCAGTGTAAACACAATGTTACTGTTTGTTTTAAAGCAGCTCAAATTACCACAGTGATGTATGTTTAAAGAGGCACAAATATAACTCAATAGAAATGTTTGATTAAAGATTTTAATCTCGATCAATTTTATTTTATACCTGAGTAATTCAGATTTTACAACAAGGCTTGGGTTCATAATCACAATCCAGTTAGCACTGATAATAAAACGTTGTGTAAACATTGTGACTTTAATGAGTAATTCCACAACACTGGAAAGTAACAGCTGTACTACGCGTTGTAAAACTGATAGGTCATATTCGTCATATTCGTTACTCGTTACTCGTGTTTACACATTAATGTTTGCTCAAAACTGAATGGTTGCATTAATCTAATTATTGTGTTCAAAACTATGAATGTAAACGCAGTGTAGTTATTTGCAGACTCGGATTACATGCTCACCCCTGCATGTTCAAACACATGACCGATTGGAAAATTGACCGATTGGAAAATTATCTAACAAAATATATTGCTTTGTCTCTAGCTGTACTAAATAAATCACAGCTTAGTTGACGTACATATAGGAATAGAATCGAATAGAATCCTTATTGTCACTATACACCCAGGTACAGTGACATTTTGTATGGCATCTCTCCAACACAAGTAGTTCATAGCAGGCTTCTTACATGAGGCTTCTTGCCTGAGTCAACACCTTTTAACTTAAATCAATGTTTTTTTTTGTAGGTCAATAACTATATGAATCTGTGGTTAAAGCAAGAAAAGCAGAACATCTACAGCGCACACTTACAATTAAGATCTAAACGCACACATTTATTTTACATAAAACTTCGCATATTCTTGTTTTTTTAAAACCTTCCCGCAATCACAAAACAATTCATGCTTTCTAAGAATCTCTCGAGATTTCAATGCTTAAAAAAATTAAAATAGTCTTTATTAAAAGTGTTTTGAATACAATTTGAATACAATTTATCTTTGTGAAAATATTTTCACAAATTGTTAATAATACACGGGTGTGTCAAAATGCAGCCGAGGGGTCAGAACCCATGGAAACCAGAGTCTTGACATTATTAAAATAACCTGTCGATATATATACACATTTATATACAGGTATATATATATATATATATATATATATATATATATATATATATATATATATATATATACACAGGTATATATATATATATATATATATATATATATATATATATATATATATATATATATATACAGTGTATCACAAAAGTGAGTACACCCCTCACATTTCTGCAGATATTTAAGTATATCTTTTCATGGGACAACACTGACAAAATGACACTTTGACACAATGAAAAGTAGTCTGTGTGCAGCTTATATAACAGTGTAAATTTATTCTTCCCTCAAAATAACTCAATATACAGCCATTAATGTCTAAACCACCGGCAACAAAAGTGAGTACACCCCTAAGAGACTACACCCCGAAATGTCCAAATTGAGCACTGCTTGCCATTTTCCCTCCAAAATGTCATGTGATTTGTTAGTGTTACTAGGTCTCAGGTGTGCATAGGGAGCAGGTGTGTTCAATTTAGTAGTACAGCTCTCACACTCTCTTATACTGGTCACTGAAAGTTCCAACATGGCACCTCATGGCAAAGAACTCTCTGAGGATCTTAAAAGACGAATTGTTGCGCTACATGAAGATGGCCAAGGCTACAAGAAGATTGCCAACACCCTGAAACTGAGCTGCAGCACAGTGGCCAAGATCATCCAGCGTTTTAAAAGAGCAGGGTCCACTCAGAACAGACCTCGCGTTGGTCGTCCAAAGAAGCTGAGTGCACGTGCTCAGCGTCACATCCAACTGCTGTCTTTGAAAGATAGGTGCAGGAGTGCTGTCAGCATTGCTGCAGAGATTGAAAAGGTGGGGGGTCAGCCTGTCAGTGCTCAGACCATACGCCGCACACTACATCAAATTGGTCTGCATGGCTGTCACCCCAGAAGGAAGCCTCTTCTGAAGTCTCTACACAAGAAAGCCCGCAAACAGTTTGCTGAAGACATGTCAACAAAGGACATGGATTACTGGAACCATGTCCTATGGTCTGATGAGACCAAGATTAATTTGTTTGGTTCAGATGGTCTCAAGCATGTGTGGCGGCAATCAGGTGAGGAGTACAAAGATAAGTGTGTCATGCCTACAGTCAAGCATGGTGGTGGGAATGCCATGGTCTGGGGCTGCATGAGTGCAGCAGGTGTTGGGGAGTTACATTTCATTGAAAGACACATGAACTCCAATATGTACTGTGAAATACTGAAGCAGAGCATGATCCCCTCCCTCCGGAAACTGGGTCGCAGGGTAGTGTTCCAGCATGATAATGACCCCAAACACACCTCTAAGACGACCACTGCTTTATTGAAGAGGCTGAGGGTAAAGGTGATGGACTGGCCAAGCATGTCTCCAGACCTAAACCCAATAGAACATCTTTGGGGCATCCTCAAGCGGAAGGTGGAGGAGCGCAAAGTCTCGAATATCCGCCAGCTCCGTGATGTCGTCATGGAGGAGTGGAAAAGCATTCCAGTGGCAACCTGTGAAGCTCTGGTAAACTCCATGCCCAGGAGAGTTAAGGCAGTTCTGGGAAATAATGGTGGCCACACAAAATATTGACACTTCAGGAACTTTCACTAAGGGGTGTACTCACTTTTGTTGCCGGTGGTTTAGACATTAATGGCTGTATATTGAGTTATTTTGAGGGAAGAATAAATTTACACTGTTATATAAGCTGCACACAGACTACTTTTCATTGTGTCAAAGTGTCATTTTGTCAGTGTTGTCCCATGAAAAGATATACTTAAATATCTGCAGAAATGTGAGGGGTGTACTCACTTTTGTGATACACTGTATATATAAATACACTCCAAGTATACAGTATATGGTACAGATTAAATATAGATTAAATATTAAGTAGTACAATTAATTCGTCACTTTATTATTTTACTATTTAATATATATTAAATCTGTACCATATACTGTATGCTTGGAACTGCACCTTCCTGCATTTTTAATTCCATTCGTTTATTTACACTCAATCCATCCTCATCATTAATAACTGCTCTGTAGTTATGCAATATATGTAAAACTCAGGTTGCCTTCAATCTTGGTTTTGTTTGTGCTGTTTTTTCGAATTTATATTGTTGAACTTTTATTTTTATAGTGAGTATTTGATGTATCGTGCTACTGGGACCTTAATTTCTTTCGGGATCAATAAAGTATCCATCCATCCATCCATCCATCTATCTATCTATCTATGAGAAGGGAATTAAACACCCTAAAATGTTGAATGTGCTAAAGAAACAGGTGCACAGAGATGACTAAACTCACAGATATTGCGGGGATTTGGGGAATCGAAAACATCTCTAAATATACTATAATTAAAACAAAAACCTAGCATATTAAAATGTGATCGCATCTGCCATTACGCGTTTTTCATTTTATGCATGCCTGTGCAAAACATAGGTCAAAACATGCTGCTCTGTAATTGTAATATTTCGCACTGCAAACACTTTCAGGTGAAATAAACATTCAAGTAATCAGATAAAACTCACAAAATAAAACTTACCGGCTTGGATGAAACATTTAAGAAGCCTGAAAAGCCCAACAGCCATTTCTTCTGCGTGAGAGTGCAGCAGTGAACGGCGCGCACTTAATCACGGAAGGAGAGGAGAGAGTACACGCGAGGAGGAAGAGGGAGGACACGGCGCACACACCCAAACGCGCTGCTTTTAAGGGGCTTTTTGTGGGGTAATCCTGCCTGTTATATACATAGCATTTCAACAACCGCTAGAAACACTAACGGATACTATAACATCACATATATTGTGTATGTTTGTTAATTATTTACACAGCAATATATTGAAGGAGAAGGGACGTGTATTGTGATTACAGTCTGGTTTTATTAATCCAGGAATTTTAGGCTGCCAAAAAGTCAAAGTACCCACACTGCACATATATAGAATACTACAAGAATACTACATGAACTTACTAATATGGAGGGGCGGCAAGGTGGCTCAGTGGGTAGCACTGTGGTCTCACAGCCAGAGACGATTTGACCTGCCTGTGGGCCCAGGGGCTACAGCTGCTTGTGGGCCCCCACGTATAGTTTTCATAAAATCAGTACACAACGCAAGACAAGTTCAGTGGCAGCTTCAGTGGCAGCTCATGGGCCCCAGTACATATATATATGTTCAGTGGCAGCTCATGGGCCCCAGTACATACTGTATATATACTTTATATATACAGGGTGGGCCATTTATATGGATACACCTAAATAAAATGGGAATGGTTGGTGATATTAACTTCCTGTTTGTGGCACATTAGTATATGGGAGGGGGAAAACTTTTCAAGATGGGTGGTGACCATGGCGGCCATTTTGAAGTCGGCCATTTTGGATCCAACTTTAGTTTTTTCAATGGGAAGAGGGTCATGTGACACATCAAACGTATTGAGAATTTCACAAGAAAAACAATGTTGTGCTTGGTTTTAACGTAACTTTATTCTTTTATGAGTTATTTACAAGTTTCTGACCACTTATAAAATGTGTTCAAAGTGCTGCCCATTGTGTTGGATTGTCAATGCAACCCTCTTCTCCCACTCTTCACACACTGATAGCAACACCGCAGAAGAAATGCTAGCACAGGCTTCCAGTATCCGTAGTTTCAGGTGCTGCACATCTCATATCTTCACAGCATAGACAATTGCCTTCAGATGACCCCAAAGATAAAAGTCTAAGGGGGTCAGATCGGGAGACCTTGGGGGCCATTCAACTGGCCCACGACGACCAATCCACTTTCCAGGAAACTGTTCATCTAGGAATGCTCGGACCGGACACCCATAATGTGGTGGTGCACCATCTTGCTGGAAAAACTCAGGGAACGTGCCAGCTTCAGTGCATAAAAAGGGAAACACATCATCATGTAGCAATTTCAAATATCCAGTGGCCTTGAGGTTTCCATTGATGAAGAATGGCCCCACTATCTTTGTACCCCATATACCACACCATACCATCAATTTTTGTGTTCCAACAGTCTTGGAGGGATCTATCCAATGTGGGTTAGTGTCAGACCAATAGCGGTGGTTTTGTTTGTTAACTTCACCATTCACATAAAAGTTTGCCTCATTACTGAACAAAATGTTCTGTGTAAACTGAGGGTTCTGTTCCAATTTCCAATCATGCGTCCACACATTGGCAAATCCAACACTGAACCAGTTTCACGAAACTTGGCAAGCAGTTTGCTAACTGTAGCATGGGAGATGGGTGGTCTCGTAGGGTGTCTTGGATTGAAATCTGCTGCAATGCGTTCACCAGACATCAACACAATTTCTATCCGCTCCTCACGTGTTAACCTCTGCGACATGTCAATGGCTGTAAACAAAGAGAAGCTTGTAAATAACTCATGAAAGAATAAAGTTACGTTAAAACCAAGCACATCATTGTTTTTCTTGTGAAATTCTCAAGAAGTTTGATGTGTCACATGACCCTCTTCCCATTGAAAAAACTAAAGTTGGATCCAAAATGGCCGACTTCAAAATAGCCGCCATGGTCACCACCCATCTTGAAAAGTTTTCCCCATCCCATATACTAATGTGCCACAAACAGGAAGTTAATATCACCAACCATTCCCATTTTATTTAGGTGTATCCATATAAATGGCCCACCCTATATATATAAAAGGGTCCCACTCCGGCCCTGGCACTCACTGTGTAGTGTGATTACATGCATTCTGATATTTCATTGTCTTTAAGTTATTTTTATATTTTACTTTACGAAAACAGTATGTGTTCCAATCATACAGTCATGGAGGAACTGTTGCAGAATTAACAAACATTTTAAAATCCCACTCATACACACAAAGAACAATGAAAAACACTGGTAGCTTTGCAAGGTAGTTCGTTAACAGTGTTGCTAGGCAACATGAGGGCAAACATAACATTCACTTTTTCTTTTCAGTGGCGTATTAATATGGCATGATGTGAGGTGGTCATAGGTGTGCGTTTATCAGGGATTTTACAACGGCTTTGAACGCGGCTCAGCCAATCAGATTTTAGGACCGGAACTATCCGTTTTATAAGACCATTTTTGGAATAGTCAGGTATAAATAAACAAGAAACCATATCACTACTTTTTAAACTTTGCTGGTGTGTGGCCTAGGCCAAGGACCACAGCAGATCCATGCAAAACCTTCAAGTACCAAACAAGTTCTTTTAAATATGAGCACCACACACAGCATTTGTGCAATGTAGGTGACTATGCGATCAATACTTGATTTCAGTAAGACGGAGAAGCCTTTTTAGCATTATAATTTTGGTTCTCCCTCTGTGCAGAAATACACTGACCAGGCATAACATAATAAGCAATGAGGAGTGAAGTGAATAACACTGATTATCTCTTCATCACAGCACCTGTTAGTGGGTGGGATATATTAGGCAGCAAGTGAACATTTTTTCCTCAAAGTTGATGTGTTAGAAGCAGGGAAAATGGGTGAGTGTAAGAACTTGATTGAGTTTGACAAGGACCAAATTGTGATGCTAGACGTCAGAGCTAGGTCAGAGCTAGGTCAGAGCATCTCCAAAACTGCAGCTTTTGTGGGGTGTTCCCGGTCTGCAGTGGTCAGTATCTATCAAAAGTGGTCCAAGGAAAGGCCGCTCAGGTGGCACAGCAGTAAAAACACACGCTGGAACCAGAGCTGGAATCTCGAATACATCGTATCTGCTAGGCTGAGCAGGCACATGAACAACAATTGGCCTGTTGTTCAGATCTGGGTGAGATTTAGTCGGAGTGGGTCTTTCTCTCATAACTAATGCAGTTACGACCTCTGCTGGCTGATTGATGGCACCTGCACAGAGATGAGAAAAAAGTGCTCTTAGGGTGAGCTGCACCACACTTATCAAAGTGTAGGTGATAAGATGCATACGGCTGCTGCCCATGTGTCAGAGGGGGCATAGGTTAACTTCGTTCTGCACAATCAGAGCAGTAATCGGCATTGGTGGAGAGGAAGCATGATGGGCAATTGGACGTGCTATAAAGGGAGAAAAAGGGGGAGAAAATGCATAAATAAAATAATTTTAAAAAAAGTGGTCCAAAGAAAAAACAGTGGTAAACCAGTAACAGGGGAATGGGTGGTGAAGGCTCATTGATGCACGTGGGGAGCGAAGGCTGGTCCATGTGGTCCGATCCAACAGACGAGCTACTGTAGCTCAAATTGCTGAAGAGGTTAATGCTGGTTCTAATAGAAAGGTGTCAGAATACACAGTGCAGCACAGTTGCTGAGCTGTTTTGGCAGCAAAAGGACAACACAATATTAGGAAGGTGGTCATAATGTTATGCAAAAACTGCCTTGTTCTTTCTTGTAGAGTTTTTTGACCCTTGCTTATATTTATGCCCAGCATTCTGGTGGCACCATGGTCTAATACGCTAGGGAGTGGGGTTGGGGTTTCTTTTTTTTGGTCGATGCATCAGCATAATGAACAAAGTATCTGTACTAATTATTGATGCAGGGCTTAAATGGGAATGTCAGTGTTATTACTTGTTCACACTGTACAGGTCCTTCTCAAAAAATTAGCATATTGTGATAAAGTTCATTATTTTCCATAATGTAATGATAAAAATTAAACTTTCATATATTTTAGATTCATTGCACACCAACTGAAATATTTCAGGTCTTTTATTGTTTTAATACTGATGATTTTGGCATACAGCTCATGAAAACCCAAAATTCCTATCTCAAAAAATTAGCATATTTCATCCGACCAATAAAAGAAAAGTGTTTTTAATACAAAAAAAGTCAACCTTCAAATAATTATGTTCAGTTATGCACTCAATACTTGGTCGGGAATTCTTTTGCAGAAATGACTGCTTCAATGCGGCGTGGCATGGAGGCAATCAGCCTGTGGCACTGCTGAGGTGTTATGGAGGCCCAGGATGCTTCGATAGCGGCCTTAAGCTCATCCAGAGTGTTGGGTCTTGTGTCTCTCAACTTTCTCTTCACAATATCCCACAGATTCTCTATGGGGTTCAGGTCAGGAGAGTTGGCAGGCCAATTGAGCACAGTAATACCATGGTCAGTAAACCATTCACCAGTGGTTTTGGCACTGTGAGCAGGTGCCAGGTCGTGCTGAAAAATGAAATCTTCATCTCCATAAAGCTTTTCAGCAGATGGAAGCATGAAGTGCTCCAAAATCTCCTGATAGCTAGCTGCATTGACCCTGCCCTTGATAAAACATAGTGGACCAACACCAGCAGCTGACATGGCACCCCAGACCATCACTGACTGTGGGTACTTGACACTGGACTTCAGGCATTTTGGCATTTCCTTCTCCCCAGTCTTCCTCCAGACTCTGGCACCTTGATTTCTGAATGACATGCAAAATTTGCTTTAATCCGAAAACAGTACTTTGGACCACTGAGCAACAGTCCAGTGCTGCTGTTTCTGGTTCAAAAGTGGCTTGACCTGGGGAATGCGGCACCTGTAGCCCATTTCCTGCACACGCCTGTGCACGGTGGCTCTGGATGTTTCTACTCCAGACTCAGTCCACTGCTTCCGCAGGTCCCCCAAGGTCTGGAATCGGCCCTTCTCCACAATCTTCCTCAGGGTCCGGTCACCTCTTCTCGTTGTGCAGCGTTTTCTGCCACACTTTTTCCTTCCCACAGACTTCCCACTGAGGTGCCTTGATACAGCACTTTGGGAACAGCCTATTCGTTCAGAAATTTCTTTCTGTGTCTTACCCTCTTGCTTGAGGGTGTCAATGATGGCCTTCTGGACAGCAGTCAGGTCAACAGTCTTACCCATGATTGCAGTTTTGAGTAATGAACCAGGCTGGGAGTTTTTAAAAGCCTCAGGAATCTTTTGCAGGTGTTTAGAGTTAATTCGTTGATTCAGATGATTAGGTTAATAGCTCGTTTAGAGAACCTTTTCATGATATGCTAATTTTTTGAGATTTTTTGAGGAATTTTGGGTTTTCATGAGCTGTATGCCAAAATCATCAGTATTAAAACAATAAAAGACCTGAAATATTTCAGTTGGTGTGCAATGAATCTAAAATATATGAAAGTTTAATTTTTATCATTACATTATGGAAAATAATGAACTTTATCACAATATGCTAATTTTTTGAGAAGGACCTGTATATCAAAAATTCTGTTTCATCTGGCAATCAGTCATAATGCCTCTACAATAAATAGTGACTAGCACCAAATGTCAACATGACGAATCTCAGACATTTAGGCAGTTTAGAGATCTAGACTGGACAGGTTCAGCAGCAGGCTCCTGGTTTGCTTGGCTGTAGTTTTGTCTTGTTTCCTTCCAAGATGCAATATACCTGTACATACAGAATTGCACATTAACATTTTTCACATCACCAAATGTTATTAATAAGGGCAAAACATTTAATAAATGACTAAGTAATAACATTGACTCTTACCGTTGAGGCCAGCCTTTTTTTATGCATACAATGATGCAAACACATACAGGAACACAGAGCACAAGAACTATGATGGCAACTATAACACCAACATGTAGATTGTTCTGGGAGGGGGGCCCTGAAGGAGAACAAAAAGACTTTAATTTCATTGCATTTGTCCAAGATAATAACATTTTTGTTTATTACTAAATTTTAAATACTTTCCTTGTACTTTCCTCCCCCTACAGAATGGCACAACATATGACCAAAAGTTTATATACACACCTACTTAGTAAGTTCAGGCTTGTCAACTCATTCTTTCATTCATTTTTTTATCCACTTATCCAATTAGGGTCGCAGGACAGTGCTTAAGCCTATTCCAGCTTTTCAATGGGCACAAGGCACACAGTAACACCCTGGATGGGACGCCAGTCCATCGCAGAGCAGACACACACACCCACTTTATAGGGCAATTCAGTGTCTCCAATTAACTTGACTGCATGTTTTTGATCTGTGGGAGGAAACCGGAGCTTCCGGAGGAAACCCACACAGACACTGGGAGAACATGCAAACTCAGCACAGAAAGGACCTGGACCGCCCTGCCTGGGGATCGAACCCAGGACCTTCTTGCTGTGAGGCGACAGTGCTACTCACTAAGCCACCGGCTTGTCAACTCATTTATATAAAATTATTACAACTAATGGACAGAGTGTGTGTATGATGTGTGTAAATATATCATTCTGCCCTGCAATAGGTTTAAGCTCCCTGATGCCTGCAAGTCAGATAAAATCTCCCGTTATCTGATATACAATCTAGCGCACTGTGTAGGGAACATAAATCAATTGTCTAATATACTGTCTAGTGCACTATGTAGGGAACATAAATCCGTTGTCTGATATACAATTTAGTGCACTAAATTTCACTCCCTGAAATGAGTTTTTGCAACTTGGATGTCTGAATGAACATGAACTTCATGCATGATTTGTATTTATCTTTAGCTGAATCTGTATTTGAGTACATTTTACACAACAGACAATTTTAGCTCACCAGTGGTTGTTGCATTCTTGGTACCATTTTTATCTTTAGCACATGTATTTGCTGGACAGCTGTCTGTAAAGAAAAAAAAAACATGCACCTACAATGATAAGCTAAAACATTATAACCACCCCTGAAATTGTGAATGGCAGTGCCTTCCATGTAAAAATTGTGCGTTTCACCATCAAGGACATATTAAACATGGCGGATGGTAGTTACTTATAATACACGTGTTAAATGCAGCAGGTATTGGCATCACCAAGACCTGAGTGACTTTGATAAGGGCCAAATCATTATGGCCAGACAACTAGGTTAAAGTATCTCTAAAAGCAAAGGGAAACTCAAGGGCAGCCATGCTGGTATCTGGTATCAACAGATAAACTACAGTACTTTGGCACAAACAGCAGATAAAGTTTAATACTAGTAATGAGGTGAATGTGGCACGAGATACAGAGCATCGATTATTTCTGTGTATAGGGCTGCATAGTTGCAGGCTAGTCAAAGTGCCTGTGCTAACTCCCGTACATCATCAAAAGCACCTTCAATGGACATGTAGGCATTGCAGAACTAAAAATAGGAACAAGGGAATTTCTCCAAAATCATGTGGATGTCCGGGCACATGTGCACAGTTCATCCACAGAAGAGATGGTACCAGGAGGCATGCTAGGCTGATTCACCTTACAACATATAAAAGTGAAATGACTGCTGTAATGTCCTGGTACCACATACCACAGGACTTTCAGTTGTCTTGTGAAGTACATGTCTCAGCAGTTATGCCAGTACATTTGGTGGGTGGTTTAACAGGGGCAGTGGCAGCTCATCAATTTTGCTTCTGGGCTATTAGTCAGAAGGGTTCAAGCCCCACTGCGACCAAGTTGCCACCATTGAGCCCCTGAGCAAGGTCCTTAAACCTCAGTTGCTCTAAGTGTATTCAGTCATAATTGTAAGTTGCTTTGCATAAAATTATCTGGAAAGTGTGATATGCGTAAACAGGTATCCAAGTTGATGTTTGTGGCCAGTGGTAACTCAGTATCTCAAAACTATGATTACAATCACCTGCTGACATCACATGTTTGAAATCATATTATTTGCTTTTTTACCAGCCCTAAATTGCTCCATCCTGCCTGAAATGCAGGAATGGGTGTATGTTAACAAATGAAAGGAACTTGACCATACAAAACATGAAATATCTAGGGATCATACTTGGGCTGGGCAAAATGTAAATCTTGATTATTTTCAAATGTATTAATGATTCTCGATTCCAATTTTTTTGTTTGTTCTTGTGTAATGCAATTGAAAAAAGACTTAATAATAACAATAATTAACAATAATTAAAACAAAACAAATCATAATTAGCTATATACTTTTAAGAATAGCTCACAAACAACCCACTTTAAATAATGTGCAAGCATAACCTCCTTACATCAAGAAAAGTGCAAAACCACAAAAAGTTCTTTACTGGTTTCTTGAAAGGAACACAAGCCTATTTTACTGTTTCCACCAATTAAGTGAGTCTGTATCAGTATCTACTCAGCAGTCAGCTCAGGTTTGATTTTGTCCTCTTGTGACTGGGGGGTGGATGGAGGTGGCATGTTGTGCTTCTAAACAATATGAATTACAATTCCCATGCTCCCACTAAGACTCTAACTATCACATCAGCCATTCCTGATCGGTCCTCACACTCACGCTTCTGTTTGTGTGTCTCGTTGTGAAGTATTGTGTTTACATGCATACCAAGCCGTCCCTATTTCTGAATATAGCTGTTACTGTATATGACCCTTGTTGTCTTCCGTTTACTGTTTTTGCTTGCGATCTTTGGTTTTCTCTGCTTGTCTGTTAATCCTCTGTTTTTTGCCTAATTTTGTACACTGTTTTGTACACTGCCCTTTTGATATTAAACTTTCCTTGATATTCCATGAGCGTCTGGTCAGTTTCTGCCTCGTGACATGTTGGTATTTTAATTAAAATATAAAGTATGTAAACTTGTACAATCGCGATTGTCACATTTCTAACATCGTGTAAAAACGTTCATTCGAATTAACCCGAATTATTATGAAAATTGCCCAGCACTAGTTCATACTGAGTCTAATAAAATCTATGAAATAGATGAGATTTGTTTGCATTTCCCACCATTCCAACATTTAATGAAGTTGCTTTTTAACATTATACTCACATTTGCAGTGGATCTCGTTTCCTAAGATTTTCTGGAGAGAGATTTAGACACGTAAACATATTTAGTCATCAAACTACAAATCATTAAGCACTTGCTCCATCTTCATGCACATACATTTAAAAAGATAAAGTCCATCTTTCTCTTGGTGGCAACTTTTGCCAATGGCAGCAAAAAGATATGATATTCATAAAATTTTTTTAAATTTTATTGCTTACCTTATCACACTGGCTCATGTATGAAATATTTCCAGGCTTGTCCTTAAATGTGATGCTACGATTATCCTGGCTCAAGAAATCATTTTTGTTCGTCGCGTTGTAATAGGCCACGACATTGCCCTAAATGACAGAAACATGTGCATACATTGTTGATGTATTTAATGTATTTTAAAAATAAAACCTTTAACCTTTAAATTATAGAACAATTATGTAGTTCAACCAAATCACAACTCTGTGGTCTATTTAGCAAGAAGAATTCTGCCTTTTACAGCCTTGTGGTTCAATTCTAGCCCATTTTTGTTTTCCCCATGTGTTTTTTTCTGCCCCCTTTAAGGGTGGCCACAGTGGATAATTCTGGTCTGCAAACCTGGTTTGGCACAGTTTTTATTCTGGTGCAACCCTCTTAATTTTATCTGGGCTTGGGACCAGCACTGAGGGTAGCCTGACAAGTGCACCTCCCAATGGCTAGGCTGTTTGGCCACTACACCATTAAATACCCAGTTAGGTCGGGACACAACATTCTTTTTGATGCCAGTGAAGATCATTCTTAATTTTGAAATTTATTTATCAGAATATCCTTATTTTTAACAAGGACTTCAACCTTGTCCCTCTTGCTCCCAAACAGACACCATACATTGGTATGTGTGGATGAAGCCTTTTCTAATGCCACTATTTTTGCTTTATTTAAACAAGAACACTACTGTTACACTGCACATTGATTTGTTCAGGTGTTGTCCCTTCTGTTCTCTGGTTGTCCTGGTCATCTTTAATTGTAAGTAGCACACATACTAGAAATGAAAAAAGCAACTATTTGTCTTGTAAATATACTTACATTTTTGTACCAGGTGTATGAATTATTACAAACAGAAGTGCCGTTTACATGAAAGGAGACTGTGCCATTGCGATGGTTCTGAATACAGCAGTTGTTGGTTTCTCCTTTGCAAAAACACAGCAAAGCCAAAATGCCGGTGTCTGTAAAAGCAAAGAAAAAAAACAAATCATTAAATAGAATAGCACAGTAAAACTGCCTTTAGTTTTTGGATTTTGGGCATTTTCAAATTATGAAAATCATCAAATTTAGTTAAAATGTAGTCCAAAAATGAAACTACATTAAAAACGAGCGGCAGGGTGGCTAAGTGGGTAGCACTGTCACAGCACGAAGGTCCTGGGTTTGATCCCCAGGTCTGGCGGTCCGGGTCCTTTCTGTGTGGAGTTTGCATGGTCCCTCTGTGTCTGCGTGGGTTTCCTCCGGGTGCTCCGGTTTCCTCCCACAGTCCAAAGACATGCAAGTGAGGTGAATTGGAGACACTAAATTGTCCATGACTGTGTTTGATATAACCTTGTGAACTGATGAATCTTGTGTAATGAGTAACTACCGTTCCTTTCATGAATGTGACCAAAGTTTAAAACATGATGTTAAAATCCAAACAAACAAACATTAAAAACAGAAATTACCTTAAAATGAACTATTTCTTTAAACATGTAGATTAGAAATTTACTTGAACTTACAGTCTTCCTAAACGTTTCTAGGCATCAACAATACAATCACCACACAGCGTTGTATTCATGTTGTAAATACGTTGATGCCAACATCCACTCACTGAGTACAAGCTACAGTGTATCACAAAAGTGAGTACACCCCTCACATTTCTGCAAATATTTCATTATATCTTTTCATGGGACAACACTATAGACATGAAACTTGGATATAACTTAGAGTAGTCAGTGTACAGCTCGTATAGCAGTGTAGATTTACTGTCTTCTGAAAATAACTCAACACACAGCCATTAATGTCTAAATAGCTGGCAACATAAGTGAGCACACCCCACAGTGAACATGTCCAAATTGTGCCCAAATGTGTCGTTGTCCCTCCCTGGTGTCATGTGTCAAGGTCCCAGGTGTAAATGGGGAGCAGGGCTGTTAAATTTGGTGTTTTGGGTACAATTCTCTCATACTGGCCACTGGATATTCAACATGGCACCTCATGGCAAAGAACTCTCTGAGGATGTGAGAAATAGAATTGTTGCTCTCCACAAAGATGGCCTGGGCTGTAAGAAGATTGCTAACACCCTGAAACTGAGCTACAGCATGGTGGCCAAGGTCATACAGCGGTTTTCCAGGACAGGTTCCACTCGGAACAGGCTTCGCCAGGGTCGACCAAAGAAGTTGAGTCCACGTGTTCGGTGTCATATCCAGAGGTTGGCTTTAAAAAATAGACACATGAGTGCTGCCAGCATTGCTGCAGAGGTTGAAGACGTGGGAGGTCAGCCTGTCAGTGCTCAGACCATACGCCGCACACTGCATCAACTCGGTCTGCATGGTCGTCATCCCAGAAGGAAGCTGACGCACAAGAAAGCCCGCAAACAGTTTGCTGAAGACAAGCAGTCCAAGAACATGGATTACTGGAATGCCCTGTGGTCTGACGAGACCAAGAAAAACTTGTTTGGCTCAGATGGTGTCCAGCATGTGTGGCGGCGCCCTGGTGAGAAGTACCAAGACCACTGTATCTTGCCTACAGTCAAGCATGGTGGTGGTAGCATCATGGTCTTGGGCTGCATGAGTGTTGCTGGCACTGAGGAGCTGCAGTTCATTGAGGGAAACATGAATTCCAACATGTACTGTGACATTCTGAAACAGAGCATGATCCCCTCCCTTTGAAAACTGGGCCTCATGGCAGTTTTCCAACAGGATAACGACCCCAAACACAACCTCCAAGATGACAACTGCCTTGCTGAGGAAGCTGAAGGTAAAGGTGATGGACTAAACCCAATTGAGCACCTGTGGCGCATCCTCAAGTGGAAGGTGGAGGAGTTCAAGGTGTCTAACATCCACCAGCTCCGTGATGTCATCATGGAGGAGTGGAAGAGGATTCCAGTAGCAACCTGTGCAGCTCTGGTGAATTCCATGCCCAGGAGGGTTAAGGCAGTGCTGGATAATAATGGTGGTCACACAAAATATTGACACTTTGGGCACAATTTGGACATGTTCACTGTGGGGTGTACTCACTTATGTTGCCAGCCATTTAGACATTAATGGCTGTGTGTTGAGATATTTTCAGAAGACAGTAAATCTACACTGCTATACAAGTTGTACACTGACTATCACTTTTGTGATACACTGTACATTCAGGTTTGTCTCAATGTAACATTGTGTGGAAGAGTCCTAATTAGGGATGTAACGATGCACCGGAAAACAGTTAAAAATCGGTGCACATGTGCCACGATTTGAATAGGTTCATCATTTAAGATGCATCGATATTTACTTTAAACAGCAGAGGGCGCTGGCACTATATATTTTTTTACACAATAAAGGAAATGTGTAGCATTATTATGCATAGTATCTCAGAAATAAAAGGGCAGTCATTATTTAGATAAATTAAATATAAACACAAATACAGTATTTTATTTTAAATATAATTAATAAAAGGAAACGTCATAATTCAAGTCTTCGTATTGTGAACCTAGTATCGTGAATCGTATTGCATCGTGGGTAGAGTGTATCATTACATCCCTAGTCCTAATTGATGTGGGTTGGTGCCAGCTTAACAAAAAATTAATTTCTGTTATTATTATTTTCTTCTACCTAGTCTGCTTCAACTCTGTGTCCGTAATGAGTGTGGGATGTGGTTGTTTAAGGACCACATCACTGATCAGATGTTTATGTAAAAGTCCATGAGTATGGTGGTTTGAGGGTTATTTGGTAGGAGGGGTTCAGTCTGAAGGGTAGAATCTATTCAGATGGGCGAAGTGTAAAGAAGTTGAGTGTGAGCTTTGTCCTTGAAGATATTGTGAATGTGCTGATGTTTGCGGTGAGAGGGCTGTTCTGGAGACATGCGTCTTTCTAAACTTCCCCACACCTTAATGATATTGTCATACTAAAAACCCTGTACTGAGTAACAGATCACTCTCATGCATTAAAATATAATCTTCTTCTTCTTCTTCTTTCGGCTTTTCCCTTTTCAGGGGTTGCCACAGCGAGTCATCCTCCTCCATCTCACTCTGTCCACTGCGTCCTCTGTCCTCACCCCAACTACTTCCATGTCCTCTCTAACTGCATCCATATACCTCCTCTTTGGTCTTCCTCTTTGTCTTTTTCCTGGCAGCTGCATATCTAACATCCTTCTACCAATATACCCACTGTCCCTCCTCTGGACATGTCCAAACCATCTCAGTCTGGCCTCTCTAACTTTATCTCCTAGTTGTTTAACCTGTGCTGTACCTCTGATTATCTCATTAACCACCTACCTAACCTTATCCATCCTTGTCACTCCCAAGGAGAACCTCAACATCTTCATTTCTGCCACTTCCAGTTCTTTCTCCTGTCTTTTTGTCAATGCCACTGTCTCCAAACCATACAACATAGCTGGTCTCACCACTGTCTTGTAAACTTTTCCTTTGACCTTTGCTGTCACCCTTTTGTCACAAATCACTCCTGAAACTTTTCTCCATCCACTCCATCCTGCCTGAACTCTCTTCTTGACCTCTTTACCACACTCCCCATTTTCCTGGACAGTCGACCCTAAGCATTAAAATATAATAATAGTAGTAATTATAGCAATAGCGAAGATGCACGTGTAGTTTCTCAAGTCTAGGATGTGTCACTCCTTAGATTTACTGTATGATAACCTGATTGCATACATGAAATAAGTCGCATAATATACATGATATAAGTCACACATAGTGAAACAGCAGTTACGTGAAGAAAGTTTTAGGAAGGAAGGAAAGATGCAGGATGGGTGGATGGATGGATAGACTGCAAATAGATGGATGGATAGACAGATAGACTGTAGATGGACTGTAGATGGATGGATGGATAGATAGATAGACTTTATTTATACCGAGGGAAATTATTTGCCTCCAATAGTTGAACATTAAAAGAAGAGAAACTAATACAAGTACAGTAAGTAAGGTGTAGTCAATGTTTTAAGACTTTAAACTGCAGCGATTAAGATTAAATCTGTATCTACTGTTGTTAGGATTATAATAATGTTGTTAGGATTGTAATACTAATATAATAAGGTTTAGTTATGTTTATTTAATGCATCTGTCACCAATCTCACAATCTCACTGATGGCATGCATTTTGACATGTCACAACCTGAGAAATGCACATAGACCTGCGCAGTTATTTAAAGAAAGCATTAATACTTTAAACTTTAGTTATATAAAGAATAAAAGTGGAGAAAATGTGCTGCTGTACTTACAGATCATCCATTCAGTGCCTCGATAACGAATCATCGTGCGTACGGTCCAAATCACTGTATTATGCAAATGGTGAATAATTATTTTCTTCTTACTCAATCGCAAACTAAGAAATATTGGCAAACCTTCAGATACGCCCGAATCCGTGTGGGACTGAGTTACAATAATCCACGATGCTCTTGCTGCGGCGACCTGTGGGAAGTGTTTCACCGGTCTACTACTGAGAATGTGCTGGAATACAAAATCCCCGCCCCTCCACCGCCTTAACGCCTCGCCCCTCCCCCAATACCACTTTTTCTGTTATCTGTGTGGATAAATAAACGCCTGCCTTTGGAAGATGAAAATCTGTCATATTTACCATATAGAAGCACTTTGTAGTTCTACAATTACTGACTGTAGTCCATATCTTTCTCTACATACTTTTTAACCTGCTTTCACCCTGTTCTTCAATCTGTTGATGCATGCTCAATAATCCAGGTACACAAATCCACAAAGTTGAATCAGTTCATCTGGACACAAGTTTGTTGTAGAGATACATTTGGTCACTCAATCCGAATGACTTCTTCAGTCTGAGCTGGTGGTGAATACCCCAACCTTATATGCAGCCGATTTGCATAACGACCGGTCACCGCTATTGCATAACAATGGAACCGGTGATCAGGTCCATATGCAAATCACAATGACAATTAATTACAATGACCATGTGTGTCTTTTACACATGATTGGGGTAAAGCTCCTATTACAGCATTGTACAAGGGTGAAAGATGTACTCTCAGGCCTCCTCCCCGGTTCAGAGATGGTCGTTCCCTCTTCACATAAATGGCCTCTTTGACTCCCCGTTCAAACCAGCGTTCCTCCTTGTCCAGGATCTGAACATCTTCATCATTAAATGAGTGGCCGCTGGCTTGCAGGTGAGTGTAAACTGCAGAGTCCTGGCCAGAAGAGGTCGATCTTCTATGTTGGGCCATCCGTTTTGCCAGTGGCTGTTTAGTTTCCCCGATGTACAGTTCCCGGCAATCCTCCTGGCACCTAACAGCATACACTACGTTACTCTGTTTGTGTTGAGGAACCCGGTTCTTAGGGTGAACTAATTTCTGGCGTAGTGTGTTCTGGGGTTTGAAAGCAACTGAAACACGGTGTTTGGAGAATATCCGTCTTAATTGTTCCGATACTCCCGCCACATACAGAATCACCACTGGTTTGCGCTTAGCCCACGATTGTTCGTCTCCTCCCTTCGATCCACTGGAGCCGTGTTTGGGCATTTTCAATGGTCAGGACCACTACAGAGTAGGTATTATTTGGGTGGTGGGTCATTCTCAACACTGACATGGTGGTGGTGTGTTAGTGTGTGTTGTGCTGGTTTAAGTGGATTAGACACAGCAGCGCTGATGAAGTTTTTAAACACCTCACTGTCACTGCTAAACTGAGAATCGTCCACCAACCAAAAACATCCAGCCAACAGCACCCCATGGGTAGCGTCCTGTGACCACTTATGAAGGTCTAAAAGATGACCAACTCAAACAGCAGCAATAGATGAGCGATTGTCTCTGGCGTTACAGCTACAAGATGGACCAACTAGGTAGGAGTGTCTAATAGAGTGGACAGTGAGTGGACACGGTATTTAAAAACTCCAGCAGTGCTGCTGTGTCTGATCTACTCATACCAGAACAACACACACTAACACACCACCACCATGTCATTGCCACTGCAGTGCTGAGAATGATCCACCACCTAAATTATACCTGCTCTGTGGTAGAGTAACAGATGGACTACAGTCAGTAATTGTAGAACTACAAAGTGTTCCTATATGGTAAGTTTTTCAGGATGAACTCAAGTTCATATGCGTGTGAAGGCAGGTGTGCGAAAACTTTTGGCAATATAGTGCATCACTGAACTGCTCTTTCACTCAGTCTGCAAAAGTAAAAAGATGAAATAAAATTTGCAAACACTACAAAAATGATAACAAAGTTGAATCTGTGCCAAAAAAGTAATTTGTGAGAGTTCAAGTCATATCACTGTATTAGTGACTGTTTTTCTTCATTACCTCTCCATTTTGTAAATCTAGACCAGGGGTGTCCACACTTTCGTGGCTTGAGATCTACTATTTTAGTCAACAGGTCATCACGATATACTCATTCTGATGATTTACACTGAATGGTGTCAGGTTTATGTAGTCTGGACAGTAGCTGCTGATACTGACTCCCAAGCAGTTTTTCAGGTGTTCATCAGTGAGTGTGGATCCATATTTAGACTTTATAATTTTCATGTGGGAAAAGGCAGATTCACACAAGTAGGTTGATCCGAAAAAGCTGTCAAATATGTGGCAGTAAAATTCCAAAATTCCAAAATTGATGTTATCTAATTCTTTTATGTTTACAGCAACCTGTCCAGCATGTAGAGTTGAACCCCCCGGTCATGCTTCTGCGCCACACACTTTGAGAAATGCTGCCCTACTGCATGCCGCTGCACAGTGGATTTAAGGGAGGTTTAATGGCGGGAATAATTTAGAAGAGTTTCCATTCTTTTATCTCTACTAGTTCAAGTAACAAAACCCCTATTATTATTATTATCAAAAACAGTTTAATATAGTGTTTAAAGTACACTCTTCAATCAGTGATCAACATAGACTTAAACCACACCCAAACTCCACCTAACATTGTATTTAAGCTGAGCATCTCTTAGCACCAACATCACATAACATTTAGAGGTACTTATTTACAACATAACAAACATGTTACATCTAGGTTGCTCATAACTTGAATGTGTCCACCCTAACATACATGTTAAGTAAGTTGGCTGGTCTATGTCCTGTGTATTGGTGCCAATATGATACAAAACATTCTGACAACATTTCCTTTTATCTGGTGCTGCTTCAACCTTGTGCCCATCTGTCTGGAACATTCTGAAGATTTTGTTTTCATTGAGCATGTGAACAAATTAAGTTTGGCTGTTTTTTTAGGATTTGCATATAAAACCCATTGAAGATAAATATGGCGGCATTGTGGATCAGCACTGTCGACTCAAAGCAATTTATTTATTTATTTATTAGGATTTTAACGTCATGTTTTACACTTTGGTTACATTCATAACAGAAACAGAAAAGTAGTTAGTCGCTCTGGATAAGAGCGTCTGATAAATGCTGAAAATGTAAATGTAAATGTACTTGTTACACAAGATTCAACAGTTTACATAGGTTTTATGTCAAACACAGTTATGTGTATGTGTGTGCGCGTGCGCGTTAGACTAGCAACCTGGGGTGTTTCCTAACTTTCGCCCAGTGAATTTGACCCACTTCACCCTAAATACAAAAACAGACAATTAATGAATGAAAAGAAATGTCTCAATCTATCAGTCAAGATTAATCTTGCCACACTACCAAACAAGACTTCAAATAAGATTAGATCCCTTTAAAGTTGATGATGACAGCTAACGTAGGTGCGGCAAGAGCAGGCTGCCAGGGCTTTTGAAAAATATTAAAAAATAAGTGTTTAAATGACCTTGAGTCTGAAGTGGGAAGACAGGCTGCTATTAGAGGCACAATGAACAATGTGGAAAATATTTTTTATTATTTTATTTTTGTATTTTATTTTATTATTTTTATATTATAAACTCCCTTATAACATAGCTTTGCTCACGCTTTTTTTTTCTGGGTAGATGTGTGTTTATATATTAACAGTACATTAACCAATTTAATTCTTACATGATGAATACACACTGGTTACATTCATGACAGAACGTTACATTAAACTTCAGCAGCAAGCCGATAGACTTGAGCTGGCAGCACTACGGAAATTGTCACAATCAAACAAAATGTCCCCGGGGTAATCCTTCATGTGGCTTATAGACAGGAAGTCCCACCACCTCCAGGAAGAGAACAAGCACAGAAGCAGGACAGCAGGCCTCAAAAGCTATTGATGGTCAGGTTGACAGGTAGCAAGCTAATTAAATAAAAAGAAGGAGAAAAAAAACAAAATGTGTGCCTTTCTGGCACGTAACAATGATTAAGGTCATATTCAAGGTTAAGAAAGGTAGACATTTATGGGACCATACAGTTTTAGTCCTCTTAAACTTCACTGGTTTGAATTTAAAATATCTAAATAAAGGGCTAATGTACTTCCAGATAATTCTCTTATTGCCTTTATTCAGCCCAAAAAAATGTGCAAGGAAGAGATGTTTCAACTAATAAACTCAGTTACCTGAGTAGTGTTTTTAGCTGCTTTAGACTTTGAGATCATTGAGACATTTTGACCAACTGATTGCTAACTGAATTGCTGTAGGATTGCTAGGAACGCCTCATAGTGCAAATTAACCAGTAAACGTAAAAGCAATTTAATGCTACTGCTAATCCCTTACTGTTGTCTGTTACTTAAAGGTTCAAGTAAATAAACAAATTACAGATTTGAGTTTTTATAAAAAGTTTTATTTTTAGAAAGTGCTCCAGCTTTTCTGGAAATGGGGTTGGTATTGTGTTGGCTTGTGTATATTGTAGTCATTCTGTTTAAGCATAATTATGACTTAATTTATTACTTTCAGTCCTTTCATTCAGATCTATATTTTCTTTGAAGAGTAAGTGCAGTACAAATGAGAAACAACAAAACAATAAAACCTTCAAACACACAGTTATATGTATAAACTACAACCCCAATTCCAATGAAGTTGGGACGTTGTGTAAAACCTAAATAAAAACAGAATACGATGATTTGCAAATCCTTTTCAACACCTATTCAGTTGAATACACTACAAAGACAAGATATTTAATGTTCAAACGGATAAACTTTATTGTTTTTTTTGCAAATATTCACTCATTTTGAATTTAATGCCTGCAACACGTTCCAAAGAAGTTGGGACAGGGGCAACAAAAGACTAGGAAAGTTGAGGAATGGTCAAAAAACACCTGTTTGGAACATTCCACAGGTGAACAGGTTAATTGGAAACAGGTAAATGTCATGATTGGGTATAAAGGGAGCATCCCCGAAAGGCTCAGTCGTTCACAAGCAAGGTTCACCACTTTGTGAACAACTGCGTGAGCAAATAGTCCAACAGTTTAAGAACAACGTTTCTCAACGTGCAGTTGCAAGGAATTTAGGGATTTCATCATTCAGAGAATCTGGGGAAATCTGTGCAAGTAAGCAGCAAGGCCGAAAACCAACATTGAATGCCCGTGACCTTTGATCCCTCAGGCGGCACTGCATTAAAAACCGACATCATTCTGTAACGGATATTACCACATGGGCTCAGGAACACTTCAGAAAACCATTGTCAGTGAACACAGTTCGTCGCTCCATCTACAAGTGTGAGTTAAAACTCTACCATGCAAAGCAAAATCCATATATCAACAACACCCAGAAACACCGCCGGCCTCTCTGGGCCCGAGCTCATCTGAGATGGACTGACGCAAAGTGGAAAAGTGTCCTGTGGTCTGACGAGTCCAAATTTCAAATTGTTTTTGGAAATCATGGACGTCGTGTCCTCCAAGCCAAAGAGGAAAAGGACTGTCCGGATTGTTATCAGCGCAAAGTTCAAAAGCCAGCATCTCTGATGGTATGGGGGTGTGTTAGTGACCATGGCATGGGTAACTTGCACATCTGTGAAGGCACCATTAATGCTGAAAGGTACATACAGGTTTTGGAGGGATGTCCTTGCTTATTTCAGCAAGACAATGCCAAGCCACATTCTGCACGTGTTACAACAGCGTGGCTTCGTAGTAAAAGAGTGCGGGCAGGGGCGATTTAATGCATGGGCTTATCTGGGGTTCAGCCCAGGGGCCCCGAATATTTGAGGGCCCCGGATTGGCTGTTTTATTATTTATTTATTTTGTTAGTTACTTTGGTTAATAAGAATGGGGAAGCTTACAAACCAATGATTTTGTAAATCATTTACACGTTATTCATATTTCTGACTGTTAATTGGCCAGATAAACTCTAACGAGCTGCTGTAATTCTGATTGGTGGTTTCAGTTAAGCAACTGAACATTAGAGCTAGTATGCGAGTGACATTCAGCTCAGCCAATCAGAATGCAGCACCAGGTTTATACACGTGTGTTCGGACGTTCTGTAGTTAGTTTTGTATATGAGTCTCGCCTTATGGTCCCAGCATTGAAGTTCGGGTTCTGGAACTAGTCGGTCTAAAGTGCTGTAAAGCTCATTGAAGTCCTGACTAAACAGTTAAAGTGACTCTACCCTGTCGTGTGTCTTTATTCCCACACCTCCACCACCGCACAGCAAAAAACCCGTAGCATCCCCACCGGACAGCAGCTAGGTGAGCCGACCCTCTACGGTAGCAAGTGGCTAATGCTAGCGGTAAAGTGCCGCGATAGTGAAAGTGATATACAGTATATATATATATATATATATATATATATATAGAGAGAGAGAGAGAGAGAGAGAGAGAGAGAGAGAGAGAGAGAGAGAGAGAGAGGAGGGCCCAAAATTATTTTTTGCACTGGGGCCCATGAGCTCCTAATTACGCCACTGAACTCTTGCGTACTGTTGTCTTGCGTTGTGTACTGATGTTATGAAAACTATACGTCGGGGGCCCCCAACCAGCCGTAACCCCTGGGCCCAAAAGCAGGTTAAATCGCCTCTGAGTGCGGGTACTAGACTGGCCTGTCTCCCATTGAAAATGTGTGGCGCATTATGAAGCGCAAAATACGACAACAGAGACACCAGACTGTTGAGCAACTGAAGTTGTACATCAAGCAAGAATGGGAAAGAATTCCACCTACAAAGCTTCAACAATTAGTGTCCTCAGTTCCCAAATGCTTATTGAGTGTTGTTAAAAGGAAAGGTGATGTAACACAGTGGTAAACATGCCCCTGTCCCAACTTCTTTGGAACGTGTTGCAGGCATCAAATTCAAAATGAGTGAATATTTGCAAAAAACAAAAAAGTTTATCCGCTTAAGCATTAAATATCTTGTATTTGTAGTGTATTCAAGTGAATATGGGTTGAAAAGAATTTGCAAATCATCGTATTCTGTTTTTATTTATGTTTTACACAATGTCCCAACTTCATTGGAATTGGGGTTATATTACTTTCAGGCCTTTCATTTGGATCTATATTTTCTTTGAAGAGTAAGTGCAGTACAAATGAGAAACAACAAAACAATAAACCATTTCAAACACACAGTTATACATATAAACTACATGTTGACTACCACTTGTGTAGATTAGTATATTTCAAGTGTTTATTCATCAGAAATTGGCTCATGAAATTAGTTTAAACATCTTTTTTTTTCTAAACTTACAGACATCAATAGAAGAAGAAGAACCTTTATTATCCTTGTGTACAAGTACATTTACTATTTGTATTTACATTTGGATATGTACAAAGGATAAACCAGTACAGATGATGGATTGTAAAAATAAATACAATAAATTCAAAATATTTGTGTATAAAAAGCGAGATTAGGAAACTTACAAGGTTGGAAAGAGTACACTTTGAGAAAAGTCTGTAAAGCTACAGGACGAATTTTAATAAAGATTATGAGTAAGTGTGTGTGTGTGTGTGTGTGTGTGTGTGTGTGTGTGTGTGTGTGTCGAAAGTGAATGTGTGCCAGGTAACAGTCTGTGAGTTTATGAGTTTATGCATAACTGAGTCAAGTGGTTGTGCATACAGTGTATCACAAAAGTGAGTACACCCCTCACATTTCTGCAAATATTATAGACATGAAACTTGGATATAACTTAGAGTAGTCAGTGTACAGCTTGTATAGCAGTGTAGATTTACTGTCTTCTGAAAATAACTCAACACACAGCCATTAATGTCTAAATAGCTGGCAACATAAGTGAGTACACCCCACAGTGAACATGTCCAAATTGTGCCCAAATGTGTCGTTGTCCCTCCCTGGTGTCATGTGTCAAGGTCCCAGGTGTAAATGGGGAGCAGGGCTGTTAAATTTGGTGTTTTGGGTACAATTCTCTCATACTGGCCACTGGATATTCAACATGGCACCTCATGGCAAAGAACTCTCTGAGGATGTGAGAAATAGAATTGTTGCTCTCCACAAAGATGGCCTGAGCTATAAGAAGATTGCTAACACCCTGAAACTGAGCTACAGCATGGTGGCCAAGGTCATACAGCGGTTTTCCAGGACAGGTTCCACTCGGAACAGGCTTCGCCAGGGTCGACCAAAGAAGTTGAGTCCATGTGTTCGGCGTCATATCCAGAGGTTGGCTTTAAAAAATAGACACATGAGTGCTGCCAGCATTGCTGCAGAGGTTGAAGACGTGGGAGGTCAGCCTGTCAGTGCTCAGACCATACGCCGCACACTGCATCAACTCGGTCTGCATGGTCGTCATCCCAGAAGGAAGCTGATGCACAAGAAAGCCAGCAAACAGTTTGCTGAAAACAAGCAGTCCAAGAACATGGATTACTGGAATGCCCTGTGGTCTGACGAGACCAAGATAAACTTGTTTGGCTCAGATGGTGTCCAGCATGTGTGGCGGCGCCCTGGTGAGAAGTACCAAGACAACTGTATCTTGCCTACAGTCAAGCATGGTGGTGGTAGCATCATGGTCTTGGGCTGCATGAGTGTTGCTGGCACTGGGGAGCTGCAGTTCATTGAGGGAAACATGAATTCCAACATGTACTGTGACATTCTGAAACAGAGCATGATCCCCTCCCTTTGAAAACTGGGCCTCATGGCAGTTTTCCAACAGGATAACGACCCCAAACACAACCTCCAAGATGACAACTGCCTTGCTGAGGAAGCTGAAGGTAAAGGTGATGGACTAAACCCAATTGAGCACCTGTGGCGCATCCTCAAGTGGAAGGTGGAGGAGTTCAAGGTGTCTAACATCCACCAGCTCCGTGATGTCATCATGGAGGAGTGGAAGAGGATTCCAGTAGCAACCTGTGCAGCTCTGGTGAATTCCATGCCCAGGAGGGTTAAGGCAGTGCTGGATAATAATGGTGGTCACACAAAATATTGACACTTTGGGCACAATTTGGACATGTTCACTGTGGGGTGTACTCACTTATGTTGCCAGCCATTTAGACATTAATGGCTGTGTGTTGAGTTATTTTCAGAAGACAGTAAATCTACACTGCTATACAAGTTGTACACTGACTACTCTAAGTTATATCCAAGTTTCATGTCTATAGTGTTGTCCCATGAAAAGATATAATGAAATATTTGCAGAAATGTGAGGAGTGTACTCACTTTTGTGATACACTATACATATGCAAAATACGCAGTGTGTAAGGTGATAGTCTATGAGGGGTGTGGTAATCAGTGATGAGTGCTGGAGGCCACAGCTCTTGGGGAGAAGCTGTTACTCAAACTGTTAGTGTGAGCACGGATAGCCCTATACTACCTAACACATGATGACAAGGCAAGAGGTAGTTTTCAGGGTGTGGCATTTTCGCTAATGCTGCGGGCCTTGTTTTCTAATCGGCACAGTCAAGCAATT
Organism: Trichomycterus rosablanca; assembly: GCF_030014385.1. NCBI lineage: Eukaryota > Metazoa > Chordata > Actinopteri > Siluriformes > Trichomycteridae > Trichomycterus > Trichomycterus rosablanca. The sequence continues at coordinate 15,516,643 of NC_085990.1, forward strand.
GGAGAGAAATATAACCAGGAAATACAATAATATAGTTATAACCTTAACCTTGTACTAAATAATCATAACAGCCTTTGTTCTTCTGATACAGCTTTTCACAAGATTTTGGATCTTTGTGGGGATTTTTTAAAGTTAAAATAGCTGTTGATGTTGTCTGGCACTAGTGTCTGATGTTTCACTTCCCAAATGTGTTCTGTTGAGCTGAAATCAGGGCTCTGGTCAGGCCACTAAAATTTCTAACTGAACCATGGACTGTGGCCAAATACAGTTTAGATACACTATATACACCGATTAGGCATAACATTATGACCACCTCCTTGTTTCTACACTCACTGTCCATTTTATCAGCTCTACTCACCATATAGCAGCACTTTGTAGTTCTACAATTACTGACTGTAGTCTATCTGTTTCTCTACATACTTTTTTAGCCTGCTTTCACCCTGTTCTTCAATGGTCAGGTCCCCCACAGGACCACTACAGAGTAGATTTTATTTGGGTGGTGGATCATTCTCAGCAGTGCAGTGACACTGACATGGTGGTGGTGTTTCCAGCGCTGCTGGAGTTTTTAAACAGCCCACTGTACCTGCTGGACTGAGAATAGTTCACCAAGGAAAAATATATTCAGCCAACAGCGTTACGTGGGCAGCGTCCTGTGACCACTGATGAAGGTCTAGAAGATGACCAACTCAAACAGCAGCAATAGATGAGCAATCATCTCTGACCTTGCATCTACAAGGTGGACCAACTAGGTAGGAGTGTCTAATAGAGTGGACAGTGAGTGGACACGGTATTTAAAAACTCCAGCAGTGCTGCTGTGTCTGATCCACTCATACCAGCACAACACACACTAACACACCACCACCATGTCAGTGTCACTGCAGTGCTGAGAATGATCCACCAGCTAAATATTACCTGCTCTGTGGTGGTAGTGGAAGTGCTGAGTCAGTAACTATATAGTTCCTGCAATAGTCCAAGTCTGAGTGAGTCACCCACTTTTCCTCTGTCATCTAAACTCACTGATCAAAACTGAAACAAGTCCAGTTCCGCTGCATTTCCTCCTCATTCTTTTTTCTCTCTTTCTGGAAAATTGAAGATACTATTAGCAGGATTTAACAGTGAAAGTTCTATTTTAACTGTTGCTTTTGCAAACCCCTTTCACTTGTACCACCCCACAAGAGCTGCAGGAGGGCTTAGTACTATGTGCTCACAGCAGAAGCTGACCACTTTGTGTGCATCAGGCCAGCCGTGAAGCCTCACACATAGTTTTACTGCGTGTCTAGGTGTCTCAAAATCCATAGTGTCCATATTGTGTAGTCAAAGGAATTTACAGGTCAAGCTGGAAAGTCTGCACACCCCTTTCACCTTCTCCACATTTTATTATGTTACAGACTCATTCTATAATAGATTGAGTTTATTTTTTGCCTCAAACATCTACACAATAATTATTAAGTGAAAACAGGGTTTAGAAAATATGCAAAATAAAGATCATTTATATAGTGGTTACATATCTGTACACACCCTTAGCCAAATATTTGGTTGATGTACCTTGGGAAGCAATTACAGCTTCAAGGCATCTTGGGAAATAAGCTACGAGCTTGGCACACATGTTTCTGGACATTTTTGCCCATTCCTCTTGGCATATCCTTGCCAGCTCCGTCAGGTTGGATGGGGAGCATTGGTACACGGCCATTTTCAGCTCTTTCCACAGATGTTTGATTGGATTCAGGTCTGGACTCTGGCTGGGCCACTCAAGGACTTTCACAGACCTTTTCTGAAGCCACTCCTTTGTCCTCTTGGCTGTGTGCTTTGGGTCATTGTCATGTTGGAAAGTAAACCTTCACCCCAGTCTGAGGTCCAGAGTGCTCTGGAGCAGGTGTACTTAGCTGCAATTATCTTTCCCTCTATCAGGACTAGTCGCCCCGATCCTGGTGCTGAAAAACATCCCCACATCATGATGCTGCCCCTGCCATGCTTTACTGTAGGGATGGCAGTAGCCAAATGATGAGTGGTGCCTGGTTTCCTCCAGACGTGACGCTTGGTATTCAGGCAAAAACATTCCATTTTAGTTTCATCAGACCAGAGAATCTTATTTCTCATGGTTTGAGAGTCCTCTAGGTGCCTTCTGGCAAACTCCAAGCGAGCTGTCATGTACCTGTTACTAAGGAGTGGCTTCCCTCTGGCCACTCTACCATAAAGATGTGATTTGTGGAGTGCTGCCCGGATGGTTGATCTTCTGATAGGTTCTCCCATCTCCACAAGGATAACTGACAGTGTTACTGTCAGGGTGACCCTCGGGTTCCTGCTCACCTTCCTGGCCAAGGCCCATCTTCCCTGATCGCTCAGTTTGGCCAGGCGGCCAGGTCTAGGAAGATTTTTGGTGGCTCCAAACACATATCAAAGTCATATCAAAGGTTGTGCACACTTGTGTACATATGATATTTTACATTTTAATTTGACATTTTTAATAAATTAGCACAAATGTCTAAAAACCTGCTTTCACTTTGTCATTGTGGGCTATTTTGTGTAGAATTTTGTGACAAAAAGGAACTCAATCTATTATAGAATGAGTCTGTAATGTAATAAAACGTGGAGAAGGTGACAGGGGTGTGAAGACTTTCAGGCTTGATTATATGTACAATCATGACAAAGCATGTTTTTGTGCCAAGCTGGAAATTCCATTATTTGGGCACTTGCTCTTTCAGCCAAAGCATATCCCTTTGCTAACAGCTGTATAAAATCAAGCATGTCATGCAACTTTTGTAGACAGAAACTATCAGTGCAAAAAATTGTATCAAACAGCTCCTTGACTTTGTGTAGAACTGTCATAAATTAACCTATTATCTCAAGATCTTCCTGGAAATGAAAACAAAGCAGCCCCGTCCCTTAATAGAAGAGGAAGAAAACTGACAGAACCAGTCAGTGAGTCACCCACCTCTCCTCCGCCACATTCTGGCCACAGACTGCTAGCAAATACACAAAGTCTAGTATTAATTTACTTTTTGTTATCACTGTTTTTACGTTTTATTCTTGCTATAAAATGCCACATTTGCTTTTAAAATCATTAAGATTTAGCCCCTGTATAAAGTCAAGCTGCTTTATTTAAATGCTTTTCTTGAAAAATGTATTATGCCACGTGGTCTGGCATATTTGTGCCTGGCAACAATGATGTTTATCACAATAACATGCTTTAATGCATGGTTGTTTCTAAGCAGGTCCTTCTGAAACTGTACAGAAGTCTGATAGAATGTGGCCCCTCTCAATAAAAGACTAGGCAGGAAAGTACCCTGGTCTGAGCAAGGCCTTAGCAGCACAGCACACACTGATCCACACACACTTTGGGGCATGTTATAGCAATGGCGTACACATTTTCCAGGCAAGCATAAATAAGTATTAAAGTACAGTTAATCTGGAGGGCTTAGTTCTATGTACTTAATGCTCCTTCCGACAAGCTTACAGCACAAGCCGACCACTTTATGTACACTAGGTGAGCAGTGAAGCCTCACACATAGTTTTACTTTCGCTAACCTCACATTAATCTCCCAGCCTCTCCAGACAGGGGAACCTCTAATCTGAACTCCCCACGCTGACACTGCCAATTGTGTCTGTTTGACCCCCATTCTGGTCGTGGCACTGCTGAGATTTAAACCTGGGAATTCTTTTAGAAGAGGCCGTCTGACTCAGCCCTGGCTGGGTTTTTTAAATTGTTGTATTTTGTTACCTGCTTGTTGGACTGTGTCTGTTTTTTGTTTGTTAATTGGGCTGCTATGCCAAACTATAGTTCAGACTTTGCAACCTGTTCCAGCTTCTTTTGCCGGTGTCACATTGAACAGCTTTCCAGAAACTCTCCTGATATCATGACACTTGTTTTGTATTAGCATTTTTATTTACAGCTGTCACAAGGAGATCCATCCTGAACGTGAGCCATGCTCAGTGGTAGAAGTGGTAGAATATATTCTTCTAATATATTTTAATATTTTTATCCTATGTTTATTTTATTATTGCTGCTGATCTCACTGAGAGCTACCAAACCAAATCTTGTTGTATAAATTACGTACTTGAACCAGCCTGTCTGCCCCGGGTAACCATGCGACAGTCAGCACTCAAATATTTCTGATGTTTTATTTAAACAATCAACCTTTGTCAGGATAATTCATCCCTTAATTATTCCTTTGCAGCCACATGAAAGGCTGATTGAATAATCGTGTGAAGGATCTTGTCACACACACAGACACACTAGGGGGAATTTTGGTAGCTCCAATTAACCTTGGATTCTTTGGATTGTGGGAAGAACCACATACACACACACACACACACACATACAGTTACATGCATATAGGGGCATTTTAATAGCTCCAGTTAACCTGAGTGCATGCAAACCCAGAGTTCCCAGAGGAAACCCACGGGAATAAAGAGAGAATATGCAAACTTCACACAGAAAGGACCCGGATCGCTTCACCTGGGAATCAAACCCAGGACCTTCTTGCTGTAAGGTGACAGTGCCACCCACTGAGTCACTGTGCCACCCTTAACCCTTGTGTGGTATTCGGGTCAAATTGACCAGTTTCAAATTTTTACAAGAAGAAAAATAGTACAATTATACATTCTTTCTACCCAAAATGCAATGGTCTTAGCTTATGTTCTGTGATAAACATGTACAAACAATAAAAATAATTTAGCACACATGCTATTGTACCCCACACATTTACATCCTTCATATGGTCTGGTCTTCGGGTCAATTTGACCCACATACACAGAGACAGACAGAAACATGCCAGAGACACACAGAAACATGCCCACAGACACAAACACACACAGACACACACACATTGTTTGTTAGGATTTTAACGTCATGTTTTACACTTTGGTTACATTCATGACAGGAAAGGTAGTTACTCATTACACAAGATTAATCAGTTCACAAGGTTATATCAAACACAGTCATGTACAATTTTGTATCTCCAATTCACCTCACTTGCAAGTCTTTGGACTGTGGGAGGAAAGCGGAGCACCCGGAGGAAACCCACGCAGACACGGGAAGAACATGCAAACTCCACACAGAAAGGACCCGGACCGTCCTACCTGGGGATTAAACCCAGGACCTTCTTGCTGTGAGGTAACATAATGTTACATTTTATTATAATCTATGCACAGAGAAGCTGCTCGCTCACACTTTCCCGCACTCTTTACCCTCTGTCATGCCATGTGTCCACCTGCAAACCACATCAAATATTTTCTCACATTATATGCCTAACACCTGCAGCTCAAGGGGGTGGGACAAAAGAGATAAATACCTCTGCATTACAGTACTGTCTTTTTCCCAGGCACTATCCCTGTTGCAAGGACTATTCCTCAGTTGTTCATTTGCACTTCAAAAGATAAAAGTTCAAAAGTTCAAAATTAAATGTTAATGAAAACATAAGCATGATTTATGACATAAGATAAGCATGATTTATGTCACCCAAGTCTTGAGTAGTGGATTTATAACATTAATTATAAAACAATCAACACTTTCATTGTTAATTGTGTTCTAGTAGAGAGTAATGATTGTAATCATTAAACATGTGTTATCTTTATTGTTTGAAAATGAGATAAGAACGATATACAGTGGTGCTTGAAAGTTGGTGAACCCTTTAGAATTTTCTATATTTCTGCATAAATATGACCTACAGTGTATCACAAAAGTGAGTACACCCCTCACATTTCTGCAAATATTTCATTATATCTTTTCATGGGACAACACTATAGACATGAAACTTGGATATAACTTAGAGTAGTCAGTGTACAGCTTGTATAGCAGTGTAGATTTACTGTCTTCTGAAAATAACTCAACACACAGCCATTAATGTCTAAATGGCTGGCAACATAAGTGAGTACACCCCACAGTGAACATGTCCAAATTGTGCCCAAAGTGTCAATATTTTGTGTGACCACCATTATTATCTAGCACTGCCTTAACCCTTCTGGGCATGGAATTCACCAGAGCTGCACAGGTTGCTACTGGAATCCTCTTCCACTCCTCCATGATGACATCACGGAGCTGGTGGATGTTAGACACCTTGAACTCCTCCACCTTCCACTTGAGGATGCGCCACAGGTGCTCAATTGGGTTTAGTCCATCACCTTTACCTTCAGCTTCCTCAGCAAGGCAGTTGTCATCTTGGAGGTTGTGTTTGGGGTCGTTATCCTGTTGGAAAACTGCCATGAGGCCCAGTTTTCGAAGGGAGGGGATCATGCTCTGTTTCAGAATGTCACAGTACATGTTGGAATTCATGTTTCCCTCAATGAACTGCAGCTCCCCAGTGCCAGCAACACTCATGCAGCCCAAGACCATGATGCTACCACCACCATGCTTGACTGTAGGCAAGATACAGTTGTCTTGGTACTTCTCACCAGGGCGCCGCCACACATGCTGGACACCATCTGAGCCAAACAAGTTTATCTTGGTCTCGTCAGACCACAGGGCATTCCAGTAATCCATGTTCTTGGACTGCTTGTCTTCAGCAAACTGTTTGCGGGCTTTCTTGTGCCTCAGCTTCCTTCTGGGATGACGACCATGCAGACCGAGTTGATGCAGTGTGCGGTGTATGGTCTGAGCACTGACAGGCTGACCTCCCACGTCTTCAACCTCTGCAGCAATGCTGGCAGCACTCATGTGTCTATTTTTTAAAGCCAACCTCTGGATATGACGCCGAACACGTGGACTCAACTTCTTTGGTCGACCCTGTTCCGAGTGAAACCTGTCCTGGAAAACCGCTGTATGACCTTGGCCACCATGCTGTAGCTCAGTTTCAGGGTGTTGGCAATCTTCTTATAGCCCAGGCCATCTTTGTGGAGAGCAACAATTGAGAGTTCTTTGCCATGAGGTGCCATGTTGAATTTCCAGTGGCCAGTATGAGAGAATTGTACCCAAAACATCAAATTTAACAGCCCTGCTCCCCATTTACACCTGGGACCTTGACACATGACACCATGGAGGGACAACGACACATTTGGGCACAATTTGGACATGTTCACTGTGGGGTGTACTCATTTATGTTGCCAGCTATTTAGACATTAATGGCTGTGTGTTGAGTTATTTTCAGAAGACAGTAAATCTACACTGCTATACAAGCTGTACACTGACTACTCTAAGTTATATCCAAGTTTCATGTCTATAGTGTTGTCCCATGAAAAGATATAATGAAATATTTGCAGAAATGTGAGGGGTGTACTCACTTTTGTGATACACTGTAAAACATCATCAGATTTTCACACAAGTCCTAAAAGTAGATAAAGAGAACCCAGTTAAACAAATGAGACAAAAATATTGTACTTGGTCATTTATTTATTGAGGAAAATTATCCAATATTACATATTTGTGAGTGGCAAAAGTATGTGAACCTCTAGGATTCGCAGTTAATTTGAAGGTGAAATTAGAGTCAGGTGTTTTCAATCAATGGGATGGCAATCAGGTGTGAGTGGGCACCCTGTTTTATTTAAAGAACAGGGATCTATCAAAGTCTGCTCTTCACAACACATGTTTGTGGAAGTGTATCATGGCATGAACAAAGAAGATTTCTGAGGACCTCAGAAAAAGAGTTGTTGATGCTCATCAGGCTGGAAAAGGTTACAAAACCATCTCTAAAGAGTTTGGTCTCCACCAATCCACAGTCAGACAGATTGTGTACAAATGGAGGAAATTCAAGACCATTGTTACCCTCCCCAGGAGTGGTCGACCAACAAAGATCACTCCAAGAGCAAGGCATGTAATAGTCGGCGAGGTCACAAAGGACCCCAGGGTAACTTCTAAGCAACTGAAGGCCTCTCTCACAGTGGCTAATGTTAATGTTCATGAGTCCACCATCAGGAGAACACTGAACAATAATGTCACAACAATAGACACAAGTCGTTCTACAAAGAATGGTTAAAGAAGAATAAAGTTAATGTTTTGGAATAGCCAAGTCAAAGTCCTGACCTTAATCCAATCGAAATGTTGTGGAAGGACCTGAACGAGCAGTTAATGTGAGGAAACCCACCAACATCCCAGAGTTGAAGCTGTTCTGTACGGAGGAATGGGCTAAAATTCCTCCAAGGAATGTGTGCAGGACTGATCAACAGTTACCGGAAACATTTAGTTGCAGTTATTGCTGCAAAGGGGGGTGTTACGACTATGGACAATCTAGTGTGTCTGTTGTATGTGTGTGTGTGTGTTTCAGGTACCGGCATTATTTGCCAGCGTATAAAAGGCTGGAAAGTGAGGACCGGAAGGAGAGGGGGCGTGTAGTTTGCACGTTGTGCTTTGTTCGAGCGTGTGTGTTTGAAGTTTGGAAGCGGTCTCTGTTTGATAGAGATTGTGTGGTTTCTTTAGGTTAAGATTGTTGTGTAAGTTGATATACAGTACTTTATCGGTTATTGGTCTAATTGTTTTCGTTCTTTTCTTTACAGAGTTTGCTCAGAGCTGGTTTTCTTTTTGTTATGGTTTTCGTTATGATTCTGAATTCTACAAATAAATAGCGTGTTTTGGATAGATTGTTTTCCTTGTTATTATTTAATTATTTTAAGTATTATAATGTTGCATCACCTGTCACCCCTAGATCGCTACAGGTCGTAACATTATTTGGGGGCTCGGCCGAGATAGCGCTTCCGGTGTTTTATCGCGAGTGGAGTGGTGTTGGACGGCTTCCCTGGATAGAGAGGTGAGTGTCCAGCTAGGCTGTACCAGCCTTTCCATCGGTCACTCGTTTATTATTTTGCCTTTATTATTTTCGGAGTAAATCCTGGGCGGGGATCAACTCTCCAGCGGGGGTAGGCTTTCAGGGCATTTGCCGCTGAAGTTCAGCCTTTCAAGTCGCCTCGAGCCCGGCACGCTCCAGAAGATAGGTAGGTAAAGTTTTGGTGAGGTAGGACCCGGGGAAGTTCGTTAGTTTTACAGATCGCGAAATCTAGTAATCTAAAAGGTGTGCATCAGCATGTGAATGAAAGTTTGGTGAAGTGTCCAAACTTAGTGCTTATACTAAATTAATAGCATTATATTTGTATTGTAGCTTTTGATTTCTTGTGGTTGTTTATCCATTAAGCAATATGGCAACATTTAACCTAGATGAGTTTGTAGCAAATCCTACGTTGGAGCAGTTTAATAACTGTAAAAAAAAAGGACTTGTGTGAAATTGCTAGTTATTATGAGATTTCTGTTAATGCTGCACGTGTTAAAAGTGAAATAAAAGAAATAATTTTAAATGGCCTGATTGAGAGAAAGGTTTTTTTCTGCACAGACTAGTTCCACGGTCGGGGACGCTTCAGCTGGGTGCTTGGTTGAGAATCGTGCTGATCCTGCATTAAATGAAATGACTAGGGAAGAACCTGTTAATATTGATACCCTTACTCCTGGGGTAGGGTTAGGGGAGAAAGATGATAAACCTTTCACTTTGCCACGGTTTGATCCCCTCTCTGTAGAATCTTCAGCAAGCTCAAAGTTAGACGCTCGACTAAAAGTTTGTTTAGCTCGTCTTCACCTGGAGACACAGGAGAGGCTGCTTGCTCGCCGAGAGGAGAGAGAGTATGAACTTCGAAGGGAGTTGGAAATAAAAAAATTGGAGGCAGACACTGCTATTAAAATGCGTCAGCAAACTCATTTGATGTGAGTAAGCACATCTCTTTAGTTCCAGTCTTTAGAGAGACTGAGGTTGAGTCTTATTTCAGTACTTTTGAGCGTATTGCTTTGGCTTTGCATTGGCCAAAAGATGTTTGGGCAATATTATTGCAATGTAAGCTGACTGGAAAAGCTCAAGAAGCTTGTTCTTCCCTTTCTCTAGAAGACAGCCTTGTGTATGATGAGGTAAAAAGTGCAATTTTAAAAATATATGAGTTAGTTCCTGAGGCTTACAGACAACGGTTTCAAAAGCTTAGGAAAACCTTAAGCCAGACATATGTTGAGTTTGCAAGAGAGAAAGAAGTTCTTTTCGATAGATGGTTCTCTGCATGTAAGGCTGACAGTTTGAACTTAGTGCGTGAATTAATGCTATTAGAAGAGTTTAAAAACTGTGTACCTGAGCGTACTGTCATTTATTTAAATGAACAGAAGGTAAAAACATTGCAGCAAGCTGCCACACTCGCGGATGAGTTTGCACTCACGCACAAAAGTGTATTTAGTTAACCAGACCCATCTTCCCTTCGTGCTTCCTCTAAGAAACCTAGTGAAGAAAATAGTGTGCCACCACCAAATTTGAGATTGGAGAAACTGTGTTTTTATTGTCATAAGCCAGGTCACATAGTGGCCGAGTGTGTGGCACTCAAAAAGAAACAAAGTACATTAAAGCCGTCAAAGGGGGTGGGCTTAATTAAAACAGTTTCTTCGGCTAAGCAGTTGACCAAAGTACCTGATAAATGTTTTAAACCATTTATTTCTACTGGATTTGTCTCTCTCACAGGAAAACCAGAGGACCAGTATTCAGTTAAAGTGCTGCGAGATACTGGCGGCTCGCAGTCATTTATTCTTTCCAGTGTTCTTCCTTTAAGTACTGCATCTTCATGTGGTAAGAGCACAATAGTAAGAGGGATTGGAATGAGTTATGTACCTGCTCCTCTGCACCAAATTCACATAAAAACAGACTTAATTACTGGTTTAAACCATGATGACGGTCCCGACAACAGCAAAACTAAGGGGATATATAGATTTTCACACTCCAGGTCCATGCAACCGAAAACAATCAGGAGGCACAGCAATATATATAAAACAAGACATCATACACAGCCAAATTCTAGTAGAGACAAATCTTCAAATAACAGTGGTCAGAGCAACACTATACAAACCCATCACAATAGTATCATTATACCTACCTCCTGCGGAAGCCTTTCCTAAACAAGAGATGGAAAAAGCAATGAGCCAAATACCGAGCCCTATACTACTCCTTGGAGATTTTAACTCACATAATCCACTTTGGGGATGTAAAGACACAAACCCACGAGGAAAAGCTTTGGAAATTTTTTTAAATGAAAATGAACTTTGTATTTTAAATAATGGTGATTTCACTTACCTACACCCAGGCCACGGTGTTTACTCAGCCATCGATTTATCACTCTGCTCCCCACATATGATCGCCGACTTAAAGTGGGAAAGATGGGATGACCAATGCGGAAGTGATCACTTTCCGATCATTATCTCCTACGAAAAAGCAACTCCACACAAAGCCATACCAAAATGGCAACTAGGAAAAGCGAAATGGGATCTTTTTACCTTTTTAAGTGACAAACTCCTTAAAGACTTTAAAGGGGAGAAGATGGAACCAGTACCCTGGTTTACAGAGATCTTAATCAAAATCGCAAACTGGTCGGTTCCAAAGACGAGGGCCAAATCACAGAAACCACATAACCCGTGGTGGAAGAAGCACCTTGGATCACCTAGTGCAAATAGAGGCCTACATAAGAGAAGGTTTCCTAAATAAACAACACATAGTTGCAGTTTTCTTCGATCTCGAAAAAGCCTATGATACAACCTGGAGGCATGGTATTTTACAGGATTTGTGGGATATGGGCTTCAGAGGTATCCTGCCTTTATTTCAAACTTTTTAAAGGACAGAACTTTTACAGTAAAGGTCAATGGGACATACTCAGATATACATACGCAAGAAATGGGTGTCCCACAAGGAAGTATTTTATCAGTTACCCTTTTTAATATTAAAATAAACAGCGTCATCAAGGCAATCGACCCAGATGTGAAGGCATGTCTATATGTGGACGATCTCTGTATATGCTATAAGGGCAGATATATGGCAACCGTAACAAGAAAACTGCAATTAGCCATAAATGGTATCCAGTCATGGGCAATACAAAATGGCTTTAAAATATCTAAAGAAAAGACCACTTTTACCCACTTTAGTAAAATCAGAAACATGCATCCAGAACCTGAACTCTCCTTTTAAGATGGAGAAGCCATAAAACAGGGAAAAGAGACCAAATTCCTTGGAGTCTTCCTGGACCAGAAACTAACTTTTAGATCTCACATCAGCTACCTAAAACAAAGGTGCCAGAAACCTCTGAACATTCTGAAACTACTTGCAAACACAAAGTGGTTAGCAAATAGAGACCTACTCCTGAACCTGCATAAAACACTTGTCCTCCCTAGATTAGACTATGGAAGCATAGTGTATGGAGCAGCCAGAAAGTCCTACTTACGAACTCTAAACACATGTCATCATCAAGGACTGAGAGTGGCACTGGGAGCTTTCCGGACCTCCCCAGTGCAAAGCCTATATATAGAAGCAGGTGAACTCCCACTGCACTGGAGATGGAAGCGCCAAGCACTCTGGTACATACTTAAACTAAGAGAGAACACAAGCAACCCAGCCTTCAATACAGTTTTCAAGAGAAACCTCTCTGCAGCTTACGATTTGAAACCAAACCAGATCAGACCTGCGGGAGAAAGACTACGATGGGATTTAGAAAACTTTCAGAAAAGAGCAATGCTAAATGATACACAAAGGAAAACCTTTCCTCCATGGGACCTTGGAAGCCCTTGCATATCAGAAACCTTCACAAATTTCCCCAAGCAAACTATGAGCACTGAAATAGCACAAAGTATATTCAAGGAATTTGAAGAAAGACAAACAGGCTACTTGATTATTTACACAGATGGGTCAAAGACATCTACTCACACCGGTGCAGCTTTCTACACAAAGACCAAAAAACAATGCACAAATATCCCCCCACACAGCTCCATTTTTACTGCCGAAGCACAAGTAATTCTAATGGCTATAACATATTTCCAGAGATCAAGTCACCAGAAAGCCACTATATGCACAGATTCAAAGTCCTGCATTCAAGCCATCAAATCACTAAATATTGACCACCCCATCATCAAAGAAATACTGCATAAACTGAAAGCACTGGAAGAATCAAATAAAATACTGAGGTTTTGCTGGATACCAGGCCACAAGGGTATAAAGGGAAACGAAGAAGCAGATACTATAGCCAAAAGAGCAGCAGAACAACCAGTCACACCAATATACATACCACCAACAGACTTAAGACCCCTCATAAGGAGCTATATACAAGAAAAATGGCAAGAGGCCTGGGATTTACAAGAAAATAACAAACTCAGGGAAATCCAACAAAACGTACGACCAAACAAAATTAACTATACTCAGAAGAGGGAGGACCAAGTAGCCCTTACACGATGCAGAATAGGACACTCAAACCTTACACACGGACACCTACTAAAAGGAGAACAGGCCCCAAAGTGCCCTCATTGCTCAATTACATTCTGAAAAACATACAAATGGCACGCCATAGAGATGGCTCTAAATATAGAGCTTATAATGGCAATAAAACACAAAAACACAAAAACACAATTACTGGTTTCTTTCCTGTAGCAGTTCTGACATGTTTTCCAGTTGATGGCATTGAATTCATACTGGGAAATGACATAGCTGGAGGTAAAGTCCATGCCTTTCCTGAGGTGGTTACATATCCCATTCTTGAGCCTGTTCCTGATGACCTGGCCCAAAACCATCCTGATATATTTACAGTTAGTGTGCTGACTAGGGCTCAAGCGAAGAAAAATGTTGAGAGTGTTGATTTGTCTGACTCTCTTTTTGCTTCTATTTTATCTCAGGAGCCAATTGTAAATAAGTTGGTTAACAACAAGGAGGGAGGGACTGAGGCTGTTGAAACCAGTGCCACATCATTACCACTGACTCGTGAAGCACTCATCATTGCTCAGAAGAGTGATTCATCTTTTGGTAAATGTTTTGCAGCAGTTGTGGAGGACTCTTGTAAGTGCAATATGAAACAGTGTTATTTTTTAGATAATGGAGTACTTATGCGCAAATGGCTCTCATGGCCAAGTGAAACAGATGATGTTGGGGAGTCCTGGGGCACTGTTTATCAGATTGTGGTACCATATGTCTTTAGGCAGCATGTCTTAGAACTTGCTCATGAACATGTGTGGTCTGGGCATTTGGGTGTCACTAAGACATATAATAGGATACTTCAGCATTTCTTTTGGCCAGGAATGAAGACTTTTTGTAAAACTTGCCCCACTTGTCAAATTGTGGGAAAACCAAACCAAGTAGTGCATCCAGCACCTCTTTGTCCTATTCCAGTGGTTGGTGAACCTTTTGATCATGTAGTTGTAGACTGTGTGGGACCTTTACCCAGAACAAAATCTGGAAATCAGTTTCTACTAACTATCATGTGCCTTTCTACTCGGTTTCCTGAAGCTATACCCCTGCGGACAATAACTGCTCCAGCCATCATAAAAGCTTTGACCAAGTTCTTTACCACCTTTGGCCTACCTAAAAAGGTACAGACAGATTAGGGAACCAATTTTCTGAGTAAAACCTTTAAACAGACTTTACAGTCTTTGGGTATTTCACATGCTGTATCCAGCCCCTATCATCCCCAGTCACAGGGTGCACTTGAGCGCTGGCACCAGACTTTGAAGTCCATGTTAAAAAAGTTTTGCTTAGAAACTGGTAAAAACTGGGATGAAGGCATTCCCTTTGTTCTCTTTGCCATCAGAGATGCAAAACAGGAGTCTCTTGGGTTCAGCCCTACTGAACTGGTTTTTGCTCATGAGGTTCATGGACCACTTAAGGTATTGAAAGAGCAGTTCTTATCTGGTGGTTCTCAAAGAACCAGTGTTAAAGATTTTGTTAAGCAGTGTAGAGAACGTTTGCATCATGCGACTTCAGTGGCTAGAGAAGCCCTTGCTTCCTCACAGGAAAGCATGAAGAAGCAGTATGATAAACGGGCAGTTAAACGACAATTTCAACCTGGTGAGCAAGTGTTGGTTTTGTTGCCAAATCCTGGATCTGCTCTTTCCCTTAAATTCTCAGGGCCATATGTAATAAAGAGTCAAGTTTCTGAGACTGATTATGTTATTCACACCCCTGATCGTAGGAGAAAAACACGCTTATGTCACATTAACATGCTAAAAGCATATCATTCTAAGCTTAGTAATAGTGAGTTGTGTGGTAAACTTTTAAACTCCAATTTTCTATCTAATATTGACACACATCTTTCACATCTTTCAGAAACTCAGAGGAAGGATATAATTAATTTACTTTATGCCTTCCCTACGTTATTTAGTGATGTTCCCTCATGCACTCATGTTTTACAGCATGATATTAAGGTGGGGAATGCTATTCCTGTTAAGCAGCATGCTTACCGTTGCCCTGTCCCAAAAAGGGAGCTAATGAAGAAGGAAGTAACATATCTGCTAGAACATGGTTTAGCTAAACCAAGTTGTAGTCCTTGGAGCTCGCCATGCTTGCTTGTTTCAAAATCTGATGGTACAGCACATTTTTGTACAGATTTCCGAAAGGTAAATGCAGTCACGGTTCCTGATTCTTTTCCTTTGCCTCGTGTGGAAGACTGCATTGACAATGTTGGACAAGCTAAGTACATCACAAAACTTGACCTGCTGAAAGGTTACTGGCAGGTACCCTTAACCCCTGAAGCCTCTGACATTTCTGCATTTATAACACCTGACCATTTTATGCAGTACACGGTTATGGCTTTTGGGCTAAGAAATGCTCCAGCCACCTTCCAGCGCCTAATGCACTTGGTGTTAGATGTTCCTAACTGCAGTGTGTATTTAGATGATGTAGTCATTTACTCCGAAAACTGGTCACACCATATGACCAGCTTAAAGGAGGTGTTCCAGAGACTCACGAATGCTTGTCTGACATTAAATCTTACAAAGTGCGAATTCTGTAAAGCCACTGTAACCTATCTAGGAAAACAGGTAGGTTGTGGGCAGGTTCGACCTGTAAATGCTAAGGTCATGGCTATATTGTCTTATCCAGTCCCAAGTACGCGACGTGAACTAAGACTATTACAGATGTTTTTGTAAAAACTTTGCTGGGGGGGGGGGCAAAAAAAAATAGCACACCTGCTATGTAAAACATAATGGATGTGCATGTCATTAGTTATATTTTTAATGCCAGAACCTTATTTAGGGCTTGATTTGTGGAGGGATGATGACAGCAGAGCTAACAATACTGGTTAAAATTACAATACTTTCCAAGTCGTCAGGTCGCTGTAAAGTTCACATTACATGACTGGATCTCTTGTAATCGGGAATCTTTCAAGTCGGTGTGGGTTTCACACTACACGACTGATTGGTGATAGGGGGTTTCACACTACACGCTCTATCACCAACTGGAATCGCAGACAAGCTTCTCTGGTCTCCCAAAATACGCTTTGTCAGGAAAACAAATGCAAGATATTTGACATGCTAGATATCTCTTTTTGGTCAGATTGTTGGGTAGTTCTCACATAGCGAATGAGTGAAGCGCAGAGCGAACGGCAAGTTGCTCCTGAGCCGGCAAATCTAGCGCCGACCAGTCGGTGAGCGAAAATCAGGGCAAATATTGTGTAGTGTGATCTAGGCATAACATGATAAAATAGATGTGACAGATTCTTTCTTATTTTCAGTCAGGATATGTAATGCAGGCAGGTGCCATAAACAGACATTATGGCTTTGTTTTACTTTTAACAGAAATCAAGCCAAGATTTGCATTAAATTAATTGTATTAAATTAATTGGAGGGCTGAGTACTATTATGTGCTCCCACCTACAAGCTTACAAGCCGAATGTTTCTTATTAATCATGCTAGCTGTGGAGCCTTACACATAGTTTTACTTACGCTACTCTCCTGTGAATCTCCCAACCTCTTATCTAGACAGGAAAATCCCTAATCTGAACAACCCATGCCCACTCCATCCAGGTGACACTGCTTTTGTGTTTTTTAATGGCTGCTGCTGTTTTTTCTTGAGAAAGCTTGACTTGCTGATGGATCGAACAGCTGGCACAAACTGGATCAAATCCAGTTCTTCTGCATTCCTTTTCCATTCTCCATTTCCCCATTCCCTGGAAAATTAGAGGGATTGTCTTTTGTTCCTTTACCGCCCTTATTTGCGTTGTCTTGTAATAACACGGCTTATCTGTGTTTCTTGGCAATTGTTTGGGGTTTCAGAGCACCTGTAGAATGATCATCTGTTGTGTGAGGTTTTAGATACAGCTTCGGTTTGCAGCATCTGGTTTGGTTTCTTTTTAGTACATGTCTATGAGGGTTCTTCAAATAGTTTCCATACTTTTTAAACTCAATTTATTAAGAATTTTAAAAACAAGTTACTTAGCTTTTCTACATAGTCACCCAGCGTCTTACCAACTTTTTAATGCCATCAGCAAAAACATATTTCACATATTTTACATTCACTTAACCTTTGTCTGGATAATCCATCCCATTATTACTTTGCAGCCACGTGAAAGTCTGATTAAATAATTGTGTGAAGGATCTTGTGAAGGAATGTTTTGGATCTTGTCATATCATGAATTATGGTTATGTCAGGCAGAGGTAGTAAAAAAAAGCCCATCCCAGCCCTCCCCTAGCAACGGTCTTGTAGCTAATCAACCAATATCATCTTGGCCAACGATTATGGCTTTTTTCTGTCAATTGTTTTTACTTCAGCTGTGTGAAGTGCAACATACAGAGTGTTTTGTTTTTTATAACATATGTGGTTTTCTTATAGTAATGTCAATTGTAAAGACATTGAATATCTTCGTTTATCAAATCTAATTGTTCGATTCACTGAGTGGTCATATTTACACCCCTGCATAGAAAAATAATACTACAATACCCAATAGCTGGCTAAAAATGCCTAATAATAGGCAAATAGGCATTTTTGTAGTCCAGTCCCAGCTAATGCCAAGTTCACACTACACGACTTTCCAAGTGGTCAGGTCGCTGCACAGTTTACACTACTCAACTGGATCTCTTGTAATCGGGAGTCTTTCAAGTCGGTGTGGGTTTCACAGTACACGACTGATTGGTGATAGGGGGTTTCACACTACACCATCTATCACCAACTGGAATCGCAGGCGAGCTTCTCTGGTCTTACGATTTGTCATGAAAACAAACGCATAAATGGAGATGAAAGGTTTAATGATACCACGTACAAAAATGCACATCAACATGAAGTGAGCGATCAAAGTTTGTGCACTAATGTGCAGCTTTAAATCAAGGAGAAAAAGTAAATGAATCTGAGTGGATTTGGCTACACGAGCAGCATGGATTTTTCTATAGTGAGTTGGAGGTTAATAAATATTTTTGCAATGCAACGTTGGTGTTATGTTTTGTAGAGAACGATAAGGTCAGAAATACTGTAAAACGTGTGTGTGTGCCAATGTATTCTGATATAAACTATATTATGCCCGTCCCACCTTTTTACAACTCCTCCTCTGCGTTTCCCCTCACACCGTATCTTGCGTTCTCATTGGCTGTTCAACATAGCACTAATTGCCAATTGGGCGACTCAGATCCAGATATTTGACAAGCTAGATATCTCTCTTTGGCAAGCCACTCGTATCGAGTTGTTGAGCAGTTCACACATAGCAACAGAGCCGAGTTTCAAACGCCAAGTTGCTCCAGAGCCGGCAAATCTAGCACCGACCTGTCGGCGAGCGAAAATCAGGGCAAAAATCGTGTATTGTGAACTAGGCATAACATGACAAAATAGATGTGATATTCTGAGAGGTGAATTCATTCTTTTTAATTTTCACTCAGGATATGTAATGCTGACAGGTGTAATGATGACTTAGTTTTACTTTAAACACAGAAATCAAGTCAAGATTTGTATTAAATTATTTATATTAAATATAAGACATTCACAGTGTTTACCAACCAACCAAAGCACAATAGTACCCTTAAGTTCAGTAAACCACTTAAATCTTTGGAATTAATGGAATGAATGCTTAAAAAATATGCTTATCATTTGATCTGATTCTTTTCGCCGGTGTTCTTTCAGGATCTTTTTTATGGGTAACAATAAATCACACTTTTAGTAGCTTTAGTGCAAATTTTTGTATAAGTTGCTAAACTGTAGCCACAAAACTGGAAGCATGTAATGTTTTGACATGACTGGGCCGGAAGTGTTGTCCATAAGTACATGATTTGATCAGTACATTTAGGTCAACACTTTCTAGTCCAACATCAATGCTTGACCTCACACATTCTTTTAACTTAATGGACACATATTTATCCATAATAATGCTTGTCGTTTTAAATGGCATGTCCAGCAACCTCATGGTCAGGTGCTGCCATCTTTTTGGCAATATAGCAATCTGAAAAGTGTTAACCTTCATACAATTTGGCATGGTTTAGCTGGAAAGGTTTAGACTTGGGATGTATCCAGTCCTCAGTTGTAGACACATCTGAGGTACAAACATAGAAATCTATTACAATAGACACTTCACAGATTCTGGTAGAGAGAACAGTTTGAACATGTAATAACTAAGTGAGATTTATAAGAGAGGGATGCTTACATGCATGCAACGATGAGGATACAAATAAAGGCACCAACAGCAATAAGTGCAACAACAAGATGTTTCCCGCCCTGAGAGAGGTGCTCTGTACCATCTGTAAAACACATTCTATTAACATAGTGTATTTTATTACTTAACAATATTTCATGTAAAATCTGGCTCTGCAAAATCAGCCAACAATGAAATGTAGAAGTAGGCACTGGTAGCTCAAAGGTTAAGGTACTGGACTAGAGATAAACCAAAAGGTCGCTGGTTCAAGCCCCACCACTGCCAAGGAGCCACTGGTTAGGTCCATGAGCAAGGCCCTTAACCTTCAATTGATTGTGCTGTATTAAGTAACAAGTGAAAGTAACTTTGGATAAACGTGTCTGCTCAATGCAGTAAATGTAAGAAGACTGCTTGTACTAGAAAACAATATGTAACACGATACTCAAAGAAAATGTCTTGTTCTGAGAACATAACAGATAGATTTTGAGATGTAATGTCTTTAAAATTTAATTGCACTCTCCCAGGGTTGAGAGGAAACCCAAGCTGTTGTGTAGGGGAATTCGCTGGCGTGGTTAGATGTAAAAAAAAAAAAAGCAGGTTGATTTAGTCCACAGTCATGTGAGATTTGCAACACCATGGGCCTAGAGGATGCCAATAAAAAAACGATTTTACAAAATTAATTTTTTTTTTTAATTATTATTATTATTACTACTATTATGAATCATCTTTATCATGACATCTTTTATTATTAATTTATAATTTTTAATAATGGTATATATTATTGGTATATATATATATATATATATATTAATGGTATATATATATATATATATATATATATATAAAATGTACACCAATGAGGCATAACTTTATGACCACCTTTCTAATATTGTGTTGCCAAAACAGCCCTGACTGTAGTCCATCTGTTTCTTTACATACTTTTTAGCCCCCGTTCATGCTGTTCTTCAATGGTCAGGACTCTCCTAAAACCACTACAGTGGTTTGGGTGGTGGATGATTCTCAGCACTGCAATGACACTGACATGGTGGTTTTGTGTTAGTGTGTGTTGTGCTGGTATGAGTGGATAAGACACAGCAATGCTGATGGAGTTTTTAAACGCCTCACTATTACTGCTGGACTGAGAATAGTCCACCAACCAAAAATATCCAGCCAACAGCGCCCTGTGGGAGGGTCCTGTGAACATTGATGGAGGTCTAGAGATAAACAACTCAAACAGCAGCACTAGATGAGCGATCGTCTCTGACTTTACATCTACAAGGTGGACCGACTAGGTTGGAGTGTATAATAGAGTGGACAGTGAGTGACCACAGTATTTAAAAACGTCATCAAAATTGCTGTGTCGGATCCACTCATACCAGCACAACACACACTAACACACCACCACCATCTCAGTGTCACTGCAGTGCTGAGAATGATCCACCTCCTAAATAATACCTGCTCTGTAGTGGTCCTGTGGGGGTCCTGACCATTGAAGAGCAGCATGAAAGAGGGCTAACAAAGCATGATATGGCTGATCTGTATATACATACAGTGTATCACAAAAGTGAGTACACCCCTCACATTTCTGCAGATATTTAAGTATATCTTTTCATGGGACAACACTGACAAAATGACACTTTGACACAATGAAAAGTAGTCTGTGTGCAGCTTATATAACAGTGTAAACTTATTCTTCCCTCAAAATAACTCAATATACAGCCATTAATGTCTAAACCACCGGCAACAAAAGTGAGTACACCCCTTAGTGAAAGTTCCTGAATTGTCAATATTTTGTGTGGCCACCATTATTTCCCAGAACTGCCTTAACTCTCCTGGGCATGGAGTTTACCAGAGCTTCACAGGTTGCCACTGGAATGCTTTTCCACTCCTCCATGACGACATCACGGAGCTGGCGGATATTCGAGACTTTGCGCTCCTCCACCTTCCGCTTGAGGATGCCCCAAAGATGTTCTATTGGGTGTAGGTCTGGAGACATGCTTGGCCAGTACATCACCTTTACCCTCAGCCTCTTCAATAAAGCAGTGGTCATCTTAGAGGTGTGTTTGGGGTCATTATCATGCTGGAACACTGCCCTGCGACCCAGTTTCCGGAGTGAGGGGATCATGCTCTGCTTCAGTATTTCACAGTACATATTGGAGTTCATGTGTCCCTCAATGAAATGTAACTCCCCAACACCTGCTGCACTCATGCAGCCCCAGACCATGGCATTCCCACCACCATGCTTGACTGTAGGCATGACACACTTATCTTTGTACTCCTCACCTGATTGCCGCCACACATGCTTGAGACCATCTGAACCAAACAAATTAATCTTGGTCTCATCAGACCATAGGACATGGTTCCAGTAATCCATGTCCTTTGTTGACATGTCTTCAGCAAACTGTTTGCGGGCTTTCTTGTGTAGAGACTTCAGAAGAGGCTTCCTTCTGGGGTGACAGCCACGCAGACCAATTTGATGTAGTGTGCGGCGTATGGTCTGAGCACTGACAGGCTGACCCCCCACCTTTTCAATTTCTGCAGCAATGCTGACAGCACTCCTGCACCTATCTTTCAAAGACAGCAGTTGGATGTGACGCTGAGCACGTGCACTCAGCTTCTTTGGACGACCAACGCGAGGTCTGTTCTGAGTGGACCCTGCTCTTTTAAAACGCTGGATGATCTTGGCCACTGTGCTGCAGCTCAGTTTCAGGGTGTTGGCAATCTTCTTGTAGCCTTGGCCATCTTCATGTAGCGCAACAATTCGTCTTTTAAGATCCTCAGAGAGTTCTTTGCCATGAGGTGCCATGTTGGAACTTTCAGTGACCAGTATGAGAGAGTGTGAGAGCTGTACTACTAAATTGAACACACCTGCTCCCTATGCACACCTGAGACCTAGTAACACTAACGAGTCACATGACATTTTGGAGGGAAAATGACAAGCAGTGCTCAATTTGGACATTTAGGGGTGTAGTCTCTTAGGGGTGTACTCACTTTTGTTGCCGGTGGTTTAGACATTAATGGCTGTATATTGAGTTATTTTGAGGGAAGAATAAATTTACACTGTTATATAAGCTGCACACAGACTACTTTTCATTGTGTCAAAGTGTCATTTTGTCAGTGTTGTCCCATGAAAAGATATACTTAAATATCTGCAGAAATGTGAGGGGTGTACTCACTTTTGTGATACACTGTATATATATATATATATATATATATATACTTTTTTCTTAAATATTATAACTTTATTTTCAAAAGTGGCTGACTTTTTGTACTGTTATGGTTTTTTTATATTCTTATATAATAATAAGTTTATAATATTATATGACTAGTATTATTATGTCATTAGAGTCTTTTTCTTGAAATATCAGACCATGTGACTTCAAAATATTTTCTACTTTATTTTTAAAAGGTCATAACTTGATTCTTAAATATGATTTTGTTCTTGTATTTTTAAGACCAGAACTTGTTTACTTTAGAGATTAAATTGTCATTGCCATTAGTAATATGTGAAAAAAAAGTCTGACTGCTTTGTGTGCTACTGTTTAAATACAGCAGTTATTCTTAAGCTTTCTATCAACATACAAAGAGTCTAGTGTAGATTTTGGAATGCAACAATCAGAAGCCGTGTGACTGGTGTGTGGTAGACCTTACTTACACAGAAGGATACTCACCTTCAGCAGGTGATGCTTTGGTACAGTTAGCTAGAAGACAAAATATACATTTCATGGGCAACATTTATATAGACATAGCAGAAACATTAAAATCATGGCACTGGCATTTGTGGTTTCGGCACATGTTAGAATGACTTGAGTCCCTGTACAATTAGAGAAGGTGAAATGCATGTCAGGGCAGGCTTGGGATTTTCTACATTTTTGCCACTGTTCTTTTCTGTGATTGTGGAATTAAACAAATGAAACATAGTTTTGTATGTTTAATGTATTTAGTTTTAATAGGTTTATTGTGAGATCTATGTAAAAATCTACTAGATCAAAAATTTACCAAGTGATTTTCTTCCTCAGCAGCCTCGAAGCCCATGACAATATAAAATACCCAGTCTTGTCCCATTATCAGATTACTAAATGGCTAATGTGTGTGTGTAAGTGAATGTGTGTGTGTCTGCCATGTAATGGACTGGTAAAATAACAGACAATGAACGAATGAATAAATTAATATTACGTACATTTAAACACACACACATTGATATAAAATAGTTTGTGTTATATGATCAATTAAAGTGGACTTACATGAGCAGTCAACAATCGTCTGTAGACATAAAAAAGAAAAACTTTATTATTATTATCTAATAACTTTATCTTACAACCCCAATTCCAATGAAGTTGGGACATTGTGTAAAACATGAATAAAAACAGAATACGATGATTTGCAAATCCTTTTCAACCAATATTCAATTGAATACACTACAAAGACAAGATATTTAATGTTCAAACGGATAAACTTTTTTATTAAACGGATATTGTTTTTTGCAAATATTCACTCATTTTGAATTTGATGCCTGCAACACGTTCCAAAAAAGTTGAGACAGGGGCATGTTTACCACTGTGTTACATCACCATTTCTTTTAACAACACTCAATAAGCGTTTGGGAACTGAGGACACTAATTGTTGAAGCTTTGTAGCTGGAATTTTTTCCCATTCTTGCTTGATGTACAACTTCAGTTGCTCAACAGTCCGGGGTCTCTGTTGTCGTATTTTGAGTATCATATGTCTGGCTATTATTTTCACATTTAAATGGATTATAAACAAAAGTTATACATTAATATGTCAGTATTATTCTGTAGAATGTAGAAAATTTGGCCTAAGGCTTTTCTGGCAACAACAGAATTCCCCACTGACCCCAGGAGACAAACCATGGGCATCATCAGAGACTTTTCGTCTGCTAGTGTGAATGCAACGTCAGTTTTATGTTAACTGAGGCTCTATTAACAATCTGTTATGATATTTTAAATAAAATGAATAATTGTTTGATCTACTGTCTAAAAATCATGTTGTGGAAGGCAGCCAGTAGATGTAAAAGTGATAACATTTGATGACTTACCCCAGTGCATATGTTCGTGTATTTAACATTTTTGTGGCAGCTTTTAAAGTTGATAGAATGAGAATCTTGATTTAGAACCATTGTCTTGTTAAAATCATCATTGTGGGCCACCGCTGTGCCCTAAATAACACAAACATATTTCATTACCTAAAATATAAATAAATACACATCTTGTACAAACATACATTAATCATTTTCTGAGCTACACATACCATACCTGTTATTGGTGTATCTGCTGTATTCACAATGTGTCAGAATCTTCTGCTAGACTAATGATTTCTGCTGGTTCAAGCCTCACTACTACCAGGTTGCCACTATTGGGCCGTTGAGCAAGGCCCTTAACCCTCAATAGCTAAGACAGTATATTGTCACATTACTATAAATCGCTTTGGATAAAAGCATCTGCTAAATGCTGAAAATGTGAATGAGCTGGGAGGAGTTTCAGCCGTGTCCAAACCTTGATTATAGGGGCCTAGTGGTTAAGGTACTGGACTAGTTATCAGAGGATCGTTGGTTCAAGCCCCACCACTGTCAGGTTGCTGCTGTTAGGCCCTTGAGCAAGGCCCTCAACCCGCAATTGCTCAGACTGTATACTGTAACTGTAATGTAATTGGCTTTGGATAAAGAAGTCTGCTAAATGCTGAAAATGTAAATGTAAAATTAAGTGACTCAGAGTGTTGGTCCTTAATTTTCTTGATTCTTAAAATGAAAAAAGAAATTAACACAGCAAACTATTACAACATCAGTAAAAGTTTATTATCAGTTACTCTGTATATAATTACGTTTAAAAAAACTTAAAATAGTAATTGTTGCATGTACAAAAAATTGGACTTGCAGAATGTTATTAGGTGTTATTTTACTTGCTATAACTCATTAGGAATTGTAATTTAATATTCCAGAGGGTAAACCATGTGCTAACACTCAATGATCATGTGATCCTTTAAACAGCTGAATGAGAATTTAACAGTGTGGCTTGCATAATTCCAACAGTCAAGCACACTGGCTGTCGTGTAAAAGTGTTGCCAGGTTGACCTACTGTAACTGATAAAACCATTATTTATCCTTTGGCAGGACCTTAAAGGGACATAGCATGCTTCCTAAATCTACTCTACAGCTGCTAATTTTAAGCAGTGAAGTGGGCCAGTATTGCTCTATAGCAAGATGAAAGGCTGACTGTTTAGCTATTGAAATGTGAAAGCTTTTGGTGGCACAAGCAGTAATGACTTTCTTTTTTACATGAATGATGCCTTTATGGAAGCACTTCTGTAAGTCACTCTGGATAGGCGCGTCTGCTGAATGCAGAAATTGTAAATGTAAGTGTTACTTTCCTATTTTCTTTCAAATGAGTGTATTAGGATCTGAAACAATTTAAATACAGTATACAGAAAATAAAGAGGGGAAAACTGTAAGTACATGAATTTCAAGCTATGGCCTTAATGTGGTTTGCATTTGATAATGTCAAGCCTATTGTTTTCTAAGTGCTTAAGATAACTACAACAAAAGACACACTTATAACAGACACAAACACTTGACCTATATACTCACGTTATTGAGCCAGTTATATTGATCACAGGGAGTCCCGCTGTCATTGAAGTAGAATGTGGTTGTGCCATCATCATTGTGCTGACCATGACACAGTTCGTTGCCTTTAACCTTAGGTGTCCAAAGGATGAAGATGCAGGTGACTAGAAAAAAAGTGTTAAACTAGATTTAAAGAGTAAAATAAAATATCATTTTAAAACCTCTCTTCTCTTTTCCTGAATTTGTCAGCTAAGGTCAACAGGTAGTACAACATGCTTTGTGAGGCTGATCAGTCATTTCTAAAGAGATTTTATATCTCAGGAGGTCTTTACAAAAGCTGTGTTTTTCACAAGCAAAGCAATGTCTCAAACCTTACTAATCTAGCCAGATTTTCGTGTTTTATGTAGGAATGGGGCTGCCAACTACATTTACACAGAGGGAATGAAATAAATAGCCAAACAATCAGTTCATCAGATGCCCCCCAGGTGGGGCGGTCCGGGTCCTTTCTGTGTGGAGTTTGCATGTTCTCCCCATGTCTGCGTAGGTTTACTACAGGTGCTCCGGTTTCCTCCCACAGTCCAAAGACATGCAAGTGAGGTGAATTGGAGATACAAAATTGTCAATGACTGTGTTTGATATAACCTGTGTAACTACTGTTCCTGTCAAGAATGTAACCAAACGTGTAAAACATGACGTTAAAATCCTAATAAACAAACAAACATTAGTGTGCGCGGTTTAACGATTCTGTTTGCCATGTTGTGTGAGTGTAACAGGCTAAACTAAGGTAAAACTCCCCCAAATATGTGAAAACTACAGTATTACCTACATACACTGCTACAAAAACATTTTGTTGGACCGCCTTTAGCTTTGATTACTGCATGCATTCGCTGTGGCATTGTTTCCACAAGCTTCTGCAATGTCGCAACATTTATTTCTGTCCAGAGTTGCATTAATTTTTCCCCAAGATCTGGTATTGATGATGGGAGATTTGGACCACTGCGCAAAGTCTTCTCCAGCACATCCCAAAGATTCTCAATGGGGTTCAGGTCTGGACTCTGTGGTGGCCAATCCATGTGTGAAAATGATGTCTCATGCTCCCTGAACCACTCCTTTGAGCCCGATGAATCCTGGCATTGTCATCTTGGAATAAAAAATCCATTGATGGAATAACCTGGGCGTTCAGTATATTCAGGTAGTCAGCTGACCTCATTCTTTGGTCACATAACGTTGCTGAACCTAGACCTGACCAACTGCAGCAACCCCAGATCATAGCACTGCTCCCACAGGCTTGTATGATAGGCACTAGGCATGATGGGTGCATCACTTCAGACACCTCTCTTCTTACCCTAATGCGCCCATCACTCTGGAACAGGGTAAATCTGGACTCATCAGACCACATGATCTTCTTCCATGCTCCCTAGCAAATTGAAGCCGTTTTTTGTCGGTTAGCCTCACTGACAAGTGGTTTTCTTAAGGCTACACAGCTGTTTAGTCCCAATCCCTTGAGTTCCCTTTGCATTGTGCGTGTGGAAATGCTCTTACTTTCACTATTAAACATTTCCCTGAGTTCTACTGTAGTTTTTCTACCATTTGATTTCACCAAACGTTTAAGTGATCGCCGATCACGATCATTCAAGATTTTTTTCTGACCACACTCCTTTCTCGAAGATGATGTTTTCCCCACTGTCCTTTCACTTTTTAATAATGTGTTGGACAGTTCTTAACCCGATTTTAGTAGTTTCAGCAATCTGCTTAGATGTTTTCTCTGCTTGATGCATGCCAATAATTTCACCCTTCTGAAACAGATTAACCTCTTTTCCACGACCACAGGGTGTGTCTTTCGACATGGTTGTTTAACAAATGAGAAGCTACTCACTGCATTAGTTAGGGTTAAATAACTTGTTGCCAGCTGAAACATAATCACACATGCAGTAATTATCCAATGGGAGGCTTTTACCTATTTGCTTAGTTAAATCCAGGTGGTGATCTTTTTTTTTTTGGCCAGGCAGTGTATTTACCTAAGCATTATCCTTAATGTGCAATACTTACAGAGCCAGAACATGTCGAAGACCGTACCGTGACCGTCGATCAGCCGTTATCTTCTCAGCCGCTTGTGACACTTGTCCCACTACACGCTCGCAGACAGATGTGCAAACTCATCAACTCAAATCAAATCAGCGTTCGCTCGGGGCTCGAAGATCGGCATGTGTGAACTGCTCATGTGTGACTCGATCCTAGCGGCTCGCAGATCGCTCGAAGTCTCGAGAAAACTATCTAGTTTGCTGCTAAATATCTGGACCTGTCGGCATCTCCAAATCCTGTAGTGAGAGATGTAGCGGTCAGCTTGTGCCTGGCAGCCGCTGAGTGTGAGGCTGAGGAGGAGAAACTTCAGAAGAGGAAATAGGGGGCGGGATTACGTCACACTGGCATTCACACAAGCATTCACACCAGCTTTGGTCTTTGCCATACACACAAACTGAGAATGAGAGCCAATAGAAGTCTGTGCTTTTGCTAAGTTATGTGTACTTTATTTAACTTCTTTTTTTTTTTACAAATAACTGTGTGCACCTTGTTTCCAAAAAGCAGAGAAGTGTAATCAAAAAGAGAACTTTTATTTTATTATATCATTGTCTATCACTGTAGACAAACTGAACTAACTGGATAAGAAGGATAAAGCAATAAGCCACGAGAGACCATGCGTTACTGCGATTTTAATAAAATCACAGACATCCCAAGTCTCCCGGAAGTTCCGGGAGTCTCCTGCATATACGTACATAGCGGCTCCCTGATGCCCGCAAGTCAGATAAAATCTCCCGGAATCTAGAACGAGCAGCCAAGAGCGCACACACACATGCGCGCACGCGTATTCAATCTAGCGCACTGTGTAGGGAACATAAATCAATTGTCTAATATACTGTCTAGTGCACTATGTAGGGAACATAAATCCGTTATCTGATATACAATTTAGTGCACTATGTAGGCAACATAAATCCGTGATCTGATATACAATCTAGTGCACTGTGTAGGGAACATAAACCAGTTGTCTAATTCACTTTCTAGTGCACTATGTAGGGAACATAAATCCGTTATCTGATATACAATTTAGAGCACTATGTAGGCAACATAAATCCGTGATCTGATATACAATTTAGTGCACTGTGTAGGGCACCTAAATCCGTTAACTAATACGCTACCTAACGCATTAACATTCCTCCACAAACATTATTACACTATTTCTTGGACGAAACACCCGCTTAATGATTAGGATTACTGTTTATTTTAATCTGGACATTTCAAATAGTGTTCAACCAAGTTTGTACTTTTTCTTTTCAGTGGCGTATTAATATGGAATGATGAGATGTGGTCATAGGTATGTGAGTATATCAGGGATTTTACAACGGCTTCGAACGCGGCTCAACCAATCAGATTTTACGACCGGAACTATCCGTTTTATAATTTAAGTTTCAGAACATTTGTTGTTTAGTAATTGTTTATTTTATACAAAGCCATTGATAGTATGTAATTGTTTCTGTCTGAACATAACAAGTTTGAAAACATATATTGTTCTCCAGTAGTAATTTTGTGCACAATACATGTTTGAATATTCGGTTCATTAGCCGACACTAAAATCACCAAATAATTTGGTGGCCAAAAATATGTATTCAGACATTATTACAAATTAAGAATACAATTACAAGTAATTGTAATACATTACTGCAATATTAACAACTTATAAAAACACTGACAGATCCTAACATTAAGCAAAGCTTAATGTTGTTTTACCACCACTGTATCCTGGTCAGGGTTGCAGTGCATCTGGTCCACTTGGCGAAAGGCAGGAAACTCCCTGGACAGGTAGCCAGTACATTACAGGGTAAACAGGGTAACAGGGTAAACTTAGGCCAGCTGGCCTGACTGCATGTAGGACTGTGGAAGATTTCACTATTGACAGAGATTTTTTAGCTAGAACATAGAAACTGGTCTAAACCAGCTAGAACAGGGTTTAGAGGTCATACCATATTCACTGAGCGAAAGGCAGGAAACTCCCTGAACAGGTAGCCAGTACATTACAGGGTGAACACTTTACACTTAGGGCCATTTTTAGTAGCTCCGGGTGGCCTGACTGCGTGTCTTTGGATCTGTGGGAGGAAATCAGAGCAGCTAAAAGAAACATACACAGACACAGGGATTAAATGCAAACTCCACACAGAAAGGACCCTGGCCGCTGGGTCTGGAAATCAAAGTCCTTCTTGATTTGAAGCAACAATCGTTTATTTTTACAGTGTACAAGTGTAATAAAAAGATCTGTAAAATCTTTAAATGATTGCATTGACATGTATGCCTACACCCACTCTTGTGCCAAAACTCTAAGCAGCTCTTGACATTCTCAGAAAAGAAGAGTTTCTTGAGCAACACTTTTTTTTCACTTTTTAATTTAGCAGTTGACCTACTTTTTCAAAGTTAAGGTGTGAAGTGTAAGAGCTGATGCTTCTACAAGGGGAAATCATTCTTGGCCATTCTTTTCTGAAATAGAAAGTAAACTGTGGATGGGCTTGACATTAATGTTGTATGGAAAATATTTGTAGGGCAAAGATTTTTTCTGTGCACATATAGGGTCAGGTCAGTAATGGCATTATTTTTTTTGTTTTAGCACATGTACATGTAGTTGCTTAAAGTTGAAAAAGCAACAAGAACTGCAGCAGATGTTAACAAATGTTTTTTACAAGGTCATGTTAAATTAAAAACACTGAACAATGGGTTTATGCTGTAAACATTACAGTAAATGAAGAAACAAACCATTCACACCACCGTGTTTACCTGTTTATTTATCTCAGTACATTTTAAACATCGACCTAATATCTAGCAATTTATTATTGTGTTATTTTATCACAATAATTATAAATATTACAATATAAAAATTATAATAATACATGGGCATAGGGATGAAGATTCGATCTTTATCTTTAGTCTCTGTCTGTGGAGTTCTTCATGTACCCCCTGCATGTCTACATGGGTTGACTTAAGTCAAGTCAAGTCAAATGTATTTATATAGCGCTTTTTTACAGTAGACATTGTCTCAAAAAAACTTTACAGAATCCAGGACCAACAGACCAAAAATCCTTACTCCACACACACCCATCTTCTTCAAACTGTTCCTAGCATTAAGTGATTGAAGTGGTCTAAAAAAAAGGATGCAAATCAATCTAGCGGCCAGTGTTAGACCCACCACAAACTTGACCAGCATAAAGCATTTAAAGAAAATGGAAATATAATATCTGTTTTGTTCTGAGGTGATGTTT
Source organism: Trichomycterus rosablanca (assembly GCF_030014385.1). NCBI lineage: Eukaryota > Metazoa > Chordata > Actinopteri > Siluriformes > Trichomycteridae > Trichomycterus > Trichomycterus rosablanca. Next base: position 15,547,813 of record NC_085990.1, read on the forward strand.
TGTTTTGAGGTATGACGTTGGTTATCAGGCTAACATTTTTATACATATTCAGAGCAGATACATTTTCACAAACTTACCTTAACCTGTCTGAACAATTTAAAGCTCTCTTCTGGTGTTTGCTTAGGTCAGGTATGGTTGGATAGGGGGTATCCTGATACTTCCACTGGTGTTGTAAAGTGTTTACTTTGGTAGCTTATGTGGTTACTAGTGTGTTGCTAAGGTGTAGCCCTGATATACCATGTATTTGGAATTTGACATCACTGCCTTGTATCTGTTAAGATTAATCAACAGCTGTGTTTGGACACACTGCTGTCTATAATGACATTTTTGTGGATGATCCATTAGAAATTCAACACTCAGTTAGTGCTATGATAAAACCACCACAATGGCTTAATGAGTCAAACTAAACTGGTTTACTGATACTGTAAAATGTGTTATTATATGATTCATCAGGTGATATGGGGCTCAGGTGTCAAACATGAAAGAAAATAATATATTTAAAAGCTACTCTGTACAGTTTATTTAGTTTTAGATTACCTTTAAGTTTGAGATTTGTATAAATTGAAGAAAATCTTAACTCTTAGCCACTCACTCAGAACAAACTCAGATCTGTTCATTTATAAAAGTAAATATTTACAGACTTGTCCCTGAGGTGACCACATTACAGCCCAGGTGACACATCTGCCCAGATGAAAACCAATTTACAGCATGTAGCTATAAATTGGTACAGTTTATTTAGTTTTAGATTACCTTTAAGTTTGAGATTTGTATAAATTGAAGAAAATCTTAACTCTTAGCCACTCACTCAGAACAAACTCAGGTCTGTTCATTTATAAAAGTAAATATTTACAGACTTGTCCCTGAGGTGACCACATTACAGCCCAGGTGACACATCTGCCCAGATGAAAACCAATTTACAGCATGTAGCTATAAATTGGTACAGTTTATTTAGTTTTAGATTACCTTTAAGTTTGAGATTTGTATAAATTGAAGAAAATCTTAACTCTTAGCCACTCACTCAGAACAAACTCAGGTCTGTTCATTTATAAAAGTAAATATTTACAGACTTGTCCCTGAGGTGACCACATTACAGCCCAGGTGACACATCTGCTCAGATGAAAACCAATTTACAGCATACATGCTTTTACAAATAACACCGTTATGCCTTAATTTAAAACTTGATTAATTCCAAAACAATGTTTAAGCCTTTCTCCAGGATTTTGGAACTTGGCCAGTTCAGTTAAAAAAGCAGTTGTCAGGACATGTGGTAATGTTAGACAAGGAGTACTGGCTTACAATCTATCTTTTGTTTATCCCAAGGGTGTTTAATTAGGCTGAGATCATTAAATATCTCTGTAGGCACAGACAGAACTTACAAGTAGAAAATAAATTAAATAAACAGCTCTATAATTCAGTACATGATGTACACTGATCAGCCACAACATTATACCCACCTCCTTGTTTCTACACTCACTGTCCATTTTATCAGCTCCACTTACCATATAGAATCATCAGTTTCTTTGCATACTTTTCTATATATATTTCTATTTGTGCGCAGTTCTTATCGGCGGTAATCCACCCATTCGGCTAAGCAGAAACAAACACAGGCACATCTCTGCACAAGAGAGGATTTTTCTGAAACTAAATGCAATGTAACCACAGTATGTCTCTTCCCTGTAGATTTTTCTCTATCACCTATTATCTTTAAAAGTCAAAGAACTTGGTTTTTTTTATGCAAACTTGCCCTAAATGCAAATGTTTGTAAATTTTACTAAATTGCTTTTGTGTTTCTAATGTTTTTATGCTTGAAATGTAAGCCCAGTTTGGCTACAAGTTATACAACAGATGGTTTATTGCAATTATTTTAAACTATTTTTGTTATTAAAATATACTTGTTGTCAATTTGTATACTTTTGACAACAATCTTTTTTTCTCATTTAAGTGTTGTTTGAATTAGGCCTACATTTAAGGCAAGGTAGCAAAATTTGACAGCACATAAGCTGCTTTTATAAGTAAAATGTACTGGTATCAGGACCAATATCAGCAGTACCGCCCCTGTATTTACAATGGATAAAGTTGCATTTTATCTGTCCACAATGACTAGGCCGTAGCCATGAATTGAGACGGCAACCAATCCTATGGGGCAGGGGAAGGGGGGTCCTGGGGGTTCTGTAATTGTAAAACATTACTGCAATATTAACAACTTATAGGGACACTGACAGATCCTAACATTAAGCAAAGCTTAATGTTGTTTTACCACCACTGTATCCTTGTCAGGGTTGCAGTGTATCTGGTTCACTTGGCGAAAGGCAGAAAACTCCCTGGACAGGTAGCCAGTACATTACAGGGTAAACGCTTTATACTTAGGACTGTGAAAGATTCCACTGTTGGCAGAGATTTCTTAGCTAGAACATAGGAACTGGTCTAAATCAGATAGAACGGGGTTTGGAGGTCAATGCATTGACATACTTTTTAATACATACAGTACATACACATCCAGTAACATTCCATTGTAGCCGTATTCTTGGAAAATTGAAATATGACTACTGGCAATTATGTACAGTTGTAGCCTAGTAGTTAAGGTACTGGTACAGTAATTAGAAGGTTGCTGGTTTAAGCCCCGCCTCTGCCAGGTTTCAACTGTTGGGCCCTTAAGCAAGGCCCCCTACCCTCAATTGCTTAGATTGTATACTGTCACAGTACTGTAAGTCGCTTTGGATAAAAGCGTCTGCTAAATGCCATAAATGTAAATGTAGACGTATTAATAGAGTATGTATTAATACTTCTAGTGTAAATTAACACTTTTCTCCCACACCAGTAAAACTGGGTAATCCGGTTTCCTTTAACCTCATGAAAAGCAAATTCTGGATCAGGTGCTCCAAATTAAGCCTTTCGTGTATCAGTTGTATCAATATCAGTGATACCGCCCCTGTATTTACTTGGTGAAAAGATTTTTTTCATTACCAATTCAAACAGCAGCAATAGATGAGCGATCGTCTCTGACTTTACATTTTTAAGGTGGACCAACTAGGTAGGAGTGTCTAATAGAGTGAACAGTGAGTGGACACGGTATTTAAAAACTCCAGCAGCGCTGCTGTGTCTGATCCATTTGTACCAGCACAACACACACTAACACACCACCACCGTGTCAGTGTCACTGCAGTGCTGAGAATCATTCACCACTAAAATAATACCTGCTAAAAAAGTAAGTAGAGAAACATATTGACTACAGTCAGTAATTGTAGAACTACAAAGTGTTTCCATAAATGGACAGTGAGTGTAGAAACAAGGAGGTGGTTTTAATGTTATGGCTGATTAGTGTATGTGCCTCCCCCAAAGTGTATTGTGATTATGGACTTGCACAGTGGTTAGCGTTAAAAGTGTGACTTTCTTCTGGTTCATTGTGCTTTCCAATCAATGTTCTTTATTGGTCAGTATACTGGTTAAATACTACTCTTCCTCAACAAATATTAAACCTATGAATGTTTTTTCTAATAGCAACAAAAAGTATCAATGCCAAAAAAAAACACCAGTTTAGCACCTAATAACGGCTGTACTGTTGACTACTATAGGGGTACACGAGCAAAAAGTTCAGAAAATAAAGAAAATGAAATACCAGATTGAGGAACAGTATAATGATTGCTTTAAAGACTGCTGTGGGGCATTCCATTGAATAAAAAAACAGCTTCATCAGAATTTGCTTTTTAACATAATGTGTTCTTAATATTTTAGAACATGGTTGGCACAGTGGTGCAGAAGGTAGTGTGGGTGTCATGTAGCAACATTGCTTTTGAGGACTTGGTTTGAGTAATTGCATCTGATTACAGATTGCTGCGCAAGCTTCATGTTAGAACATGTTTAATGTCAATTTAATAACTCATGTCATAGGTAAAATTATAATGAAACATAATTTTAGTTATACGTTCTGGTATCCAAGACTTTATTATGTGTTAATAGACCTTCAGTTTGCCCACCAGCCTGGCGTTGGGGTGGATGATGCTGTCATCTATCTTCTACATAAAGCTCTTTCTCATCTGGAGAGGCCTGAGAGCACTGTGAGAATCACCTTCTTTGATTTCTCCAGTGCTTTTAACACCATACAGCCAGGGCTCCTGAAGGACAAACTGGAACATGTTGGAGTGGACTGTCACATGTCAAACTGGATACTGGACTTCCTCACCAACCGACCATAGTATGTGAGGGCATGGGACTATGTGTCTGATTTGGTGGTCTGCAGCACAAGGGCCCTCAGGGAACGGTCTTGGCCCCGTTCCTCTTCACCCTGTACACGGCTGACTTCTGACCTCCACAAGTTCTCTGATGTCTCAGCGATCGTCAGACTCATAACTAATGAGGAGGACAGCGAGTACAGAGAACTGATTCAGGACTGGTGTCTGCAGAACCACCCCCAGATAAACGTGGGGAAGACCAAAGAACTGGTGGTGGATTTCCGCAGGTGCAGACAACCTCTCCCATCACTGAACATCCAGGGAATGGACATTGAGAAAGTGGACTCTAATAAGTACCTGGGTGTTCACCTAACCAACAAACTGGACTGGTCAGTTAGCACTACTGCACTTTACAAAAAAGGTCAGAGCAGACTCTACCTACTTAGGAGACATTTGGAGTGTGGGCGGGGGGGGGCTCCTGAGGACTTTCTTCCATTTTTTATGGAGTGGTATGCAGGGGCAGCAGCATCTCTACGGCAGACAGACAGAGACTGAACAAACTCATTATAAGGGGCCGGCTCTGTCCTGGGAAGCCCCTTAGACCCAGTGCAGGTGGTGGGGAACAGTAGGATGTTAGCCAAGCTGGCATTCATGCTGGAGAATAACTCCCACCCCTTGCATGTCTATTTTTGAGTGCCTTGCTATCGCTTCGCTGCTGCAACAGAATTTCTTCACTGTGGGACGAATAAAGGATTATCTTATCCTATCTTATCTTAGTTGGCATCTGAGTTGTATTTTATTTGTTACACAAACATCAGTAACATGTAGTAATGACTACAGGCCAGTCGCAATAATTCTGTTTCCTAAGTTGTCTAATCCAAGTAAGCAGGATATTTATTAAACCAAACATAAGCATGAAAGTAGCTAGTCTCTGATATTTTTATAACTGTAAGTGTAGTAGGTAAGCATAAGTGACATTTAACTAAAGTCATAAAAGAAAGTCAGTGCAGCGAAAAGGCTAATCACACCATAACTACTTCATTTGACTAGATGTGAATTTAAGTACGTTTACTTATGAATTAAAAACATTTGTTCATTGTCTGTTTTACCACCACTTTATCCTGGTAAAGGTCGTGGTGCATTTGATTCACTGGGTGAAAGGCAGGAAACTCTGCACATGTAGCCAGTACATTACAGGGTGAAGACTTTACACTTAGGGCCATTTTTAGTAGCTCCGGGTGGCCTGGCTGCATGTCTTTTGATCTGTGGGTGGAAATCGGAGCAGCTAAAAGAAACCCACACAGACTCAGGGTTTAAATGCAAACTCCACACAGAAAGGACCCTGGCCGCTGGGTCTGGAAATCGAACCCAGGTCCTGCTTGATTTAAAGCAACAATCATTTATTTTAACAGTGTACAAGTGTAATAAAAAGATCTGTAAAATCCGTAAATTATTGCATTGACACATATGCGAACCTACATCCACCTCTTGTGTGCGTTTGGGTAGCCTCCAAGGGTTGTCAGCCCTAATAAAATACCTCAGAGACTAGATTATGAATAGAAAAGAGTATGGTGTCAATCATTTTGTGGTTCCCACTAAGTGGTTAGAGACTGTAATTCACTTGTGTGAGTAATTGCCCGTGTGAGTGTTGTGGCTAAATCTGGAAGGGTGGATTTCACCGTTTACATTTTCGGCATTTAGCAGATGCTCTTATCCAGAACGACTTACAGAAGTGCTTCCACAGTAAACATTACCTTACTCTAGTTTAAGTAAACAACAGTCCAATGTGGGGACAGGTAAATCATCAGGTACAAAAATGGTGCCATTAATTATTTCCAGGTATTGTTTTTAATCTTTACATTTACATTTTCAGCATTTAACAGACGCTTTTATCCAAAGCGACTTACACAATGAGCAATTGAGGGTTAAGGGCCTTGCTCAGGGACCCAACAGTGGCAACTTGGTGGTAGCGGGGCTTGAACCGGGAACCTTCTGTTTACTAGTCCAGTACCTTAACCACTGAGCTATCACTGGATAAAATAAGATAAACATAAAATAAGATAAACAGAGCTTATTTTTAACAATGAGCTCAGTTTTAAAAATCACATTACTAATATTTGTAAAACTATGTGTTTCTACATATCTTCGGGATATTTTAATGGTACAGAAAATCTAAACACAGCAAAAGCAGCATCCAGGAAAGGCTGAAAAGCAGTTTGTCAACAAATGCGTGAGAAAACAATGTACCTCAAAGATAGATCAGAAGGGATTTGCAGATTTCTCCCTCTACAGTGCATAATATCATTAAATGATTCAAGGAATCATAAGGAATTTTGGTGCGTAAAGACCAAGGAAACACGCTTAAGCTAAACGCTGTGATCTTCAATCCCTCAGATGGCACTGCATCAAGAACCGCCACTCAACAATAGCTGATATAACCACATGGGTGAGGGATTACTTTGGCAAACCTTTGGCCAGCACTACAATACAGAGTTACATGTACAAATGCCACTTACAACTTTATTGTGTAAAAAAGAAGCCTTATGTTAACCATGTCCAGAAGCATGTTCCATGCTTTTTCTGATTTGGGGTTGTATTTGAAATGAGATACACACTGATTGGCCAAAAGTATGAGCTTGTTGGACATTCCAAAACTATAAGTACTATATGAAGTTTGCCCCTCTTTGTGACTAACAGCTTTCTTTTTTTTTTGGCAAGGCTTTCCACATGATTTGTGTAATTTTGTGGGAATTTGTACCCATTTAGTCAAAAGAGCAATTGTAAGTTAAGGCTTTGATTTGACAAAAATGTGACACTATCAGAGCGTTTTAGTCTTTACTTCATTTATAATAGCACTAAATTGCATTCTACGAATTTGACCAATTAACTTTACTTACAGCTTACTACCAATAAATTATTTATGATCCAAGATTATAATTAATAATATTATGATTAAGATTAAGATTATGATTAATAATAATAATAATAATAATAATAATAATAATATTAACAATAAAATAATTATGAGTTAAAACCCATTAACCATTTAAGGTAGAAATGACATTTTTTAAATAATAATAAATTATATATAATAATAAATTCTTAGTATAATAATAATAACATTAATAATTATGAGTTAAAACACAAATTGTTATTATTATTACTATTATTGTTATTAATAATAATAATAATAATAATAATAATAATGAGTTAAAACCTGGTAACTATTTATAGTAGTGTAACGGTATGTGGGCTACACGGACAGGAGGGGCGGACACCCACGCAGAGATGTATATTAACCAAAATATATTTATTGATAAAGACAAAAGACAGGTAGAACAAGACAAAACAAAGGTACAAAATCAAACACTCAACCTATGCTAAGCTAAATGCTAAACACATGAAACACGAACCTAAACCCTAAGCTAAGCTAAGCAGGAACTAGACAGGACAGGACAACACAAACTAAACGGGACTACAAGAACTAAACAGAGATAAACCAAACTAAAGCAAAGGACAAAGGCGAACACACAGAGCTAAGACAGAGCTAATAAACAAAGAGGCTAAGAAACAGAGACAAAGGCTAAATGAGACTAAACAGGATTACTAGAACATGAACTAACTAGACAGGAACATATGACAAACAAGACAGGATCAGAACAAACAAACCAGATGAGACGGATACGAGCAAGGCAATAGTTCAGACGGCACTTTACACAGGAAACAGTCGCCAGAGCAAACAAACAGAGTTAACCAGAGCAAACAAACAGAGTTAGCCAGAGCAAACAAACAGAGTTACTTTGAACTGCTGCTGTATGAAAAACACACTCATTCACACTCAGAAAAATTTTAGTAGCTCCAACTGGCTGGGCTTTATGCGTTTAGGCTTGTAGGAGGAAACCAGAACACCAGTTAGGAAACAGAGCTACCATTCATTAGAAGGTGCTGGAATGTGGATGATACTGTCCTCAGTCAAGTAAGCTTCTTGAATAGACAGATTGATTGCTGTCAAATAACAGTTTTTTCTTAAGTGGGGTGAGGGGTCTAGTTCACAGTTATGATACATTTACTGAAAGTTGCCAGTAATATCTACACAAACATCCTGTACCACATGCTACTACCTAGAACATTGTGAAATATGAGTCATTTGCTGTAAATACCCCGAACTATTGTGCTCCACAAACATGGACTTTCATGCAATGCACTTACCAAGAAAAACCATATATTGCTTCCTGTTCTTATTGTACTCTGCACTCCTTATAATGATTTAATGATGTTTTAAACTTAGGTGCTCCATTGAATTAACTTAAATATTTAAGTATTTATGGAAGTATGCATAGTGGCATTATTAATATAAGTACTGTACATTATAATAAAAGTATTAGAATAAAAAGAAAACAGTGATGTACTGAAATATGTGATAAACAAAAGTTTTGTCTCTCTAGGTCATCAAAGTTGCATCGCTGCTCAAGTAAAACAATGAAGGAACCAACACAGATAAAGTCATGGTGAGGTTTTAAAAATATATATTGAACTACATATTATCACATATATTATTATGCAGGATCTGAGAACCTTATGCTTTGAGTTGTTCAAAGAAATTAAATGGATTGTTCATCTTTTAATTAAATAAAAATTAAACAATTTTCTGCATCCAAATATAACAAAATGAATGTTAGTGTAAATGATTAAGCATTAAAATCATTCTCAGCACTGCAGTGACATGGTGGTGGTGTGTTAGTGTGTGTTGTGCGGGTATGAATGGATCAGACACAGCAGCACTGCTGGAGTTTTTAAATCCTGTGTCCACTCACTGACGATCATCTATTGCTGCTGTTTGAGTTGGTCATCTTCTAGGCCTTCATCAGTGGTCACAGGACGCTGCCCATGGGGCGCTGTTGGCTGGTTATTTTTGGTTGGTGGACTATTCTCAGTCCAGCAGTGACAGTGAGGTGTTTACTCCATCAGCGCTGCTGTGTCTGAACCACTCATACCAGCACAACACACACTAACACACCACCACCATGTCAGTGTCACTGCAGTGCTGAGAATCATCCACCAGCTAAATAATACCTGCTCTGTAGTGGTCCTAGGAGAGTCCTGACCATTGAAGAACAAAGGGGGCTAACAAAGCATGCAGACAAACAGACGGACTACAGTCAGTAATTGTATAACTACAAAGTTCTTCTATATGGTAAGTGGATCTGATTTAATGGACCGTGAGTGTAAAAACAAGGAGGTGGTTTTAATGTTGTGGCTGATCGGTGTATATCTGGCTATGAAATCTCTGCAAATTATAATCAGACTGTCACCCTACACCCAACTCATTAGATGCAGATAATCAGTCATAGTTTGCCTTATAGCTGGTCAGACTATAGAAATGTATAACAATCATTTAAACTTTAGTCCAACACAATCCAGCACAGTTCTCAAAGAATAAATGTAATGATATACAAACAACAATAATAATGAATATGTGTCACTTGATGAATGATACACATACAAATAATATCAGCAAAATGCATATAATAACTTTGAAGGTATTGTCTATTGATGTGTTGAAGATGTTGATAATGAATCCATAGGCATTTACATTGCTTCTTCTTCTGCTCCTTGTGATTTTACACCACATAGAAGGGCTTGTTAATAGGTCTGAGACCAGTGGCACAACACAGCATACCAGTACAATAAGAATGAAAAGAAATACAAACAAAATTATTTGCATTGTAAACAAAATAGCTTTCCATTTGCATTTTCGGCATTTAGCAGACGCGTTCATCCAAAGCAACTTACATTACAGTTACAGTATACAGTGTGAGCAATTGAGGGTTAAGGTATCCATCTTATTTTTCCTTTAATGTTTCTTAAAATGGCTTAGTGTGTGTGTGTGTGTGTGTTATTTCACTTCCTCCTGTCTTTCTCCTTCTCAAAATTGTCTCTCTCTTTATACTTCCTATCAAACCAGCAAACCACTTACTGCAGATCAAATGGAGATGGCTACTAAAACAATGATATCATTACTAATATACAACCGCAAATCAGAAAAAGTGCAACAAAAAAAAAAAACACAAGAGTTTCTTATATTTACTTTGACAGGATGAACCTGAGATATTTCATGTTTTATCTGCTCAACTTCATTTCATTTATTAATAAACATCCATTCCTGCATTTCAGGCCTGCAACACAATAAAAAAACATTTACCACTTTGTAATGTTGCCATTCCTTTTCACCACACTTAAAAGACATTTTAAAACACACACTTAACATTTATCCTCTAGCATGTTTTTTGTTCATTATTCTTTTTTTTATCTTTATTCTGTATTTCTTCTCTAAACTTGTATTATCTTTATGCTATATCTTTTCTCTAAGCTCTTATTATCTTTATTCTATCTCTTCACTGAGCTCTTTATCTTTATTTTATCTCTTCTCTGTGCTCTTTTTTCTCTTATTTTATCTCTTCTCTGTGCTCTTTTTTCTCTTATTTTATCTCTTCTCTGAGCTCTTTTTTGTCTTACTTTATTTCTTTTCTGTGATCTATATTTCTTCACTCTGTTTACTTTTTATAAAGCCGTGTTTTTCTACGTTAGTCATTTTATAGTTTTTTTTTTTAAAGATTTTGGTCTTTTATAGTATAATTAAATGATTTTAGACTGTTTATAGTATGGTTTTATAGTTTTGGTCTTTTAATATTACTTTTTTTTTTCTTCTAATTTTATACATTTTTTTCCTCCAAATCTAGTCTACAATTTGAACAGACAAAAAAAAAAAAAAAAAAAAAATACTACAAAAAAATTATTTACAAACCACAGCCACAAACCCTGTAAGCAAAATCCAAACTTCCACTAAATGCAGATTTTAGAAAAAACATAATGTTTGTGCTGTAAACATAACGGGAAATAAAGAAACAAACCATTCACACCACTGTGTTTACCTGTTTATCTAACTGAGTACATTTCAAACATCAGACTAATATCTAGCAATTTATTATTGTGTTATTTTATCACAATAGTTTAAAATTATAATAATGCATGAACATAGGGATGAAGATTTTGGTCACTGTTTGTGGAGTTCCTCATCTTAAAGAACATGCAGAAGCTGGCTTGGCTTCTTTAAACTGCTCCTGGGATTAAGTGATTGAAGTGGTGAGTGGTGACCTGTAATAAAATAGAACTCTATAAAGGGTGCAGGTCAATCCCGTAGGCAGTGTTTTCTGGTGGTCAGATCCACCACAAAGTTCTGCTGCACGGAAACAAACAACAAACAAACAAACAAACAACAATTCCTATATTATCAGGCTTACATTTCCAGTTTGTGCTATTACACAACCACCACTATGGCTCAACAGGTTTGTGCTGGTTTACTTGTAATTGGGAGTCCTTTAAGTCGTTGTGGTTTTCGTACTACATAATTGATCAGCAATAGGTGGTCACACGCTACACAACCAGGAGGAATCTCAGGCGAGTCTGTCTGGTCCCCCAAACTACGTTTTGTCAAGAAAACACACACACAGGAAGTGACAAGTAGTGACATATAGTGTGAACTCAAACCAGCACAAACCTGTTGAGTTATAGTGGTGGTTTTGTAATAGCACAAACTGGAAATGTAAGCATGATAATACTGGAACCTGTGTATGCAGATGTATTGTAAAGCTTTAGTATGCACCTGTTCCACACATAGATAGCAGGATAGATGTTTTCTTAAGTCCCTGAGGTGACCACATTATAGTTACAAACACATCTACCCAGATGAAAACCAATTTACAGTATGAAGCTATAAAAGGCTTTGACTAATAATACTAATTAATTAATTTCAAAGCAGGTTTTTCAAGGTGTGTCATTGGGAATGTGCCAGTTTCTCCTGAGGTGATGTTTTGTTTTGGGGTATGACATTGGTACAGCTGGTTGTTTGAGTGCTGCACTAAATTTTCTGTATTATCATGCTAACAATTCCATGCATATTCAGAGCAGATACATTTTCACAATCTTACCTTAACCTATCTGAACAATTTAAAGCTCTCTTCTGGTGTTTTTTTACTAAGTGCTAGGTCACAGGTGTTTGGATAGGGGGTATCCAGATACTTCCACTGGTGTTGCAAATTGTTTACTTAGGTAGATTTTGTGGTTACTTACTAGTTTGTTGCTGGGGTGTAGCCCTGGTGTACCATGTTATTTTAATATGATATCACTGCCTTGTATCTATGTTAAGATTAATCAACATCTGTGTTTGGACACACTGCTGTCTATAATGACATTTTTGAGGACGATCCATTAGAAATTCAACACTTAGTGCTATGATAAAACCACCACAATGGCTTAATGAGTCAGACTGAACTGGTTCATGGATACTGTTATTATATGATCAGGTGATCAGGGGCTCAGGTGTCAAACATGAAAGAAAATAATATATTTAAAAGCTACTCTGAACAGTTTATTTAGTTTTAGATTACCTTTAGGTTGAAGAGTTGTATTACATTAAGACAATCCTCTCTTAGCCACTCACTCAAAACAAACTTAGGTACAGTATGTTCATTTATAAAAGTGAATATTTAATATAATGAATATTTCTCCAGGATTTCGGAAGTGTGTCATTGGGAACTTGCCAGTTCAGTCAAAACAGCAGTTGTCAGGACATGCGGTAATGTTAGACAAGGAGTACTGGCTTAAAATTGATCTTTCAGTTCAATCCCAAGTGTATTTAATTAGGCTGATTTATAGGCTCTGTGCAAGCACAGACAGAACTTTACACAATTTATAAGTAAAACCAATAAATTAAATAAACAGCTCTATGATTCAGTACATGATGTACACTGATCAGCTATAACATAATACCCACCTCCTTGTTTCTACACTCACTGTCCATTTTATCAGCTCCACTTACCATATAGAAACACTTTAAGGTTGATTGATTGATTGACTTTGTAGTTCTACAGTTACTGACTGTAGTCCATCTGTTTCTATGCATACTTCTGCAGTCTGCTTTCACCCTGTTCTTCAATGGTCAGGACCCCCACAGGACCACCACAAAGCAAGTATTATTTAGGTGGTGGATGATTCTCAGCACTGCAGTGACAATGACATGGTGGTGGTGTGTTAGTGTGTGTTGTGCTGGTATGAGTGGATCAGACACAGCAGCCCTGCTGGACATTTTAAATACTGTGTCCACTCACTGTCCACTCTATTAGACACTCCTACCTAGTTGGTCCACCTTGGTTGGTCTGCTGTGTGATACCGTCTGGCCCATAGTACCTGTGTTGTATCAGTACTAGGTGATGCTGTGTGTTCCACCCCGGTGGGAATCAGACGACGCTATGTGATATCGTCTGGCCCATAGTACTAGAAAAGGTGACGCTGTGTGTTCCACCTGACCGAAATCGCTATATGAGCGTCATTGTGTAGCAGTAGAACTGAAACACTCTACTATTGGTGATGACCGGTAGTATAAGTTACTCTGTTTGCTGTCAGTCTGTGGGATAGTCTTAGTATTTAGTACTGTAATTTCCCTGTTAATAAGTATAATTAATCCCTCATAATAATGTGTATCTCTCTTGTTTTCATTTCAGATTCCCTAAATTGTATTAATGCTAATTGTAATAATGTGTATCTCTCTTGTTTTAATTTCATATTCCCTAAATTGTAGGGTATATTTTACAATATTTTCTTTTAATTTTTCATGTTCTTAATTTTTTAACTCTCTTGTTTGAATTTCATGTTGTCTTAATTGTAACTAAATGTTTGCAAGAAGTCTTTCTGAGGTTCTAGATCTCAGGAATGTTTTAATGCTTTATTGGTCATTTTCTGAACCTTTATCAGTGGTCACAGGACGCTGCTTGTGGGGTGCTGTTGGCTGGATTTATTTTTGGTTGGTGGACTATTCTTAGTCCAGCAGTGACAGTGAGGTGTTTAAAAACTCCAGCAGTGCTGATGTGTCTTATCCACTCATACCAGCACAACACACACTAACACACCACCACCATGTCAGCGTCACTGTAGTGCTGAGAATGATCCACCACCTAAATAATACCTGCTCTGTAGTGGTCCTCGGAGAGTCCTAACCACTGAAGAACATTATAAAAGGGGGCTAAAAAAGCATGCAGAGAAACAGATGGACTACAGTCAGTAATTGTAGAAATACAAAGTGCTTCTATATGGTAAGTGGAGCTGGTAAAATGGACAGTGAGTTTAAAAACAAGGAGGTGGTTTGATGATGGCAGGGGTGATATTTCTAAACTTTCATTTAAAGTCAGTGCGCACAACATATACCTTAGTGTTGGGAACACAAAACCTTGAACCCTGGGGCAAGAGAAAAAAGTATTCCGGGTGATGAGTGAGCATGAGTAAGCAAAATTACTACATCTGCAAGTATTTATCTTAGTAGGAATTTAGAATATGCGGTTGTTGCCAATGTATGGTATGGAATGTCCAGCATTTGACTAAAGTTTACACCCTATGGGGCAACATTTTCCTAATTGTAAAGGAAGATTATAAGACATTTTGCAGCAATTATTTAGGAGTGGTTTCCACCATAAACATCTCAAAACAGCTGAGAGCATTCCATTGTTGCTCTAAAGGAATAGACTGTGCTTACTCATATTAAGTGCCTTTTGTCACAAATAAAGCCTTAATGCACCAGGAGATTATTTATGTGCCATGGTGGTGGAGTGTTTGTTTTTAAGTGTCAAGCCAACACCCCTCATTGTGTTTGGTCTACTGCTTATTTTCACAGCTGCACCTTATTGTAGGTGTAATGCGAGGATCATTTAAGCAAGCAGCTGTGTATCCTATGGCGGAAACTATTTTGGTTCCAAGCTCATGTTATTTTGGTTTGTCATGCTCATGCATTGTTGGATATTCTTGCTCTTGGTTTGTTCATGCTCTTGTTGGTTTGTTTATGCCCATGTTCTGGTCTTATCTTGTGCAAACCTGTCTTTTGTTAATATTAAACTTTATTAAATGTCTCTGCATGTGTGTCTGCCCCCTCTTGTCACGTTTAGCCCATTTATTACACCTTTATATTAATATATTGCTTCATAGGTAAATTTTTTAGCCATCCATACAGCATACTACAAACATTTTCCCAATATGTGGGTGATGTTTAATTTAGTGGATAACAGTTTTATGGTCCAGAAAATCCCCATTTTACTTCAGTGTTCTTGAATTCATTCACAATAGCAATGAAACAAAGTTTACAGCAGGATTATGTTCTTGTACTGTTTGTTTAGAAGTATTTCAGTCTCCAGAAGATTTAAAAGATCTTGTGTTATCTGAAAATATCATGGCTTTAGACTGAAGCATTTTTCTTGTGTAATGTAAATCACCACACATGCAGCTGTTTAAAAAGTAAGTGCCCTCTGTTATTACATACTTTTCACACTGAATGATTTTAGATATGCACATTTTACACTTATCTTTTGAAGAAATCTGGACACATTGAGGTCAGTTTAAACAAACACAGCACAAACATCATTCTAACTCTGGCTGCATTACGTCTGTTAAATCTTTTTTGTTACTTCATACCCAAGAAAGTAATGTGGTTTGACGATATATCTTCAACAATTTCCTACACCTGGCAGATATGTGTTTAAAGAAAGCCACATAGAGCCCTCGTCTCGCAGTGTCAGCTGCCAGCTTTTAAGTGGTGTACTGCAAACATTATACCTCTGTATGGTTGAATTACAGAACCTGTGGTTAGCTTAAGAAATTGCAGACGACTTTCTTCTAAGCTTTTTTTTGTGTTCCACAAGACTTGAGGCAGTTGTACAATATAGAACTGTAATATATAAGATAATAATAATAATTAGAATAACTATATAATAATTGTGATCATTTAAGATTATTAAACCAAAGATAATATTTGACAAAAGGGAATTAAAGACATTTTGTAAGACAAAGGAATTTAGGTGAAAAAAATTCATTTAACACAGTGTCGTCCTTGTAAAATAGCAGTGGTTTTCTTGATTATTTAATCAACCAATTTACAAAATGGAACTGGTAATGCCTAGTTTACACTACACGGTTTTTGTCTTCATTTCCGCTCGCTGACAGATTGCCGCTAGATGTGGCGAGCTGCGACTCAACGTTCATTCTGGGCTCCAAAATTGGCTCTCGATCGCTGTGTGTGAACTGTTCAATGAGTAGATCCGAGTGGCTCTCCAAACGCTCACAGACTCAAGAAAAATATCCAGCATGCTAAACATCTGGACCTGTCAGCGACTCAAAGTCATGTAGTGTGAAAGCTGTTGCGATCAGGTTGTGATTGTTATGAATGCAAGATGCAAAGAGGAAACCCGGGGGGAGGAGTTGTAAATATGTGGAACAGGGCCACAATATAGTTTCTATCAGAGTACATCAGCACACACACAAGCTTTACAAGCACCCAAGTATTTGTGACTTATCATTGTGAGGAAACAAAGGACGTCTCTCCGAACTTGGTCGATTTTTATTACAAGAAGGAGTAGCAAGATACATGGATGTAACTTGGATTCAGCGGAGCTGGACTAAACAATTAGTGACTGAAGAACACACCAATATATACATTTGAAAATACCGCCTAGCATTTAAGCCCTTCCTGTGAAGAATGCAATGTCAATTGTGTATCAAAAGAAGTGCAGACAAGATGGAACTGTCACCTCAGTTCTAACTGTGTTATTATTTTTATGTCTAGGCCAGTTTTCTCTGTCTGTGATGATTGTTGATCACTCATTATAATAAACGTCTGGTTCCCATAGTGAGAGCTGTCGCTGTCTTCCTGTTTTCCTTTTTCGTATGCTAAATAAGCCACATGGTCTTCCCAACTTTGGGGAGAGAAACCCTGGTTTAGACCTTGATTATGATAGTAATGCCATTGAGCGCAGCTAGGTAAAATCAGTCATCATTGGGTCCATGCTGTAATTTTTACATCATCCATGCCAAAACATAATAAAAATATTTATTTGACTTCCAACTTTCTCTGCAAAACAGACATGCTAGCTGTGTAGCCAAATCCACTCCTTTTTCCAGATTCATGTATTTTTCCTACTTGCTTTTACACTACACATCAGAGCACAAGCAACATTGATCGCTCGCTTCATCTTCCTGGCGTGCATTTTTGGATGTGGTATCATTACACCCCTTGTCACTTCTCATTTGTGTTTTCGTGACAAAATGTAGTTTGGGAGACCAGACAGACTAAGGTTCCTGCCGGTAATCGCGATCAGTCAAGTGTGAAAACCACAATGACTTCCGATTACAAGAGTTACATCCAGTTGTGTAGTGTTAACTGTACAGTGATCTGATGACTTGAAAGTTGTGTAGTGTGAACTTGGAATAAGCAAGCTGTAAAAACTGAACCAAACCAGGCTTGATATCAGTAAGCCCTGTAACATATCAATCTCACTTACCTTTAACCTTATTATCAATGTCAATAAATCACCACAAGGTTTCTAAAGAAACACTATGTTATGATTCATCAAATTTCCAGAAGAGCTTTTCAGTCTGAAAAGGGTTACTAAGGCTCTGGGACACCATTGGTGGGAGTCTGTTGATCAATCTGTTACACTAAACGGTGTGACAAACAAAAAAGGACACAAAAGTAAAAGACTGCCCTAGATGGGATTCAAAAAGAGATAGGAAAGCCGACTCACCCAATGAATCGAAACACAAAAACATACATCTAACATACACTGATCGGTCATAACATTAAAACACCTCCTGGTTTCTACTCTCACTGTCCATTTTATCAGCTCCACTTACCATATAGAAGCAATTACTGACTGTAGTCTATCTATTTCTCTTTTGGCCTGCTTTCACCCTGTTCTTCAATGGTCAGGATCATTCTCAGCATTACAGTGACACTGACATGGTGGTGGTGTGTTAGTGTGTGTTGTGCTGGTATGAGTAGATCAGGTACAGCAATGCTGCTGGAGTTTTTAAATACTGTGTTCACTCACTGTCCACTCTATTAGACACTCCTACCTAGTTGGTCCACCTTGTAGATGTAAAGTCAGAGACGGTTAGTCTTGTGCTTAGTTGCCACTCTACAATGAAGTAAAATTGTGTTCCAAACCCTGTAAAAAACCTACACAATTGGTATACAATTACTGACTGTCAGTACAACACAATTAACACTGTCACCCTTATTTAACCTTATCATAGATAATATAGATGCTCAACCATCCTCATCACTGCAGTGGCACTAACACTGTAATTACAGGGTAATGTGTTAAATGGCACATTACGTGCAGCACCTCACTGTCAACTATAATAATAATAATAATAAAATATAAAGCAGACAGATTCCTTTGATTAGATAGTGTTTACTGATAAGACTACAAGTACATTACCACACCTTGTGCATTAGTGTCTTACTACACACCAACAGGAAGTGTTCACAAGGTATGTGATAAGACATATCCAGGTGTGATCAAGGGTGTGGTTCGGTACATTAGTGGGAACAAACAAACTCTTTTTTTACACATGCATATACAGTATATATATATATATATATATATATATATACTGTATATATATACAGTATATACAGTATATATATATATATATATATATATATATATATATATATATATATATATATATATATATATATATATATATATATATATATATATATATATACAGTATATACGTGTATATATATATATATACAGTGTATCACAAAAGTGAGTACACCCCTTACATTTCTGCAGATATTTAAGTATATCTTTTCATGGGACAACACTGACAAAATGACACTTTGACACAATGAAAAGTAGTCTGTGTGCAGCTTATATAACAGTGTAAATTTATTCTTCCCTCAAAATAACTCAATATACAGCCATTAATGTCTAAACCACCGGCAACAAAAGTGAGTACACCCCTAAGAGACTACACCCCTAAATGTCCAAATTGAGCACTGCTTGTCATTTTCCCTCCAAAATGTCATGTGATTTGTTAGTGTTACTAGGTCTCAGGTGTGCATAGGGAGCAGGTGTGTTCAATTTAGTAGTACAGCTCTCACACTCTCTCATACTGGTCACTGAAAGTTCCAACATGGCACCTCATGGCAAAGAACTCTCTGAGGATCTTAAAAGACGAATTGTTGCGCTACATGAAGATGGCCAAGGCTACAAGAAGATTGCCAACACCCTGAAACTGAGCTGCAGCACAGTGGCCAAGATCATCCAGCGTTTTAAAAGAGCAGGGTCCACTCAGAACAGACCTCGCGTCGGTCGTCCAAAGAAGCTGAGCGCACGTGCTCAGCGTCACATCCAACTGCTGTCTTTGAAAGATAGGCGCAGGAGTGCTGTCAGCATTGCTGCAGAGATTGAAAAGGTGGGGGGTCAGCCTGTCAGTGCTCAGACCATACGCCGCACACTACATCAAATTGGTCTGCATAGCTGTCACCCCAGAAGGAAGCCTCTTCTGAAGTCTCTACAAAAGAAAGCCCGCAAACAGTTTGCTGAAGACATGTCAACAAAGGACATGGATTACTGGAACCATGTCCTATGGTCTGATGAGACCAAGATTAATTTGTTTGGTTCAGATGGTCTCAAGCATGTGTGGCGGCAATCAGGTGAGGAGTACAAAGATAAGTGTGTCATGCCTACAGTCAAGCATGGTGGTGGGAATGCCATGGTCTGGGGCTGCATGAGTGCAGCAGGTGTTGGGGAGTTACATTTCATTGAGGGACACATGAACTCCAATATGTACTGTGAAATACTGAAGCAGAGCATGATCCCCTCCCTCCGGAAACTGGGTCGCAGGGCAGTGTTCCAGCATGATAATGACCCCAAACACACCTCTAAGACGACCACTGCTTTATTGAAGAGGCTGAGGGTAAAGGTGATAGACTGGCCAAGCATGTCTCCAGACCTAAACCCAATAGAACATCTTTGGGGCATCCTCAAGCGGAAGGTGGAGGAGCGCAAAGTCTCGAATATCCGCCAGCTCCGTGATGTCGTCATGGAGGAGTGGAAAAGCATTCCAGTGGCAACCTGTGAAGCTCTGGTAAACTCCATGCCCAGGAGAGTTAAGGCAGTTCTGGGAAATAATGGTGGCCACACAAAATATTGACACTTCAGGAACTTTCACTAAGGGGTGTACTCACTTTTGTTGCCGGTGGTTTAGACATTAATGGCTGTATATTGAGTTATTTTGAGGGAAGAATAAATTTACACTGTTATATAAGCTGCACACAGACTACTTTTCATTGTGTCAAAGTGTCATTTTGTCAGTGTTGTCCCATGAAAAGATATACTTAAATATCTGCAGAAATGTGAGGGGTGTACTCACTTTTGTGATACACTGTATATATATATATATATATATATATCTTCCAAAGGGGGTGTGACAGAAAAAGTTTGAGAATCACTGGTGTACTGAGAGACACACCCTGACAGTACTCTTTTCTCATCTTTGTGCAGGGGCCATCAATCAGCCAGTACAGGTTGTAACTGCATTAGTTATGAGAGAAACCCTATCTGGCTTAATCCCACCCTTATCTGAACAACAGGCCAATCGTTCATGTGGCTTCTCAGCCCAGCCGGCAATGTATTCAAAGTCCCAACTCTGGTTCCAGCGTTCCTGCGTTTTGTGTTGTTTTTTGTTTGTAAATGTTATCTATTGTGTGTCAAACTCGGCCAGTTGGAGCAAAGAACAGCTACTGACCTTCAGAGACAATGTTTCACCAATTTTTATTCCAGAATTTTTTCAAAGTCCTTCAGAGGTTTTAGAAATCCTCACAACAGGTGCACTGGCTCTACTCAATCTGGCAAAAAAGCGGTGAAGCGAACACCTTTAACAACTTTATTCCTCTGGAAGAACTACTCCTGCTCCACCAAACTAACAGGGACTTTTCAAACACATCTGCCCTGTGCTTTACGGAGACCTGGCTTTCGGAGGTGACCCAGGATAACACGCTGCACCTCCCTGGTTTTCAGCTGCACCAAGTGGATAGACACGCAGAGCTAAGCGGCTTAACCACAGGAGGACTGTGCTTTTACATCAATGGTGTAAAGACATAACGGTACTGTTAAAATTATGCACTCCTCATTTAGAATCACTTTTCATTAACTGAAAACCGTACTACTCTCCCAAAGAGTTTTCTTCATTCATTCTGGTCGCTGTTTACATTCCGCTGGACGTGCACGACAGCTGCTGCTGGCCGATCAAATAATAAAAATAAAATGGGAAAACCCCTGGGAGATTTTAACAGTGCAAATCTTAGGAAAGACATACCGAAATATAAACAACATGTCAACTGTGCCACGTGAGAGGGGAACACATTGGATCATTGTTACACCACTGTTAAAAACACCTATTGCTCCGTCACACAAGCGGCTCTCGGGCATTCGGACCACGGACTTGTTCACCTCATTCCCACATACAGACAGAGACTCAAAACTAATAAGCCTGTCATTACAACAGTGACGAGGTGGACCAGTGGAGACAGTATAAAGCTACAGGACTGCTTGGAATCCACAAACTGGGCTGTCTTTGAGGAGGCGACAGACTGCTTGGATGAATATACAGACACTGTAACATCATATATCAGTTTCTGTGAGGACAGCTGTATTTCTTCTACAACACAGGTAAAACACAGCAACAATAAACCATGGTTCTTAGCTGAACTCAGACAGCTTTGGAGTTCAAAGGAGGCAGCATTCAGGAGTGGTAATACAGGAGTTCTCTACAAAGAGGCCAAATACAAGCTGGAGAAAGGTATCAGACCAGCAAAAAAGGAATATTCAGAAAAGCTGAAAGCTCCTTTTCCTAAATGACCGTCAACTCACCAAGAACCTAAACAGATTCTACTGCAGATTTAAATTCAGTAAGCCAATTCTTCATCCTTCTCCTCCACCCTGGCTCTCTCACCTCTGTCCCCTGCTCTTCCAACTATCAACAAGCAGGACAGACTCTTTAAAAACAAAAGGTGAGAGCAATGCAGTCAATGTGGCTCTGCACTTCATTCTATACCATCTTGACAGTCCTGGAACCTGTGCTAGAGTTGTGTTTGTGTACTTCAGCTCGGCTTTCAACACCATAGTACCAGAACCATTGCAGGTTAAACTGTCCCAGCTGTCTTTGCCTGAAGTCATCTGCCGGTGGATCCTAGACTTCCTGACAAACAGGACACAGCAGGTATGGCTAGGAAAACACATGTCAGACCAGTGGAACCTAAGGCTATGTGCTCTCTAAGGAACCAGGTGTAAAGATCCTAAAGTTTGCTGATGATGTGCCTCATAGCCAATGGTGATGAATCTGCCTACAGAAAAGAAGTCGAGCAGCTGGTCTCCTGGTGCAGCAGCAACCACCTGCTGATCAACACGCAAAAGGGCAAGCCACAGCCTAATGGTTAAGGTACTGGACTAGTAACCAGAAGGTTGCTGGTTCAAGCCCCACCACTGCCAGGTTGCTGCTGTTGGGCCCTTAAGCAAGGCCCTTAACCCTCAATTGCTTAGACTGTATACTGTAACTGTAATGTAAGTCGCTTTGGATAAAGGCATCTGCTAAATGTTGTAAATGTAAATGCAAAAGACTGTAGAGATGGTGGTGGACTTCAGGTGCAACCCCCCTCCTCACCCCCCCCCCACCCCACCCCAGTCAATGGCTCTCTGGTCTCGATGGTGGAGTCTTCAGTTCCTGGGCACCACCAGACAGCTGAGGAAATTCAACCTGCCACAGAGTCTGCTGATCCAGTTCTGCACAGCAATCATCGAGTCCATTCTCACATCATCTATAACCATCTGGTTTGGTTCCTCCACATCACATGAATGAGCCAAACTCCAGCGTATAATCAGGACAGCGGAGAGGATTGTTGGATATAGTCTGCCAATGCTACAACAGTCTACAACAGTCAATCTACAACAGCAGGGTGCTGAAGCGCACCAGCAAATTTACAACGGATCCCTCTCATTCTGGACATCACCTTTTTCAAACACTTCCATCTGGCAGAAGACTCAGGGCAATAAAAACAAACACAACCAGACATGCTAACAGCTTTTTCCCCAGAGCTGTACCATCTCTTAACCACAGTTGTTCTCTTGGTTAAATACTGGTTAAATACTTAGTTAGTTAACAGTCCGTGTGCTGTCGGGTCTGTTAAATATGTTATATGTTACATGTCATACATGTGTATTATCTGTACTATTATGTGTCATTATCATTATGTGTAATTATCATTATCACCAAAACAAATTTCTTGTATATATAACATACCTGGCAAAACAAAGTGATTCTGATTCTGAAATTAAACCCATTAAACCTTGTGACAGAGGTAAGCAGTAGGAGAAAGTAGAAGCCCAGTACTGGGTGTGGTATAGCTGTATGTACAAGGCACAACTGCATTTGGTAAATAATGAATTTGTGCTGTATAACTGTTGAGACACTGGGGTTTTCCCTCAGTTCAAAAAGAGACATGGGTATTTTTATTTTGAGTCCTGTAACCTGATTGTCCAAGTACTGAATACACACATACACACATAAGGTTCAACCTAAGAAACCACTTCTTTGTTGTCTTCTCTGTTCTCTTTCTCTCTTACAAGTCAAACATGGACTTACAAATTACTGTATTCATTTTCATATTCATTCATTTTCGTCTTTCACATACTGTCCTAACATTTCTGGAATTGTTTATAGTATGTCAAATTGGTAATATTGTATGTAATGGCACTGTTAGCTTTCCAACAGCCTTTGACCTTCATTAACTTTAAAAGATGACAGTGATTAGCTACACTGTATGGCCAAAAGTATTTGGACACCTAAACATAAGCTTGTTGGACATCTTATTTCAAAAACAAATGATATTAGAACAGAGTGACCTCTATGTGATCTTTTCAGCTATAACAACAGCCTCTCCTGTGAGAAGCCTTCTCACAAGACTTTGAATTATGTCTGTTGGATGTTGTGCCTGAGCATTTCTATGTCTGGGCCTTGATGTTGGTCAAGAAAGCCTCAGTTGACGTTTCAGTTAATTACAAAGCTGTTCAATGGAGCTGAGATCAGAACTCTGGAGTTTCTTTAAACCAAGCTTTTCTCTATGTCTTTACAGACCTTGTCATGCTGGAACAGAAAAGGGTGTTGCCTGAACTATAGAAGCACTTTGTAGTTCTACAATTACTGACTGTAGTCCCTTCTATTTCTCTACATGCTATGTTAGTCTGCTTTCATGCTGTTCTTCAATGATCAGGACTCTCACAAGACCACAACAGAGCAGGTATTATTTTGGTGGTGGGTCATTCTCAGCACTGCAGTGACACTGACATGGTGGTGGTGTGTTAGTGTGTGTTGTGCTGGTATTAGTGGATCAGACACAGTAATGCTGATGAAGTTTTTATACACCTCACTGTCACTGCTGGAATGAAAATAGTCCACCAACCAAAAATATCCAGCCAACAGCGCCCTGTGGCCACTGATGAAGGTCTGGAAGACGACCAACTCAAACAGCAGCAATAGATGAGTGATAATCTCTGACTTTACATCTTCAAGGTGGACCAACTAGGTAGGAGTGTCTAATAGAGTGCGCAATGAGTGGACACGGTATTTAAAAACTCCAGCAGCGCTGCTGTGTCTGATCCACTCATAGCAGCACAACACACACTAACACACCACCACCATGTCAGTGTCACTGCAGTGCTGAGAATCATCCACCACCTAAATAATACCTGCTTTGTGGTGGCCCTGACCATTGAAGAACAGGGTGAAAGCCGGCTAAAAATTTATGTACAGAAATAGATGGACTACAGTCAGTAATTGTAGAACTACAAAGTGCTCCGATATGGTAAGTGGAGCTGATAAAGTGGACAGCGAGTGTAGAAATAAGGAGGTGGTTTTAATGTTATGGCTGATATCTTAACAATAGGATGCTAATATTAGCTTTCGCTGTTAGCCAAACATAAATTGCTGACCAGTGCTGGGTCAATATCTGGACCAAGTGGGAATTGGAGAGTAATTTCAAAATGCAATATGCATATATGGACAGAGCTTAATGTGACATACATATTTCAATATTTTACTGTACAATGATTCATAATAAATATTTGGCTACTATTAACACCATGCTAACAATTTATTGATACACAAAACACTAAAACAATATTTTGTTTAAATAATTTTATTGGTTAATGCAAAGATAAAATAGACTCAAATATAGCATAGAAAAGCAATAGGGTAGCACGGCAGAGCAGATAACAGACCCATGTTTTCAATGCCTGCCTCAAGCTACTATTCATGGTTTCTCCCACATTAAAAAACATGCCTATAGCGTATGGGCTGTTTGTAAATGGGTTCCTCTAAAGTGCCACTACATGTAAATAGGTAAATTCTAACTATGCACACACTGGTTTTAATACAAGCCCATGAGCCACCATGGTCCCTACCATTATAAAGAAAAATCAATAATAATATTTAACCAAAAGCATGATGAGACATTTAATTCACTGATTACCATGATTAAGGAAGGTATTTAAAGGTGGCACAGTTGTTAGTGTGGTTCCCATGACCCTTACTTCATACATGTCTGTGGAATGTATTACTTTTTTTTTTTTAATAAGCCTCCAGTTATTCCTGTATCCTTTCACCTGTCAAAAGCCAGTTGCCTAATTGGAATTTCCCTATGTGAAAGTAAGGGAGTGAATGAAGACTGTAGTGCCCTGCTATGAACTGGTGATCTGTTTTAGGTGTATTTTTAAGAGACAATCATCAGAATAAAGCAGTTACTGAAGATAAATGAGTTGTTCTTTAGGACAGGATATGTACAATATGATGATTCACATTTATTATAACATAGTATTATCATAGTACAACATTATCAGAATATAGTATTAACATTAGTATTTATGTAACACATTATTCCACCTGGCTAACCCATAATACAAACACAAGTGCTGGACTGCTAATTAAATGATATGTGTTCACACTGGTACAGCATTTCATTGCTAAAGCTTCCACAGCCCCACAATGACAGATACTTAACTTAAGATTACTGCGTGATACTGTAAGGAGAATTTAGATTGGGTTTGTACTCCTGTGTCATATTAGGCACTTGTGAATTCGCACACATCTGATCTTATATAAATCTGTGTTACATAAATATATTATTAATTATACAGTCAGTTTCAGAATGATTGCTTCATTCATTTATTCATTCATTCATTAATCGTATGTTTTACCACTGCTTTATCCTGGTTAGAGTTGCGATGGATCTGATTAATTGAGCGAAAAGTAGGAAACACTTTAGACAGGCCCAACATATCATCTATGTAATTGGGGTTGAGGGCCTAGTTTCAGGGGGCAAGCATTGAAAGCCTGGCAGATGTTGCGTATAATGAAGTTACAGTGTTCCATACATTAGTTTCGCGATTGGTGGATTTAATGAGCCACAAATTAGCGGTCACTCTGCCAAATTGACAACTTTTTCATCGAAATCGGCACCAAATCAGCCAACGTCACATTGTGTTCTCTAAGCCTGACCTCTCTTTATGATGATGCTGTCAGATTATTTACATTTTCAGCATTTAGCAGACGTCTTTATCCAAAGCGACTTACAGTTACAGTATACAGTTTGAGCAATTGAGGGCCTTGCTCAAAGGGCCCAACAGCAGCAACCTGGCAGTGGTGGGGCTTGAACCAACAACCCTCTGATCACTGGTCCAGTACCTTAACCACTAGGCTACAGCTGGCCCACACTGTAATACTTAAACCAGAACAAAACACACTTACATGTTATTAACCTATTAGTAGTGATAAGAATGGTCAACCACCCAAAGTACATCTGCGTAGTGTAAAACCTATGAGCTACAGGGGGTTGGGTGGAGTTAGTAACTGTATACCCACAAAGTTTATATGTATGGTAGGTATAGCTATAAAATAATCAATTAATGCATGTACCAGATAAGTGTACCTAATGTGCTCAGTGTATGTATGACTGTTTTTAATATAAGCTCCTGCCCCTACCATTAGAAAAAATAAAGAATAATAATAAGATTAATGGTAACCATGATTAAGGCATTTAAAGGGGTATGTAAGGAGTGGTCCTTACAACCGGTCTGTGGAAAGTTTTGCATGTTTTTTTTTTTTATTTGCATCTGGTTATTCTTGAAGGAAGGGGGGAAATTGTGGTGATCTGTTTTAGGTCTATTTTTAACCTGACAAGCATCAGAATGAAGCAGTTACTGAAGATGAATGAATTAAATTGTAATATATAATATGATGATTTGCAATTATTATTATCATAGTATAACATTATCTTATAGTATATATAGTATAAATATTATATTAACATTAATATTTATGTAACACATTATTCCACCTGGCTAACCCATAATACAAACACAAGTGCTGGACTGCTAATTGAATGATATGTGTTCACACTGGTACAGCATTTCACTGCTAAAGCTTCCACAGCCCCACAATGACAGATACTTGACTCCTTGGTATTGTAAGGAGAGTTCAGATTGGGTTTGTACTCCTATGTCATATTAGGCACTTGTGAATTCGCACACATCTGATCTTTATGTGTTACATAAATATATTATATATGAATAATATATATTAATATTATACATTAATATTATAATATATGAAAAATACGAGGGATCTTCTTTAAGTTTCCACACTTTTATATTGTGGTTGGAAACGGTGAGGGTGGAGGAGTAGTAATTGGTCGTGTCTGAGAGAGACGCTTATAGTTTGTATTTAGCGCCATCTGATTTCCACCTTTTTGAAGGTGGCACAGTGCACAGAGCAACAGATGGGCTACAGTCACACCGTATACCCACAAAGCTGATTTGTTTGGTAGGTATAGCTTTTAAAATAACCAATGAATGTACATACCAGATAGGTACGTACCTAATAAAGTGATAAGTGAGTGAAACTCTGTTTATATATTTATGATTATAAATCAATACTGATTACATATTAAATATATTATTATGCATCGCTTATATTGGGCTATGGCCAAACCGCAGGTTAAAGTTTTCGCTCTTTCTTGACATTTTGTTTTAAGCGTATCTATACAGCTAAATCAGATTGAAGTCGACAACTTCAGTTTAGAAGTTTTGCCATGCATCAACCACATTCAAGCTACAGTGAACAACTGAGAATTTAGACCATTTGCTAATAATATGTTCATTCATTCAGTAACTGCTAACTCCCTTAATCAATCGTTCTAATAACCAGAAAAATGTAAAGTAGCCAATCCTGGTGCTGTCATGTTTTAGAAGGTAAAAGGAAACTGCTGTACCTGAAGAAAACCCAGTGCACAGATAGCGTTTTTCCACCAAAAGAACTCTGGTTCTTGAACCGGTTCTGTTTGTGTTCTTTGAACATTGTGTTTTTAGAGAACCGACCCGCGTTTCCACCAGTTTTTGAGAACCAAGCCTTGCGTCATCAACGGTGGGCTTTGCGCAACGAAAGTAAAGAGTAGTAACATGACGGTGGAGCGTGTAGAATGCCTGTGAAAATTTGTGCTGTTGTTACAGATGTTCGTTTTTATGCAAAAAGCATCACTCAACTATTGGTGATAAGAAGATGTAGATGTGTTTGTCGCCATTGTTGCTTTCTTTGGTGCATTCACATGAGAAGCGTTTTGCACTTTGCTCTTATTGCGACTCTCGACACAAATAGCCGCTTTGCTCAGCGCTCGGCATGAGCGGTGGGGTAAAATATCACTAACGTTTCAGGTCAAGAACATCAATTTGTGTAAAATAACCATTAAACCCATTCTAAAATACAATACATGTATCTATATTTAGTTGTATTTACTTCACGTGTGGTCGTTCTGCAGATCGGGGTTCTGAGAATCCGCTTCTCAAGAGAGTCGAAAAAAGCTTAACATAACATAAAAAAAAGCTTAACGTGGCTGAATGTACAAAAAGTACGACATAAAAACACAAAATTTCTCTCTGTTATTACTGGTTCTAAGTGCTCTGTACTGCCCAGATTTATCGGTCGTTGATTTAGTAAAACAAGCCACGTAACGCTTTTTTTTTTCTTGTTAAACGTTTTGTGTACTTTCTGGGTCACTTTCACCACGTCATATCATAAAGTTTATCTCATTTGAGGCTCTTTGAAAATATCAATGGCAATCAATGGCTCAAAATTCAATCAGGTGAACTTTAAAAGATGGAAGTGCAGCGTCAAGCTCCATACGAGACAACGGCACAGCGGTTTTAAGGATTCTCATGTGAAAGCACCCAAACCTCTACACTTTGACATGCCCACAGATGACGTCATGGATCGTGCTAAAAAACCTAGTATTCTGTGGTGCCAGATTAGAACACTGGTTCGCTGTCTGGAACCTCTTTTTTTTTGGTGGAAACACACGAAACTGGTTCAAAATCAAGCTTGCGAACCGGAACCGTTCCGCGTCAGTGGAAAAGGGGTATGAGCGAACGTGCCAAACTTCACACAGACACTAACCTGGACTTTAGGCTCGAACATGGGTACAATTAGCATACAATTAGCCATGCAAAAGAAAATTAAGACTATATGACTAAGAAAGGAAAGGAGTATCCACGAGTAATGGAGACGACTTCAAATAATTCCAGCCCGCTTTGTCCTAAAGTAAAGACAAAAAAGAAAAACAATGAATAATTGAAAAGTATAAGAATTTTACACCAAACATTATTTTATGTTATTTTACATACAGCGATCAGCAATAACATTAAAACCACCTCCTTGGTTCTACACTCACTGTCCATTTTATCAGCTCCACTTACCATATAGAAGCACTTTGTAGTTCTACAATTACTGACTGTAGTCCATCTGTTTCTCCCCTTTCATGCTGTTCTTCAATGGTCAGGACACCCACAGGACCACCACAGAGCAGGTATTATTTAGGTGGTGAATCATTCTCAGCACTGCAGTGACACTGACATGGTGGTGGTGTGTTAGTGTTGTTCTTGTATGAGTGGATCAGACACAGCAGTGCTGCTGGAGTTTTTAAACACCTCACTGTCACTGCTGGACTGAGAATAGTCCACCAACCAAATATGTTCAGCCAACAGCGCCCTGTGACCACTGATGAAGGTCTAGAAGATGACCAACTCAAACAGCAGCAATAGATGAGCGACTCTGACTTTACATCTACAAGGTGGACCAACTAGGTTTTAGTGTCTAATAGATTGGACAGTGAGTGGACATGGCATTTAAAAACTCCAGCAGCTCTGCTGTGTCTTATCCACTCATACCAGCACAGCACACACTAACACACCACCGCCATGTCAGTTTCACTGCAGTGCTGAGAATCATCCACCACCCAAATAATACCTGCTCTGAAGTGGCCCTGTGGGGCTCCTGACCATTGAAAAACAGGGTAAAAGCTAAAAAAAAGTATTTAGAGAAACAGATGGACTACAGTCAGTAATTGTAGAACTACAGTGCCTTGCAAAAGTATTCAGCCCCCTTGAACTTTTCAACCTTTTGCCACATTTCAGGCTTCAAACATAACGATATGAAATTGTAATTTTTTGTGAAGAATCAACAACAAGTGGGACACAATCGTGAAGTAGAACGAAATTTATTGGATATTTAAAACTTTTTTTAGAAATAAAAAACTGAAAAGTGGGGCGTGCAATATTATTCAGCCCCCTTGCGTTAATACTTTGTAGCGCCACCTTTTGCTGCGATTACAGCTGCAAGTCGCTTGGGGTATGTCTCTATCAGTTTTGCACATCGAGAGACAGAAATTTTTGCCCATTCTTCCTTGCAAAACAGCTCGAGCTCAGTGAGGATGGATGGAGAGCGTTTGTGAACAGCAGTTTTCAGCTCTTTCCACAGATTCTCGATGGTATTCAGGTCTGGACTTTGACTTGGCCATTCTAACACCTGGATACGTTTATTTGTGAACCATTCCATTGTAGATTTTGCTTTATGTTTTGGATCATTGTCTTGTTGGAAGATAAATCTCCGTCCCAGTCTCAGGTCTTTTGCAGACTGCAACAGGTTTTCTTCCAGAATGGTCCTGTATTTGGCTCCATCCATCTTCCCATCAATTTTAACCATCTTCCCTGTCCCTGCTGAAGAAAAGCAGGCCCAAACCATGATGCTGCCACCACCATGTTTGACAGTGGGGATGGTGTGTTCAGGGTGATGAGCTGTGTTGCTTTTACGCCAAACATAACGTTTTGCATTGTGGCCAAAAAGTTTGATTTTGGTTTCATCTGACCAGAGCACCTTCTTCCACATGTTTGGTGTGTCTCCCAGGTGACTTTTTATAGATATCTTTGAGAAATGGCTTTCTTCTTGCCACTCTTCCATAAAGGCCAGATTTGTGCAGTGTACGACTGATTGTGTCCTATGGACAGAGTCTCCCACCTCAGCTGTAGATCTCTGCAGTTCATTCAGAGTGATCATGGGCCTCTTGGCTGCATCTCTGATCAGTCTTCTCCTTGTTTGAGCTGAAAGTTTAGAGGGACGGCCGGGTCTTGGTAGATTTGCAGTGGTCTGATACTCCTTCCATTTCAATATGATCGCTTGCACAGTGCTCCTTGAGATGTTTAAAGCTTGGGAAATCTTTTTGTATCCAAATCCGGCTTTAAACTTCTCCACAACAGTATCTCGGACCTGCCTGGTGTGTTCCTTGGTCTTCATGATGCTCTCTGCGCTTTAAACAGAACTCTGAGACTGTCACAGAGCAGGTGCATTTATACGGAGACTTGATTACACACAGGTGGATTCTATTTATCACCATCAGTCATTTAGGTCAACATTGGATCATTCAGAGATACTCACTGAACTTCTGGAGTGAGTTTGCTGCACTGAAAGTAAAGGGGCTGAATAATATTGCACGCCCCACTTTTTAGTTTTTTATTTCTAAAAAAATCTTTTTTTTTTTTATTTCTTAAAATATCCAATAAATTTCGTTCTACTTCACGATTGTGTCCCACTTGTTGATTCTTCACAAAAAATTACAATTTCATATCGTTATGTTTGAAGCCTGAAATGTGGCAAAAGGTTGAAAAGTTCAAGGGGGCTGAATACTTTTGCAAGGCACTGTATAAAGTGCTTCTATATGGTAAGTAAAGCTGATAAAATGGACAGTGGGTGTAGAAACAATGAGGTGGTTTTAATGTTATGACTGATCAGTGTACAACCCCTATTCCAATGAAGTTGGGACGTTGTGTAAAACGTAAATAAAAACAGAATACGATGATTTGCAAATCCTTTTCAACACCTATTCAGTTGAATACACCACAGACAAGATATTTAATGTTCAAACAGATAAACTTTATTGTGTTTTGCAAATATTCACTCATTTTGAATTTGATGCCTGCAACACGTTCCAAAGAAGTTGGGACAGGGGCATGTTTACCACTGTGTTACATCCCCTTTCCTTTTAACAACACTCAATAAGCGTTTGGGAACTGAGGACACTAATTGTTGAAGCTTTGTAGCTGGAATTCTTTCCCATTCTTGCTTGATGTACAACTTCAGTTGCTCAACAGTCCGGGGTCTCCGTAGTCGTATTTTGCGCTTCATAATGCGCCACACATTTTCAATGGGGGACAGGTCTGGACTGCAGGCAGGCCAGTCTAGTACCCGCACTCTTTTACTACGAAGCCACGCTGTTGTAACACGTGCAGAAGGTGGCTTGGCATTGTCTTGCTGAAATAAGCAGGGACGTCCCCGAAAAAGACGTTGCTTGGATGGCAGCATATGTTGCTCCAAAACCTGTATGTACCTGTCAGCATTAATGGTGCCTTCATAGACGTGCAAGTTACCCATGCCATGGGCACTAACACACCCCCATACCATCAGAGATGCTGGCTTTTGAACTTTGCGCTGATAACAATCCGGACAGTCCTTTTCCTCTTTGGCCCGGAGGACACGACGTCCATGATTTTCAAAAACAATTTGAAATGTGGACTCGTCAGACCACAGGACACTTTTCCACTTTGCGTCAGTCCATCTCAGATGAGCTCGGGCCCAGAGAAGCCGGCGGTGTTTCTGGGTGTTGTTGATATATGGCTTTCGCTTCGCTTGCACTTATAGATGGAGCGACGGACTGTGTTCACTGACAATGGTTTTCTGAAGTGTTCCTAAGCCCATGTGGTAATCTTAGGACGAAGATGGCGGCGCGTGTACATCGCGAGGCTCTGCGTCTCACCAGTTTTCGCAATTTAGTGTTTATTTACTTAGTAATTTACTGCGTTTTCGCTCGTATCACTCGGGCGAACTACATATACGACAGACAGACGCTGTTGGACATTAATTTATATTGCTCAAACGTTGTTTTAGACCATCCATTCAAATTCGACGAGCTACCTCCGGAGCTGAGCAGAACACCGCGTCCAAGCGAGCTGTTCGTCCCGACCGCCGGGACCGACCAAAGTGCTCGGCGCTGGCGTAGAGACCGTAAACAAAAAAGAGGTAAGCGTAGAGGTTTGCGTGCTAAGCTAAGGCTAAATTCACACCGGCCAGCGCTTCCTACTATCTTCCTTGCCAATGTGCGGTCTCTGCCGAATAAGATGGACGAGCTAAAACTCTGGACCCTGACACAGAAAATGCTTATGGACTGCAGCGTCACGATTTTTTCAGAAACATGGCTAAACAATAATGTTTCGAACAGCGTGGTGGATAGGGTGGCCAGACGTCCGGTTTTAGGCCGGACAGTCCGGCTTTTCAGCTGCCAGTCCTCCACTCACGCAACGCTAGGACGGACACTTAAAAATCATCCTTTTGGAGTGAACTGGTTTCATTTTTGATCAGTATTATTTACCATTGGCTCAGGTACATGTCAGAACAAATGCTTTGTATTTCATTGGTTTAATAGCCTCATTTGACTCCTTATAGAGCTACCACTGGCCAATCGGAGAAGGTCCTCCCTCTAAATGCTAGTCTGTGATTGGGTGGTTGAATTTCGCCCACCCTCTCTGTCCTGTAAACACCGCTACCTGAGTCAATCACTCAGCTCTCATGATCAGGAACGCGGTGAAAATGCCAAAAAGTAAACTTTTGGAGGCAGCGAGGAACAGACTTCAATATAAAAAGTAGACACAACATTTAGTGAGTAAAACAGTAATTTGATATAGAATTCTTGCTTAAATTGGTCAAAAACTCTGTTATATGGGTTCTGGATTCATTCTGTGTGTTGCAGTATCATGGCCCCCTGTTCCTAATATGACGTCCGTCTTTTTGGTGTAATGTCCGGCTTTTTGGGGTGTAATGTCCTCCTTTTTGTTACAATGAATCTGGCCACCCTAGTGGTGGAGCTGGAGGGGTACACTTTCTTCAGAGCTGATAGAGTAGCAGCAGCATCGGGTAAGAGCCGCGGTGGTGGTGTTTGCATTTATGTAAACAAAACATGGTGCATGGACTCTGTCGTAGTGAACACCTACTGCTCTGCTGACCTGGAATACCTGGTTATAAAGTGTAGACCTTTCTATCTTCCACGTGAGTTTTCCTGCATTGTTGTTGCTGCAGTTTATATTCCTCCGGATGCTAATGCTAACATAGCTAAGAAAGAGCTATGTACTGCTGTTGGCAAACTTCAAACTTTGCACCCAGATGGAGCCTTTATTGTTGCTGGGGACTTTAATCATTGCAGTTTAAAATCTGGACTTCCAAAGTTTCATCAGAGTGTCCACTGCACCACAAGGGGACTAAAAACTTTGGACCATGTTTACACAAATGTTGCTG
Organism: Trichomycterus rosablanca; assembly: GCF_030014385.1. Lineage (NCBI taxonomy): Eukaryota > Metazoa > Chordata > Actinopteri > Siluriformes > Trichomycteridae > Trichomycterus > Trichomycterus rosablanca. The sequence goes on from NC_085990.1 coordinate 15,582,594, forward strand.
ATGCCTACAAAGCCACACCCCTCCCCCACCTGGGTCAGTCTGATCACCTTTCTTTGTTCCTGCTCCCCAAGTACACACCAGTCATCAGGCGTGTGAAACCCACAACGAGGACAGTCAAGATCTGGGCGGAAGGCGCTGACTCAACTCTCCAGGATCAATTCCAGCACACAGACTGGAACCGGTTTGCTCTCCAAGCCACCACGGATCACACTGTCTGCATTGACTCCTACACTAACTCTGTGCTGGACCATATCAACAACTGTGTGGACAGTGTGACAACATACAGAAAAATAAAAATATTTCCCAACCAGAAGCCCTGAATGAACAGCGAGGTTCGCCTTCTGCTCAAAGCAAGGAATACAGCCTTCAGGTCTGGAGATCGAGCAGCTTACAGCACAGCCAGATCCAGTCTGAAGAAAGGCATCTCCAGGGCTAAACACAGCTACAAACAACGGATTGAGGACCACTTCAACTCCTCCGACCCTCGGCGTATGTGTCAAGGGATCCAAACAATCACGGACTTTAAACCACTTATTACAGCTCCCTATGCCGACAATGATTCGCTCCCCGATGAGCTTAACAACTTCTACGCTCGCTTTGACCGGGGTAATAACATGGTTGCCTTCAAAACAGATCTTCCTGCAGATGAGCAACCAATCACACTCACTACCACGGATGTCTACCGCATGCTGAACCAGGTGAATGCTAGGAAAGCTGCTGGCCCCGATGGAGTACCTGGACGTGTGCTAAAAGCTTGTGCTAAGCAGCTTGCTGGGGTCTTCACTGACATTTTCAATCTGTCTCTGGTCCAGGCTGTGATTCCAACGAGTTTCAAGACAGCCTCCATTGTGCCAGTACCAAAACATTCAACTGCTTCAGCACTGAACGATTTCCGACCTGTTGCACTCACTCCCATCATCTCCAAGTGCTTCGAAAGACTAGTCTTCTCTCACCTGAAAGCCAGTCTACCCGCTACATTAGATCAGCATCAATTTGCTTATCGTCACAACAGGTCAATAGAGGATGCTATCTCCACTGCACTTCACACTACACTGACCCACTTGGACTGCCAAAACACTTATGTTAGGATGCTTTTCACTGACTTCAGTTCAGCATTTAACACAGTGATTCCATCCAAGCTGATTTTGAAGCTCAGTCAGCTTGGCATCAGCACGTCTATTCACTGTACAATCATCATTATCTGTTTAATAGTCTTAATATTCTTATATGTCACCTCATTTCACCTATCTGGTCACTTCTGCACTTTAACTGTGTATTATATGTATATAATCTCTATCTTGCACTTCTGGTTAGATGCTCCTGCATTTCGTTGGCTCTGTATTTGTTTACTCTGCACAATGACAATTAAGTTGAATCTAATCGAATCTAATCTAATCTAATATCCGTTACAGAATGATGTGGGTTTTTAATGCAGTGCCGCCTGAGGGATCGAAGGTCACAGGCATTCAATGTTGGTTTTCGGCGTTGCCGCTTACTTGCACAGATTTCTCCAGATTCTCTGAATCTTTTGATATTATGGACTGTAGATGATGAAATTCCTAAATTGCAATTGCACGTTGAGAAACGTTCTTAAACTGTATTTGCTCACGCAGTTGTTCACAAAGTGGTGAACCTTGCTTGTGAACGACTGAGCCTTTCGGGGATGCTCCCTTTATACCCAATCATGACATTTACCTGTTTCCAAATAACCTGTTCACCTGTGGAATGTTCCAAACAGGTGTTTTTTAGCATTCCTCAACTTTCCCAGTCTTTTGTTGCCCCTGTCCCAACTTCTTTGGAACGTGTTGCAGGCATTAAATTCAAAATGAGTGAATATCTGCAAAACACAATAAAGTTTATCTGTTTGAACATTAAATATCTTGTCTTTGTCATGTATTCAACTGAATATGGGTAGAAAAGGATTTGCAAACCATCGTATTCTGTTTTTATTTACGTTTTACACAACGTCCCAACTTCATTGGAATTGGGGTTGTATTAAATTTTAGAGCAACCAGCAGATCTAAATAAGATTCAAGTTTTAGGTGTGCCTAGCCATTTTTTGTTTTTGGTTCCAACTCCATAATCAAGTTCGCGGACGACACCACGGTGATAGGCTTGATCAAAGACAACGATGAAACGGCCTACAGGGAGGAGGTTCAGCATCTGGCTACATGGTGTGAGGACAACAACCTGGAGCTTAACACAGGGAAAACCAAAGAGATTATTGTGGACTTTAGAAGAACAGCAAGTCAGGCACACGCCCCTATCTGCATCAACGGTGCTGTAGTAGAGCGGGTGCCCAGCTTCAAATTCCTCGGCGTCCACATCTCTGAATATCTCTCTTGGTCCCTCAACTCATCAATCCTGGTCAGAAAGGCACACCAGCGCCATTACTTTCTTCGGAGACTCAAAAAAGCCTACTTGTGTCCCAGAATACTCGTGGACTTTTATCGCTGTACCGTTGAGAGCATTCTTACAAACTGCATCTCTGTGTGGTACGGCAATTGCTCCGCAGCTGACCGGAAAGCTCTCCAGCGGGTGGTTAAAACCGCCCAACGCATCACCGGCACTCAGTTACCTACCATACAGGACATTTATCACAAACGGTGCGTGGGCAAAGCGAGAAACATTATCAAGGACGTTTCTCATCCTAACCATGGACTTTTCACCTTACTTCCGCCTCCGCTCTCGTACCAGCAGACTCAGGAAGAGCTTTTTTCCTGAGGCTGTAACCCTGCTAAACTCCAGCACACCATTGTAAAAATATCACTGCACTTTGTACCACATTTAACTCTGTACTTTTTACAAATGTTTCATCTTGACTGTATATACAATCAGTATTTAGCAAATTTGCACATGGCACTATTGCACTGTTTACACCAGCACGATAATAATGTATATACTGTATATACTTGCTACACTTATATACTTCACTTTATTTATTCTCATTCATTACCCATTCATGTAGCCACTTTAGTCACCTTCATTACTCTGTAAATACATATTAGTCTATTCACTGTACAATCATCATTATCTGTTTAATAGTCTTAATATTCTGTTTAATAGTCTTAATATTCTTATATGTCACCTCATTTCACCTATCTGGTCACTTCTGCACTTTAACTGTGTATTATATGTATATAATCTCTATCTTGCACTTCTGGTTAGATGCTCCTGCATTTCGTTGGCTCTGTATTTGTTTACTCTGCACAATGACAATTAAGTTGAATGTAATCGAATCTAATCTAATCTAATATCCGTTACAGAATGATGTGGGTTTTTAATGCAGTGCCGCCTGAGGGATCGAAGGTCACAGGCATTCAATGTTGGTTTTCGGCGTTGCCGCTTACTTGCACAGATTTCTCCAGATTCTCTGAATCTTTTGATATTATGGACTGTAGATGATGAAATTCCTAAATTCCTTGCAATTGCACGTTGAGAAACGTTCTTAAACTGTATTTGCTCACGCAGTTGTTCACAAAGTGGTGAACCTTGCTTGTGAACGACTGAGCCTTTCGGGGATGCTCCCTTTATACCCAATCATGACATTTACCTGTTTCCAAATAACCTGTTCACCTGTGGAATGTTCCAAACAGGTGTTTTTTTAGCATTCCTCAACTTTCCCAGTCTTTTGTTGCCCCTGTCCCAACTTCTTTGGAACGTGTTGCAGGCATTAAATTCAAAATGAGTGAATATCTGCAAAACACAATAAAGTTTATCTGTTTGAACATTAAATATCTTGTCTTTGTCATGTATTCAACTGAATATGGGTAGAAAAGGATTTGCAAACCATCGTATTCTGTTTTTATTTACGTTTTACACAACGTCCCAACTTCATTGGAATTGGGGTTGTATTAAATTTTAGAGCAACCAGCAGATCTAAATAAGATTCAAGTTTTAGGTGTGCCTAGCCATTTTTTGTTTTTGTTCAGTAAAGAAAAAAGGCTTCATTATTAAACTACTTTTTATTTTAATGTAGCCAGTGCCAGATCCCGCCTGAGGTTTCCCTATTAACAGCTGGAAAAGTGAATGCTGAACTACACTGTCAAGTCACATTATTATCTGTGGCACCATCTGTGGCACCACCTCGACTGTCGTGTTTGCTTTATGGATCCTCCTCCTTGCACCCTCCAGCAGCTGTGAAATGCACTGCAGTCAGCATGGCTCCTGATACCTGTGACAACCTACAAGGACCTTACTGAGTCTCTCCCAGCCCGTCTAGCTGCTGTCCGTACTGCACATGACGGGTTACACTGGATATTAGCTGGTGGTCATAATAATGTAACATACACCATCTCTATTCAGACTACAGCTCATGCATGTACAACATCAGTGGCCAGATCAATGCACTAAGTAAACCATTTTCTCTGAATAGTTTTGGTCATTTGTATGCTGTTTTGGTGTAGCTACATTTAGCTACATTCATTATAATGTTTTCATTTAACAGGAAGGAGAAATACCAGCTTTTTAGGGATACTGATTCCAGTGCATTTTAAAAATCAAAATTCACAAAGACAGGACAAATGATTTCCTAATTTTTAATAAAAACTGCACATATTTAAACAAATAACTTACAAATGCTGTCTAACCCACAGATAAACCTCTACTGACATAAACTAGCATTTAAATAGCATAGTATTATTTATTATACTCACTTTTTGTTTCTCCATTTAACATAAATGATCACAGCAGCAATCACCAGCAACACGAAAACCAGAATTATCCACCAATGCTGGCGCACTAATAATTCATGCAAAACAACAACAACAATAATAATGTTATAAACACATATTAAAGAAAACAAAAAGCTGATTTTTTTGTGAATTATGTTCCAAATCAACAGTTTAAAACAATGAATAAGATGCATTTATGATGTTGATGTAATTTATTTACTCTAATATCTGCTCTACTTACCAGAATAACTGGCGAGGGCATTCTTTTCTCCAGAGCTGGTGTTGTTTGAAACTGCAGAAAGTCAGAATGGGTAAAGTAAAAATTTGAACAAAACACAACCTTGGCACCACGGATGCCAGTATAATCCACAGATGGTGCACTAATAATATGTGCAAGACAACAACAATAATAATATTGTTATAAAAAACATGATAAAACAATAAAAAGCCAAATTTCATGAATTTTGTTCCAAATGAACAGTTTAAAATAAGATGCATTTTTTGATAATGATGTAATTCAGTTTATTTACTCTGATATCTGCTCTACTTACCAGCGTCATTAGTGGGGGCATCCTCATGTCCAGTGCTGGTGATGTTTAAAGCTGCAGAAAGTCAGAATAGGTAAAGTAAAATGTGTTATTATATAGTTATATAATTATATAGTTACAGGGGTTGGACAAAATAACTGAAACACCTGGTTTTAGACCACAATAATTTATTAGTATGGTGTAGGGCCTCCTTTTGCGGCCAATACAGCGTCAATTCGTCTTGGAAATGACATATACAAGTCCTGCACAGTGGTCAGAGGGATTTTAAGCCATTCTTCTTGCAGGATAGTGGCCAGGTCACTACGTAATGCTGGTGGAGGAAAACGTTTCCTGACTCGCTTCTCCAAAACACCCCAAAGTGGCTCAATAATATTTAGATCTGGTGACTGTGCAGGCCATGGGAGATGTTCAACTTCACTTTCATGTTCATCAAACCAATCTTTCACCAGTCTTGCTGTGTGTATTGGTGCATTGTCATCCTGATACACGGCACCGCCATTGGATGCACATGGTCCTCCAGAATGGTTCGGTAGTCCTTGGCAGTGACGCGCCCATCTAGCACAAGTATTGGGCCAAGGGAATGCCATGATATGGCAGCCCAAACCATCACTGATCCACCCCCATGCTTCACTCTGGGCATGCAACAGTCTGGGTGGTACGCTTCTTTGGGGCTTCTCCACACCGTAACTCTGCCGGATGTGGGGAAAACAGTAAAGGTGGACTCATCAGAGAACAATACATGTTTCACATTGTCCACAGCCCAAGATTTGCGCTCCTTGCACCATTGAAACCGACGTTTGGCATTGGCACGAGTGACCAAAGGTTTGGCTATAGCAGCCCGGCCGTGTATATTGACCCTGTGGAGCTCCCGACGGACAGTTCTGCTGGAAACAGGAGAGTTGAGGTGCACATTTAATTCTGCCGTGATTTGGGCAGCCGTGGTTTTATGTTTTTTGGATACAATCCGGGTTAGCACCCGAACATCCCTTTCAGACAGCTTCCTCTTGCGTCCACAGTTAATCCTGTTGGATGTGGTTTGTCCTTCTTGGTGGTATGCTGACATTACCCTGGATTCCGTGGCTCTTGATACATCACAAAGACTTGCTGTCTTGGTCACAGATGCGCCAGCAAGACGTGCACCAACAATTTGTCCTCTTTTGAACTCTGGTATGTCACCCATAATGTTGTGTGCATTGCAATATTTTGAGCAAAACTGTGCTCTTACCCTGCTAATTGAACCTTCACACTCTGCTCTTACTGGTGCAATGTGCAATTAATGAAGATTGGCCACCAGACTGGTCCAATTTAGCCATGAAACCTCCCACACTAAAATGACAGGTGTTTCAGTTATTTTGTCCAACCCCTGTATATAATAGGTACTATATGACTATACTGTATATTAGATTGATACTTACGTCTGTAACAGACCACAGAGCAGTTCTGAAAAGGAAACCCACAAAAAGGTTATACAATAAAACAAAATTAATTTTCGTAAAAGTTAGGGCAGTATGTCAAATGCAAATCAGACACGTTTAAATTAAGGTCTTGCAACAGCATCTCAATAAAAGTCAGGACTTTGGTTCAAAAGAAACAAAATTAAGAAATGAACCATTCAGAGGTGATTACATCAGCCATTGCTTAAGTGCTCTGCATCATTGTCCTACTTGTCCTACATTGTCGCCATGCCCCATGCAGTCCTAATAAACAAACAAACCTACTGCATAACTTAACTGTGTCTGAGTTTTAGGTCATGGAATGACAGGTAAACATTCTCCTTTAGTATCTGCCCAGGGCTGATAACCACTAAATGACAAGTAACGGACGAGAGTAACAGGTGAATGAGGCTTGCAGGTCCCTGGATATTTGTCTAGGTTTTTTTGCAACTTAATGAATAAGTTGTATTAATAAGTCACTTTTACAGAGATTTGTCTAGAATTGTCTTGTATTTTTTTACAGATTACTGTTTAAACTTTTGGAGGAATTAAGCTTTGCATAATTTAAAGCAAAAAGAAAATAGACAAAGAAAATATTCAAACTTTTACAAATTCACTTACGTTGATGAGAATGTTGTGTATTTTTATGCGATATTCAGGCAAGGTGCATGGCACAGTTAGGTCCCCAGATGGAACTTCTCCAATATCCTTGTTCTCCTAAGTGAAACATAGTATATACAAATATATTATTATACTAGGTAGCTCCAAATGAAAATGTTACATATTTCTGGTTATTTTAACAAAGTTTGGGGGAAATATGTTCTTTACTCACCTGATCCAGCCTTCGGAAGTCACAGTCCTTCCCAGAGCATTCCTTAGTTATATTTACGTTTTTAGTGCCACATGGTACATAGCAGATCTTTGAGCAACCTGAAACTAAAAGTTTGGCATTAATAAGCTACTACAAAATGTGTATATCCAATATTTCCTAAAATAAAAATCTACATTGCTGTGTTTTTTTGTAATCCAAAAACATTTGAAATTAGGTACATTCAGCTGGTGCATAAATAAATATAAGACTCTTGATTACAAGAGATCCAGTCGTGTAGTGTAAACTGTACAGCGACCTGACGACTGAACTTGTTATAAGCTGTAATAACTGTTCACGCTCTCAACATGACGAAACACACACACACACACACAGCCTAGGAGTAGGAACAGAGTAGAAAAGATAAATTTGATGCCTTTTATACTACAGTATCACAAGTAGACTAAATGTGGTGAGTAGAACATTTATTATCATGGCAATGTTCTAGTTAATTGTTTGCATCATAATTATATCAATTGGTTACAAGATTTTAATTTAGTGTTCTGTAGACGCTACCCTGACTACCCACTGTCATACCCTCTTTTTTGGGGTCTAATTCCCTCTTTTTCGAGTTATGGAAGTGGCCAAACTAGTTTGTACATCTGTAAACAGAAGCGTGAGGAAGCCGGTGTTCTGTCGATTTATCCTACCCATCGATTTGTCCTACCGAGCATGCGCACATCGCTGCGGGGAACGCCTATAATTCTGTGCTACCTTTGCCTATTTTATTTATTGTAGCGGTTAGTAACGTGTGGTTTCGTTTTAATTCTTTAAAAAATTTAAAGTTTAAGTGTATGTAATGCCGTTATTATGTGACTTTAAAAAAAAGCTATATAAAAATATGCAAAGTGCTCAAATTAGCTGTACTTAATTGATTACTGTTGAATAACTGTTTATCTAATAACTGTAAGAAATCCCGACGCTGACTCTCCCTCGGTGACGCGCTCCCTTAGCCCCGCCTTCTAATCTGCACGCTTTCCATTCACAGGGTGCGGTTCATTAGTTCCGGGTTCTTTCCTTCTCTATTTAAGGTTTCCGTTTTCACTGTTCGAGTGCGAAGTATTTGATTTGCCGTCATACCGAGCGATTCTCTTTCCAGTTACCTTTTCTCCTGCGACTTACTTCCGTGTTTATCTACGTCGGGTGAGTGTGTGCGTGTGTGCGTAGCGTGTTCAGTTTTACGTTAGTCTGTGTGTTTCCCAGCGTTCTCCTTCACACGCGCCCTTTCTCCTTTCCCTGTTCTCCTTAGCATTTAGTTAGCCTGTGTTTAGGTGTGTGTGTGAACTGTCCTGGTCTCTGTATTGTTGCTCCAGTGTTTTGTTTGTCTAGATCCATAGGTTTCTCACTCCTTTCCCTCTTCCTCTATCGCTGTTTGTTTGGAGCATTATTTGTCCTCACAGGTGGTTTGTGTTCGGCCGGCTGGGTTGAGTTAGGTCTCACCCTAGCCCGCCCCTCCGGCGCGTCCCTACCTGTGCTTGTGTAGTTCGTCCTGTTTTTTCCCTTTTCATTAACATTTCTCTCTTTCATACTAACATCCTCTCTGTCGGTGAACTAACGCTCTCTCTATCTCCCCCTACTAACTCTCTTACTTTTTTCCTATCCCTCGCTCTCCCTGTACTTCTCTCTCACTCTACTTGCTCTCGGTCCCATCCGTTGGCCGCCTCGTTCAGTTCACCACCTCTCTGTCTCTTACTGTCCTATCTAGGTTTTTCTGTTCTCCTACTTCTCTCTCTCTTCGCTTCACCCTATTCTACAACTGTTGTGGAGTTTGTGATTCTCTTCTAAGCCTTCACCATTTGTCAGTATAGTCCTCTCCCTTATCTCTCTGTTAGTTCTTAGTAACATTTTCCCTCTCCAGTATTTCCCCTTTTCTTTCGTCATCCATTTTTGTTTTGCCCTGCTACCTCCGACCGTATTTTTGTTCCTGTTGTTCTCTAATAAACGTTACGTGTTCTGCATCCTCGTCTCCAGACCACTCATTAAGCAATTACTGACAGAATACTTCGCCAAAATATGGAGACGGCGGAACAACTTATCCAGCGCCTTATGAAGCAGCTCGACGATCAGGGTAAGGTGATTCAGGCTCTCACCCAACAGGTCCAGAACCTCACCGTGGGGGCTACGGCGGCTCCGCGGGTGCCCACAGCCAGTACCGCACCTGTCTACACCCCCGTCACCGCACAACCCACCACGCTTATCCCCATCCCGGAACCTCCTCCATACTCCGGGGACCCTGAGAGCTGTGAGGAGTTTCTACTAAAATTCTCGCTGTTCCTAGCCAGCAGACCGCTCAGTCCAGAACGCAATGCTATCGCACTGCTTATCTCTAGGCTCACTGGTGAGGCCTCCTCGTGGGCCACGGCCATCTGGCTCACCAATGGTCCCGAAGCCCAGGACTTGCAGCGATTCCTTAAGGCGTTCCGTAGTACGTTCCACCACCCTCGTCATGCCGTCTCGGCCGGGGACGAGCTCCGTCAGCTCACCCAAGGGAAAAGAAGTGTTGCTGAATACTCCCTCAGGTTCCGCACCTTGGCTGCCTCTAGTGGATGGAATGAGACGGCACTTATATCCCAGTTTAAGGCCGGTCTCATACCCAGTCTCCAGAAGGAACTAGTTTATCGCTCCTTAAACATGAGCCTCGAGGAACTAATCGAGTTATCCATCCAGCTGGATCACCATGTTTTGTCAGCGACTCAGCACCCGTGTTCCAGTCAGAACCGTCAGCTCCCTACCACCTCGAGCCACGTACCCATGGAGATGGGTCGTACACGTCTGACTGAACGGCAGCGAAGAGAACGTCTGAGAAACCATCGTTGTCTCTACTGTGGAGAAGCTGGTCACCAACTCCCTGAGTGCCCTTCTAGGCCGGAGAGGTTAGCAGAGGCAGCAGGAGGAGCTCAGAGACCCAAGACGCCATCACAGAGCCCTAGACTTCATAAGGTGAGCGCGTTTCGTTCCATCCATAAGACCGAGTCTCGCCTCAATATCCAGTTGTCTCACAACTCCAATGTTTGTGTGTTAGCGGCTCTGATTGACTCCGGGTCGGAGGGTGACTTCATCGAGGACAGTCTGGTGCAGAGACTCCAGATACCATCAATTCCTCTCCAAGCACCCCAACGTATTTCCGGAGTCAATGGTAGGATTGTGGGTAACATCACCCATCGCACCATCCCTATCTCCCTACGCATAGGGGCTCTCCACGAGGAGAAGAGGGCCCTGTACATCATGACCGCCACCATTTCGCCCATCATCCTGGGTCAACCTTGGTTGCGAGACCACAACCCCACTATGGCTTGGGTTCCTCTGGACATCTTGGCTTGGTCACCACAATGTCTCAAGCGGTGTCTGACGTCGCCAACCAAGAACATGTCTGTGGCGGCTACTAACTCCCCCTCTGAGATCCTTCCTGCTAACGTCCCTCCCGAGTATCAGGAATTAGCCATGGTATTCAGCAAGGGCCACGCCTGTCGTCTGCCATCTCACCGCGAGTACGACTGCGCCATTGACCTACTGCCAGGCTCCAAGATCCCTCGTGCTACGCCCTATCCTCTATCCGTCAAGGAGACAGGGATTATGGAGGAGTACATCAGCGAGGCTCTAGCCGCTCTCCAAGCGGTATACCTATCCCATTCCACTCGTCCCGTCAGCACTGGAACAGCTACGGAAAGCCAAGATATTCACCAAGCTCGACCTTTGCAATGCCTATAACTTGGTGAGAATCAAGGAGGGCGACGAGTGGAAAACTGCTTTTAGTACCACAGCGGGACACTATGAATATCTGGTTATGCCTTTCGGACTAACCAATGCTCCGTCTGTTTTCCAGTGTTTGGTGAACGACGTATTAAGAGAGTTCCTGGGTAAATGTGCTATTGTTTACCTCGACGACATCCTCATCTACTCACCGGACTCCAGTTCCCACCAAGTCAACACCAAGAGTATTCTGAAACGACTGCTGGAACAAGGACTATACGTTAAAGCGGAGAAGTGCGAATTTGACCAGAGGGAGATTACTTTCCTAGGTTACATCATCAATGACCAAGGGATCCAGATGGACCCCACGAAGGTCAAGGCAGTGCTAGAGTGGAAGACTCCCAAGTCCATCAAGGAACTGCAAAGCTTCCTGGGGTTCGCCAACTTCTTCCGGCGCTTCATACGTTCGTTCAGCCAGATCGCACTCCCTCTGATCAGCCTACTAAAAGGTAAACCCAAAAGGCTCTCCTGGTCCGAGGAGGCAGAGGCTGCATTCGAGAGGCTTAAGAGAGTGTTCACCATAGCCCCGGTGCTCGCTCACCCGGATCCCGAGTCTCCTTTCATTGTCGAGATCGACGCCTCCTCCCTGGGTTTAGGAGGCATCCTCTCCCAACGCCAAGGCGAACCTCCTAGACTGCACCCCATCGCTTATTTCTCCCGTAAACTCACGCCTGCCGAACAAAACTATCATGTGGGAGACCGGGAGCTACTAGCTATCAAACTTGCTTTCGAGGAGTGGCGCCACTGGCTTATGGGCGCTAATTTCCCAGTCCAAGTCATCACGGACCACAAAAATCTAGAATATCTTAAGTGTGCTCGTCGACTTAATGCCCGGCAAGCCCGGTGGTCCCTGTTCTTCAACAGATTTGACTTCACTGTGACGTATCGGCCGGGCAAGGACAACGCTAAAGCCGACATTCTATCACGAAGGTATGAGAATCAGGAGAAGGCCGAACCTCCAGTCAAACCCATCCTGCCCTCACGAGCCTTTGTGCAGTCCATTTCCTGGGAGATGGACAAGGACATTCGGGAGGTCAACATCAAGGAACCACCGCCCGGTGAGATGAAACCTCCACCTAATAAGACCTATGTTCCTCCGCAATTCCGTCGCCAACTCATCTCGTGGGCACACACGAACCCTAGTTCGGGTCATCCGGGGGCCAATCGGACTTTCGACAAGCTTAAACACAAATACTGGTGGCCTGCCATGCGGGCCGAAATAAGCAGAGACATCGCCTCTTGCGCTACCTGCGCCGCCTCGAAGGTTCCTCGTCAGCTTCCCGCAGGCAAGCTTAAGCCCTTACCCGTCCCATATCGTCCCTGGAGTCACATAGCGATAGATTTTGTGACGGACCTCCCCGTATCTGAGGGCAATACCACGGTTCTCACGATCGTGGACCGTTTTTCCAAGGGGGTAAAATTCATTGCTCTGCCCGCACTGCCCTCAGCGTTCCAGACCGCGGAAACCCTTTTCCATGAGGTTTTTCGTCACTATGGCCTCCCGGAAGACATCGTCTCTGATCGAGGGCCCCAATTCACCTCGGCCGTCTGGGAGGCTTTTGTGAAGAAGTTGGGTGCATCCATCAGCCTGACGTCGGGATACCACCCCGAGAGTAATGGACAGTGCGAACGGGCCAACCAGGAGCTGTCTAAATTCCTACGATCCTACTGCCAGAGTAACCAACATGACTGGGCCACATTCCTCCCATGGGCTGAAATCGCCCAAAACTCCCTGAGGAGCTCCAGTACGGGGATAACCCCTTTTCAGTGTACCCTAGGTTCTCAACCCTCCTTCGCTCCATGGGACCCCACCCCTTCCAACGCCCCTGCTGTGGACGAGTGGTTCCGGAGAAGCGAAGACATCTGGGAGACTGTTCACCAGCGCATAACGGAGAGCAATGCCCGGACTAAACGCTTCGCTGACCGCAGAAGGAGTGAGGGTCCCACGTACCAGGTGGGAGACAAGGTATGGCTATCCACGAAGGACCTCCGTATCCCCGGCTCCAGAAAACTTACGGCCAGATACATCGGGCCGTTCTCTATAATCAAGAAGGTTTCCGACGTGACGTTTACCCTTCAGCTATCCTCTGTCTTAAAATATCCCCCTCTTTCCACGTCTCCCTACTTAAACCTTTCACCCCTGGGCCCCTTGACTCCCAACCCCACCAACATCTCGTTCAAGAACTTCCTCACGACCGTCCCATATACACCATCGACAGTATCCTAGACTCTAGAAGGACTGACACAGGACTAGAGTATCTAGTTGACTGGGAGGGTTACGGACCGGAAGAGAGATCTTGGACTAAGAGGACTGACATACTTGATAAAGCTCTGCTCGACCAGTTCCACCTTACGCATCCCCAATGCCCGGCTCCCCGACCCCGAGGCAGACCGCCTCGCTCCTCTTCCCGCAGAGGTAGACCTGCCTGTTCACTCCCCCTTAGGCCTAGGGGTCGCCCTCTCTCCCAGTCGGCTCCTGACGTACGTCGTTCTTCTTCCCCGCCGACTCCTGCCGAGCACCGTCCCCGAAGCAGAGCCACTCGCAGTTTTTTTTTTTCTTCCCGCTCCTGCCCTCCCCGAGATGGTCCTGCCAGGTCGCCTGTTGGGGTCCCCAGTGTTCCCCCCTTGACGACCTCTTCGGGGGGGGGCTATGTAAGAAATCCCGACGCTGACTCTCCCTCGGTGACGCGCTCCCTTAGCCCCGCCTTCTAATCTGCGCGCTTTCCATTCACAGGGTGCGGTTCATTAGTTCCGGGTTCTTTCCTTCTCTATTTAAGGTTTCCGTTTTCACTGTTCGAGTGCGAAGTATTTGATTTGCCGTCATACCGAGCGATTCTCTTTCCAGTTACCTTTTCTCCTGCGACTTACTTCCGTGTTTATCTACGTCGGGTGAGTGTGTGCGTAGCGTGTTCAGTTTTACGTTAGTCTGTGTGTTTCCCAGCGTTCTCCTTCACACGCGCCCTTTCTCCTTTCCCTGTTCTCCTTAGCATTTAGTTAGCCTGTGTTTAGGTGTGTGTGTGAACTGTCCTGGTCTCTGTATTGTTGCTCCAGTGTTTTGTTTGTCTAGATCCATAGGTTTCTCACTCCTTTCCCTCTTCCTCTATCGCTGTTTGTTTGGAGCATTATCTGTCCTCACAGGTGGTTTGTGTTCGGCCGGCTGGGTTGAGTTAGGTCTCACCCTAGCCCGCCCCTCCGGCGCGTCCCTACCTGTGCTTGTGTAGTTCGTCCTGTTTTTTCCCTTTTCATTATCATTTCTCTCTTTCATACTAACATCCTCTCTGTCGGTGAACTAACGCTCTCTCTATCTCCCCCTACTAACTCTCTTACTTTTTTCCTATCCCTCGCTCTCCCTGTACTTCTCTCTCACTCTACTTGCTCTCGGTCCCATCCGTTGGCCGCCTCGTTCAGTTCACCACCTCTCTGTCTCTTACTGTCCTATCTAGGTTTTTCTGTTCTCCTACTTCTCTCTCTCTTCGCTTCACCCTATTCTACAACTGTCGTGGAGTTTGTGATTCTCTTCTAAGCCTTCACCATTTGTCAGTATAGTCCTCTCCCTTATCTCTCTGTTAGTTCTTAGTAACATTTTCCCTCTCCAGTATTTCCCCTTTTCTTTCGTCATCCATTTTTGTTTTGCCCTGCTACCTCCGACCGTATTTTTGTTCCTGTTGTTCTCTAATAAACGTTACGTGTTCTGCATCCTCGTCTCCAGACCACTCATTAAGCAATTACTGACAATAACGCTGTGTGTTAATGTTTTAATTAACCATGGTAATTTGATAATATGTACAGTTAAAGTTGTGTAAAGTTTAAAGTTGAGTTAAAAGTTAATTACTGAGGGAATATGTTGAGCATTTATTACGTGTTTTATGTACTTAGCTATTGGTATGTGTAAAACTATTTTGTTGATGCTCCCTTGTCAGTTCAGTTCTAACTATTTGAGATTAAGATATCCCTCATAGAGGGTTAGAATATTATTTACTACAAAATGTTTTGTATTTATATTACAGATCTTTAATATATATATATATATATATATATATATACATATATATATATATATATATATATATATATATATATATATACAGTGTATCACAAAAGTGAGTACACCCCTCACATTTCTGCAGATATTTAAGTATATCTTTTCATGGGACAACACTGACAAAATGACACTTTGACACAATGAAAAGTAGTCTGTGTGCAGCTTATATAACAGTGTAAATTTATTCTTCCCTCAAAATAACTCAATATACAGCCATTAATGTCTAAACCACCGGCAACAAAAGTGAGTACACCCCTTAGTGAAAGTTCCTGAAGTGTCAATATTTTGTGTGGCCACCATTATTTCCCAGAACTGCCATAACTCTCCTGGGCATGGAGTTTACCAGAGCTTCACAGGTTGCCACTGGAATGCTTTTCCACTCCTCTATGACGACATCACGGAGCTGGCGGATATTCGAGACTTTGCGCTCCTCCACCTTCCGCTTGAGGATGCCCCAAAGATGTTCTATTGGGTTTAGGTCTGGAGACATGCTTGGCCAGTCCATCACCTTTACCCTCAGCCTCTTCAATAAAGCAGTGGTCGTCTTAGAGGTGTGTTTGGGGTCATTATCATGCTGGAACACTGCCCTGCGACCCAGTTTCCGGAGGGAGGGGATCATGCTCTGCTTCAGTATTTCACAGTACATATTGGAGTTCATGTGTCCCTCAATGAAATGTAACTCCCCAACACCTGCTGCACTCATGCAGCCCCAGACCATGGCATTCCCACCACCATGCTTGACTGTAGGCATGACACACTTATCTTTGTACTCCTCACCTGATTGCCGCCACACATGCTTGAGACCATCTGAACCAAACAAATTAATCTTGGTCTCATCAGACCATAGGACATGGTTCCAGTAATCCATGTCCTTTGTTGACATGTCTTCAGCAAACTGTTTGCGGGCTTTCTTGTGTAGAGACTTCAGAAGAGGCTTCCTTCTGGGGTGACAGCCATGCAGACCAATTTGATGTAGTGTGCGGCGTATGGTCTGAGCACTGACAGGCTGACCCCCCACCTTTTCAATCTCTGCAGCAATGCTGACAGCACTCCTGTGCCTATCTTTCAAAGACAGCAGTTGGATGTGACGCTGAGCACGTGCACTCAGCTTCTTTGGACGACCAACGCGAGGTCTGTTCTGAGTGGACCCTGCTCTTTTAAAACGCTGGATGATCTTGGCCACTGTGCTGCAGCTCAGTTTCAGGGTGTTGGCAATCTTCTTGTAGCCTTGGCCATCTTCATGTAGCGCAACAATTCGTCTTTTAAGATCCTCAGAGAGTTCTTTGCCCTGAGGTGCCATGTTGGAACTTTCAGTGACCAGTATGAGAGAGTGTGAGAGCTGTACTACTAAATTGAACACACCTGCTCCCTATGCACACCTGAGACCTAGTAACACTAACGAGTCACATGACATTTTGGAGGAAAAATGACAAGCAGTGCTCAATTTGGACATTTAGGGGTGTAGTCTCTTAGGGGTGTACTCACTTTTGTTGCCGGTGGTTTAGACATTAATGGCTGTATATTGAGTTATTTTGAGGGAAGAATAAATTTACACTGTTATATAAGCTGCACACAGACTACTTTTCATTGTGTCAAAGTGTCGTTTTGTCAGTGTTGTCCCATGAAAAGATATACTTAAATATCTGCAGAAATGTGAGGGGTGTACTCACTTTTGTGATACACTGTATATATATATATATATATATATATTAAAGATCTGTATTAACAGAACATCTTGTGTATTAGCCAGTATACAAAACATTTTGTGTTTATATATATATATATACGTATATACATACACACACACACACACACACACACACACACACACACACACACACACACACATATATATATATATATATATACAGTGTATCACAAAAGTGAGTACACCCCTCACATTTCTGCAAATATTTTATTATATTTTTTTCATGGGACAGCACTATAGAAATAAAACTTGGATATAACTTAGAGTAGTCAGTGTACAACTTGTATAGCAGATTTACTGTCTTCTGAAAATAACTCAACACACAGTCATTAATGTCTAAATGGCTGGCAACATAAGTGAGTACACCCCACAGTGAACATGTCCAAATTGTGCCCAAAGTGTCAATATTTTGTGTGACCACCATTATTATCCAGCACTGCCTTAACCCTCCTGGGCATGGACTTCACCAGAGCTGCATAGGTTGCTACTGGAATCCTCTTCCACTCCTCTATGATGACATCACGGAGCTGGTGGATGTTAGACACCTTGAACTCCTCCACCTTCCACTTGAGGATGCGCCACAGGTGCTCAATTGGGTTTAGTCCATCACCTTTACCTTCAGCTTCCTCAGCAAGGCAGTTGTCATCTTGGAGGTTGTGTTTGGGGTCGTTATCCTGTTGGAAAACTGCCATGAGGCCCAGTTTTCGAAGGGAGGGGATCATGCTCTGTTTCAGAATGTCACAGTACATGTTGGAATTCATGTTTCCCTCAATGAACTGCAGCTCCCCAGTGCCAGCAACACTCATGCAGCCCAAGACCATGATGCTACCACCACCATGCTTGACTGTAGGCAAGATACAGTTGTCTTGGTACTTCTCACCAGGGCGCCGCCACACATACTGGACACCATCTGAGCCAAACAAGTTTATCTTGGTCTCGTCAGACCACAGGGCATTCCAGTAATCCATGTTCTTGGACTGCTTGTTTTCAGCAAACTGTTTGCTGGCTTTCTTGTGCGTCAGCTTCCTTCTGGGATGACGACCATGCAGACCAAGTTGATGCAGTGTGCGGTGTATGGTCTGAGCACTGACAGGCTGACCTCCCACGTCTTCAACCTCTGCAGCAATGCTGGCAGCACTCATGTGTCTATTTTTTAAAGCCAACCTCTGGATATGACGCCGAACACGTGGACTCAACTTCTTTGGTCGACCCTGGCGAAGCCTGTTCCGAGTGGAACCTGTCCTGGAAAACCGCTGTATGACCTTGGCCACCATGCTGTAGCTCAGTTTCAGGGTGTTAGCAATCTTCTTATAGCCCAGGCCATCTTTGTGGAGAGCAACAATTCTATTTCTCACATCCTCAGAGAGTTCTTTGCCATGAGGTGCCATGTTGAATATCCAGTGGCCAGTATGAGAGAATTGTACCCAAAACACCAAATTTAACAGCCCTGCTCCCCATTTACACCTGGGACCTTGACACATGACACCAGGGAGGGACAACGACACATTTGGGCACAATTTGGACATGTTAACTGTGG
Source organism: Trichomycterus rosablanca (assembly GCF_030014385.1). Lineage (NCBI taxonomy): Eukaryota > Metazoa > Chordata > Actinopteri > Siluriformes > Trichomycteridae > Trichomycterus > Trichomycterus rosablanca. Next base: position 15,601,153 of record NC_085990.1, read on the forward strand.
GGTGTACTCACTTATGTTGCCAGCTATTTAGACATTAATGACTGTGTGTTGAGTTATTTTCAGAAGACAGTAAATCTACACTGCTATACAAGCTGTACACTGACTACTCTAAGTTATATCCAAGTTTCATGTCTATAGTGTTGTCCCATGAAAAGATATAATGAAATATTTGCAGAAATGTGAGGGGTGTACTCACTTTTGTGATACACTGTATGTATATATATACAGTGCCTTGCAAAAGTATTCAGCCCCCTTGAACTTTTCAACCTTTTGCCACATTTCAGGCTTCAAACATAACGATATGAAATTGTAATTTTTTGTGAAGAATCAACAACAAGTGGGACACAATCGTGAAGTGGAACGAAATTTATTGGATATTTTAAACTTTTTTTAGAAATAAAAAACTGAAAAGTGGGGCGTGCAATATTATTCAGCCCCCTTGCGTTAATACTTTGTAGCGCCACCTTTTGCTGCGATTACAGCTGCAAGTCGCTTGGGGTATGTCTCTATCAGTTTTGCACATCGAGAGACAGAAATTTTTGCCCATTCTTCCTTGCAAAACAGCTCGAGCTCAGTGAGGTTGGATGGAGAGCGTTTGTGAACAGCAGTTTTCAGCTCTTTCCACAGATTCTCGATGGGATTCAGGTCTGGACTTTGACTTGGCCATTCTAACACCTGGATACATTTATTTGTGAACCATTCCATTGTAGATTTTGCTTTATGTTTTGGATCATTGTCTTGTTGGAAGATAAATCTCCATCCCAGCCATCCCAGTCTCAGGTCTTTTGCAGACTGCAACAGGTTTTCTTCCAGAATGGTCCTGTATTTGGCTCCATCCATCTTCCCATCAATTTTAACCATCTTCCCTGTCCCTGCTGAAGAAAAGCAGGCCCAAACCATGATGCTGCCACCACCATGTTTGACAGTGGGGATGGTGTGTTCAGGGTGATGAGCTGTGTTGCTTTTACGCCAAACATAACGTTTTGCATTGTGGCCAAAAAGTTCGATTTTGGTTTCATCTGACCAGATCACCTTCTTCCACATGTTTGGTGTGTCTCCCAGGTGACTTTTTATAGATATCTTTGAGAAATGGCTTTCTTCTTGCCACTCTTCCATAAAGGCCAGATTTGTGCAGTGTACGACTGATTGTGTCCTATGGACAGAGTCTCCCACCTCAGCTGTAGATCTCTGCAGTTCATTCAGAGTGATCATGGGCCTCTTGGCTGCATCTCTGATCAGTCTTCTCCTTGTTTGAGCTGAAAGTTTAGAGGGACGGCCGGGTCTTGGTAGATTTGCAGTGGTCTGATACTCCTTCCATTTCAATATGATCGCTTGCACAGTGCTCCTTGAGATGTTTAAAGTTTGGGAAATCTTTTTGTATCCAAATCCGGCTTTAAACTTCTCCACAACAGTATCTCGGACCTGCCTGGTGTGTTCCTTGGTCTTCATGATGCTCTCTGCGCTTTAAACAGAACTCTGAGACTGTCACAGAGCAGGTGCATTTATACGGAGACTTGATTACACACAGGTGGATTCTATTTATCACCATCAGTCATTTAGGTCAACATTGGATCATTCAGAGATCCTCACTGAACTTCTGGAGTGAGTTTGCTGCACTGAAAGTAAAGGGGCTGAATAATATTGCACGCCCCACTTTTTAGTTTTTTATTTCTAAAAAAAATTTAAAATATCCAATAAATTTCGTTCTACTTCACGATTGTGTCCCACTTGTTGTTGATTCTTCACAAAAAATTACAATTTCATATCGTTATGTTTGAAGCCTGAAATGTGGCAAAAGGTTGAAAAGTTCAAGGGGGCTAAATACTTTTGCAAGGCACTGTATATATATATATATATATATATATATATATATATATATATATAGTGTGTATAATATATATACTGTATATTATATAATATATTATAATATATATATTATATATATATTATATATATATATATATATATATATATATATATATATATATATATATACAGTATATATATTCAGATTATTCAGATATTCAGACAAATCGATGTATATATACAGTGTATCACAAAAGTGAGTACACCCCTCACATTTCTGCAGATATTTAAGTATATCTTTTCATGGGACAACACTGACAAAATGACACTTTGACACAATGAAAAGTAGTCTGTGTGCAGCTTATATAACAGTGTAAATTTATTCTTCCCTCAAAATAACTCAATATACAGCCATTAATGTCTAAACCACCGGCAACAAAAGTGAGTACACCCCTAAGAGACTACACCCCTAAATGTCCAAATTGAGCACTGCTTGTCATTTTATAGTGTTACTAGGTCTCAGGTGTGCATAGGGAGCAGGTGTGTTCAATTTAGTAGTACAGCTCTCACACTCTCTCATACTGGTCACTGAAAGTTCCAACATGGCACCTCATGGCAAAGAACTCTCTGAGGATCTTAAAAGACGAATTGTTGCGCTACATGAAGATGGCCAAGGCTACAAGAAGATTGCCAACACCCTGAAACTGAGCTGCAGCACAGTGGCCAAGATCATCCAGCATTTTAAAAGAGCAGGGTCCACTCAGAACAGACCTCGCGTTGGTCGTCCAAAGAAGCTGAGTTCACGTGCTCAGCGTCACATCCAACTGCTGTCTTTGAAAGATAGGCGCAGGAGTGCTGTCAGCATTACTGCAGTGATTGAAAAGGTGGGGGGTCAGCCTGTCAGTGCTCAGACCATACGCCGCACACTACATCAAATTGGTCTGCATGGCTGTCACCCCAGAAGGAAGCCTCTTCTGAAGTCTCTACACAAGAAAGCCCGCAAACAGTTTGCTGAAGACATGTCAACAAAGGACATGGATTACTGGAACCATGTCCTATGGTCTGATGAGACCAAGATTAATTTGTTTGGTTCAGATGGTCTCAAGCATGTGTGGCGGCAATCAGGTGAGGAGTACAAAGATAAGTGTGTCATGCCTACAGTCAAGCATGGTGGTGGGAATGCCATGGTCTGGGGCTGCATGAGTGCAGCAGGTGTTGGGGAGTTACATTTCATTGAGGGACACATGAACTCCAATATGTACTGTGAAATACTGAAGCAGAGCATGATCCCCTCCCTCCGGAAACTGGGTCGCAGGGCAGTCTTCCAGCATGATAATGACCCCAAACACACCTCTAAGACGACCACTGCTTTATTGAAGAGGCTGAGGGTAAAGGTGATGGACTGGCCAAGCATGTCTCCAGACCTAAACCCAATAGAACATCTTTGGGGCATCCTCAAGCGGAAGGTGGAGGAGCGCAAAGTCTCGAATATCCGCCAGCTCCGTGATGTCGTCATGGAGGAGTGGAAAAGCATTCCAGTGGCAACCTGTGAAGCTCTGGGAAACTCCATGCCCAGGAGAGTTAAGGCAGTTCTGGGAAATAATGGTGGCCACACAAAATATTGACACTTCAGGAACTTTCATTAAGGGGTGTACTCACTTTTGTTGCCGGTGGTTTAGACAGTAATGGCTGTATATTGAGTTATTTCGAGGGAAGAATAAATTTACACTGTTATATAAGCTGCACACAGACTACTTTTCATTGTGTCAAAGTGTCGTTTTGTCAGTGTTGTCCCATGAAAAGATATACTTAAATATCTGCAGAAATGTGAGGGGTGTACTCACTTTTGTGATACACTGTATATATAGTGTATTATATATATATATATATATATATATACAGTATATATATATACAGTGTATCACAAAAGTGAGTACACCCCTCACATTTCTGCAGATATTTAAGTATATCTTTTCATGGGACAACACTGACAAAATGACACTTTGACACAATGAAAAGTAGTCTGTGTGCAGCTTATATAACAGTGTAAATTTATTCTTCCCTCAAAATAACTCAATATACAGCCATTAATGTCTAAACCACCGGCAACAAAAGTGAGTACACCCCTAAGAGACTACACCCCTAAATGTCCAAATTGAGCACTGCTTGTCATTTTCCCTCCAAAATGTCATGTGATTTGTTAGTGTTACTAGGTCTCAGGTGTGCATAGGGAGCAGGTGTGTTCAAATTAGTAGTACAGCTCTCACACTCTCTCATACTGGTCACTGAAAGTTCCAACATGGCACCTCATGGCAAAGAACTCTCTGAGGATCTTAAAAGACGAATTGTTGCGCTACATGAAGATGGCCAAGGCTACAAGAAGATTGCCAACACCCTGAAACTGAGCTGCAGCACAGTGGCCAAGATCATCCAGCGTTTTAAAAGAGCAGGGTCCACTCAGAACAGACCTCGCGTTGGTCGTCCAAAGAAGCTGAGTGCACGTGCTCAGCGTCACATCCAACTGCTGTCTTTGAAAGATAGGCGCAGGAGTGCTGTCAGCATTGCTGCAGAGATTGAAAAGGTGGGGGGTCAGCCTGTCAGTGCTCAGACCATACGCCGCACACTACATCAAATCGGTCTGCATGGCTGTCACCCCAGAAGGAAGCCTCTTCTGAAGTCTCTACACAAGAAAGCCCGCAAACAGTTTGCTGAAGACATGTCAACAAAGGACATGGATTACTGGAACCATGTCCTATGGTCTGATGAGACCAAGATTAATTTGTTTGGTTCAGATGGTCTCAAGCATGTGTGGCAGCAATCAGGTGAGGAGTACAAAGATAAGTGTGTCATGCCTACAGTCAAGCATGGTGGTGGGAATGCCATGGTCTGGGGCTGCATGAGTGCAGCAGGTGTTGGGGAGTTACATTTCATTGAGGGACACATGAACTCCAATATGTACTGTGAAATACTGAAGCAGAGCATGATCCCCTCCCTCCGGAAACTGGGTCGCAGGGCAGTGTTCCAGCATGATAATGACCCCAAACACACCTCTAAGATGACCACTGCTTTATTGAAGAGGCTGAGGGTAAAGGTGATGGACTGGCCAAGCATGTCTCCAGACCTAAACCCAATAGAACATCTTTGGGGCATCCTCAAGCGGAAGGTGGAGGAGTGCAAAGTCTTGAATATCCGCCAGCTCCGTGATGTCGTCATGGAGGAGTGGAAAAGCATTCCAGTGGCAACCTGTGAAGCTCTGGTACACTCCATGCCCAGGAGAGTTAAGGCAGTTCTGGGAAATAATGGTGGCCACACAAAATATTGACACTTCAGGAACTTTCACTAAGGGGTGTACTCACTTTTGTTGCCGGTGGTTTAGACATTAATGGCTGTATATTGAGTTATTTTGAGGGAGGAATAAATTTACACTGTTATATAAGCTGCACACAGACTACTTTTCATTGTGTCAAAGTGTCATTTTGTCAGTGTTGTCCCATGAAAAGATATACTTAAATATCTGCAGAAATGTGAGGGGTGTACTCACTTTTGTGATACACTGTATATATATATATATATATATATATATATATATATATACAGTATATATATATATATATACATACAGTATATATATATATATATACAGTATATATATATAAATATATATATATATATATAGATAGATATAGATATATAGATAGATATATATATATATATATATTATACACACTATATTGCCAAAAGAACTCGCTAGCCTAGAACTTAAGTTCATCCTGAAAAACTTACCATATAGAAGCACTTTGTAGTTTTACAATTACTGACTGTAGTCCATTTCTTTCTCTACATGCTTTGTTGGCCTCTTTCATTCTGTTTTTCAATGGTCAGGACCCCCACAGAGCAGGTATTATTTAGGTGGTGGATCATTCTGACACTGACATGGTGGTGGTGTGTTAGTGTGTGTTGTGCTGGTATGAGTGGATCAGACACAGCAGTGCTGCTGGAGTTTTAAAATACCGTGTCCACTCACTGTTCACTCTATTAGACACTCCTGCCTAGTTGGTCCACCTTGTAGATGTAAAGTCAGAGATGATCGCTCATCTATTGCTGCTGTTTGAGTCGGTGATCTTCTAGACCTTCATCAGTGGTCACAGGATGCCTTCCACGGGGCGCTGTTGGCAGGATGTTTTTGGTTGTTAGTCGATTTTCAGTCCAGCAGTGACAGTGAGGTGTTTAAAAACTCCAACAGCGCTGCTGTGTCCGATTCACTCATAGCAGCACAACACACACTAACACACCAGCACCATGTCAGTGTCACTGCAGTGCTTAGAATGATCCACCACCTAAATAATACCTGCTCTGTGGTGGTCCAGAACAGGGTGAAAGCAGGTTAAAAAGTATGTAGAGAAACATATGGACTACAGTCAGTAATTGTAGAACTAAAAAGTGCTTCTACATGGTAAGTTTTTCAGGATGAACTCAAGTTCATATGCATGTATAAATAACAGCTGGAGGTGTTATTGTTATTGAACATTTTAAACTAGTTAGAATTTGCTAAACCAGTTTGTAACTTTTGCCAATGTCTCCATGAATTATGAAGCCAAGGCAACTTCATGACAGCAGGGCTGAGTGGTGATTTACGACAATGCAAAGGATTACTGATTACTGCATAAATTGCTCCATGCTGCAAGACAGAGCTGACAAGAGCATGATTGAAATTGTAAATATTTAGAGCAGCTATATTATACAGATTTCATCTAATTTTACCTTTACTATTAAAAAGTCAACATTATTTACTGATTTGTACAGCATTGTTACCTGTTTTTCTCGGGTGCAGTGTGACAGTAGATGGGTACATTTTAATGTGCAGAATTTACACCCGAACTACATATGTAAAAAATGTAGACATTAATCCTCCAGAGACTCAGGATGTGGTGTTGTTGTTGTTAATAAACTAGTTGAACAATTACACAATTATTTGAGATGTATGGGCTGCATAGTGGCTCAGTGGGTAGCATTGTCGATTCACAGCAAGAAGGTCCTGGGCTCGATTTACAGGTGTGTTCTTTCTTTGTGGAGTTTGCATGTTCTCCCATGTCTATGTGGGTTTTTTTTCCGGGTGCTCCGGTTTTCTCCCACAGTCCAAAGACATGCAAGTGAGGTGAATTGGAGATACAAAATTGTCTATGACTGTGTTTGATATTAAACTTGTGAATTGATAAATCTTGTGTAATGAATAACTACCGTTCCTGTCATGAATGTAATCAACATGTTAAAATCCTAATAAAAAAAAAAAAAAAGAGATATATGTCTGAGAGACAGGTCAATGAATCAAGTGTGCTACCCATCGTTTTTAATGATATATAGAGCTATCGAGATGTGCTACCACTAATTATAATAATATATAGACCTATCGAGATGTGCTACCACTAATTATAATAATATATAGACCTATCGAGATGTGCTACCACTAATTATAATAATATACAGACCTATCGAGATGTGCTACCTATAGTTTATAATAATATACAGACCTATCGAGATGTGCTACCACTAATTATAATAATATACAGACCTATCGAGATGTGCTACCTATAGTAATAAGATATAGAGCTATCAAGATGTGCTACTACCTATAGTTTATAATAATATACAGACCTATCGAGATGTGCTACCACTAATTATAATAATATATAGACCTATCGAGATGTGCTACCTATAGTTTATAATAATATACAGACCTATCGAGATGTGCTACCACTAATTATAATAATATACAGACCTATCGAGATGTGCTACCACTAGTTATAATACGATATAGACCTATCGAGATGTGCTACCTATAGTTTATAATAATATATAGACCTATCGAGATGTGCTACCTATAGTTTATAATAATATACAGACCTATCGAGATGTGCTACCACTAATTATAATAAGATATAGAGCTATCGAGATGTGCTACCACTAGTTATAATACGATATAGACCTATCGAGATGTGCTACCTATAGTTTATAATAATATACAGACCTATCGAGATGTGCTACCACTAATTATAATAATATACAGACCTATCGAGATGTGCTACCACTAGTTATAATACGATATAGACCTATCGAGATGTGCTACCTATAGTTTATAATAATATATAGACCTATCGAGATGTGCTACCTATAGTTTATAATAATATACAGACCTATCGAGATGTGCTACCACTAATTATAATAAGATATAGAGCTATCGAGATGTGCTACCACTAGTTATAATACGATATAGACCTATCGAGATGTGCTACCTATAGTTTATAATAATATACAGACCTATCGAGATGTGCTACCACTAATTATAATAAGATATAGAGCTATCGAGATGTGCTACCACTAGTTATAATACGATATAGACCTATCGAGATGTGCTACCTATAGTTTATAATAATATACAGACATATCGAGATGTGCTACCACTAATTATAATAATATACAGACCTATCGAGATGTGCTACCTATAGTTTATAATAATATATAGACCTATCGAGATGTGCTACCTATAGTTTATAATAATATACAGACATATCGAGATGTGCTACCACTAATTATAATAATATATAGACCTATCGAGATGTGCTACCACTAATTATAATAATATATAGACCTATCGAGATGTGCTACTAGTTATAATACGATATAGACCTATCGAGATGTGCTACCTATAGTTTATAATAATATACAGACATATCGAGATGTGCTACCACTAATTATAATAATATATAGACCTATCGAGATGTGCTACCACTAATTATAATAATATACAGACCTGTCGAGATGTGCTACCTATAGTTTATAATAATATATAGACCTATCGAGATGTGCTACCTATAGTTTATAATAATATACAGACATATCGAGATGTGCTACCACTAATTATAATAATATATAGACCTATCGAGATGTGCTACCACTAATTATAATAATATATAGACCTATCGAGATGTGCTACCACTAATTATAATAATATACAGACCTGTCGAGATGTGCTACCTATAGTTTATAATAATATACAGACCTATCGAGATGTGCTACCTATAGTTTATAATAATATACAGACCTATCGAGATGTGCTACCACTAATTATAATAATATATAGACCTATCAAGATGTGCTACCACTAATTATAATAAGATATAGAGCTATCGAGATGTGCTACTAGTTATAATACGATATAGACCTATCGAGATGTGCTACCTATAGTTTATAATAATATACAGACATATCGAGATGTGCTACCACTAATTATAATAATATATAGACCTATCGAGATGTGCTACCACTAATTATAATAATATACAGACCTGTCGAGATGTGCTACCTATAGTTTATAATAATATATAGACCTATCGAGATGTGCTACCTATAGTTTATAATAATATACAGACCTATCGAGATGTGCTACCACTAATTATAATAATATATAGACCTATCGAGATGTGCTACCACTAATTATAATAATATATAGACCTATCGAGATGTGCTACCACTAATTATAATAAGATACAGACCTATCGAGATGTGCTACCACTAATTATAATAATATATAGACCTATCGAGATGTGCTACCTATAGTTTATAATAATATACAGACCTATCGAGATGTGCTACCTATAGTTTATAATAATATACAGACCTATCGAGATGTGCTACCACTAATTATAATAATATATAGACCTATCGAGATGTGCTACCTATAGTTTATAATAATATACAGACCTATCGAGATGTGCTACCACTAATTATAATAATATATAGACCTATCGAGATGTGCTACCACTAATTATAATAATATATAGACCTATCGAGATGTGCTACCACTAATTATAATAATATATAGACCTATCGAGATGTGCTACCTATAGTTTATAATAAGATACAGACCTATCGAGATGTGCTACCACTAATTATAATAATATATAGACCTATCGAGATGTGCTACCTATAGTTTATAATAATATACAGACCTATCGAGATGTGCTACCACTAATTATAATAAGATACAGACCTATCGAGATGTGCTACCACTAATTATAATAAGATACAGACCTATCGAGATGTGCTAGTGCTACCACTAATTATAATAAGATACAGACCTATCGAGATGTGCTAGTGCTACCACTAATTATAATAAGATATAGACCTATCGAGATGTGCTAGTGCTACAACTAATTATAATAATATATAGACCTATCGAGATGTGCTACCACTAATTATAATAATATACAGACCTATCGAGATGTGCTACCTATAGTTTATAATAATATACAGACCTATCGAGATGTGCTACCTATAGTTTCCCAGCTAACAATTTTTGGTTCCCAGAACGTTCCGGGAACGTTAGTTTTTGGTTCCCAGAACGTTCTGGGAACGGATCATTTTGGTTGCCCTTTGGTTCCCCAGGAAAGTTTTCTTTACGGAAATAGAACGTTCCCGTTTGGTTGTGCATTATAGTTGTGGGAACGTTCCCCTAACGTTCCCGTAACCTTAAAATTATTGAAACCTTAAGGGAACCTTGTACTAACCTTTAAATTATTGAAAACTTTAGACAACCTTGCAATAACACTCCGGTAACACCGGCAGCCCGTGTCGGCTCTGACTCTTTTTGAATGACTGCCCAGAATCGGGCCAAATACACTGGCCCAAATCCGGATGCCAGATCTCCGCCAACTCCCCCATAACTGGGCCGAAATAGCCCCCGAAACACTACGATACCATTTGTTTACCGTTTTCTTCTCCTTTCACATCCTCATAGATAAAATAGTAGATTTATGCTACAGATTAACTACAGATTGTGCAGTAGAAAGTATTTTATTAAGATAATTGCAGCAAGTAGTATAATAATAATAATCAGAATATTATAAATAAGACCAATTACAAAAGCGAACCAAAATGACAGCTACTGTATATGAATACTATATATAGAAAACAACATATAATTGCATATAAGAATAATAATTATAAAAGTAAACTATATATATATATATATATATATATACAGGGGTTGGACAAAATAACTGAAACACCTGTCATTTTAGTGTGGGAGGTTTCATGGCTAAATTGGACCAGTCTGGTGGCCAATCTTCATTAATTGCACATTGCACCAGTAAGAGCAGAGTGTGAAGGTTCAATTAGCAGGGTAAGAGCACAGTTTTGCTCAAAATATTGCAATGCACACAACATTATGGGTGACATACCAGAGTTCAAAAGAGGACAAATTGTTGGTGCACGTCTTGCTGGCGCATCTGTGACCAAGACAGCAAGTCTTTGTGATGTATCAAGAGCCACGGTATCCAGGGTAATGTCAGCATACCACCAAGAAGGACAAACCACATCCAACAGGATTAACTGTGGACGCAAGAGGAAGCTGTCTGAAAGGGATGTTCGGGTGCTAACCCGGATTGTATCCAAAAAACATAAAACCACGGCTGCCCAAATCACGGCAGAATTAAATGTGCACCTCAACTCTCCTGTTTCCACCAGAACTGTCCGTCGGGAGCTCCACAGGGTCAATATACACGGCCGGGCTGCTATAGCCAAACCTTTGGTCACTCGTGCCAATGCCAAACGTCGGTTTCAATGGTGCAAGGAGCGCAAATCTTGGGCTGTGGACAATGTGAAACATGTATTGTTCTCTGATGAGTCCACCTTTACTGTTTTCCCCACATCCGGGAGAGTTACGGTGTGGAGAAGCCCCAAAGAAGCGTACCACCCAGACTGTTGCATGCCCAGAGTGAAGCATGGGGGTGGATCAGTGATGTTTTGGGCTGCCATATCATGGCATTCCCTTGGCCCAATACTTGTGCTAGATGGGCGCGTCACTGCCAAGGACTACCGAACCATTCTGGAGGACCATGTGCATCCAATGGCGGTGCCGTGTATCAGGATGACAATGCACCAATACACACAGCAAGACTGGTGAAAGATTGGTTTGATGAACATGAAAGTGAAGTTGAACATCTCCCATGGCCTGCACAGTCACCAGATCTAAATATTATTGAGCCACTTTGGGGTGTTTTGGAGAAGTGAATCAGGAAACGTTTTCCTCCACCAGCATCACGTAGTGACCTGGCCACTATCCTGCAAGAAGAATGGCTTAAAATCCCTCTGACCACTGTGCAGGACTTGTATATGTCATTTCCAAGACGAATTGACGCTGTATTGGCCGCAAAAGGAGGCCCTACACCATACTAATAAATTATTGTGGTCTAAAACCAGGTGTTTCAGTTATTTTGTCCAACCCCTGTATATAGTATATATATATATATATATATATATATATATATATACAGTATATATACAGTATATACATACAATATAAAAAAGTACTGTTTGTTAGGATTTATTAGGATTTTAACGTCATGTTTTACACTTTGGTGACATTCATGACAGGAACGGTAGTTACTCATTACACAAGATTCATCAGTTCTCAAGGTTATATCAAACACAGTCATGAACAATTTAGTGTCTTCAATTCACCTCACTTGCATGTCTTTGGACTGTGGGAGGAAAACGGAGCACCCGGATGAAACCTAAGTGGACATGGGGAGAACATGCAAACAACACAGAAATGACCCAGACCGCCCCACCTGGGGATCAAACCCAGAACCTTCTTGCTGGATCTTGTGACCTTGGCTGATGATCTACACCGGCTGTTAGATGCTGCAGAGTAGTGTTCATAGATTTTACTCATGTATGAGAGGTGAATAAGCAAATGTGGCTCAGTGATGGTAGTGGACACTTGAATATCTACAAAAAATACAAGGGACAATCTTTGGGTTATAAAATGATATACGATCAGCCATAACATTAAAACCACCTCTTTGTATGTATACTCTTTCTATCAGCTCCACTAACCATATAGTTTACTAACCATTTACTGACTTTCCCTATGGGATTAATAAAGTTATCTGTCTATAGGTGCACTTTGTAGCTCTACAGTTCCACTGTCGTCCATCAGTTACTCTGCATACTTTATTAGCCCCCTTTTACCTTGTTCTTCAATAGCCAGGACCTCCACATGACCACCTCAGAGCAGGTATTATTTAGGTGGTGGATCATTCTCAGCACTGCAGTGACACTGACGTGGTTGGTGGTGTGTTACTGTGTGTTGTGCTTATATGACTGGATCAGACACAGCATCGCTGCTGGAGTTTTCAAATACCGTGTCCACTCACTGTCCACTCTTAAATTATACACACCTGCTTTGTTGGTCCACCTTGTGGATGTAGTCAGAGATGGTCGGTCGTCTGTTGCTTATTATTGTATTACTATTATTGTTGTTGTTGTTCTTGTTGCTTATTGTAGCTTTTAAGTTAACGTTATCCACAGTATTCAATGAGCTTCAATTATTTAGCAGCTGTTGTCTAATGCTAGAAACTGTTAGCCTTTTTAGTGTTTCAGTTCAGACTACCAGTTAACCTGAAACTCACTAGATAACATTACCTAACAGTTTCCATTTCAAAATTGCTCTCTATCTTAATCCAAAACTCATTAATAGACTTTCTGCTTACATTTTACTAAGTAAAAAGTTGTTAAGATTAAATGTTTATTTACCTCACACGAACGAACGATTCCTCTTCTTCAACGGCTCGCGTCGCACTGTTGCTATGGTGACGCTCGTTCTGCTGCCGCTGAATCAGAGACTGGACGCTGGGCCACAGCCAGACAACCAGCATCGGCGCGCACGCGTTTCTACGAGCACCAGCCAAACCCAGCTGTGGTAACAACTGGGCCGGATCTGGCTACATTGATTCTGGCCGATTCTGACACTCGGCCGACTGTGCCGATAGAAAAGTGGGAACTGGGCCAGATGATTGTGCTAGCTGGGTTAACTTAGAAACCTTCCGGGAACGTTACTGGAACGATACTTTATACACATAAGAAATAAAACCTCATACAAGGTTTAACTAACGTTCTCTGTTAGTTCTCATAAAACCATGAGAGAACGTTAGGTTTCATAGTTTTATAGTTGGTACTAAGTAAAGGTTGATCTACATGGACCGTCTCAAGCAAAAGGCTGTTTTTTTGGTAAGTTCCTACTAAAAAACTAACTTTAAAGATCATAAGAAAACCTTCCGGTAACGTTACTGGAACGTTACTTTAAACACATAAGAAAGAAAACCTTAAGGCAACTTTTAGATAACGTTCTCTGTTAGTTTTCATAAAACCATGAGAGAACGTTAGGTTTCATAGTTCCTGGAACGTTCCGGGAACAGCGCTGATTTTTTTAACGAAAATAGAACGTTCCCATAACGTTATGGGATGGTTCCCTCAAAATAACCATAGGGGAACCAAAATCTAACGTTACGGGAACGTTCTGTGTTAGCTGGGTTATAATAAGATACAGACCTATCGAGATGTGCTACCACTAATTACAATAATATACAGACCTATCGAGATGTGCTACCTATAGTTTATAATAATATACAGACCTATCGAGATGTGCTACCTATAGTTTATAATAATATACAGACCTGTCGAGATGTGCTACCTATAGTTTATAATAATATACAGACCTGTCGAGATGTGCTACCTATAGTTTATAATAATATACAGACCTGTCGAGATGTGCTACCTATAGTTTATAATAATATACAGACCTGTCGAGATGTGCTACCTATAGTTTATAATAATATACAGACCTGTCGAGATGTGCTACCTATAGTTTATAATAATATACAGACCTATCGAGATGTGCTACCTATAGTTTATAATAATATACAGACCTATCGAGATGTGCTACCTATAGTTTATAATAATATACAGACCTGTCGAGATGTGCTACCTATAGTTTATAATAATATACAGACCTGTCGAGATGTACTACCTATAGTTTATAATAATATACAGACCTATCGAGATGTGCTACCTATAGTTTATAATAATATACAGACCTATCGAGATGTGCTACCTATAGTTTATAATAATATACAGACCTATCGAGATGTGCTACCTATAGTTTATAATAATATACAGACCTATCGAGATGTGCTACCTATAGTTTATAATAATATACAGACCTGTCGAGATGTGCTACCTATAGTTTATAATAATATACAGACCTGTCGAGATGTGCTACCTATAGTTTATAATAATATACAGACCTGTCGAGATGTGCTACCACTAATTATAATAATATACAGACCTGTCGAGATGTGCTACCACTAATTATAATAATATACAGACCTATTGAGATGTGCTACCTATAGTTTATAATAAGATAAACATAATTTTAATAAGAATAGATCGATAAAACGTAAATATTTACTACAGGAATACATTTCGATAGGGTAGGACAAATCGACAGAACACCGGCTGAACATCACTGAACCACACACACTGTAGCGGTATCCACTAACCAGCATTGCATCAGCTTTCCTGTGCTGAGCTTTAAGTTCACTTTATTATTTGAAACAGCGTATATACTTCGGTGTCACGTTCCATCATACTTTAAACATTTCCACACATATACCACTTTTATCTCACGATATGACAAAAATCACACCACACACGCACAGCGTTTAACTTCCATGTCGTTTCCTAGGACCGTTTATTTACAACTTTTTACCGGGAGAAAATAAATGTTACCTCCAGGACATGCAGCGACACTGCCTCCATCAAAAAGAAGATAAACAGATAAAGCACACAACCAGATCAGCATGTTCATTCTGCTGCTCTTTTGTAGAACTGAAGCGGATAGGACGGTACTCAGTAAGCACTTGCTACTGCTCTGAAGACGAGTCTGATCTGGTTTGGCTGTTCCCTTGTTCTCCCTAAATCGCTCCCTAGTGGGCGGACCAGATTGAAATATGAGAGCTGCAGTCACGTGCCGTTAATGTATGCCACTGATAGTGTGTGTGGCGTAATAATCAGAAAAAGGTTTGTGTGATTTTTCAGTCACTTGCCCTGTAAAGCTGAATACCAATACAGGAGCTGAAGTGCATTAAAGCTAAAATAATGAACATCTTAAGTCATCTGTCAGTTTGCTCTTACAAATAACTTTAAACATGAGAGAGACCAGCTTTACCATTAATCATAAAATTAAGTTAAGCCTTCACACTAACAATTTAATTCAGTTTTCATCAGATAGCATTTTATTTTAGGTGCAGCAAATCCAGAATAAAGATTGGCATTGATGTGCAATGAATAAAGAAGTACAATCAAACAATTGAGGAGATCCAATAAGTGCAATCACAATTCACTATTTAAAAATTACATTACTTACTTGTAATTCACTTGTAACTTATATGATTTCCCCCCTTTGTAGATACTTGATGTTTAGATTTGGTCTCGGTGGCCCTAATTCTTAAGTTGCTAATTTATCCTGATTACACGATGGAGTTGCTCCGAACTGAGGTGATGGTAGTCATGGTGACAAGATCATGACACCAGGTTACGTGTGACGCAAGCACGTAAGTGCGAGCCCTCCCGGAACCCATTCAGATTGTATTGCAGCGCCTGCAGTTCGAAAAAAAGAGCCTTCACATGAGAGTCTATGAGAGCAATCCAAAAGGGGCGGTACTATACGGAACACAACTCGACGCTGATTGGACTACGATATTCCGAGGCAAGACAGTCAGAACAGTCACAGCTGTAATAGAAAAATTTCTTCCCTTTCGCCCTTTGATGGTGCGTCGCCCGATCGCCCTAAGGAACGAGCCGCCCCTGGAGGCCAACAATAAAAAGTAGATGGTGATGCCCTGTCGACTGAAACAGTAAATCTCAAGCCACGAAAGTATGGGCCTAGATTTACAAAATGGAGAAGTAATGAAGAAAAACAGCCACTAATACAGTGATAAGACTTGAACTCTCACAAATGACTTTTTTTGCACAGATTCAACTTTGTTATCTTTTTTGTAAAGTGTTTGCAAATTTTATTTCATTTTTTTGTTTGTTTTTGAAATAGCAGACAGATTGAAGAAGCAGTTTAGTGATATGTCAAAAAGTGGTTTGATAAAGTCAAGAAATTACTGATATAAAGGTAAAAGGAACACTCATGATCTTTGAAGTTATTTCAACAAAGTTAAACTTGGCCTATTTTTGTCAGCTTTTTGTTGGGGGGCATGAAAATGTTTCATCTTCCAGAGGGGGGCGTGATAGAAAAAGTTTGAGAACCACTAATGTAATGTAGTAATTAAATCCTGCTCTGGGTCGCGGTGGGTGACTTTACGTGTGGTTCCAAGCAGTTGTTGACAATATGTGAGAATAATATTTAATAGAATAGTATACAATAGAGTTAGAGGTGAATCGGGAGAGGTCAAGGACAAAACAGAATGCAGACAGGCAGACACACAGGCTCTTTTTGGGTGGGGGTGAGAATATTTAACCGGATATGGGTAAATCAGCAGAAGGATATAGAACAGGGATTATGTCTATAGACAAGTAAAAATTCAGGTAAAACAAACAGAGTGACATAAGCAATTAAGGCAGGAGATTGGCATTTTTACCAGCTTGTTTAGTCATTTACTGTCTCTCTCCGAGATTACACCTCTTCAGCACACCACTGCATAAAACATGGCTGATGCTAACATAAATTGTAGAAGGATCTTAGCAGTGGTCGGTACACTCCAAAGGACCTCAGTTTCCTCAGTAGGTGGAGGCGACCTTGAAGGTGATGATGGTCGACTTGAGCATTCTCTGGCCTCTACTGGTAGTGGTGGTTGTAGCGTGTTGAATACAAAAAACACCAATGCCAGATTTGTAGGCAAATTACAAAGGGTGCAGCATCGGGTCCACTACTGGTCGAAGGTGGTTGAGTATAATCGTCTCTGTAGTCTTGGGTGGTAAAGTTGTGTGTGTGTGTGTGTGTTTGCCCTGTGATGGACTGTCCAGAGTGTTTCCTACCTTTTGCCTGGTGAATTGTACCCACTCAAACCCTGAAGAGGATAAAGCTGTGATAAAACTGACAAATAATAATAATAACTTAATTAAATATTAAACTTCATTTAATGTGTTAATATACATCCATTCCTGCATTTCAGGCCTGCAACACATTTCAAAAGACAACAGGGACAGTGGCAATTTAGCTGAGCTGTTATTAAGATTAAAAACACTAATAATGATGTGATTTCAAACATGTGATGTCAATAGGTGACTGTAATCATGATCTGGAACAAAAGTAGTATAAAAGCTGAGTTTTTGAGGAGCAAAGATTGGCAGAGGATCACAAAAATTATTGAAATGTTTAAAAACAATGTACCTCAAAGAAAGATTGGTAAGGTTTTGCATATTTCTCCCTCTATACAGTGCATAATATCACAAAAATTATTGAAATGTTTAAAAACAATGTACCTCAAAGAAAGATTGGTAAGGTTTTGCATATTTCTCCCTCTACACAGTGCATAATATCATTAAACAATTTGAGGAATCTGAAGGAATTTCACTGCATAAAGGGCAAGGGCACACGCCCTTGTAAAAACAGAAGCCTCACTTTACTGTGAAACAAGAAGCCTTATGCTAACTATGTACAGAAGTGGTGTTGAAATTGTTGGAGAGAGATGGAAGAATGAGTGCTTGCAGCCTTTAGGTAGGTATGGTACCTATGGTAGGTATGTCCTGTTTTGGGGCTGCATTTTTGCTAGTTGAGTTAATGAATTTGTCCAAATGTTTTAATTCATCATGCCATTCATACTGGAAAGCACCTGATGGGTAATGGATTTATTTTATTTAGCATAATAACAATCCCAAGCACACTGCTAATGCAGTGAATTGCAGTGAAAACAGCTGATAAAACACTGAGAGTCATAGATTGGCCTCCACATAATCCAGATCTGAATGTTAAAGATGCAGTATAAGATTAGCTGAAAAGAAAAAGAAATCAAAGGACTCTGGGAAGTTCTAAAAGAAGCTTGGTATAATATACTTCAGGACAGTCCTCCCAAAAGAGTTCAAGATGTGTTTAGTGCCAAGGGAGGTCTCATTACATACTAACTTTTGCCTGTGGAAGCCACTTTATTCTGAACATTGTGTTATTTTAAATGTGTACATAAATGTGTACATACCTGTATATGAGAGGATTGGTTCTGTTGCAATTGTTATTTCATCTTATATGTAAAAAAACACCAGTTTTATTTGTTACACACCCTGACTTCCCTTGAGTAGGAAATGTGAGATTAAAATGAACTTGCATTTCAGTTTGAAATTCAAGGTGGGTAAACGACAATTATTCGAGTATTAATATTAATAGTGCCTGTTTCTAGTGCCGACTGTGATCAGTGATGACAGTGCAATCAGATCAAGGTCCAATCATTATCTTTTGAAATGAAACTTCAAAGGAAGGCAGAATGCAGACAGGCAGACACACAGGCTTTTTTTTTGGGTGGGGGTGAGAATATTTAACCGGATATGGGTAAATCAGCAGAAGGATGTAAAACAGGGACTATGTCTAGACAAGTAAAAATTCAAGTAATACAAACAGATTGACTTGTGCCGTAAGCTAACTTCCCACAATTAAGGTAGGAAGTTAGCATTTATCCACATGGCAGTCTTGCATTCAACATTCCAATTCATCTTTCGTAAGATGTTCTTAGACGTGTGTAAAGATAAGCCAGAAGAAACTATTTATAAACTTTGAGATTTGTGCTACAGTTTTGTGCTAATGTTACTTTGTGATGCAGCTTTGAATTCCATGTGTCACGCCAGCTGTGGCTGCTCCTCCGTGCTACCAGGGATCCCTGTCTCTGGAATTCAAAATTTCAGCTATTTCCTGATTGCCGGCCATTTTGTAGATACACATGTTGCCTCTTGTTTGGCCTTACCTGCAATTCTGAGTGTTCTCTTGTGCTTTGGATTTGATCGGCTCATTATTTGGATCTCTGGTGTTTGACCTTGAATTGCCTTGTGGATTTCGACTGGTGTCTGCCCATATTCCAGATTTTTCATAAAAGCAGATTAATCATGTAATATTATTCATGTCAGACTATTGATAGATTGAGTTGTTAAAAAAAAAATCCTCAATATCTTTCAATATTTTTTGTATCTTTATTCCAAGAAAAAATTGTACATGACATGGCTGAATCCACTAATTTGGAATAGTTCATTCATTTGGCTCATTCAGTTGGTTCTTGGTTATGAAAAGAGGAACATAAAGTGGAAACTTTCTAAGATTTACAAGCTTTCAAGACATACTGTATGAGATGTTTTCTTTGTCTTGCAAACCCCCCTCCCCCCCCAAAAAAAATAAATAAATAAATACATAAATAAAATAACTGTATAGGTTTCGCGACCCTTCTTTTTCCCAAACTACTGATTTGACAGTATACTGTCATGACTAACCTCCCTTAGGCATTAACCACATTACAGCAAAGCACACATTAGGTGCTCCATTTCATTTCTGAGTTGGCATCTGAAGTAATATCATATATATTTTTCTGTAGTGTCGACACTTAGTTTCTCAATGGTTTTGTGCAGGGCCGTACCCACAACAGCGTATTATAGGGCCACTTTACAGAAAAATATTTTTAAGTTTTGATTTTGAGAATAAAGTTGTATAAGTTTTGATTTCGAAAATAAAGTCAAAAGGATTTTGAGAATACAGTCGAAATGATTTCGAGATTAAAGTAAAAATTATTTCAAGAATAAAGTCCAAATGATTTTAAGAACAAAGTCGAAATGATTTCGAGATTAAAGTCAAAATTATTTTATGAATAAAGTCGAAATGATTTAGAGCTTAAAGTCGAAATGATTTAGAGATTAAAGTCAATAGCCATAGCAACCTCCTTGTGTTAAAATAAGGGATGTTCATGATCTGGTAAAGTTACACTTTCATATAGGCTTCACAAATAAAGAAATCCTCAATCTCCTGCACATCAGCACCAGTTTGTTATTATTGTGAGGATGCTGAAACAGCTTTGTTATAAACTGTGTTTATTTAGAACAACGTGTGCCACCGGTGCGTTCGGCGTCTGCGTCGTCGCCAGCACTTTACTCGGGGCCCAAACACCCTATGGCATATGGACTTGTACGATAAACTAAAGCCGTATGGCATCGCTATAAATGATTGCATTGACGGGTTTAGTCATCATGTCATGTGGATGAAGGTGTACAATACAAACAATGAAAACAAAACAACGGCTGCACACTCTTTGGCCACTCAATCATTTAAACTTTTTTCTCAAAATTAAAACTTATACGACTTTATTCTGAAAAGCATTTTTTACAGTGGCCCTAATCCGCTGTCGTATGTACCTGAGGATGCTTGTGTAGAAAAAGACCCACTTGTAGATGCCTCGTCTGAATTTTTTTCTGCCTTTTTCTGGAGTCAATTTTCCATCTTTTTACCTTAACTTGCTAACAACTCATTCAGCTTGTTTTGTTTTCATTAATACAGTGGGATAATCTTTGTGCAGACAGAGAATCTTGACAGAAAACCATCTCACAACCCCTCACATTTTTGCTGACCCAAACTGCCAGTTTAAAAACTAGTGGTGTAACATATACTGTACATGCAAAAACATGAGTCTAGATGACCTGTGCTAATCATTTTGATGCTAATGTTAATTTGTATTCTTTCTCCAATCAGGTAAACCTTCTTCACCAAATTGATTAGACTACAGACAGTGATAACAGGCAGAAGAGATGTTGGCAGACACAAGCTACAAAGGTAAGTCTATAGGGTTTAAAAACATTGTAAATCCTACCGTATGTTAAGTCTTCAGATTTGTTCAGAAAATGTCTATACATGTCCTTTGACTGTATGTGTATGTATATTTTTGTCTGTGACTGCATCATTTCTTTGTTGATAAAAAATCATATATTTGAATTCTTTATGTTGTGGGTTTTTGCTCAGCCAAAAATATACATACATAAAATAGACAGTTGTATCACAGGTTCCACCAACACTGTCACTGTCTACAGTTGTGAAAGCTGTACATTACTATGGGCTTAAAAGCTGCCATGCACAAAGAGGCTCTTTAAAGCATGACTAGTTTGATGATTATGTAGACAAAAACCTTCTAGAAAAATGTAGTCAAATTAAATACAGCTTTGACGTGTTGGTTTCAAGTATGATTGCAAAAGAATTAGTAAGACATTGAAACCCATCAACACTGTACTTACTGTCAAGTATCGTGGTGATAATATTGTCCTCTGGGGCTTTTCTGCTGCCAGTTGAACTGGTGCATTGCAACAAGTGCTAAGCAACTGAAATGTTAAATGTTTTTCCCTAAAGAATACTTGTTTTATTACATTGTTTCAACAAGTTTGTTTCTTTGTAGTCTCTAGGTATTTCCATCTTACTGACAAGTGCGGCTTCAAGTACAATCACCCCATAGTGGTCAACCACAAATCATAACAGGAATAAGTAAACTAAGACTAAGCACACAGCACATGAAGCTAGTATCATTTGGCTTCATGGTGCATTAAAACCCCATGGTGGTCTTTAGCCCGTGAACGGGCTATGAATTTTTATGTTTGTGTTTCTCTGTATACTGTCACACCGTCAAAATATCATTGTTGGTAAACAAGGAACCTTCTGATAGCTTAAAATCTCTAGTTTTTAGCAACGTAAACATTGAGCTTATTTTGTTTATAAGTTCTTTTAAAAACACAAAAGAATTGTAGGTCTGAAAAATTTCTGCCAGAAATACAGCCTTTATATTTTGTAATATTATACTGCGGTACTTACTTTCATACCGACAACATTTATACCAAACAAGCCAGCACAACTTCACCATCACATTTCTGCTGTTTGTTTTACTTCAAATAAATCAGCATAAAAAATATCCCAGAAATGATTCATATCTGATAAAGCTCTGCCATCAATGCATAGCATGCAATGCATCAAGCACTCGGTAAACAACACCACCGCGACAAATGTATATCAAACAAAAGCATGAGAGCTAAACCAGCACATACCTGGATCTTTTATCTTCAATCTGAGTCCAAATTTATGTTCATTAGTCCTTCCATTCCAGATAAAATCCACTTTTTGTAAATGTTTACAAACACCGGCGGCCATTTTGTATTGTTGCAAGCATGTTGTATAAGTTTATAAGTCAATAACACGCGAATATCAGATCGTATCATAATGAGAGAGCGCTCACAGTAATCACAAAACCTTCCTCTAACAGATAGCGTTCACTGTTTGGCTGTGAGATTGCGCAATACCTTTACAGCCAATGTAGAGACAGTATCCATCTCACCACCTAATACTTGTTTTTCATTGGAGAAATGCAAAAATATTAGCATATTTTGCTTTTGATTGGAGGACCAGCTTATATCCCGCCCCACTTTTTGCATTTAGCCTCTCGGATTAGTCTAAACAGCTGTATTTCACCAGCCGTCACCATGGATACACATTACGCACGCTGAAACCTAAGCTTCAGATTCAGTAAAGTGAGTCAAACTTTCCTCTTAGGGCTGATAATACAGTGTGAATCTATTTAAACGACTCAGTTCGTGAAAAGTTCAACCGGCTGCATGTATCTTGTTACAAAAGTAGCGGTTTTTATATATGTGTGTGCGCGCTGGGGGAAGGGAGCAGTGACTGGCTCCCTGTGAGAGTTCATCACTCCAAAAAACACTCAAATGTTATAAATAATGACTTTATAAAGTATAAATAATGCATTTTACACATTTTATCTGCAGTATAATCTGTTTATTGTCAGTTAGAAAGCTATGGAAAGATTTGGAGAGCAGTAAAGTGTGATGCCACTCCAGATGCAATAACTCAAAATCAGAATGAGTTAGAGGCCTAAAATCTGGGCCTGTGACAGAAAACCCCTTTGGCTACAACTCTATATATGTTCTGTAGGTGGTCTGCAGGCCTGCAGTCCTACTTATACTCACTGAAACTTTGGATTTAAAAAAAATGTAAAAAGCGCCTACATTTTGGGGGGTTTTTGTCATCATTTGATCATTGTAACATAACATCATGGCATTTGGATGTGTTTTTCTGATACTTTAATAGGTTTTCTATAACACTGAAGTATAATTTTTGTGTTATCTTATAAACTTTCTGAATGAGAAGCCTTAGAAACTAGGTATGTCTTTCAGGCGGAAAATGCACAAAAATAGGCTGGACTAACAGCTTTTATATTAACATAGAAAATGGGGCTCAAAAAATATGTAAACAGATGTAAATAGATGTTAATGGAGCTTTAACTTCACTGCTGGGCCGACAAGATCAGTCTGTTCATAACTGAGTGTTGAAATCTGAGAGTAGGGCTGGGCGGTATGACCAAAAATTTGTATTACTGTGTTTTTTAAGATTCTGATGGTTTCTGATGGTTTGTGACTGGGACTTTTTATATGTTTGTGGCTTATTCTTCTGTTTTAATTTGACCATGTATATAGACCGATCAGCCATACCATTAATACCACCTACTTGTTTCTACATTCACTGTCCATTTTATCAACTCCACTTACCATATAGAAGCACTTTGTAGTTCTATTTCTCTGCATGCTTTGTTAGCCCCCTTTCATGATGTTCTTCAGTGGTTAGGACTCCCACAGGACCCCCACAGAGCAGGTATTATTTGGGTGGTGGGTCATTCTCAGCACTGCAGTGACACTGACATGGTGGTGGTGTGTTAGTGCGTGTTGTGCTGGTATGAGTGGATCAGACACAGCCGTGCAGATGGAGTTTTTAAACACCTCACTGTCCCTGCTGGACTAAGTATAGTCCACCAACAAAATATATATCCAGCCAACAGCGCCTCGTGGGCAGCATCTTGTGACCACTGATGAAGATCTCAAAGATGACCAACTCAAACAGTAGCAATAGATGAGCGATCGTCTCTGACTTTACATTTATAAGGTGAACCAACTAGGTAGGAGTGTCTAATAGAGTGGACAGTGAGTGGACACGGTATTTAAAAACTCCAGCAGCGCTGCTGTGTCTGATCCAGTCACACCAGCACAACACACACTAACACACCACCACCATGTCATTGTCACTGCAGTGCTGAGAATGATCCACCACCTAAATAATACCTGCTCTGTGGTGGTCCTGTGGGGGTCCTGACCATTAAAGAACAGGGTGAATGCAGGTAAAAAAAGTATATAGAGAAATAGATGGACTACATTCAGTAATTGTAGAACTACAAAGTTCTATATGGTAAGCGGATCTGAGAGGACAGTGAGTGTAGAAACACGGAGGTGGTTTTAATGTTATGGCTGATCAGTGTATATAATGAAGGTTTTGAGCACTATAAGCTTTGTATGGCCCCACAAAATGACCCGTATAGCAGTTGCAATAAATAAAATTAGTATTGTTTATTTAATATTCAAGTATTGTACAATCACCCTTATCTCTCCCTTTAACAAATAAAACGACGTTTGCAAACTCCACCACAGTCTGTTGTAGAAAAGTGGACGACTTTATATATCTCCAATTCCAGTTTGCTTATAACGTTGGTTTAGCATCTGACATGAAGTATTTTTGCCCCGTAAAACATACCTGGAATCCACTGTTTTAATTATTGCTCTGAAAGCTTCTTTCTCGACTGTCTATAGAGGAATCGTGTCCCTGCATGTGTGGATTGTTACTGCATTTGTAATGTTATCGTTTGCAACGGCCATGGCTCGACAAACTGTACAGTATATAGTGTTTTAGTCTGTTCTAAACTGCCGACACGCCTCAATTCTTCATCAGGTTCTTCCCGTGCATATTTAGTCTTCCTCTCTTTATCCTTTATCTGTTTTTTTATTGACCATATCGAGGAAGCCTTTCTCATTTGTTAACACTGTCATGCTAATGCTACCTGGCTAACTCATGAGCTGTATCTGATCTGCACAGGTCTCCATATCAGCTTCAGCTGCGAACAATATTATCTGATTTGCTGCCTACTGAAGCCTACAGCCATTGTATTAACTATGCTACGGTATGGCGGTATTTGAAAAATATATACGGTATGAGGAATCAAAGACAGTTTACCAAATGTACCGTCATATCACCCAATACTAGCTGAGAGTAGTTCCTAATCACATATTACTTTACTAGAAAGAAACATCAAGTAACATATGGCCTCCAGATTGTTTGAAAAGACAGCAATAACATATTTACTATTTTTGCTGTGTTCCTAACCACATACAGTTGTGCAGAACAGTCCATTTCTGGATGTCTGTGTGAACTGATATCAGATTTGACTGTGTTTTTCCATCCAATGCAAACAAAATAAAAAAACATGTAAATACCAAAGCATTTGTAACTTATGGGAGAAGTAGTGCATTTTCTGAATGAAGTACAGTGATGCCGATGTTATAGGATTTAAATGTAAATATTCAGAAGTTATAGCAGACGGGTTGTTATTGATAGAGGTGTTAGCGATGTAAAAAATGGTTTCTATTTTATCTCCATTACACACTATGCCCAGGAAGTTCTCTTTTTATATCTTTAGCTGTTTGATATTATGTAAGCAAGTAACATGTAACTAAGCTGCCCTGGCGAACTGCAGGCCAAAACCAAGAACAGCTTACAAACATTTCAATATAAAACATCCAACACTTTTTTTCCCCTAATCTAGGCATATCCAATTACTCTGATTGCGTTACGCTTCTCCTCTACTGATACCCTCCACTGCTGACTAAGGAGCTTCATAACACCCCCTCCAACATGTGTGTAGTACGGACTGCATCTTTTCACCTGCACGAGGCGAGTTCATATGCGGATCAGCCCTGTGCACAGAGAGCCACACCCTGATCAGCATTATTCCTCAACTCTGCGCAAGCACCATCAATCAGCCAGCGGAGGTCGTAATTGTACCAGTTATGAGGAACCCTGGTCCGGCTCATTTTACCCTGTGAACAACAGCCAATCGCTGTATATGTAGCCACCCAGCCAATCCTTGTAACTGAACAGTACCAAGGTGCTAACATAAACTATCACTGTTAGCTGCAAGCAATACATTTAGCAAAAAACAATACAACAAGTTCTTTATTGCGATTTATTAGAATTGTGGCTGGTCCAAGTATTTCAGAAAGAAAAGTGAAAATCATAAAAGTAAAGCAGAAAACAAAACATATTACAAACACATCAATTTAGCTGACTTTACATTTAGTCCAGAGAACCACCATACTTAAAAAAAAAGGCTGCATTACTTTTTATACACTATACAACCAAAGATATGTGGATACCCTAACAAATTATTAAGTTTGGGTGTTTCAGCCACATGTACTGCTATCAGGTGTATAAAATAAATCAGATTTTTCCAGCTTTGTAGCAACAATTTGTAAAAGACCAAAATCCAACTCAAAGAATCTTGGGAAAAGCCTATATGAGTGAAGGCTGTAATAGTGGGGAACAACTCCATAATAATGCCAATGGTTTTGAAATGGAATGTCCAACAACATGACTCAGCTGTCCACATACCTTTGGCCATTTAGTGTATTTTATCAACGAATCAGTATTATTATATTAAAAGTATATTTGACATTATCATTATATTATTTATCATAGATGACCTATACATACACGTATAAATGATCATCAATTACCTTGTACACCAATCAGCCATAACATTAAAATCATCTCCTTGTTTCTACACTCTCTGTCCATTTTATCAGTTCCACTTACCACATAGAAGCACTTTGTAGTTCTACAATTACTGACTGTAGTCCATCTGTTTCTCTGCATACCTTTTTAGCCTGCTTTCACTCTGTTCTTCAATGGTCAGGACCCCCATATAGTAGGTATTATTTAGGTGGTGGATCATTCTCAGCACTGCAGTGACACTGACATGGTGGTGGTGTGTTAGTGTGTGTTGTGCTGGTATGAGTGGATCAGACAGAGCAGCACTGCTGGAGTTTTTAAATACCGTGTCCACTCAATGTTCACTCTATTAGACACTCCTACCTAGTTGGTCCACCTTGTAGATGTAAAGTCAGAGACGATCGCTCATCTATTGCTGCTGTTTGAGTTGACTATTCTCAGTCCAGCAGTGACAGTGTGGTGTTTAAAAACTCCAGCAGCATTGCTGTGTCTGATCCACTCATACCAGCACAACTTACACTAACACACCACCACCATGTTAGTGTCACTGCAGTGCTAAGAATGATCCACCACCATCCACATCTACTCTGTAGTGGTCCTGTCAGAGTCCTGACCATTAAAGAACAGCATGAAAGAGGGCTAACAAAGCATTTAGAGAAACAGGTGGACTACAGTCAGTAATTGTAGAGCTACAAAGTGCTTCTATATGGTAAGTGGAGCTGATAAAATGCACAGTGAGTGTAGAAACAAGGAGGCGGTCATAATGTTATGCCTTATCAGTGTATATTATCAATATTAATATTAACAATATAAACTTATCCCAGCTCTTAATGGGCGCAAGGCACACAGAAACACCCTGAACAGGTCGCCAGTCCATCACAGGACAAACACACACAAACTTACACACACTCAGTAATTTTAGTAGTGCCAATTAACCTGACTGCATGTCTTTGAACTGTGGGAGGAAACCAGACCACCCGGAGGAAACCCACGCTCACCCAGGGACAGGGTTGCCAGATTGCAACAGTAGTTTCCAGCCAAAAAACTTTTTCAAAATCTGCCAAAATGCATGAACACCGCCCAGAACAACACAGGATAAGCAGATGATGTTTACCATTTCAAAAATAAAAAAACAGTTAAACCACCATGACCTACAAATTAATATCTTAAAATGTACAGATCAGTAATTATAAATTATAAAGGACAAATTATTATTATATATTATTATACAATCATCTGTACAAGGTGATATCCAATGCTTTAATTCAGGGTCACTCTCCCATTCCTTTTGGTCATTTATTTTGTATTTTCCCCACTTTGGCATTGTGAGTGCTAAACAAGCCAAAACCGTTAGCCTAGAAATGAGTCCAAAAAAAGCCTAGCCTATGCCGTCTAACATATGAATCACTGTATTGATGGGCGTGGCACCGGTGTCTTATGGACTGGAAAGAATAACCTGTCAATCAAACTTTTGACCATGGGTTGGATGTGGTGGTAGGCCTATATATAATCCAGCTGCTTTAGAAAGCAATACTTTTTATTTATATTTTAAGCTGCCAAAATGATTACAAACCAGCCCAGATTTTGTCCACCCAAAAAAATCTGCCCAATTTGGTGGAAAACCGCCCAATCTGGCAACACTGCACGGGGAAAACATACAAACTCCACACAGAAAGGACCCTGCTCACTCAACCTGGGAATCAAACCCAGGACCTTCTTGATGTTAGAAGACAGTGCTACCCACCAAGCCACCTTGCTGCCCTATATAAACATTATTTATCATATAAATATATCATTATCATTAATATTATTATATTATTACATTATAACAAATATATATGATTAAAGTATGTATATATTTTGCCCTTGGCAGTTTGCAGCCCTGCAAACCACTATACAAACACATGTAATAGAATTATTTTGTGTGGTAGCTTGTGCTTCTGTAGCTAATTGAATGATGTGTGTTCGCACTGGCACAGCATTTCATTGCATAAGCTTCCACAGCCTTGTAATGAAAAATACTTGTCATATTAGGCACTTGAATTCTCTATGTGTTAAATAAATGTACAGTGTCTAGGCAGTTCATTCATTTTTACTAACTGTAAAAACAAACTAACCTAGTAAATCAGCTAAAATGTGTGCATGTATGCATGTACAGCGAGGGGAAACTAAACATCACATTTTTGGTGTCTCGGTAAAACATCCAGATGTAGTGTTTTTCCATTACTGAGATTAAATTATTGTGTAATGCTACAGTACTGGTTGCAAAGCAGACCCATATCATGATGCTCCCACCTCTATACTTTAGTGTAGATTTGTTGTTCATGGGTTCGTGCACACAACCTTTCTTTTTTTCTTTCTCTAAACATGATGGTTCATAATTTACTGTTAAAAACAGAGCTCTGAGCTATCAATAAAAAGGTTGAGAGTTTGAATCCCAGCTCTGCCATGCAGCCACTATTGGATCCTTGAGCAAGGCCTTTAAACCTTTCGACTCCAGGACCCTGCGCTCTGACCCCAGCTTCTAGACAAGCTGGGATGAGCGAAAAAGGAATTTTATTGTACTGTACTGGCATTCTATTCTATTCTATTCTGATATTGCTGCTTTTAGGTTGTCCTATATATACACTTATATAATATATATACAGTATATATATACACTTAAGGTTTATTACTTAGTTTCCCCACACTGTATCACACACATGAATAATGTTTTAAAAATCTGTATAAATTAACCAGAAATCAGACAGTAAAGATAAAAAGACAAAACAATCTTAAAAATAAAAAACAAAAAAATGTAATAAACTGTAAAAAACAAAGTCTTGTTTAGTACTTGATTTTTTCCCGATTTCCCCCCCAATTTTCTCCCCTTATGTAGCCGTATATACACTTCACCCTTCTGATACAACCCTCCACTGCTGACTGAGGAGCTTCGAAACTGACACACGCCCCCTCCAACACATGTGCAGTACCGACTGCCTCTTTTCACCTGCAAGAGGCAAGTTCATATGCAGACCAGCCTTGTGCACGGAGAGCCACACCCAGATCAGCATTATTCCCCAACTCTGCGCAGGCGTCATCAATCAGCCAGCAGAGATCGTAATTGCACCAGTTATAAGGAAACACTGGTCCGGCTTTCCCATCTCTGAACAACAGCCAATCGTTGTTCATGTGGCCGCCCAGCCCAGACGGATGGCAGAGCTGAGATTCAATATGATGTATTCGAGATCCCAGCTCTGGTGTGCTAGGGTATTTTACAGCTGCGCCACCTGAGTGGCCGTTTAGTATTTGATTGAGTTATTACAGCAATTGGTCTGTTAGAATAAGCCTCAATTAATTCAGTTTAACATAATGGAATCATATGGCTCTGTTTTGGCCTCACTTCTTGTTTTTCTTTACATTTACTGTTTTGTGATCAGTCTTTACTATACTGCTAGACCCCATGATGAGATGAAGTAATAAAAACATTCGATAATTCACTGATCACTGATTACTAACAGCTTAATCCTGGTCACGGTTGCGATACGTACAGCACAACCTGTCAACACTAGATGCAAGGCAGGAATACAGGCTAAAGAGGGTGCCGATCCATGCATTCACCTACTCACTCACAACTAGTGACAGTTTGAAGTAACCAATCCATTTACAATGTGTGTTTATGGGAAAAAAAACAGAAATGCATGCAGCTGAAACACATGTTGCTTTAAAGCACCCTTTTTATGCTGTGATTGTTAAAACAGGTTGTGGTTATTAAAGGTACTATACAAGACTTTATCATTATTTATATATTGTATTTACACTATTCACACAGCAAAAGAAAACAGAAAAGGAAAAAATTTGAAAAAAAAAAAAAAAAAGAGCCAGCCACCAACAATTAGTTTTCATAGGGCATCTTCACGTGCCGGCTGAAAAGACACAAAAAGACGATATTAATTACAGTTATCAGATTATTTAATCCAACAATTTACAATTTATGCAGTATCAAATCTAAGTACAGTATTTACAGACTGTAAGTTGCATGTGGTAAAATCTAAATGGAAACTGGGCATACACACATTTGTCTTAACTGGTTTATAAACAAGTATTCCATGTCTGACTCATAATACATTTAAGACTTAATAATAGGTTAATATGGCCAAAGGTATGCTATACATTCCATTCCAACACCATAGCCATTAATATAGGATCGGCCCCTTTTTATGTCTGTAACACCCTTCTCTTCTCTGGAAAGGCTTTCTACAAGATTTTGAAGAGTATATTTAGATTTTGACCATTTGTGAGGTCAGGCACAATATTGGACAAGAAGGCCTGGCTCACAATTGACATTCCAATTCATTTACATTTACATTTGCAGCATTTAGCAGAAGCTTTTTTCCAAAGCGACTTACAATTATGACTGAATCAGAGATGGGGACTCGAGTCTGCACACACAGCGACTCGTGACTCGCAAAAAATGACTTATGGACAACAAAAGTCAGCAACATTAGTTACGTGTGACAATTATATATATATATGATTCGACATCATTCTGATAATTTCCAGAGAACTCTATTTGAACTCCTGGTGTACATCGAATAAAGCAGCCAGCGATTTATGATATTTAATTAGGGAGTCAAGGTTTGCACAAGTTTTCACTCTTCACTCCCACTTTGCCCGGTATGTGTCCGGTGGCCAAGGCCATGATGATAGGATAAGACTTGGGTGATCAAGGTCATAATGGTGGAATAAAAAACCTAGATGATGCAGGAAACAAACCAATTTGGTAAGGGATAGTAGGTGTTGCTGTGTTAAACTGTAACCAATTATATATCGTATCCCTTGTCTTAGATGTAACTACCCAGGTTCGTGAGTGGAAGAAGGTATTGAGTAGTGTAAAAACAAGGCTTGTTTGAAACAACAAACAACGGTTTTATGAATCAAACATGGAATAAAGCAGTATGGCATTCTGGGAATTTAGATACACTATATTGCCAAAAGTATTCACTCACCCATCTAAATCATTGAATTCAGGTGTTCCAATCACTTTCATGGCCACAGGTGTATAAAACCAAGCATGCAGACTGCTTCTACAAACATTAGTGAAAGAATGGGTCGCTCTCAGGAGTTCAGTGAATTACAGCGTGGTACCATGATAGGATGCCACCTGTGCAACAAGTCATGTCGTGAAATTTCTTCACTATTAAATATTCCAGTCGGCTGTCAGTGGTATTATAACAAAGTGGAAGCGATTGGGAATGACAGCAAATCAGCCACAAAGTGGTAGCCACGTAAAATGACAGAGCGGGGTCAGCGGATGCTGAGGTCACCAACTTTCTGCAGAGTCAATCACTACAGACCTCCAAACTTCATGTGGCCTTCAGATTAGCTCAAGAACAGTGCGTAGAGCTTCATGGAATGGGTTTCCATGGCAGCATCCAAGCCTTACATCACCTAGCACAATGCAAAGCGAAAGATGCAGTGGTGTAAAGCACGCCGCCACTGGACTCTAGCGCAGTGGAGGTGTGTTCTCTGGAGTGACGAATCACGCTTCTCTGTCTGGCAATCCGATGGATGAGTCTGGGTTTGTCGGTTTCCAAGAGAACGGTACTTGTCTGACTGCATTGTGCCAAGTGTAAAGTTTGGTGGCAATATAGTGTATGTGCTGTTTTTAAGCAACTTTGAAAATAGGTTTTAAGGTACTGGGCCAAAGTGTAAATTCATGCACTATTTGTCAGGTAATTTATTCTTTTCTTCATGAAAATAAATAAACAAGGAACAAAATGAGATAATATTTATACCTGCTAATTTCCCCCATTTTTATGCACAAGCACTACAATCCCAACAAGGACTGCAATCACACACACGGAAGTAACGGGAATGAGCAGGAACAGATGGTTTCTTGGGTGCGCTAAAAACTCATGAAAAACAACAATTAGCATGCAGTATAGAGAACAACAAGCAGGCTAGTATGAATTCCTAATTGTTGGGACAGTATGTGACTTGTACGTTCCATTTGACCTGTATTACTGATCATTACAAAAACACATGACTTAATGCTTTACCCTAAAAACATATACAGTCTCCAAAATTCATGCCTTTAATATGTTCAAAAAGTAAAGACAGAAGCACATCTACCACACTTTTACATTATTTGAAGACTGAAGACACTAAAATATATACACTGATCAGCCATAACAATAAAACCACCTCCTTGGTTCTACACTCACTGTCCATTTTATCAGCTCCACTTACCATATAGAAGCACTTTGTAGTTCTACAATTACTGACTGTAGTCCATCTGTTTCTCTGCATGCTTTGTTAGCCCCCTTTCATGCTGTTCTTCAATGGTCAGGACTCTCCCAGGACCACTACAGAGCAGGTATTATTTGGGTGGTGGATCATTCTCAGCAATGCAGTGACACTGACATGGTGGTATGAGTGGATAAGACACAGCGTCCCGTGGGCAGCGTCCCGTGACCACTGATGAAGGTCTCGAAGATGACCAACTCACACAGCAGCAATAGATTAGCTATCATCTCTCACTTTACATCTACAAGGTGGACCAACTAGGTAGGAGTGTCTAATAGAGTGGACAGTGAGTGGACACTATTTAAAAACTCCAGCAGCGCTGCTGTGTCTGATCCACTCATACCAGCACAACACACACTAACACACCACCACCATATCCGTGTCACTGCAGTGCTGAGAATGGTCCACCACCTAAATAATACCTGCTCTGTGGTGGTCCTGTGGGGGTCCTGACCATTGAGAGAAACAAATCGACTACAGTCAGTAATTGTAGAACTACAAAGTGCTTCTATGCTATGTCTTGGCAGGGTTATGTAAATTTTAGTCTGCATAATTGCACTTCATTTACCATAATGCAGTATTAAGGTAAATTACACCATCTGTCCAATTCCCCCCCCCCCCCCCCATACCCATTTATCAATCTTCTTTAATCTGACAAGAAAAAAACATGCTACACGTTCACTCTACTGGTTTGCTGTCACCATTTTTTTTGGGGGGGGAGGGGGTGTCTTTGCAGGGTTATGTAAATTTTAGTCTGCATAATTGCACTTCATTTATCTCAATGCCAAATTAGGGTAGGTTACACTATTCATATTGGGTATAAAATTACTGACCTTTCATCTGTTGCTCTGTCCAATTTGCCACCCCCACCCCCATTTTATATGCATATACTGTTCCACACTGTAAAATTAGGATTTGTATAATACACACTTACCAAGCACAACTAGGTACACCTGTTTGGTACATACATTCAAACCTATTATACAGATTTGTTATGTAGGCATATAATTAATGATTGTAGCTCATTTGTTGCCTTGTCTAATTTGTCACTCCTCTGTACCCCAGTTATCCATTGAAAGAGACCCCTTTTGGCCAGATGTTATTTCGGTGGTGGACCATTGTCATACCAGAAAACACTCTCTTACTGATGTAACAAGGTAGCATTATGATGTTATTGCAGTGCTGAGACAGGTCCACCACCCAAACATGATCTGATCAGCGGTGACCCTTGTGATCATAATTGTAATACTGTTGTAATAGTAAAAGTTTATCTATATAATATAATGTATGTACTTAATAAAGTGCTTGGTGAGTGTACATACAGTAAGTTAACATCGCAATATTTTAAGAAGAAAAAAGGCATTACATTTTTATTGAATTACAAGCCAATTGTTTTTCTTAAAATATTGAGTTTTAGTCACAAAATCATGACTTTTTATAAGCTAACAAAAAAACATGCTATGCTAAAAAAACATGATACTTACACTGTTTAGGTTCGCTGATATTCTGAACTGCAACAAGTCAAACAGTTTCATTAAAATGTGTAAAAGAGCATTCCATAAAATCTAAAAAGAGGATATTTTTGGGGAGGGGGGTCTTGGCAGGGTTATGTACATTTTAGTCTGCGTAATTGCACTTCATTTACCATAATGCAGTATTAAGGTAAATTACACCTTTGATATTGGGTATAAAATTACTGACTTTAGCCCATCTGTCCAATTTGCCACCCCCCATACCCATTTATCAATTTTCTTTAAGCTAACAAGAAAAAAAACATGCTATACGTTCACTCTACTGGTTTGCTGTCACCATTTTTTTTTTTTTTTTTTAATAATTGGACTTCATTTATCTCAATGCCAAATTAGGGTAGGTTACACTATTCATATTGGGTATAAAATTACTGACCTTTCATTGGTTGCTCTGTCCAATTTGCCACCCCCACCCAGACCCCATTCATTAATTGCAAAACTATGACTTTTTATGCTAATATTCTTTAGCAGAATCTCAAAAAGATAAAACATTTAATACTTACACTTTTTGTTGTCTTTGCTGTCGTTACGAACTGCAATAAGTCAAAAATGGGGTTAATTAAAATTAAATCATAAAATTAAGGGGTGTCTAGTCAGGGTTCACTTTATTTACCTTACCTATTTATTGCTGCTCACGCCTCCTCCGACCCACGTGCAGCCCTTAGGGAAACCCTTTTTTACCCATGCATTCTGCACAGGCGCATCTCCATCTGCTAATCAGGGTCCTTACACAGCGTTTGAAGACCCCACCCACATAGTCCAGTCATCCAGCCTTAGCAGAACCATGTCTGCTTCAGGCACTGCCAATTATGCCCGCTAGATGGTGCCCAGCCGATTAGAGGCAACACCGAGTTTCAGAATCTAGGAGCTAGTGTGCTAGTGGAATATCCCGCTGCGCCATCTGGCCACCTTTCATACATTTTTAATCAGTAGATTAAGTCAGAAGTTTATGTACTTTTGTTTATCTGTGACTAATTAAATGATTAATTAACTTATATAATTGCAATTAAACTTTGTGGCAAGGCTTACTAATTTTATGGTAGTGAAAATCTGGTGGCTTACCTGAAAAAAAATTACAGATTTATTTATCACAAGTAAAAGAATGGCACTTACGTG
The DNA here is from genome assembly GCF_030014385.1 of Trichomycterus rosablanca. NCBI lineage: Eukaryota > Metazoa > Chordata > Actinopteri > Siluriformes > Trichomycteridae > Trichomycterus > Trichomycterus rosablanca. The sequence goes on from NC_085990.1 coordinate 15,637,363, forward strand.
TATAGCAGGCGTGGAAGGGATCCTAAAAAAGAAACACATAAGGTGGGACAGGGGCTTAATATAGTTTCTATCAGAATACATCGACACACACAAGTTTTACAGTATTTCTGACCTTATTGTTCTCTACAAAACATAACACCATCTATGCATTGCAAAAATATTTATTAACCCTCCAACTCACTATAGAACAATCCACGCTGTTCGAGTAGCCAAATCCACTCAGATTCATTTATTTTTCTTTATTGTTTTTACACTGCACATCAGCACACAAACTTTGATCACTCGCTACTTGTTGACGTGCATTTCTGGACGTGGAATCACTAAACCCCAAGTCACTTCTCACGTGTGTTTTCGCGACAAAAAGAATCTCGCCTGCGATTCCAGTTGGTAATAGACGGTGTAGTGTGAAATACACACCGACTTGAAAGACTCCCAATTACAAGAGATCCAGTTGCATAGTGTGAACTGTACAGCGACCTGACAACTCGGAAAGTCGTGTAGTGTAAACTTGGCGTTAAGGCTTTCTAGCCGTTTCCAGACTTGTAGATTTTAATAACTGTGTTTCACGTCTGTACTTCATCATGTGCTGCTTTTTGAGATCCTCTAGCCTGCTTCATATTCAGAGGCAGATTCTGTTTAGGTGATATTTTAGGTTAAACAGGTCTGGCAGTAATCATGCCTGGATGTAACTAATGAAATTAAACCCACTTATCAACTGAATTTGTAAATTGTCATTAGTTGATTTAGCAGCTAAAGGGGCAATTACGTTTTTATATCGGGCCAGGCAGGGCTGAACAGCTTATTTTTTATTAAATGAAATGATCATTTACAAAAGCATTTTGACTTTACTAGGGTAATCTTTGTCAAATATCAAAAGCAGTTTGATGATCTAAAACATAAGAGTGACAAATATGCAAAAACAGAAGAAATAAAAAAAAAGACAAATAAATAAATAATTTAATATAAATTGTTTACCTGTGTGTTTTGATGTGTGTTTTGATGTGTGTTTATAATGTGGTTCACGACGTGATATTCAGATTGGTTGCAGGGTACGGTTACATTCTCACGTCTTGTTGCATCTCCACGATATACAGAATTCTACATGTGTAAACAATGCAGATATACAGACACATACATTTAGGTACAACTAGATACCACATTACTCATGTAAATACTAAACCAAACATTTATCTTACTTTACTGAAATTGGAGGAATAAAGCATCTGCATTTACCTTATCCAATATCTTCAGTTCACAATTATTGTCCTCACAGTTAGCAGCTTTTCTATCAACTTGCAACACCGCTTCGCCAGAATGGTCACATGTGACATTGTGAAACACAGTGCAACCTAAAACCAGAAGAGATTGACACTCAAATATTCATCTAGAACTTTGTAGCATGTTTCTCCACTTCAAATTTCAAAGTTAAGAAGTACAACTTGATATAGGATTTGTAAACGTTACACACAAAAATATTTTTCTATAACAAATATTGTTTTCTCTTTCTCACTTTGCCAGTATACATTCAGATTTATACAGGTCTGTAAAAATCCCCCCCCCCCTTCCGTCTTCCAAAAAGTTGACTGGTTAGTCCACAGAATATTTTCCAAGACTTTGAAGTTCATTTAGATGATTTTGGCAAATGTGAGACAAGCCCAGTGTCTTTCGTATTTTGAACTGTGTACATTAAGCAAGTTAATGTACTGGGTTTGGGTTGAGTTTGAGTTTACTGGGGTAATTTTTGTCAAATATCAAAAGCAGTCTGATAATCTGAAACATAAGTGTGACAAAAATGCAAAAACAAATATTTAAAAAGCGGCAAATATTTTTTACAGATGTATAAACTTTTGGACAGACAAGTAAATCAATTGCTACTTTCTGTGTGGACTTTGTATGTTCTCCCCGTGTCTGTGTGGGTTTCCTCCGGGTGCTCCGGTTTCCTCCCAAAGACATGCAAGTGAGGTGAATTAAAGATACAAAATCGTAAAGAAAGATGTTTGTGTTTGACATTATACTTGAACTGATGAATATTGTGTAACCAGATACTCTGTCTTGTTCTGTCATGAATGTAACCTAAGTGTAAAATCCTAATAAATAAATAGCCATGCAAATAGTATAAAGCTCCTCAGCTATAACTAGTTACGTACTAAACCGTAATGTTAACTAATACCAGTAAATTATATATCTAGCATTTGTTGTTTTTGACTTCATGAAACTAAGATAAGCATCTCCAGCATGTTCCGTAACCTGTCAGTGGACACGAAGTTAAAGCAGCACCAGGTAGAAGGAACGGTTGTCAAAACGCAATCTGTCGGTTATACAGGTCCTTCTCAAAAAATTAGCATATTGTGATAAAGTTCATTATTTTCCATAATGTAATGATAAAAATTAAACTTTCATATATTTTATATTCATTGCACACCAACTGAAATATTTCAGGTCTTTTATTGTTTTAATACTGATGATTTTGGCATACAGCTCATGAAAACCCAAAATTCCTATCTCAAAAAATTAGCATATCATGAAAAGGTTCTCTAAACGAGCTATTAACCTAATCATCTGAATCAACGAATTAACTCTAAACACCTGCAAAAGATTCCTGAGGCTTTTAAAAACTCCCAGCCTGGTTCATTACTCAAAACTGCAATCATGGGTAAGACTGCCGACCTGACTGCTGTCCAGAAGGCCATCATTGACACTCTCAAGCAAGAGGGTAAGACACAGAAAGAAATTTCTGAACGAATAGGCTGTTCCCAGAGTGCTGTATCAAGGCACCTCAGTGGGAAGTCTGTGGGAAGGAAAAAGTGTGGCAGAAAACGCTGCACAACGAGAAGAGGTGACCGGACCCTGAGGAAGATTGTGGAGAAGGGCCGATTCCAGACCTTGGGGGACCTGCGGAAGCAGTGGACTGAGTCTGGAGTAGAAACATCCAGAGCCACCGTGCACAGGCGTGTGCAGGAAATGGGCTACAGGTGCCGCATTCCCCAGGTCAAGCCACTTTTGAACCAGAAACAGCGGCAGAAGCACCTGACCTGGGCTACAGAGAAGCAGCACTGGACTGTTGCTCAGTGGTCCAAAGTACTGTTTTCGGAAATCAAGGTGCCAGAGTCTGGAGGAAGACTGGGGAGAAGGAAATGCCAAAATGCCTGAAGTCCAGTGTCAAGTACCCACAGTCAGTGATGGTCTGGGGTGCCATGTCAGCTGCTGGTGTTGGTCCACTGTGTTTTATCAAGGGCAGGGTCAATGCAGCTAGCTATCAGGAGATTTTGGAGCACTTCATGCTTCCATCTGCTGAAAAGCTTTATGGAGATGAAGATTTCATTTTTCAGCACGACCTGGCACCTGCTCACAGTGCCAAAACCACTGGTGAATGGTTTACTGACCATGGTATTACTGTGCTCAATTGGCCTGCCAACTCTCCTGACCTGAACCCCATAGAGAATCTGTGGGATATTGTGAAGAGAAAGTTGAGAGACACAAGACCCAACACTCTGGATGAGCTTAAGGCCGCTATCGAAGCATCCTGGGCCTCCATAACACCTCAGCAGTGCCACAGGCTGATTGCCTCCATGCCACGCCGCATTGAAGCAGTCATTTCTGCAAAAGGATTCCCGACCAAGTATTGAGTGCATAACTGAACATAATTATTTGAAGGTTGACTTTTTTTGTATTAAAAACACTTTTCTTTTATTGGTCGGATGAAATATGCTAATTTTTTGAGATAGGAATTTTGGGTTTTCATGAGCTGTATGCCAAAATCATCAGTATTAAAACAATAAAAGACCTGAAATATTTCAGTTGGTGTGCAATGAATCTAAAATATATGAAAGTTTAATTTTTATCATTACATTATGGAAAATAATGAACTTTATCACAATATGCTAATTTTTTGAGAAGGACCTGTATTGGGACCTAAGCACATAGTACAGAAGTGTCACTTTTATACACAAGCTCATATTAAAGTAGACACTATGTAGTATAACAGCCTACTTTAAATTGTGTTAGTGATATTGCTGCCGAAACGCCAGTAGATACAAGCATTTACGGGATGTGTTTTAACCCACATAGTTCTGCCACTACTACTACTGTGCTAAACACAGCAAATTATTACACTCAGTACACCAATATAAACGCGAAATTAAATCAATTAAAGAGTTGCTTAGATGAACAAATCCTACCTTCAGACAATTCCACGCCGCGGATGCACAGGAACAGCCCCAAAACAATCGAAAGTGCAGACAACGGTTTCATCGTGGCGCTCTCTAAGCAGGACCAACGCTGAATGAAGCGAGACGCTCGCTTCCCGTCGGTGGCTGTGCCGGCTGTGCCGGCGTCACGTTCTCACAAGTAAAGAATATGAATGGCCCTAGAAAACAGTGTGAAGGGCGACATCTACCGGTTATAAACCTGTTGCGCATGAATTATGTATCCTGAGTCAGGATTTTTTGTCCCTGTGTTTTTAGCACAGCCACACAACACTGCATACAGACATACAGTATACAGCAGAAGTGAGTACAACAAAAGTGGCTCAATAAAGACTTATCTTATCTTGTCTTATAATAATGTCAAATAATTCATAATAACTTAGTTATCTTATCTTGTCTTGTCTTATCTTAACTTATCTTTGACTTAGTTATCCTGTCCTGTCCTGTCCTGTCTTATCTTACCCGTCCCGTGTGCAGTATTACTTAAATGTCAAATAATTCATAATTGTATCACCTTACAGTAATTGAATAATTGAGTACTTGTATATTTGCTAAGTTAAATTAAAAACTAAAATGTAAAATTAAAAAACTAACTGTGATTTAACAAACTTATCAAGAAAACCAGCTCCATAGTGGGGTCTGAACAGGACTCAGTTCAGCAGATAGCAGAGGTAAAAATGCTCACAAAACCTAACTCGATAATCACAAACCAAACTGCAATCAGACTGTTCAACAACTCATAATAATTTAAAATAATTCATAATAATTAATAATAAATAACTACATTTTGTATGCTGTGCATGCACCATAAGAAGTGTTTTCATGTATATAGAATCATACTGTAAATTTTTATTGCTTGTTTTAATACTGTTAGTGAATGTTGTATGTATGCAAGAAGTTGTCTGTTGTCTGATATGAGCTGCTGTAACAAAGAAATGTCCTGCAAAGGATCAATAAAGTATCTATCTATCAATCTGATTTACTATATTAAAAATAGAGGCCTTACAGTAGGAACTCAATGCAACAAACGTCAGTGCACCTTTCATTACTGAGATTTAAATTTTAAATATATGAAAAATGGATGAAAGGACCATTTAGACTGCAAACAAACATCTGTGTTCACATATGCAGGAATAAGTGACCTGCATATGTGTAAAGGTACCACTGACATATGCATATACTGGGATTTAAGAGACATAAACAAATTAATTCTTGTTTTCATAGCTTTTTCCAAAATGCATCCAGAAATGAATAAAAACAGTACAGATTAAACATCATGCATACATTTTGTTTTAGGCCTTATGACGAAACCGCCCTGGGAGAGTGGACTGCCCCAAATTGCCCCATAAATCCACTTTGTGTGAGAGCTGCACAGATTCGTGGGTTTGGCGTGCCACTTGGGCATTACCGGCCCTGGATGGTTCTGAGGGTTCCAGAGCAGCCTGCCATATTGTGACAGTTAGTTATAAGTTCCGTGCTATCGCTGTTCTATCAACTTTCTCAGCTGCGAGCGCCAGATGTTTTTATGTTGTTCATTTGTTACTTTGTTTCTGTTATTTTGGCCATCTAATTTATTTGAGTTTGTCCACTTTTTTTGTTAGTAGTACAGTATTGTACTTCCTTGATCCTGCACTTTTATTTTTGAAGATGGGGTTTCACTACACACTTTACTTTAGTGAGTTAGTGAGTAAATGGGTGAGTTTCTATAATTCCCATTATAGAAAATATTATAGAAGAAATAAAACAAAGGACTATAAATAGCTACACTGGATGGCACATTGATCTAATGCACTAGCCCATCACAGCATAGACCCAGAGCCTTTGCCACTACAACAGAAATGCCTTGTGTCTGGGTGAGGCACCGGCTCCATCAGCAGAGGATTTAGAATGCAGAAATGCAGCTAAGCTTTCGATTCTTCAAGATGTACTCACTTCACAATAATACATTTACATACACATACAGTTAATTAGGACCAGTATGACCCATTTTTATGTATGGAGCAGTGGCGTAGAGTCTTAATTTCTCTAAGACTGCAAGGGAAGCTCAGCTTCCCCTAAAATTAAATGGTCAAATTGACAAATGCGTTAGAACACGTTCATCTCAGGCCATTTTCTTGAAAAGGAACAGAGGGCAGAATTTATGTATAAATAAATTGACACATTTTATGATGTAAGCTGACAATGAGCTTTCCCTCTTTGAAAGACCAGCAGCCGCCACTGGTATGGAGATGTATGCATAGTTTCATTTTCTGCATCTGTTACCACTGTGTGTGGTTGAAATAGTTTAATTTACCAGTTAAAAGATATATAGTGTAGTTGCTATATAGTTGCCATATAGTGTACTTGTCTGTGTTGGGTGGATGACGGTGAGACAATAGTTAAGAATAATAGACAAAAAGTTAAAAATATATAGCAATAAACGTTATGTGTAATAACCATGACATAAGCAAGAAACTTAAAAACATTAAATAAATTACTGGTGAATTTGCATTTGCAGACCACTGTGTATAAGATACACTAAACAGAACAGGAAACATGCCCAGACAGGAAATGAAGAAGCATCAGACAGTTTACTGACTTATCTAAATCACAAGCACCCAAGTACTGAGACAGGAAGACAATGTACTGCATTACAGTATAACCTTAATTGTTTCCTCTTGTGAACAATGCATACTGGTGTATTTTTAGACTGCATTCCCAGCTCACATATTGTCAGTTTTATTACACTATTGGTACTGCACTAATTTAACATGTAACCATTGTGAGGGGTTTGGAACCAGCCAAGATGATGAATGTTTAGGTTTGTTTTAGCAATAACTACCTAAAAGAATGATGCAAAGTGAGAGTGATACTTATTAGTCTACATGGCAAAAATGTACTGTAGACAACCCGCTTAATTATTAAGTTAAGGTGTTTAGATATCCAGTTTGGCCATATAGTGTGCTGTATATCTTGACTAAAGTTTATTTAAGTTCAGTTTTCACTAAATGTATAAACATGGAGTTACATGTCTATTAGCTAACTTTTACTCCTGGTACACATCTAGCTCACGTCTTTAAAGAAGCACAAGAATTACCATGCCCTCTGAGGTTGGCATCTGTTGTGTAATGAGTGATGAGTTCCTGGAAACCTTTAAGGTGGTTAATTAGTGATGAGTTGGAATGAAGGAATAAAGGAATTTGGTGGAAATATAAGAATATACTCATGTAAATTATGTCTCCTGTAATTACATCTATATGTGGTAGGTTATCAGTTAACTAGCTAGCCTCAGACTATTAACACTGCTATAGCTAGTACTAGATACTGTACTACACTGACTGGATATTTTTGATTGGTGGACTATTCTCAGTCCAGCAGTGACAGTGAGGTGTTTAAAAACTCTTATCCATTAATAGCAGCACAACACACACTAACACACCACCACCATGTCAGTGTCACTGCAGTGCTGAGAATGATCCACCACGCAAATAATATCTGCTCTGTAGTGGTCCTGGGAGAGTCCTGACCATTGAAGAACAGCATGAAAAGGGGGCTAACAAAGCATGCAGAGAAACAGATGGACTACAGTCAGTTGCACTCAGTTTATTCAATTAAAGACATTTACATCCCAACCATCTCCCCTCACTTCTGGTGTTCCTCAAGGTTCGGTTCTAGGTCCTATTCTTTTCATCATTTACCTTCTTCCTTTAGGTCATATTTTCCATAAGTATAATATCCAGTTTCATTGTTATGCAGACGACATCCAGCTCTACCTTTCTAGCAAACCCACTTCTACCCTCCCTCCCTCCTCCCTCTGCAATTGCTTACAGGAAGTCAAGTCTTGGTTTTCCTCTAATTTTCTCAAACTCAATAGTGATAAAACAGAGGTTCTTCTCATTGGTTCTAAATCTGTCCTTGCTAAAGTAGACAGTTTCTCAATTTCCATTGACAACACTCTTGTTTCCCCCTCCCTTCAGGTAAAGAGTCTGGGTGTCGTCCTTGATAGCACTTTGTCTTTCCAAACTCACATAAATAACATCCCTCGGTCTGCATACTTTTATATTCGTCATATTAACCGTCTCCGTCCTTCCCTCACTCCTGACAATACTGCCATTCTGGTCCACTCCCTGGTCACATCCCGTTTGGACTATTGCAATTCTCTTCTGTTTGGTCTCCCCCTCAAGTCCCTCCATAAGCTACAACTAGTTCAGAATGCTGCTGCCCGTGTCATTTCTAGAACCCCATCCATTCATCACATCACCCCCGTTCTTCAACAGCTCCACTGGCTCCCTGTTAAATTTCGCATTGACTATAAACTTATACTGCTCACTTTTAAGGCTATCCATCATCTTGCTCCTCCATATCTCACCAAGCTCCTTCATATAAATAGACCCAGCCGGACCCTTAGATCTTCCTTATCCATTAGTCTTATTGTCCCTCCAGCCCGTCTGACTACCATGGGGTCTAGAGCTTTTAGCCGTTCGGCTCCCCGTCTCTGGAACTCCCTCCCACCAGACATTCGTAATATTGACTCTCTAGACATTTTTAAATCACGCCTCAAAACTTACTTGTTTAGGACAGCATACAGTCTTTAGCCTGTTCTCTTGACTATATATATTTTTAAAATTCTTTCCCTGTTTTTATTGCTGTTTTATGCTGTTTGTATGTTTATTATTTTATGTACGGTGACCTTGAGAGTCCTGAAAGGCGCCTATAAATAAAATTTATTATTAAAATTTATTAATTGTAGAAATGCAAAGTGCTTCTATATGGTAAGTGGAACTGATAAAATGGACAGTGAGTGTAGAAACAAGGAGGTGGTTTTAATGTTATGGTTGATCGGTGTATATTAATACTATATGGCATGTCAGAATACTAACCCAGAATGTACCACAAAATAGGATATTTCATCTGTATAAGGTTAAGGATGAATTCAACTTTCACAAGGAGGAAATAAGGAATGAAAAAAGATATTGGTCGTCCTTTAAATGACATATGATTTCACCTAAACATGGAAACAAGAAGGCTGACGAGTGTGGCTAATGATTCATGCTAAATCTGCACAATCTAAGAAGCAGAAAACTCATTAGCAAGTCGCATAAGCCCCAATTGTTAAAACTCTTTCTTTAATCTAGTGCAGGTAGAGATGAGAGGATCATTTTTATGTTGTGTTATTAAAATCTCACACTTCCACCACTCAGCATCCTGTGCCATTCTATATAATGTAAATGTATAAATCATACGTATATAAAGTGATGCAACCAGTTATTATGTTATTTAGGGGGAGGTACGTTTTCACAAGCATGATGTGGGTGTTAAATACATTTATTCTATTAATAAGTAAACTTTTGTCTTTTTACTTAGGTGAGGACTGTGCAAGAGAGATAAATACGGGAGAAAAATGAAAAAGTGGAGCAGAGAAACATTCATGACGTGTGAAGAGGAAACTACTGCTAGATCTGTTCACTGTGTCACACTTACCACCAGCAGTAACTCCACCACCACCAAGACTCTGATAGGACAAGGCTGCAGGACCACGTGCAACATTCTGAGGAACTTGGTGAAACCTTCCAGCACTTCCTAAACTGCAGCCAAGTTGTGAAGTCACCCTAGAAAGGTTCTGACATTATATATAATAAGGAGACTTGAAAGGGTGCTACTTCGCTCAGTTGGCGCAGTGGTAAAAACACACGCTGGAACACCAGAGCTGGATCTCGAATACATCGTATCGCTCAGCTCTGCCTGCCGGCTGGGCTGAGCATCGACATGAACAGCGATTGGCCTGTTGTTCAGATAGGTGGGGATATTAATGCAATATAGGGTTTCTCTCATAACTAAGGCCATTACAAACTCTGCTGGCTGATTGATGGCGCCTGCACAGAGACGGGAAAAGAGTGCTGTCAGGGTGTGTCTCTCCATACACAGAGCTGATCCGCACTGCACTTGTCAAAGTGTAGGCGACAAAATGCATACGGCTGCTGCCCACGTGTTGGAGGGGGCGTGGGTTAGCTTTGTTCTCCTCAATCAGAGCGGGGATCAGCATTGCTGGAGAGGAAGCATGATGCAATCGGGCAATTGGACGCGCTAAAAGGGAGAAAAAGGGGAGAAAATGCATAAATAAAAATTTTTAAAAAAGAAGAAAGGGTGCTACTTGCTTACTTTTTAGAATTGGTCAGATCATATATGAACCCAGTGTAGTTTGGCATGGAACTGGGTGATGCCATCATCTACCTCTAAACTGAGCACCTGAACAGTACAGACAACACTGAATGATCATGTTTCTTGACTTCTCTAGTGCATTTATCACCACACAACCTGTGCTGTTGGGAAATTAGCTTTGTGCCCAACAGTGGCAACCTGGCAGTGGTGGGGCTTAAACCAGCAACCTTTTGGTTACTAGTCCAGTACCTTAACCACTAGGCTACAACTGCCAAATTAATTCTGTTTCACAGGTTGTCAGGCTGTGTGTCAGATATGGATATATTCAGTACATGACAACCTCAAGGAACTGTACTTGTTTCCTTCTTGTTCAATCTGTACACCTCTAACTTAACATACAGTGGCACCATGGTGGTGTTTTAGAGTGCTGTACCACTTGAGTTTGAGCTTCATTATATTATTTTAAGAAACAGTTATACAATTATAAGTATCAGTTGTAGTAGTATAATTTAATGTTCGTGTTTTGCCATGCTTTATCCTGGTCTTGCTTTAATCACTGGGCACAATGAAATAACAATCCATCACAGGGCCTCGGCCACACTCCCACACATAGCCAGTCATGGCTGTATGTAGACGCCTGGTCGACAAATATTACTACTGGGGATTCAAATTTGTTGTTGTTGTTAACATTAATATAAGTAATAATAATATGAAAAATAAAACAGTTACTTGGTTCCTGACATCTTGGCTTCTGGTCATTGTTTCTGGGTTTCGTTTTTTCTTTTCTAGGTTTTTAAGGTACTTCTAGGTTTTCTCCCACCTTCTGTTATTATTATTGTCATTATAATTCTTCTTCTTCTTCTTCTTTTTCTTTTTCTTCTTCTTCTTCTTCTTCTTCTTATTAATCATTATTTGCAATGGAATTGCATTGTCTTGGCAGCAGGGGGTGGTCACGCTTAAGAATGAAAGAGGGCAGCATTTAGTCCTGTGTTGCCAACTTGGCGACTTTATCGCTATATTTAGTGAGTTTTCAAAATGCGACAACGACGACCCCGTACTGTTGCACATCTCATCTTAAGACGTGTTTGCAGGAAGAATGGGACAAAATAAAAGCTGAAACACTAAATCACTTAGTATCCTCGGTGTCAAAACGTCAAAAAGTGTGGCGACAAGGAATGACTTTACCGTCCCAACTTTTTTTTGGAATGTGTTGCAGGTCTGAAATGCAAGATAAATGAAATAAAGTTGACCAGAACATGAAATACCTCAGGTTCATTCTGTCTGCAATGAAATGAAAGTCAAAGTAAATGTAAGAAACTCTGTGTTTTTACTATTTGCATTTTCCGTACTGTCCCAACTTTTTCTGATTTGGGGTTGTAGTTTTCAAATAATTAGTTGAAATTTCTGATACAATTGATTGTGAACAACTAGCAGAAAAAGAGGGCTGGTGAGGACCAAATACTTTTTTTTAAAGCTCTGTATATATTCATTCATTTATTGTTGTTTCTGGTCAGGGTTGCAGTGGGTTCGATTAATTGTGTAAAAAGGAGGGAAAACACCAGTCTTTCACATGACACACACACTTAGACCAACATTCAGTTGCTCCAATTGGAGCAATTACTACGGTGGCCCGCTGAGTCAAAACACAATAACATTTACACAACCAACAAAAGCTGACAACACAACAACATTAAGGAAAAACGCGAATACAAAAAAGACAACACAACAACATTAAGGAAAAACGCGAATACAAAAAAGACAACACAACAACATTAAGGAAAAACATGAATACAAAAAGGACAACACAACAACATTAAGGAAACACGAATACAAAAAGGACAACACAACAACATTAAGGAAACACGAATACAAAAAGGACAACACAACAACATTAAGGAAACACGAATACAAAAAGGACAACACAACAACATTAAGGAAACACGAATACAAAAAGGACAACACAACAACATTAAGGAAACACGAATACAAAAAGGACAACACAACAACATTAAGAAAACACGAATAGAAAAAGGACAACACAACAATAAGAAAACACGAATACAAAAAGGACAACACAACAACATTAAGGAAACACAAATACAAAAAAGACAACACAACAACATTAAGGAAACACGAATACAAAAATGACAACACAACAACATTAAGGAAACACAAATACATTTCCACAACGGAAGTGCTCCCGGTCACTAGAGGGCATCTCTATCATTTTTTATCTGTATGAACACTGCAGCAAAAGAAGCAAGAAGCAGAGCAGCATAGTGCAGAGCATCTGGCTTCGGTTTTACTTTAACATTCAGTGATATAATTCTAAATAAAATCGAGCTTTTTAGTGTCGGTGGTTTGACTGTATAGCACCTTTTTTGTTTTTTAAACATCAGGCAGCTATTAGCTTGCTAAATTTCTAATATATTTGCAAAATCAACTAACTTGAGCTTTAAACAGACTGTCATATTGTGCCACGCTTTTACAGTTTAACATGTTTTAATGTCATAAACCATTTCACAGTATATTGACAATGTATTAGTTAGTTATCAATAACCATTTTAAGTGTACATACTCATGCCCATTAGTTTAATATTCAACATTCGTTTCACATTCGGCATTCTGGTTTAAATAAGTGCTTGAAAAAGCACTTAGATTAATGTAAAACTATATTTATATAGACACATAAATGGACACAACTGTAAAATATAATTATTATACAATTATTGATCCTAACTAGAAATTTAAATAGTTGATTTAATAATATAAATAAGTTTGTAGGTGAGGGATATGTACTGTATGTGTAAATATAAAATAGTTTACATTAATAAATCTAATCATATCAATTAATTCTATAATTTACAATAATCCTATATGAAATAAGGTAATATATCCGTTATTTGTCATATATACATATACAGATGTACAGTACAATGATCATTTTTATCTTAACTATAAATTTAAATAAAACACAACTAAAAGGTAACTAAAAAAGTTTGTAGTAAATGGGAAACATTGATGTTTATACTAATAAATGAAATTAGATTAATTCATCTCCAATATAAAATGATCAGATTTATTGATCTTTATTGAAAATTAATATAGAATAGTTTGTAGGTCCGTGTACCTTTGGTAATTCGTTTTTCACTTTAAATCCCAAAGTTAAAAAACAAGAAAACGGGTCGTTTTTTGTTTTTCGTTTCAAAAACCAATACTGAAAAACGGGAAAACGGGGCGTTATTCGTGTTTCGTTTTAAGATCAAAAATCAAATAACAAATCAGCAGAAATTGAAAAACGGGTCGTATTTTAATTTTCCAAAATCAACATTTTTTATCAGTTCAACCAGAAATAAAAGAGCGAGCGCGTGCACGTGCTGAGGTACACGCTTCATATAAAGTGTAAATCAGGTACAAGTGTTGAGAAGACGGAGCACAAAGTCATAATAACGTTACACCGCGTCCCCTGTTCTGACTTTTGTGTCTGCTGTACTTTTTCCTGCCCTTGTAATTCACACAAGAACTATTTATCCTAAAAAAAAATAGAGGGCTATTCTAAGAAAAAGAATGCTGCATTATTTTTTACATTATTATTACCGTATAGGACTCAGTTCTGTAATACAGGCATAACTAATCGTACATGTCACATAGTGGTGGTAAATTCGGTTCATTTTATGGACTCGGGTTAATCTGAGTCACTCAGTTATGTGATTCGGTTCACTTGAGTCACTTGTACTGACATCTTGATTGGGATTGATTTACTGCATGAAAATGCATCCAGATATCACTTATCTTCCGTGCACTCACAGCCAGGGCCGATCAGAGGACTCATAGGATCCGGGTTAATTGAGATCTCGGACTCGTGATTCCTGATTCAGTACGAAGATTCGAATCCTTAACCGAGGCGATTCAATTATTCTTGTTCTCGGCCAATAAACATCCAAAAATTAATAAAATTGCACGAACTAACTCTGCAGTAAACAAGGAGCAACAACAATCAAATATATTTCAAAAAGTAATTTGGTAAATAATAAGCAGAACGCTGATTAAAAAAAGCATTAGATGTTGTAATAGTTTCACCGTGACATGTACGATTAGTTCTTATTACAGAATTGAGTCCTATACGGTAATAGAACAGGGGACGCGGTGTAACGTTATTATGACTATTTGCTCCGTCTTCTCAACACTTGTACCTGATTTACACTTTATATGAAGCGTGTACACGCACCTCAGCACGTGCACGCGCTCGCACTTTTATTTCTGGTTGAACTGATGAAAAATGTTGATTTTGGAAAATTAAAATACGACCCGTTTTTCAATTTCTGCTTATTTGTTATTTGATTTTTGATCTTAAAACAAAAAACGAATAACGCCCCGTTTTCTTGTTTTTCAACTTTGGGATTTGAGATGAAAAACGAATTACCAAAGGTACACGGACCTTTGTAGTAGGTTGTCACGAATGTCACGAATGTGAACAAAACCGGCAGACGCTTGCAGATACTCAGAGACTTTTTAATAATCAGTTTAAAGTACAGAGGGACGATCCAAAGCAGAGTTAAAAACAGGCAGAAGTTCGGTACGTAAATCATCAACAATAACAGTTGAACAGGGAAAACCGAAGTCGTAGTCAGAAGCAGGCGAAATGGGTCATACACAAAATTGCAATCAATATACAAAAACGCTCAGTATGCAGGAGAAACACGGCAATACCTCGCAAAGTTTCACAGTTCTGCAAACACTTATATAGTCTTTACTAAATTAGCTTCAGGTGCTAATCAATACACAGGTGACGTAGATTCCCTCGGCGCTGTCCAATTGGCCGATTGAGTCACCTGTTCACTCACTGACTCCTGGGAAATGCAGTTCTGTGCATTCTGATCATCAGTGGTATCTTTAAATTCCGCAGGAGGTGTTACATAAGTGAAAAACATTGATGTGTATAAAAATGGTTTAACATAAATGTATCAAAAGTTCGATTTTATTTAGAATTATATCACTGAATGTTAAAGTAAAACCGAAGCCAGATGATCTGCACTATGCTGCTCTGCTTCTTGCTTCTTTTGCTGCAGTGTTCATACAGATAAAAAATGATAGAGATGCCCTCTAGTGACCGGGAGCACTTCCGTTGTGGAAATGTATTTGTGTTTCCTTAATGTTGTTGTGTTGTCATTTTTGTATTCGTGTTTCCTTAATGTTGTTGTGTTGTCTTTTTTGTATTTGTGTTTCCTTAATGTTGTTGTGTTGTCCTTTTTGTATTCATGTTTCCTTAATGTTGTTGTGTTGTCCTTTTTGTATTCGTGTTTCCTTAATGTTGTTGTGTTGTCCTTTTTGTATTCGTGTTTCCTTAATGTTGTTGTGTTGTCCTTTTTGTATTCGTGTTTTCTTAATGTTGTTGTGTTGTCCTTTTTGTATTCGCGTTTTTCCTTAATGTTGTTGTGTTGTCCTTTTTGTATTCGCGTTTTTCCTTAATGTTGTTGTGTTGTCCTTTTTGTATTCACGTTTTTCCTTAATGTTGTTGTGTTGTCAGCTTTTGTTTGTTTTGTAAATGTTATTGTGTTTTGACTCAGTGGGCCACCGTAAATTACACCTACAAAATACAACAATATTGAAAAAAAGAACGAAATAATAGAGAAATATGAGAGTTATTGTGGTTTCTGGTAGATACATAAAAAAAAAAAAAAGAGGGAAATGTATTATGGTGTATGGTACAGTACATGTACTGTACTGAAATGTGATGTGTTTTTTATGTACAGTACTACTACTGTGTATTGTTGTTTATTATTATTTATTACAGTATTATCTATTCTATAATTTAAGATTAAGGGAAAATATAGTTGTATTTATAACAAAAAAGACCATTTAGGACATTAGAAAGGTTAGGTAAGGGGGTGGTGTGGGAGGTCTGGCACAGATGAATTCTGTTTACATGATTTGGGGAAAAATAGGTTTAACATACGAACATTTTAACTTAAGAACAGCCCATCGGAACCAATTAAATTCGTAAGTCAAGGGTCTACTGTATACGTTTTGCAGTCATGATGCTGAATGTGGTGCAGCCAGTTATCAGGTTAGGTGCAATAATAAGGCAGGCATGGATGTTTATTAAGTGTTAATTAAAGAAATAAAATAATGCTTTAAAAATGTGTTTTTCTTTTAGCTCCTTTTGTGAAATGTTATAAAGTCATTCAGTGTGATAATTAAGCAATAACAGGAGCAATAACAGGAGTAAACAGAAGCGGGACCAGCAGCTTTACACTGTATCACTGTATGTACAGGTGAACGGTGGCTGATGTGCTACGTCACGCTCTATGGCTACACTCGCACAGCAGGTGTATTGTGACGTCACAGTCAGCGCTACTTTATAAGCGCGTGATTCGATCGTGGATTCATTTGGTGAGTGGTGAGCGCGAGAGAGACTCAACTTTTATTTCTGCTTCAAATGTGGCGCAACAGAAACGAGATAAATGTGAGTAAATGTAACAAACATGTTTCTTTATTTCATCTACACTGGTGTGTTTAATGTTCATATTCTCAGTGTTAAGATTCTTACTCATTTTAATGTAAATATAAATGTATAAACATACATGCATTTCACTCTATACACACAAACACTGAGAGATTAGTAGAGACAATAATGGCATATTCCAGCCTCTGGATAATCCCTGTCTAGCTATTAATCAAACCAGGACTACAGCAGTATATGTACTGGTTTAAATCTATTACTTTAATATCAGCAGTTATGATAATATAATAATATTAAAATATCTAGACAGAAATGTTCTGAACTTTGGTAGTGTGAGTTTCTCTAAAAAGCACTGATATGAAATTGAACATGATGGTGTTTATTTAATCTCCAGATGTCCTGCAAAAACAAAACCGATGTTACTGGACCAGCTATGAACCCAAAAGACCCAGTGGTTGCTGATTCAATAAGGCGTTTGCTTCACTACTACAGGGGCAAATTAGGAGAAAGTGTAAGTGTACAAACAGATTTTGCTCTTAATAATAAGTTTTGATACATTACTGACTTTGGTCCATTTTTACTGACTAATATTCTTTTCTTCCAATAGCTGAATGTTAAACCTGTAGAATTAGATCTGTCAGACCCAAACATGCATGTGACATGTGGATCCTGTAACAGCCTCCATGATCCACACTTAAAGAGGTTTTATAACCAGCCTCAGAGAAAAAAGCAGCTGGTTAAAAAGGGCCTCATCAATGAGGAGGATCAGGTACACACATCTTCACAAAAACTTTTGTAAAGAATTGTTTTACTGTTTTTTTATCTACAAATTTTAGATCATATTTGCCTTTAAACTGGTGTCTCCTTCTGTTAAGGTGCTCTGCTCACTGAAAGACTTTACCCAGTACATGGAATACCTCAAAAAAGTTCATCTTGGCTGGCTAAAACGGTCTCAGCAAGAACAGGTAATGTAGAACTTTTTATAATTAACAGATGTACACAATCATGATCAGAAGCTATTTAGTAACAATCTCAGATGTCCAGCTGAAAGTATTTGCTCTCTCTGAATACAGCATTATTTAATTTATGCTATTTAAGAAGAAGTGTACAAGCATGAACGTGGGCTCAGGGTCTTTACTGTTATAATTTGGGTTTATTTTGTTGTAGAAGAAGCTGTTGAGGGAGTTCATGTTGCTGAAAATGGCAACCGTTGAAGTTCCTGAGAACATTGATGCTGCCCACATTAAAGAGTGGATCATCTCTAAAGGCAGGACCACCTTCAGGAACAAGTATGTTACTGCTTTGCTACTTAAAATAATTCACATCCCAAACAACTTTTTGTGCAATTCTATTGACCCTCATTGACCATCATGTTTGTTTTCTATCTCGAGCAGTAATCAGAAACCTGCTGAACTGGTAAATAGAGCATTTTAGTGCAATATAACTAAATACAAGCAGCTGTTGTTACATAATAATGATTGTTTTATTTTTAACATGTTTAGGCGTGGGAGGTGAACCAGCGTCTCCAGCTTGAGAAACTAGAGAAAGAAGTGATTCGAGAGCTTCAACTGGAACAACGACCTGAGCCGATTCCCACTTAGTCTGTAATTTCAGGACCTGGAATACCTTGTACACCTGGTCCATCTTCATCTAGTGCTAATGATCAGGGAATGGTCACTTTGTTAGACCAGGATTCAAGCAGTTCTGAATCACCCAGATTGTCTCTAGTGGATCATTTTATTGGAAAATGGAATTTGTAAGTGCTTTCAACATTCAATGTAGAATTTAACATATTTTAGTGAATACAAATTGTGAAATTGTGTTTGAGACTAAAATGCTTTGGTTTGGGTTTCCATTTTTAGGGGAACTGATGAATGTTCTGAAAAAGTGCCAAGTGGGGTGAGTTAATAATACAATTCTGTAAATAAACATACAGCATTGGTATTTTGTTTCAGATCGAAATAACCTCTGAACAGGTGTGGTTAAACTATTTGTATTCTATTCTAATAAGCACATCTTTTCTTCACTCTTGTTTAGGTCATGGTGAATAATTTTGTTAGTGGAATTCAAACCACTATAACAGAGGAGGTTCAGAAGAATCTGCTTCCTTCACTGGTGGAGTTTTTGCAGCCTGTGCAACCCACCAGTGTGGATCTGCAAGAGTCTAAAATTACTGAAGCCCTGGACAATATAAAATTGGATAGTGCTAGAACTAAAATGGAAAGCCCTGAAGATCTTAATCACTCAGCTTCAGCTTCCTCCGCTGACAACTCCATACATCAGTCGTCCTTGTTTTCAACAGCTGAGTTGTTGGTGCTGGATGTGCTGAACGCTTCAGTGTCTCAGATAAAAAGTCAGCAACATGAGACACATGATGAGGCTGCAAAAGTTGAGATCATGAAATTGGCCAGTCAATTTAGCAATCAAGACGTTTTCTTTAAGCTTACCGGACGTGAGACAGATGCCAGCTGTCAATTGTCCAGCTCTGAGGAATCCCTCATCAATCGGGTGCCATCAGTTGAAGATCAGTGTTTTGGAATAATTCAGTCACAGACAACCACAACTGACAAGATTACAGAGGAAAGTGAAATTGATGAGATCAGTGAAGAAACTGTTGAACAAACCCTGGAGTCTGTGATCTCCATCCTTGAAAGCCAAGGATTTCTGTCATCTGAGTCTGATGAAGTTACGCCAAGTAAATCCAGTAGCTCAGACTCAGTTAGTTGTGCATCTGTTAGATTATCAACCAATCTAAACGTCTTAGAGGGTATAAAATCTACAAACAGTAGCCCAAGTCCAACCCAGCGGACAGGCTCTGGCTCTCCTATCCAGCTGAGTGCAGACTAAAAAAGAGGTCCTGACTAAGACTTTGGTGGAAATCCAAAGAAAATTATCAAGTCATGAACCGTCTGTGTCACCTCGACAAGTCATCTCACCAGACAACACTGATGCCATCATGGACCTCATTAGTGGCATACTGAGACGAATTCAGGAATCTTCAAGCTCAGATTCCAGTCTGCAGGGATCATCCACCTCCTTGAAGAGTACCACCACTCCTAGGTTGAATAATCAGATGGTTCAGTTTAATAAGCAGGAACTGCCTGGACAAAAACCAAGCAAATCTGCTTCCCTCAGCAGCTGTAAAGTCATATTGGTCAAATCTGCTGACATGTCTGCACGATCTAAAATCAGCTTGGATGAGAGACCAATGACTTGTCCCTTAACAAAGAAGGACAGTACTGACCTCAAGGAAACCATGAGGCAGATATTTAGAAAATTTGACAGCAAAAAATACCAGAAAGAATCTGATGATAATCTGACTGATTTGCTGTCTGATGCCCTCTACAAACACATTCAGAGTAAATGCCAATCTGAGATTTCAGGGCTAAATGAATACACCAGCTCTCAGGATGAGTGTAATCTCTCACCCAGCGACAGTGTTACATCAAGTGATCTTGAATTGGCCTCCTCTGCACTGACCGAATTGGTGTTAAATGACCTCAAGGGCACTTTTGATAAAAAGGTGGAGAACTTCAAATCCAGCCAGAGTGACATCGAACTAGAGACAAAAGCGACTTTTGAGAAGTTCCTCATCCAGCCACACAGAAGCGAGACTGACCTGATCATCACTGAAGTCACAGACGAGGACTTTTCATCTGAAGGAAGTATCAGTGACATTGATGATAGCAACCATTGTCCTGAAGTGGCTAGTCAGATCATTGGGTCTTTTGGGTACAAACAAATTCTGAAGAAAGCAGTGGACAAAACTGCTAGAAAAGTTCTTATGAAGAAGTTCAGCATGCCTGAGTCATTCTCTGTCAAAGAGTTTTCTCCTGATACAGAATGGCTCAGATCGCTGACTTCTGAGGTTATATGGTTGCGATCTTTAATTGTGGGAGGGGTTTTAGAGAATCTGTCTCAAAATGGTAAGTGTTTAATAATTTATACTGATATATAATAAATCTATTAGGACTATATACATATACATCTTTGTATTAAAAAGTTCTTTGTTTGATTTGTGATTTTTTTAAACAACAGCAAGAAAGGATGCAAAGGAGTCCAGTGAACATATCCAGTCCATGCCAGATGCCAGAGATCAACCCAACACAGCTGGAAATTACACAGATGCTCGTGGTATAGAAGAACAATCTGTCAGTAATGTGCCTCACAACCAGAATGGTTAGTAAAAGCCTAATTAATGTAAAAAAAAAAGTAACAGTAACAGATTTCTGTATCTCCTTTCTTATACAAAGGCATCAAGCTAAAGAAGAGGAGACCTATCCGTGCCTTCTTTAGGAGAGCCTGGCAGGCAGTAAGGCAGGCCTTTACCCCCAGCAAGAAACGATCCAACAAGGTTTTTCCTGCTTAATTTTCCGAACTCTCCTCATCTACAAATGCCATTTTTAGGAAAAGGACATTTGCAAGGACATTTTTGGTGAAGGCATTTTTTTCTCGTCACAATTGTATTTAACATCTTCTGTGTATGGCTCTCTCCACTGTAATAAACTTATTCAATAAGTCTAGTGCCTGGTCATTTTGAGCAATGGATAATTGATCACATGATGGAAACTGTGTAGCATGTGAGCTAAACTTTGTCTTAATGAATACTGAGCTTCTGCTATATCTGTTGATAAAGGTCATCTACACATAGGGGGTCCAAATCCAGAACTAGTCATTTTAGTGATCAAGACATTTTAATTAAAATCTCTAACATTACCCACAATTACATTCATATGTGAAACTTAAAAAATCAAAAACTGAAATTTATTTACAAAGGCATTCAGATCAGATCAGATTTGAGAAGTCATGTTGGCAGCAATTAAGGCTGCAAGTTTTGTTGGATACATCTTTACAATCCTTGCACTCCTGGATTTGGGAGGTTGATCCCTTCTTCATGACAGATCCTTTCAAGTTCCATCAGACTGTTGTGTGCGTCTGTAAACTGTCATTTTCAGGTCTCATTCATATTTTCTGTTATCGTCCACACTCTTGACACTTATGAAGAAAATGCTATCATTTACTATCGACTGTTTTTAATAAACTTGTAGGGCTGCAAAGGAAAACAAACTGATGGACTTTATGGTCTCTTTATGGTCTCTTTTTTCTCTTTGGTCATTTTAGAACCAAAAAGTAATTAAAACGTGTATATTCAAAAAAAAGTTTTAAAGTGATTATTATTAATAGTAGTAGTAGTAGTAGTATTAAAATTAAATAAAAAATTCTTATTATTATTATTATTAGTAGTAGTAGTAGTAGTAGTATTAAAATAATAAAAAAATAATTATGATTAAATTATTATTATAATAAAAATGTACAATATTGTAAGATATAAGTGATTTACTCCTCAGCATAAAAACAAGGAGAAAATATAAATGAACAGCATGGATTGTTCTGTAGTGAGTTGGAGGTTAATAAATATTTTTTTGCAATGCTACATTGGTGTTATGTTTTGTAGAGAACGATAAGGTCAGAAATACTGTAAAACCTGTGTGTGCCGATGTATTCTGATACAAACTACTATGCCCCTGTCCCACTTTTTTTACACTCCTACCCCGTGTTTCCCCTCACCCCGTATCTTGCGTTCTCATTGGTTGTTCAACACCGCACTCATTGCCAGTCAGCAGACTCATATCCAGATATTTGACATGCTAGATATATAACAGTCGGATTAAGTTGTTGAGTAGTTTACACACAGTGATTGAGAGCCGAGTTTTGATCAGGGTAAAAATCGTGTAGTGTGAACTAGGCATTACAGGAGTTAAAGGATCTGCTGCTATCACCTTGGTGCCAGATACCTAAGCGCACCTTCAGGGATCTAATAGAGTTCATGCCTTGACGGGTCAGGGCTGTTTTGGCAGCAAGAGGGGGACCATCACAATATTAGAAAGGTGGTCATAATGTCATGGCATGAAATAATAACAAAACAGCAAAGTCATAAATAATTAGACTTTAATGCCACAGTGATTTCAAAATAATATTTAAAGCATACCATTATACATAGTTGTATAAATACAGTCTTATATTGGTTGCAACAATCTATTTTAAGAATATTATTTTATACATATAGATCTGTATTCAACATTTGACCATTCAGCCAAGCCATTACAGTGATCACCCATCTACAGATTTAGGTGATTTTTTACATCCACCTGCTAGGCTCATGAATTACTTTCCTAAAAAAAACTGACACCCTCACCTTTTCATGTCTTACAGAAACATAGTTTAATATTTTGTATGCTAAGACTAAATAGTAGTAAATTACATGTTTACTCAGATTAATGTATTTATGTATTTATTGGGATTTTAATGTCATGTTTTACACACTTTGGTTACATTCATGACAGAACAGGTAGATACTGGATACACAAGATTCAGCAGTTCACAAGTTTAATGTCAAACAGTAATGGACAATTTTGTATCTCCAGTTCACCTCACTTGCATGTCTGTGGACTGTGGGAGGAAACTGGAGCTGCTGGAGGAAACACACACAGACACGGGGAAAACATGCAAACTCCACACAGAAAGGACCCGAATCACCACACCTGGGGATTGAACACAGGGCCTTCTTGCTGTGAGGTGCCATGGAAAAATAGTTACTATGTGTACTAAGCATATAGTAGAGACATTGGGAACTACGTCATTGAATGTCACACTTTATAGCCCACTTCGTCTGGTGGCTTGACCGCATTGCTTTAATTAAAGTAGTGAGTAGCACACTGGGAAAGTTGAGACTCTTGGATGACATTATCATTTTCTTTTATCTTATGTAACACCACTCCACCTGGTTGCTGTCTCCATACCACCGTAATGTTCTCAGTCAGTCCATGCTCCTGCAGTTTTTGCTTGATCTGAAGAACATAATGTGGCTTAATTACTAAATAATTAATGTTTTTTTATTGTTGTTGAACAGAACACAAACAACGTTAGTCAACGTTTAGTTTAGTACTCATTAACATGTGTAATCAATGTACATGATCACATTTAATGACACTTTCCTCAACAAAACTAAATCTTCATGTGTTTGTGCACTCAGCGCTGAGCGTGAATTATACAGACTAGAGCTTCCACACACACACAAACACACACACACACACACACACACACACACACACACACACACACACACACATATAAAACCAACATTGGAGTTAAAATTTAATGCTGTAAAGAATATCCAGTAAATGGCATTTCTACAGGCGGAAACACCTTTGTTGACGCAAGCAGTGAATGATGGCACAATGGCAAATTTGAGCTACAGTAACTAAAGAACCACTCTTTACAACTCTAGTTTCTCAGAATGCACAACACATGCCATGGGGCAAATGTAAAAAAGTAAAAATCTCATTTCAAATCTCAGCAGTAGTCTGGCCCCCACCCTGCAGATATGGTGGTCAATTAGTATTTGCTGCAGGCACTGTCAATTATGCCCGCCAAATGGCACCCAGTCGACCTATGGCAACACCAAGTTTCGAACTGAGGAGTTCAGAATCTTGTTGCTGGTGAACTATACATTTTAATCATTTTGTAAATGAGGATAAGTGTACATTTAAATTTAATAGACAAAAGTAGAAAAATTAGATTTTCATTTTCACTGATCAGTGGTATTTTATAAATATAAACAATTGTATTATTTTAAGCCTGCAACACACTCAAAAACGTTGGGACAGTGGCATGTATAGCACCTGTACATTAGAAGTTTTAATGCTTGAGTAACTGAGGACATTAATTATAGCAGTTTTGCAAGTGAACTTTTTCTCCAATCTTGCTTGATATCAGACTTCAGCTGCATTGTCTTGTTCAAATAAACACAGCCTGTCCAGGAAATCTAATCCAGTCCCTTTGCTGTGAGAGCTACCCGTGCCACCCTTTAGATGGCGCATCTTGCACATAGCAAATCATTTGGTAATAAGCTCAACCAGAGTCCGGGCAATCTAATACATTGGGTACCTTGTAACTCAACGTCCCCTAAACTCAAAATCTTTAAAACTCAACACCCTTTGTCAAAAAATGTGTACCCTTAAACTCAACGTTTCCCTTAAACTCAACGTGTATGCGACTGCTGCTTTGTTCAGTCATTAAAGTGCGAATGCAAGACGAATCTGCATTTGTGTGGAATAACAGTCAAATTCACTCTGAAAGCTCCACTTGTAATTGTGTTTAACTGGATTTTTCTGCTGTTTCACATTTAAACTTGTGTTACAGCTTGAGGTTCTAAGAAATCGTAAGAATCAGCTTTTCCGAGAGAGTCTAAAAAAAAAAGCTTAATGTGACTTACTGTATTAAAAGAATGACAGAAACACTAACGCTCTGTTAATTATTACTGCTCATAAGTTCTCTCCACTAATTAAGAAGCATAAGGAAACAATAAAGAAGTAAAGGTAAAGAGGTTTTATTGTATTTTTTATTGATTTTAACTGCTTTTTTATATTGTATTTCAGTGTTTTATATTATATTTGTGATATTTTCAGTGTATGTGTCAAAAATAACCCCATTATTTTACATCAGCCTAAAATATTTGCTATATGCTATATATATCCTAACAAAACATTAACAGGTTTTCCATACATCCTTATGGGAAAAATTACCTTAAAACTCAACGTCTTTTAAACTTGACATCACTCCAAGAACTGACAGTGAGTTTCAAGGTACCACTGTATTCATTTCCATATTGATGGTCAGCAATGAATTCATTAGAACATTTGTTGTCCAAATTTTACATCTTTTAGCATAATATTAGATTTTTTTGTAGCAACTATGTTTCCAAAGGCATGTCAACGATGTCAAATGTGTTGTGACAATGATCACGTCAATGTCTCGCTTTGCAAAACATTTGCATTGTAAAATACTGTTGCAGCTTTAAAACGTCATTTGTAAATATACAGTGTATCACAAAAGTGAGTACACCCCTCACATTTCTGCAAATATTTTATTATATCTTTTCATGGGACAACACTATAGAAATAAAACTTGGATATAACTTAGAGTAGTCAGTGTACAGCTTGTATAGCAGTGTAGATTTACTGTCTTCTGAAAATAACTCAACACACAGCCATTAATGTCTAAATAGCTGGCAACATAAGTGAGTACACCCCACAGTGAACATGTCCAAATTGTGCCCAAAGTGTCAATATTTTGTGTGACCACCATTATTATCCAGCACTGCCTTAACCCTCCTGGGCATGGAATTTACCAGAGCTGCACAGGTTGCTACTGGAATCCTCTTCCACTCCTCCATGATGACATCACGGAGCTGGTGGATGTTAGACACCTTGAACTCCTCCACCTTCCACTTGAGGATGCGCCACAGGTGCTCAATTGGGTTTAGTCCATCACCTTTACCTTCAGCTTCCTCAGCAAGGCAGTTGTCATCTTGGAGGTTGTGTTTGGGGTCGTTATCCTGTTGGAAAACTGCCATGAGGCCCAGTTTTCGAAGGGAGGGGATCATGCTCTGTTTCAGAATGTCACAGTACATGTTGGAATTCATGTTTCCCTCAATGAACTGCAGCTCCCCAGTGCCAGCAACACTCATGCAGCCCAAGACCATGATGCTACCACCACCATGCTTGACTGTAGGCAAGATACAGTTGTCTTGGTACTTCTCACCAGGGCGCCGCCACACATACTGGACACCATCTGAGCCAAACAAGTTTATCTTGGTCTCGTCAGACCACAGGGCATTCCAGTAATCCATGTTCTTGGACTGCTTGTTTTCAGCAAACTGTTTGCTGGCTTTCTTGTGCGTCAGCTTCCTTCTGGGATGACGACCATGCAGACTGAGTTGATGCAGTGTGCGGCGTATGGTCTGAGCACTGACAGGCTGATCTCCCACGTTTTCAACCTCTGCAGCAATGCTGGCAGCACTCATGTGTCTATTTTTTAAAGCCAACCTCTGGATATGACGCCGAACACATGGACTCAACTTTTTTGGTCGACCCTGGCGAAGCCTGTTCCGAGTGGAACCTGTCCTGGAAAACCGCTGTATGACCTTGGCCACCATGCTGTAGCTCAGTTTCAGGGTGTTAGCAATCTTCTTATAGCCCAGGCCATCTTTGTGGAGAGCAACAATTCTATTTCTCACATCCTCAGAGAGTTCTTTGCCATGAGGTGCCATGTTGAATATCCAGTGGCCAGTATGAGAGAATTGTACCCAAAACACCAAATTTAACAGCCCTGCTCCCCATTTACACCTGGGACCTTGACACATGACACCAGGGAGGGACAACGACACATTTGGGCACAATTTGGACATGTTCACTGTGGGGTGTACTCACTTATGTTGCCAGCTATTTAGACATTAATGGCTGTGTGTTGAGTTATTTTCAGAAGACAGTAAATCTACACTGCTATACAAGCTGTACACTGACTACTCTAAGTTATATCCAAGTTTCATGTCTATAGTGTTGTCCCATGAAAAGATATAATGAAATATTGGCAGAAATGTGAGGGGTGTACTCACTTTTGTGATACACTGTACATAGCCTACTGGAGAAAAATAAAATGTAAAATGTGACCTATGCAAAATTAGTCTAATGGCACAATTTATTACGTAATGTTTTATTTCATATTAAAATCAAATGCAGCAAAAATAAAAATTATGTATAAAGATTTGCAGTTTACAGCAGGATTATGTTCTTGTACTGTTTGTTTAGAAGGATTTCACAGTCTTCAAAGATTTTAAGATCTTTTGTCATCTGAAAATATCAAAGATGGCTTTAGACTAAAGCACTTTTCTTGTGTAATATAAATCACCACAGATTCAACTAAAGTAATCCCTCACCCATGTGGTTATATCAGCTATTGTTGAGTGGTGGTTCTTGATGCAGTGCTGTCTGAGGGATTAAAGATCACAGGCGCTCTGGCCTTTACACACTGAAATTCCTCCCGATTACTTGAATCGTTTAATGATATTATGTACTGTAGAGGGAGAAATATGCAAATCCCTTCCAATCTTTCTTTGAGGTACATTGTTTTAAACATTTCAATAATTATCTCACACATTTGTTGACAAACTGGAGATCCTCTGATCATCTTTGCTCATCAAAGACTCAGCCTTTCCTGAAAGCTGCTTTTCTTCCAAACCATGATTACAATCACCTGTTGACATCACCTGTTTGGAATCACATCATTATTTAGTTTTTTCACCTCATTACTAGCCCTAAATTGACCATGTTACAACCTTTTTTGGAATGTGTTGCAGACCTGAAATGCATATTAACAAATGAAATAAAGTTGAGCAGATAAAACATGAAATATCTTGGGTTCAAACTGTCTGCAATCAAATAAAAGTCAAAGTAAATGTAAAGAACACTGCATTTATATTTTATTTGCATTTTTTTCCCCAACTTTTTCTGATTTGGGGTTGTAAAATGTGTTTAGTGGGGTTGAGGATTTTAAAATTGTTTTTACACACCTTTTAGCAATAGATGTTACCAAAATAGTCAAACAGTAATTACAAAGGATGTACACAAACTCTTGTTTGGCAATGTAATGTCCCTTATAAATTGTAATGTCCCTTATGAATGGATCCTGTTTAAGGATAATACTCACCTTTTCTAAGATTGCTGCCAGCACTGCAAACTCATTCACCGCTTGATTTGACTGGACCTTCACTCTTATGATTTGCTTATTAAGGTAGTCTAGGCAGAAATGCATGTTAACGTACATTCACAATATTTAACTCTCATTCTAAAAGCAATTTTAAAGTCAAAATCAGATTTTGACACAATTTCAACTCACCAGAGGAACAGAAGAAAGGGTTTATTACTGAGCACTGGGCATCAGCAGCTTGACCTCCATATAAATAACCACAATTTTCATTCTTAAGCGCATTGTCAGGTTGCTTAGAAGACCACGTAATGGGAAAGTTGGTTTGGTCGGTCCACTTCCAGGAGTCTCTGAACAGGCCAATCCAAATTGCAGAATTGGGATTATTTCCCTGTATTATTGAGATTTGTGTGTTATTTTTAGCACTGGCCAGGTCTGTGTGGTACTGTCTGCAGAAGGTCTGAGCACCATGCCATGTCTTTAGATCAGAGTAGTAAACAAATTGGTCATTGCCAGAGTTCCTGTCTAAAAGAATAAAAACACTTAACACTTCTGGTAGTGTTGGGTAAAGTAAAAAAAAAGTTGCTTGTTGGGTATATTAATTATTATTAGTAGTATTGTTATTATTATTATAGATCAAGGGTCACCAAACTTTTTGAAACTGAGTGCTACTTAAAGGGTACTAAGTAATACGAAGGGCTACTTGTTTGATACAAGTATTAATATTCATGTTTCTACACTTACTGTCCATCTTATCAGCTCCACCATATAGAAGCACTGTGTAGTTCTACATTTACTGACTGTAGTCCATCTGTTTCTCTGCATGCTTTGTTATCCCCCTTTCATGCTGTTCTTCAATGGTCAGGACCCCCACAGGACCACCACAGAGCAGGTATTATTTAGGTGTTGGATCATTCTCAGCACTGCAGTGACAATGACATGGTGGTGGTGTGTTAGTGTGTGTTGTGCTGGTATGAGTGGATAAGACACAGCTGTGCTGCTGGAGTATTTAAACACCTCACTGTCACTGCTGGACTGAGAATAGTCCACCAACCAAAAACATCCAGCCAACTGTGCCCTGTGGGCAGCGTCCTGTGACCACTGATGAAGGTTCAGAAAATGACCAACTCAAGCAGCAGCAATAGATGAGCGATCGTCTCTGACTTTACATCTACAAGGTGGACCAACTAGGTAGGAGTGTGTAATAGAGCGGACAGTGAGTGGACACAGTATTTAAAAACTCCAGCAGTGCTGCTGTTTCTGATTCACTCATACCAGCACAACACACACTAACACACCACCACCATGTCAGTGTCACTGCAGTGCCGAGAATGATCCACCACCTAAATAATACCTGCTCTGTGGTGGTCCTGTGAGAGTCCTGACCATTGAAGAACAGCATGAAAGGGGGGTAACAAAGCATGCAGAGAAACAGACAGACTACAGTCAGTAATTGTAGAACTACAAAGTGCTCCTATATGGTAAGTGAAGCTGATAAAATGTACAGTGAGTGTAGAAACAAGGAGGTGGTTTTAATGTTATGGCTGATAAGTGTTTATTATAATATATATAATCGGAGAGAGTGGAGATTACATTGGGACCATTCTTCTCGTCTTTGAAAACAGTGTCTGCTATTATCATCATTGCTCCTTTCAGGACCTTCCCGACTGGAAAGTCTTTCTTATTCTTTATGAAAAAGACACATCTCGCTCCCCATCGTAGCTGCGCTCGCTCGCTTGTCTCAGCAAAGAGTGAGATGGACGTGTCTTTGCATGATATAGACAAGATTAGAGTGCATATATACATAAAACATTTTTGTTTTTACATTTTATATTCAGGGCCGCTCAGGTCGCGCAGCGGTAAAACTTGCTAGCACACTAGAACTGACATTTTGAACAACGATTGGCTGCTGTTCATACAGGGCGGGAGCCGGAACTGGGACCTCATAACTGATGCAACCTCTGCTGGCTGATTGATGGCACCTCGAGAAATAATATGTTGATCAGGATGTGGCTCTCCGTACACAAAGCTGATCCGCATATGAACTCGCAGGTGGAAAGATGCAGTCAGCTACTGCACACATGTCAGTCTCGCTCTCCTCAATCAGGAGTGGAGATCAGCATCGGTAGAGAGGAAGCGGGTAATTGGATATTATTAGATTGGGAGGAAAAATGGGAAAAATACAAAAAACGTATTCAGTATTATCATTTTTAAATCTACATTAATGCAAGTGTTATTGAATCAAAAAGAACAGCGACGCAAACAATTTTAGACGGAGCTCTATGGTGACTAGTGCTATTTTTATGCCCTGTGGGCAACTCACGTACTCCCTGCGGGCGACAAGGTGCCAGTGTTGGTGACCCTTGCTTTATTTAGTAAGCACATTTAAAACACATGGTGGATCTTCTGCCATTCCTCACCATCAAAGCAAGCGTAGGGTCTTGCGCCTGCACAGTCTCCATCAAAGAAACAATACTTAATCCCACCACACTCCTCTTTGCCCTGATTGTTGTCAGGTTGTGGTGAACACCACATGTTTGTTTTTCCTAGTGAAGCATTATCAAAGGACCAGCGCCAGCTGTTAATGTCATTGTACAGTCCGATCCAAGCCTTGGAATTAAAGTTTTGTCTCTGAGCTACATTTTGAAGTCGGACCATTTCGTCACTGCTGTTGACGTTTGCCAGGTCAATTAAATTGGCTCTGCAGTATGCTTGTGCATCAGACCATGTTTTTCCTTGCTGGATCAGAACAAACCTTCGAGAGATGGACAGCGCAGGCGAGATGAATCCTGAGGAATATTATTTTAATTAAGTGGCAGAAAATAAAGAATTTTATTGCTGTTTTCAAGCTTAGTTAATCAAAAAGCTTTAAGAAATCATTAATGGCTGATTATTAAATGTTAATAAAGATTTTAAAAAGATTATAGAGCTGTCTTTGTGGTCATTAAACTAAATGTTGTACAAAAAATATACAGGAATTAAATTGTGTTAGCCCACTACAAACCTCCTTGTTTCTACACTCACTGTCCATTTTATCAGATCCACTTACCATATAGAAGCACTTTGTAGTTCTACAATTACTGACTGTAGTCCATCTGTTTCTCTACATCTGTTTTTAGCCTGCTTTCACCCTGTTCTTCAATGGTCAGAACCCCCACAGGACCACTACAGAGTAGCTATTATTTAGGTGATGGATCATTCTTAGCACTGCAGTGACACTGATATGGTGATGGTGTGTTAGTGTGTGGATCAGACACAGCAGCGCTGCTGGAGTTTTTAAATACTGTGTCCACTCACTGTTCACTCTATTAGACACTCCTACCTAGTTGGTCCACATTGTAGATGTAAAGTCAGAGACGATCGCTCATTCATTGCTGCTGTTTGAGTCTTCTAGACCTTCATCAGTGGTCACAGGAGCGCTGCTGGATGGATATAGTTTTGGTTGGTGGACTGTTCTCAGTCCAGCAGTGATAGTGAGGTGTTTAAAAACTCCATCAGCGCTGCTGTGTCTGATCCACTCATACCAGCACAACACACACTAACACACCACCACCATGTCAGTGTCACTGCAGTGCTGAGAATGATCCAACACCCAAATAATACCTGCTCTGTAGTGGTCCTGGGAGAGTCCTGACCATTAAAGAACAGCATGAAAGCAGGCTAACAAAGCATGCAGAGAAACAAATGGACTACAGTCAGTAATTGTAGAACTACAAAGTGCTTCTATATGGTAAGTTGAGCTGATAAAATGGATAGTGAGTGTAGAAACAAGGAGGTGATTTTAATGTTATGGCTGAGGGGTGAGGGTGTGGGTGAGGGGTGGGTGAATTAGACAAGACCCCACACGATGGATTGCGCTCAGGGTTTCTGGGGAAACCAAATTCAGGTTGTCCCTGACCTAAATAAACCAGTGGTCAAATATGAGAATGAATGAATGAAAAAATTCAGTCACAGGGCATGGCCACTCTATGTTCTCACGTGTTCCTCCACTACTGGACTTGACTACACTGCATACTTTAGTTACAGTTAACCAGAGTATTTAAATAAATAATTGTACTGTCACTTGAAGAAGCTATTGTGTACACTTCTCATACCTGTAATAAACAGCAGTGTGAACAGATGCTGCTCCATCACTCAGACGGACTCAGATATGTAAGAAACCCAGTGAGCAAAATCTCCGGTCCAACAATCACCTTTCAAGACAAAATTGTGATTAAAATACAATTAAAATAAAGATTAGGAAACAAAATAAAGTGCAGAAGAAAGTTGGTTTGAGTTTTGAAGCACAGAAGCTTAAAAATGCTTTAATTTCTTTCTTTCATTTGGATTTCAGGTTTCAGATTACCTGTTCCAAAAGATCAAGAAGACCCGCTGGGTTTGGATTCTTTAGGTACATCAGAAAGGTAATCAAGACCAAACATGATTTATGGACTAGAAACAGCCTATTATAATTGATTAAGACTTGCATTTTTAATGAGCTACAGCTGTGCAGTGGTCATTTTGGGTAGTCCAGCTAAGACAGTGTTACAGTCAGTAGTCAGAATAGGGCAGTGGTAGCTCAGCAATTAACGTACTGGAGCAGTAATTAGACGGTCCTATGTTCAAGCCCCACTGCTTCCAGGTTGCTGTTATTGGGCCCTTGAGCAAGGCCTTAACCCTCAATTGCTTAATTGTCAGTATTACACCCTGGAAAAGGCACTAGTCCAGCACAAGGCTCAACAGTCATCCATTCAATTACTTAAATCCCAGGCTATTTACAATGATCATTCCGCATAGTTGCATATTTGTAATAAAAAAGTTGGGACAGCATGGGTAATGCAAATAAAATAAAATTGCAGTGTTCCTTACATTTACTTTGACATTTATTTAATTGCAGACAGTTTGAACCCAAGACATTTCATGTTTTGTCTGGTCAACTTCATTTCATTTATTAATATACCTCCATTCCTGCATTTCAGGCCTGCAACACATTCCAAAAAAAAGTTGGGACATGGGCAATTTAGGGCTAGTAATGAGGTGAAAAAACTAAATAATAATGTGATTCCGGACAGGTGATGTCAACAGGTGATTGTAGTCATATTTTGGTACAAAAGCAGCATCCAGGAAAGGCTGTGTGAGGATCTCTAGTTTGTCAACAAATGTGTGAGAAAATTATTGAACAATGTTTAAAAACAATGTACCTCAAAAAAAGATTGTAAGAAATTTATATATTTCTCTCTCTACAGTGCATAATATCATTAAACCATTCAAAGAATCAGGAGAAATTTCAGTGCGTAA
Organism: Trichomycterus rosablanca; assembly: GCF_030014385.1. Lineage (NCBI taxonomy): Eukaryota > Metazoa > Chordata > Actinopteri > Siluriformes > Trichomycteridae > Trichomycterus > Trichomycterus rosablanca. The sequence continues at coordinate 15,670,990 of NC_085990.1, forward strand.
AGACCAAGGGCACAAGCTTAAGCTTTTAAGTGTGGTGAAGTAAAGTCAATGTAAGAAACTCTGTGTTTTTTTATCATTTGCATTTTCTATGCTGTCCCAACTTTTTCTGATTTGGGGCTGTATGTTAGTTTTTTTTTTTTTTTTACACTTTCTTCTGATTAGTCATTGTTTGTTTGTTTATTAGGATTTTAACATCATGTTTTACACTCTTTGGTTACATTCATGACAGGAACGGTATCGAACACAGTCATGGACAATTTTGTATCTCCAATTCACCTCACTTGCATGTTTTTGGACTGCGGCAGGAAACCGGAGCTCCCAGAGGAAACCCACACAGACACAGAGAGAACATGCAAACTCCACACAGAAAGGACCCGGACCGCCCCACCTGGGGATCGAACCCAGGACCTTCTTGCTGTGAGGCGACAGTGCTACCCACTGAGCCACCGTGCCGCCGATTAGTTATTGTAAGGATTGTGTGTTAGGAGTCGGTCTGGTTCCCAGGCGGCCACCAGGGGGGGCCGACCCGCGATTCACACAGTTAACCCCAGTGCTCGCACTGAAAGAGGCTGATCAACTCCCTCTGCGCCCACCAGAGGGAGCCAAACCCGTGAGCTTCCGCCGGCTGCCACCAGAGGGCGCACAGCCCGTAGTTCGACCAGGGGGAGAAGAACTACAAATCCCAAGGCACCCTCAGGCAATCAGCAGCGACGAGGAACACCTGGCTGAGTTGGTATTTAAAGCAGCGCTCAGCCAGGTGTCCTCGTCACACCCTTGTTCTTTTGTGCTCTCTTGCACGTTATGTTAGGGACACAGGTAACGCGAGGCCTCATAGAGGGTTTGCGGTAGGCCCAGGGGCCGAGGTAATAAAAGTAACTCAGGAAAAGATTAGGTTTTGGTGTGACTCCTTTGCACTCTCCTAACTTTACCAGGAGAATTGCGTACTCCGAATCTCTTCCTCTTTTCATTGTTTTGGCTGCCTGGTGAACCAGCAGTGCTCACGAGCTCCACCCCGCTCCTTGGGTTCGAGCTCGCACAGGCTCCTCCTCCGATCAGTACTCTGAGAAGGAGAGGCTCGCCTCACGCATCTTTCTCTCTATCTCTCGCATCTAGCTCCGGACCCGCGGGGTCGGAGCACTCGCGCCGAGCGCTCAAGCGGATCTCGGTGTTGGCTGGCCACGGCGGTGTTCGCTACCAGCACCCATCCCCGCTCCGCCTTGAGTGTCGCGTTGGTAAAGTTTAAGCACCTCTGTTCGCTTACGCGAATATTGACCCACTAGTCTCGAGGGAGACTAAACTTGATATAAACCCGAGTCGCGGAGAACTAACCGGATCGGGTACGATCACAAAAAATAACTATATATATATATATATATATATATATTACCTTTTTTGTCGTTATCCGCTCGAAGGCGGCATTTCCTGGGTTCTTATACCTAGAATAACTCCTTAGTTTGATATCGCTATAGATTCTCATTATTATTAATACAAGTAGAACAAATAAAAGCGATCCTTAGTTTGCCCTTCAATTTGCCCACCGGCGCTAGCAACGTCAGCGGCGCTGTGGCTCGCTCGGTTGCGTCATAGCGTGTGTGTGTCTGAGTTCGCCGGTTCGAATCTCGCTAGCGGGGTTGCCGTGAGCGCGGTGAAAGTAATTTATTGTGCAGTGCACACGAGATCCTTTTGGATCTTTCTTTTGTTTAAACACTTTGGAGGACTGCGATCTACTCGTTGTGTTACGTTTGGGGTTTTATTTATATTTAGATATTTCAGTTGGCTTGGGCTCGCCCGGCCCCTCCTCTTTCATTCGGTGGAGATAGTCACCTAATTTGTGTACTCTAAACCGGCCGCTCTCTCCTCCGGCCGGCGTGCCCGCGATTGAGTCCTCACCTTACATATATCATAACATTGTGTTTGGTAAATACTAATAAAGTTGACATATATTGCTTTTACTATTATTATTCACTCGCACTCGGTTTGGACCCACTGTGCAGGAAAGAAAAAAACTGAGCTTGATAGTGCTTGTGTTACTTCATGGATTTGAAACCGTGGAGGAAGAATATAAGAGCTGTACTCTGCCCAGCAGTGCAATTGAATGATTAATTCGCTTACAAATTAATTCGATCACCACACACGATGTTAATAAAATGCGTGGAGTGTTTACACTACTTAAAGCTATAACAACTCTCACGAACAAAATAAGCAATCAGTGTGTGAGACTGATCGGATGAGAGAGAAATCTCGCCTAGGTGAACGTGAACAGCCCCCAAATCACCTCAGCAACACTGCTCACGTTCAAAACTCATTTCTAGATTCTTTGTTTTCTTTTCCTTTTTATACTTTCTCTTTCTGTTCTTTTTTGTGTCTAAATAATTACGAGATTAAAGTCAAAATAATTACAATAATTACGAGATTAAAGTCGAAATAACTACGAGATTATAGTTGAAATGATTTCAAGATTAAAGTCTAAATGATTTTGAGATTAAAGTCAAAATATTATGGCCATAGCAACCTCCTTGTGGTAAATGAGGAATGTTCCTGAAATGGTAAAGTTATACTTTCGTATCGGATTCACAAATAAAGTCCCCAATCTCCTGCACATCAGCATCAGTTTGTTATTAGTATAAGGATGCTGAAACTGCTATGTAATAAACTGTGTTTATTTAGAAGAACGTGCGCCACTGGTGCACTCGGCATCTGCGTGATAGCCAGTACTTCAACTGAGCCTTATGGACTCATATGATAAACTAAAGCCGTATAGCATCGCTATAAATGATTGCATTGATGGGTTTAGTCATCATGTCATGTGGATGGAAGCGTACAATACAAACAACTACCTCTAAATAATCACGGGTTACTGGATAACCACAGTAACATTATAGGCTGAACTCAGTGCTTGCGTACCAATCCAGGTACTGCGACCCTTGCTTCTCTGAACCGACAAGCCTACGACGGCTCTAATAATTTTGACTTTATTCTCATAATATTTCAAATTTATTGTCATAATATTTCGATTTCATTCTCATAATATTTCGACAATAATCTAATAATATTTCGACTTTTATCTCAAAATCGAAACTTATACGACTTTATTCTCGAAATCAAAACTAATATGCCGTGGTAGCCCCCAGAATTGCACTGAGATGATGGTGCTTTTTCTAGAGTGCCCTGCACCTAGTGTTTCCAGGTGGAAGCCCAAAAATCGTTCATGAAAATGAATGCCTGGATTAATGTGTGATATCTGAAGTATACACAGTGGTTGAGATTCAGAACACATCTGTGATATGGCCAAAGAATGTAAACCTAGTAGGTTCCATGAGCACAGATTAGCTTGTAATGCTTAAACCATCTCTCAAAAAAAATTAAACTGGAACCAACTCTCAGATGCCTCAAACTGAACTATTTTTAAATTCCAGGTTATTTCACTGTCACACTCAGACACATACACACATATATACATAAACATCAATATAGGCCACTGTTAGATTTCTTGTTTTAGCAATAGTATAATGACCATGTATAATTATTTCTCAGCCTCACAAGACATTTGTATACAGGATAAAAAAACAGGCTGAAGTAGCAAGTGCCCTTCCTTCTACACTTAAGCAATAGCATGAACCTGGTTTTCTTAGACCCAAATGGAAGTCTTACACACATTACATAAACATGCTTTATGAGTTAAATTTATTAGAAGCTTAGTAATATGTATAAGACCAGCTTTTAATCATTCCATTTAAAATCATAATTTTGCATCAGCTGAGCCACTCTCACAAGGAAATCAGATGTGGTATTCAAGCTGTTATAAATAAAATTGAAGAATCTGAACATCTAGGGACAAACAAGGACTGGAAGGCCCAAAAAACCTTTCAAATCTAATGATATGTTTCTCAATTTCTTTTTTGAGAGACTGGAAGTGCAGCATTTGGCAGCTTCATCAGGATGCCAAGTTGCTCCTTCTACAGTCTAAAGAAGCTTGAAGCATCAGAAACGTCTTTTTGTAAGAGTAGCAGCCAAGAAACCACCGTTACACAAGTCTAACAGGCTGAAAATCAGTAGGAAATGAAGTGTTTCCAGGAGGAAAGGAAAATTTGTGAAAAAGAGTGACAAATCAAAGTTTAGACATTTTAATTCATTTTAATTCCTTCTGAAAAATCGCCCAATTAAGAATGGGTTTATTTTTCAGCATTATTAAGTTCCCAAGCATGCTGCGAATGCAGTGAGATCATAATTGGAGAAAAAAGAGACCACGTCTGAATATTATAAAGGCAGATCAACTGAACTGAGAAAGAAATAATACTCTGAATAGTGCTAAAGGAAGGCTGGTATAATATACCTCAGAAAACTTCAGGTCTCCCCAAAATAGTTATAAAGACATAACAGATATAAAATAGACAGTTATTAAAGTTGTTAAAATAACTCTATAGGAAAAGTAATTTATTAAAAAAGACAATATTTGCACTTACTTTGTGTTTTCACACTTTAGTTTTGGACCAGACTCAGTCTGCAATGTCTTCTTTATATGTATAGAATGATGAAATGAAATGTATTTAAATACAAATAACTACATCAAAACATATATGTGTATAAACAAGCATCTTTGACTGAATGATAAGTGGCACGCCAAAGAGGATCTCTCTGTTTTTGAATCCTCTTCCAAACTGACGGAGATTTAAATTTGTTTACACAAAACTGATTTCCATTTCTTTTACTGCCTCTTTTGTCAAAGTCATGACCTTTTTTTAAAAATGCCTGAATCCCTTTCAGTGTGTAGTGATTGTCATTGTCCTAAAAATGTAAAATATTGATTATTTATTCTAAAGAAATACTAATAGTACATACCAGAAATGTTCACAAGTCACAAAATATGAGTCCGAGTCAAGTCACGAGTCTTTAGGCTAGAGTCCGAGTCAAGTCACGAGTCAATATAATATACACAAAACATATCCCGAAGGGCATCACTAGATACTCAAAGTTCCCAGTCGGGGTAATGAACGCAGTCTTCCACTCATCCCCCTGTCGGATCCGGATCAAATTGTACTCGCTGCGTAAATCGAGCTTGGAAAAAAACAGAAGCTCGCTGAAGGGCTTTGAAAGCCGTGGCCATCAGCGGCAGTGGGTACCGATCCTTTACTGTTATGGAGTTAAGACCCCGGTAATCTACACAGCGGCATAAGATCCCCTCCTTTTACCCAACAAAAAAAACCCTGCCCCTGCTGGGGAGAACGAAGGATGAATGAACCCCTGTTGTAGTGACTCCCGGACGTACTCCTCCATAGCAAGCTTCTCAGGTCCCGATAGCGAGAAGAGGCGCCCCCTAGGAGGAGTCGTACCTGGGAGTAGATTGATTGCACAATCAAAGGGTCTGGGGGGGGGGGCGACCTTGCTGAAGGTCATGGTACACAGAGGGAACCAGGGTCACGGCATAGACCGAGATGGGAGTCGGCAACGGCTGGACCTCGACCCCCAACCTGCGTACCAAGTTGTGTTCAATAAAGCTTTCTACAGCACCAGAATCAACACAAAAGAAGGTGTCCTTCAGGGCCTCCCGGAAATCGCGCTCTGAGGAGCATTTGGGAGCGTTCTGCTCCCAGAGGGCGGTAGCCCATTCTAGGGCTCTTCCTGACAGGAGGGATATTACGAAGGCTACTTTGGAACGTTCGGTCGGGAAGCAGGATGGCTGGAGCTCGAACGTCAGGGAGCATTGGAGGAGAAATCCCCTGCATTTCTTGGCCTCTCCCGAGAAACGTTCGGGGGGCGGAATGGGGGTTTCGCCCCCATTAAAGCAGTCAAGTGGAGCCACAAACCCCGGTCGCTGGGATGCGAGGCGGTTATGCTCTCCACTGTGTTCAAATCAAATCAACTCACTTTATTGTCACATCACATTAACACAGGTGTGAAAGGTGAGTGAAATGCTTAGGTGCTTGGTCCCTCACAGTTGCAATACACGTGAAACAAAAATATACACCTTAACTTACAGAATAAAGCTTACAGAATAAAACTGAATAAAACTAGCACCATTTCAATATATACAGATATAATGCAGGACTCTTTATGTGCAGATGTACAAAATTAAGAAAAGTGAATGAGTATAAATATATAAAATACAATTGAATAATAAGTCCGAGATGTACAGTTATTGTGCAAGATATGAATACACATGGTAAAGTGCAGAGTGCAGAATGGGTTGTATGGTGGGGGTGGGGGGGGGGGGAGATCACTGTATACCTGTAGATTATGAAGGGTGTGCTTGACCATTGCTGTTCAGCAGTCTGATGGCTTGGGGAAAGAAGCTGTCTCGGAACCGGCTGGTTCTGGTCCTGATGCTCCTGTACCTCCTGTCGCTCGGCAGCTGTAAAAACAGGCAGTGGCTCGGGTGGGTGGAGTCCTTTATAATCTTCCTGGTCTTCCTCAGGCAGCGGCTGGTGTAGAGGTCTTGGAGGTTTGGCAGTTGAACCCTGGTGATACGCTGAGCTGTCCGTATGACCCTCTGCAGGGCTTTCCATTCCATAGCAGTGCAGCTCCCGTACCAGACGGTGATGCAGCCTGTCAATACACTTTCCACAGTGCACGTGTAAAAAGTCCTGAGGATACGGGTACTCATGCCAAATCTCTTGAGCCGTCTGAGGAAAAAGAGGCGTTGTTGGGCCTTCTTCACCACCCATGTGGTGTGTTCTGTCCATGTGAGGTCCTCAGTGATGTGGACCCCGAGGAACCTAAAGCTGCTGACCTTCTCCACCGTGGCTCCGTTGATGGTGATGGGGGCGTGCGCTGTCTCCTGCTTCCTGAAGTCCACAATCAGCTCCTTGGTCTTGTTGACGTTCAGATAGAGGTTATTTTCCTGGCACCAGTGTGTCAGGAAGCTGACCTCCTCTCTGTAGTTGTTGTTGGAGATCAGACCTATGATCGTCGTGTCATCTGCAAATTTGATGATGACGTTGGAGCTGTGACTAGCAGTGCAGTCATGTGTGTACAGGCAGTAGAGCAGGGGACTCAGAACGCAGCCCTGGGGGGCTCCGGTGTTGAGGGTCTGTGAGGAGGAGGGGATGTTTCCCATCCTGACCACCTGGCGTCGATCAGACAGAAAGTCCAGGATCCAGCTGCACAGAGAACTGTTCAGACCCAGGTCGCGGAGCTTAATGTCCAGTCTTGAAGGTACAATGGTGTTGAAAGCTGAGCTGTAGTCTACAAACAGCATTCTCACATGTGTCCTTCTTGTCCAGGTGAGATAGAGCAGTATGTAGTGTCATGGCTATAGCATCATCAGTGGACCTGTTCTGTCTGTAAGCAAACTGTAGCGCCAGTCATTTAAGCATGAGGCAGAAGCAGTAGCAGTCTTCGGGATGGGGACAATGGTGGCCAGTTTGAAGCATGCTGGCACGACTGGCTGGCACGTTACAGCAGCACACGAGAAAGCCGAGGACTTCGTGCTTATAAAGCGCTGAAAGCGTAATGCTCCGGATTAATAGAATCCGGAAAAAGCGAAACCAAAAACACGCCGCCGAACGATTCAGAGTAAAAAGATCGGTCCAAAAACACCGGACACGAAACGCGATCGCTGGGGAAGGCTGATCTGTAAAACAAAGAAAAAGACAAGGCACATTAGAGAAAGGAGCTCGCGCTAATAGCGTGCGGTAGTAATAACAATCTAGATGGGAAACGTCCAAAAACAAAACCGCAGTCCGCTGGAGTGCGGTTCGGAAACCCAGATCAGGGCAGTCACCAGACCTAACTAGCGGCCTCTGATCAGCGGAGCAGCTGATCTGTAGGGAGAAAAACAAGAAGGAGAGTACGTTAGACACGGCGTGATTCGAACCAGCAATGCAGGGTTCCCAGACACTGGCTTTACCTGCTAGACTACGCCGGTTAAGGAAAGACCATGCAAACAGCGACCCAAGAGAGTCGCGCTGCTGGGGGATGCTACTACAGTTAGCCGCCTGCTAACCATGCAGGAAAGGGCTAACGGACACGCCAAAACAACCGCAGCGTGAGGGCTGCGCGAAGTCACACCAACTTTCCCTAAAAATAGAGAGAGGAAAACCAAAAGGTCCCTGGCTACCTTGGCTACCTTGGCTACCTTGAACCCGACCGCCCTTATGGCGCCCGGGTTCACCGGCTTTCCCTAACAAAGGTGCTAGCTGGCATAGCGACCAGCAAAACAAACAAAAGGTGCGACAACCTGCGTCTGCGCGATGCCTGTTTAAATAGGCAGGGCGCAGCTGCAGGTTGTCACCCCTAATTGACAGACCTCCTATATGAGGCCTTTGTTTGCGATGTTCTGTAATCCCTGCGACGCCGGAAACTGGAGGTAAGTTCACCAGCCGCCGCAGGAACCCTAATACAGAAGGTCTGATTGTAAGAACCGCTTTCTGAACCAATCATTAGTGACAATTCTGTAGGAGCGCTCCATTCACATTATCTGTTACTGTGAAGTGCACTACATATTCCACCATTTTAAGTGAGATTCATATTTAAAGGAGGGAGTAGGGAGCGACGCTTCATCACTACGCCGGAAGCTGGCTGGAACATTTACCCATTGCGTGCGTTGCGGGTTAAGACGGCCGGAGCGTTATTAGAGAGCAGAAAATGACACGATCAAAATGATATCGGATCATATATATATGGCCAGTGGTTAAGGTACTGGACTAGTAAACAGAAGGTTGCCGGTTCAAGCCCCGCCACCACCAAGTTGCCACTGTTGGGTTCCTGAGCAAGGCCCTTAACCCTCAATTGCTCATTGTGTTCAGCTCATTGTGTAAGTCGCTTTGGATAAAAGCGTCTGCTAAATACTGAAAATGTAAATGTAAATGTAAATGTAAATATATATACAGTAATCCCTCCTCTTTCGTGGGGGTTGCGTTCCAGAACCCCCCGCGAAAGGTGAAAATCCGCGAAGTAAAAACCATGTGTTCATATGATTGTGTTATCATATGTGTTTATGTATCATATTGTGTTATTTTGATATATTTTAAGCCCTTATAAACGCTCCCACACTCTTATAAACATTTCCCGCACAGTTATACAGCATAAAGTGGAATCTAATGCTTCTCTCCTTCGCTGAGCCAATCAGCACCCAGGATTCTTAACCACGTGCTCTGATTGGGTAGCTTCTCAGCCATCCGCCAATAGCATCTCATGTATGAAATCAACTGGGAAAACCAACTGAGGAAGCATGTATCAGAAATAAAAAGACTCCTTGTCCACAGAAATCCGCGAACCAGCAAAAAATGCATGATTTATATTTATGATTTACATGCTTGCATATAAAATCCGCAACAGAGTGAAGCCGCGAAAGTCGAAGCGCGATATAGCGAGGGATTACTGTATATATATATAATTGTCACACGTAACTAATGCTGCTGATTTTTGTTGTTCCCAAGTCATTTCTTGCGACTCACGAGTCGAGTCCGAGTCATTTGAAACCAGTCTGAGTCGAGTCTGAAGTCGCTGTGTGTGCTGTGAATCGTGGACTCGAGTCCCCATCTTTGGTACATACAGCAAATAGCTTGTGTATGTGTATGTTTGAGGACTCTCCACTGTAAACCAAATTTACCTATGGGTACAAATAAAGTAACCCTAACCTGAGCATATCATTTATTTTTATAGAATCTTTAACTGTTAGCAATGGGTTTGGCACACTAACCTGAAATTATAGAGTAGAGAGGGTTTGTGAACCATAACACAGATTTGGAGTGACAGTGATAACAGGCCTTAGTCATAGCTTAGACTACAAACCCCATTTCCATAAAAGAAGTTTACTTTTACGAGGGTTTTTCAAAAAGTTTCCACACTGTTTTTTAAAACTCTATTTATTAAAAATGTCAAAAACATCACATCTACCCCCGTCTTTGTTTTAAAGCTTCCTCGAGCAGTCCAAAAGAGGAGGAATTAGATGGTGCTATAAATCTGGACTATAAGCTCTCTCAGTCTCTCAGACACAAAATATAAAAGTGTGAATGAGGATTTTACTGACCAGCTTAATTGTACAACCCCAAATCGGAAATAGTTGGGACAGTATGGAAAATGCAAGTACAATAAAAATGCAGTGTTCCTTAGATTTACTTTGACTTTTATTTGATTGCAAACAGTTTGAACCCAAGATATTTCATGTTTTGTCTGGTCAACTTCATTTCATTTGTTAATATACCTCCATTTCTGCATTTCAGGCCTGCAACACATTCCAATAAAAGTTGGGATGGGGGCAATTTAGGGCTAATAATGAGGTGAAAAAACGAAATAATGATGTGATTCCAAACAGGTGATTGTAATCATGGTTTGGTACAAAAGCAGCATCCAGGAAAGGCTGAGTCTTTGATGAGCAAAGATGATCAGAGAATCTCCAGTTTGTCAACAAATGCGTGAGAAAATTATGTTTAAAAACAATGAACCTCAAAGAAAGATTGGAAGGGATTTGCATATTTCTCCCTCTACAGTGCATAATATCATGAAACGATTCAAGTAATTGGGAGGAATTTCAGTGCGTAAAGACCAAGAGCACAAGCTTAAGCTGAAAACCTGTGATCTTCGATCCCTCAGACAGCACTGCATCAAGAACCGCCACTCAACAATAGCTGATATAAGCACATGGGTGAGGGATTACTTTGTCAAGCACTACAATACAGAGTTAAATGCACAAATGTCACTTAAAACTTTACTGTGCAAAAAAGAAGCCTTATGTTAACCATGTCCAGGAGCGGCATTGACTTCTCTGGGCTCTGAGGCATCTAGGATGAACCATCACACAGTGGAAACATGTATTGTGGTCAGATGAATCAGCATTCCAGGTCCTTTTTTGGAAAAAATGGATGCCGTGTGCTCCAAACCAAAGACGAAAAAGGACCATCCAGACTGTTATCAGCAACAAGTCCAAAAGCCAGGGTCTGTCATGGTATGGGACTGTGTCAGTGCCAGGTCATTTACACTTCTGTGATGGCAGCATTAATGCAGAAAAGTACATTGAGATCTTAGAGCAGCCTTTCTCAACCGGGGTGCCGCATCTGGCACACACACACACACACACACACACACACACACACACACACACACACACACACACACACACACACAGACAGAGAGAGAGAGAGCGCGAGACACACACACACACACACACAAAATCGTTGTTACTACATCATTACTGTAAATATTATAATTTTTATTGTTATTATTTTGCACTGTTTTTATTAATATTTTATTCTATTTTATATTTTTTTGCAAATGTAACTGTTTTGTATATATTTGTTCTTTCTTACTGTTATTTTTTATTATTTCTCTCTAACTTGCTTTGGCAATACGAATGTCTTTATTTGTCATGCCAATAAACCTTCTTTTGAGTTTGAGTTGAGAGAGCCATAACCGAGCTACAGAGAGAACATGCAGAAAAGAAGCAGTGCTCTTAGTATAATGACAAATAATTGAGAAATAAACTATAAACTTGTTTAATTATGTTAAATCTGATTCGTTCATGGCGCAAACTGAGCTTTTCGAGCCTAACTTACATCAAGAACAATCCTGCCAGAATAGGGTGATTGTGTGCATCATCCCAGGCTCAGGTTTCCCATTAAAAGTAAGTCACGTTTACCCCTCCCTCCCTATATGACACCTTATGGTGTGTGTGCGTGTGTGCCGTGACTGAAAAAAGGTTGAGAAACACTCTCTTAGAGCAACACATGCTGCCTTCAAGACATCATCTTTTCCAGGTACGTCAATGCATTTTTCAACAAGACAATGCAAAACCACATGCTGCACACATTATAAAGGCATGCACTCCTGACTTGGCTTTGCTACAAACGATTAAATTCAGTGAGCTGCCCCCCAACTTGAAACCTTTTCCCATAAACCTATTAATGTTGTTTTTTTCTTTTCATTGTTGCCTATATGTATCATTATATGACTAGTAGTTCTACAGCTTTTTAACTTGATTTAAACAAAACACACAGTATTTGACATTCAGTGCTTAAGTATGCTCACACTGAAAAGATATCCATATTTGTATAGGAAACACATTTTACAAGTACCACAAAATAAGTCATTTTTATTTCAAATGATTGGGCTATATAAAAATATAATGACTCTTTTTAATATAAATTGTGAACAAATCCCCCCCTGGATAAAAGTTTGCTTAACAAGAACTGCATATATACATAAATCAGTAGGTGGATTTAAAATATACAACATGAGCCAAATATACAATCAGTATCAAAGCTGACCGAGAGGTCGCCCGGGTGGCGCAGCGGTAAAACTCTCTGGCCCACTACCTCAAAGATCCGGGGTTTAAATCTCAGCAGTGCTATCAGTGAGTCAGGTGCCTACACAGACATGTTTGACAATGTCTGAGAATGTGTTATGGCTAAAACAGCCTAGCCATGGGAGGTGCACTTGTCAGTGCGTTCTCAGTGCTGGTGCCAGGCCTGAATAAAAGTAAAGAAAGTTTTGTCAATAAGGGCATCTGGCATAAAAACTGTGCCAGAATGATCCACTGTGGTAAAACCTAAATATGGCAGAGAAAGAGAGAAAAAAGAGAGAGATAAACTGACAGCTTGGTATATTGAATATCTCAAATGTATCAGATTTATCTATAGTAATGCTTCATACGCTGATCAGCCTTAACATTAAAACCACCTCCTTGTTTCTACACTCTGTCCATTTTATCAGCTCCACTTACCATATAGAAGCACTTTGTAGTTGTACAATTACTGACTGTAGTCCATCTGTTTCTCTACATACTTTTTTAGCCTGCTTTCACCCTGTTTTTCAATGGTCAGGACCCCCACAGGACCACCACAGAGCAGGTATTGTTTAGGTGGTGGATCATTCTCAGCACTGCAGCGACACTGACATGGTGGTGGTGTGTTAGTGTGTGTTGTTCTGGTATGGGTGGATCAGACACAGCAGCACTGCTGGAGTTTTTAAATACCGTGTCCACTCACTGTCCACTCTATTAGACACTCCTACCTAGTTGGTCCACCTTGTAGATGTAAAGTCAGACACGATCGCTCATCTATTGCTGCTGTTTGAGTTGGTCATCTTCTAGACCTTCATCAGTGGTCACAGGACGCTGCCCACAGGGTGCTGTTGGCTGGATATATTTTTGGTTGGTGGACTATTCTTAGTCCAGCACTGACAGTGAGGTGTTTAAAAACTCCATCAGCATTGCTGTGTCTGATCCAGCACAACACACACTAACACACAACCACCATGTCAGGAGAATGACCCAAGAGTTGACAGAAGACAGAATTCCTCCCAAGAGTTGCCAATCATGTTTGTGTAGAAGTGTGACTGGCCGATAGCACTGCTGAGATTTAAATCCTGAGATTTGAATAGACCGCAGCTCTACCCAAGTGCCTGCTTTTTACATATTTTTTACATACTGTATATTTTACATACATTTATATTACACATATTACGTCTGCGGTAAGGTGGCACTAATGTGGCTAGTTTGTTTCCATTAGCCTTAGAGCTACACAAAGCAAATCGATAAGTACGTCAACTCAAATATTAGGGACTGCATGTGCATGCTCAGTGTTCAGCCAGCAAGCTTTTGCTAAACTGCAAGTGTGCAAATGTGCCCTGTTGTGGTCCCAGTTGGGCAGATTTTTTTCTCCCCTGATCTAGTTGTATCCAATTACCCTGACTGTGTTATGCTGCACCTGTACCGATACAACCGTCCACTGCTGACTGAGGAGCTTCACAACTGACACATCCCCCTCCGACACGTGTACAGTACCGACTGCCTCTTTTCACCTGCACGAGGCGAGTTCATATGCGAATCAGCTTTGTGCATGAAGAGCCACACCCTGATCAGCATTATTCCCCAACTCTGCGCAGGCGCCATCAATCAGCCAGCAGAGGACGTAATTGCACCAGTTATGAGGAACCCTGGTCCGGTAATCCCACCTTCTAAACCAGTGCTCCCCAACCTATTTTGCACCACGGACCTGTTTCATATCAGATAAAATTTCACAGACTGGCGGGGCGGGAGGATTTAAAATAGAATAAACTATACTGCACACAAATGAGCTTTTTTCACTGCAACAAGACGCTGCTTCCACCTGGGGGTGATATGAGATGATAAACAGCCATGTGGAAATGGAAAGCAGTGTTTTCATTGCTGATGTGACGATCTCTAATTATTTATTCTTTCTGTGTGGCCCGGTAATAAATGACCCAGGGCCCGGTGGTTGGGGACCACTGCTTTAAACAACAGCCAATCATTGTTCATGTAGCCGCCCAGCCGGATGGCAGAGAGTTTGCCAGATTTTTAAAAAGTACATTTAGACATTCAGACATTCCAATTCCACTGCATCATAATCCTTGGCCTTATGCACGTTATCCACAGGCTAGCGCATGGCCTTTGCAATACAAGAAAAGCCTTCAGGTACTTCTTTTTACCAGTCAGCGGCACATTCCTACACAGAGCCGTAATGCATGGAGGAACACGCTTGACTGAATTGTCCTTCTATTACTTGTGTTGGCCTTCCTCAGACTACCAAATGTAATGTAAAGCACCCAGTTAAAAGGTGACACAGGGTAAGATTAATGAGTGTTTCTTAACAATGATCTGTTCATGCAGACCCTGGGTTTAATCTCTACCTCTTATTGCTTCGGGCACTGCTGAAATTTTTGAAGCTTTTGTTTAATCATTTCAGTACAGTATGAATGTCCTTGCCTGTGAACATTGTAACATAAATTAGGCATCAGCTGACAAGCTCAAGTTACACTCAAGCATCTGACGTGTCCAGTATATAGGAGGAAAAAAAGTAATCCACGTTATGTAGGTAGATGGCCTCCCCTTGTTTTTCCTCCTCAGATGGTAAGTTGTGCTGGCTTTGGGCCACCAGGAGCGGAGGAGTAGAAGTTGTAGAGGGTGAGGGAACACTTTTTTTCGTCATTTTGGGTATGAACTGCACTTTTTGTCTGAAAACAGATCAGCACATAAAAAAAACAGAAAAGTTAAAGCATATCAGTATAAACTGCATTTGTGTTTTTGATTTATTTGACTTTTTTTCTTTTTTTTTTTACCCCTTTTTTCTCCCAATTTAGTGTAGTCAATCTGCTGCTGGGGACCCCTAGTGGTGCCCAAGAAAGAGGGTGACTTGACTGACACACACTCCCTCCGATGTGTGTGCAGTCCACTGATCCCTTCTTATACACCCACACCTCGGTGGATTTGCGCATGAGGCCGGCTTCATGCAAGGAGAGCCACGCCTGACCTCTACGCTCCTCCACCACTGTTCAGGCTCCCTTGGCAAGCAGCCAATTTTGTCTGCTGTAGGCATTAGCCAATTCTGGGAGTTTAGGATCTCGGCGCTGGTGTGCTAGCGACTTATCACGCTGTGCCACCTGAGCGCCCCTTACTTTTTACTTTTAATCTTTTGGGTTTTTTTTGTATGAGCCTTTAAACCCTGAATTAAGTCTTTTAAACCAAAAAAGTAATGTACATCAGACGATAACTAGTACGTTTTTTGTCTAAGAAAATAATAAAACACCCTTATTATTACTACGCCTACCAGTCAAAGCATCCAAGATGTCCAAGATGTTAAAGTCTGAAGGAGCTAAAAACACTACTCAGGTAACTGCAATTGGAAAACTCCCAACCAATTCTGTGGACGCAGAAGGGGATATGTCAAAATAGGGATGAGGATTCCAGTCTCGTACCGTCACATAATGTTTTAGGTTTACATTCAACCATTAAGGTAGGCTGTGCTTTGTATTGTAGCTTTCATTTATTCTATTTATGAGTCATTTAATGACTACCATGAAATGTGAATTTAGTAGAGCGCTATTAATCATTATGGATGTTTAAGTGTAGACTGATAAGTGGTCTTGACTATAGCCCTACTAGTTAATGTAAAAACAAATAAGGTGGATATGAAGCTAATGGCTGAAAACAAGTTTATGCATGACAAAACACCATTGACTGAACATTAAAAGAAATAATGTACCTGATGGAATATACAGAGAGCATGATGATGGTGATGAGAAGACAGAGTCCCACCACCCATAACATATATATTATACCAAAACCGCCAGCTTCAGGTCTAATTACTGTTACACCAGGCAGAGAGAAAGAAAGGATGGTTAAAATATGAATTAAATTACATTTGCTTTCATAAGGTCAAGAATCCATGATCTCTTCCACATACTTACCACCACCAGGATTTACTTCCAATTCACCAGACCCATCTTCATAAAGGTTCCAAAAGGGTTCCTATGGCAATATGCAAAGAAGAGAGATCAGAACTCACAGGAGATAGGACAGTGGATGGACAAGGTGTCTTAAACAACCAAATTTGATTTAATAATTTAAGTTAGGTCTTTGCCTAGGCTTCTCCTAAACTTTAGCCAGTATATGTTTACTTGCCTTGTTGTTTTGTATTTTGATTAAATATTCTGTTGTATTATCCAATTTTAACTCAGCTTCCTTGGATTTCCTTGGAATTAGCTGCTCAAGTAAAACACCCTAGCACACCAGAGCTGACATTTTGAACTTGTCGGTTCGAATCTCAGCTTGGCCATCCGGCTGGGCTGGGTGGCTACATGAACAACGATTGGCTGCTGTTCATACAGGGTGGGGAGCCGAAAAGGGACCTCATAACTGATGCAAATACGACCTCTGCTTGCTGATTGATGGTGCCTGCACAGGGTCGAGGAATAATGCGTTGATCAGGGTGTAGCTCTCTGTACACAAAGCTGATCCGCATATGAACTCGTCTCGTGCAGGTGAAAAGATGCAGTTGGCTAGTGGAGATCAGCCTCAGTAGAGAGAAAGCGTAATGCAATCGGGTAATTGGATATTACCTGATTGGGAGGAAAACTGGGAAAAATGCAAAAATAAATAAACAAATAAAGAGTGGAATTTCGCCCTTTCTCAAAAGAGCAAGTGTTCTACACTATCGCAACCATGGTTAAATCTTGGTATGTTCTAACCATGAAGTTCTGTATTTGCTTTTCTTAGGTAAGATTTATTTTTTTTTTTTTTCAGGATTTTAACATCATGTTTTTACACACTTTTCTGACACAACAGGTAGTTACTCTACACAAGATTCATGAGTTCAGGTCTTTAATGTCAAACACGGTCACGGACAATTTTGTATCTCAAATTCACCTAACTTGCATGTCTGTGGACTGTGGGAGGAAACCGACGCAGACACGGGGAAAAAATGCAAACTCCACACAGAAAGAACAAGAAAGAGCCATCCTGCTCTTTCTGCAGTATTAAGTTCCAGTGTTCATTAAACATAAATGCAAAAGATTTGATAATCATTTAGGTAGATCATTTGTTGCTAATGTCAGACAAACAATTTATGACCATGGTTTTGTAACTTTTGGACATACAGTGTAAATTATTCCTAGCATTAAATCAGTTCAACACATAAGAGGCTTAACTTACCAGACTGGTATAGACGTCAATGGCCATGGTGGGTTTAGGAGCTAGAAAGACAAACATATACATGTTTATGTTTTTTGATTCTTTGTTAAACTAGGCCACCCATCCACATAGTCCGGACATCCCACCCTCGCAGAAACGTGTCTGCAGCAGGCACTGCCAATTATGCCCTCTAGATGGCGCACAGCCGACCGGTGGCAACGTCGAGTTTCAAACCAAAAAGTTTAGAATCTCGGCACTGGTGTGCTAGTGGAATATCCCGCTGTGACACCTGGGCGCTTAAGATGACATATTTTTAACTGCAAGTCATTTTCTTTTACTTCAGAGAGTGGATTTTGCCCTTCTGTCCAGAAAACTAGATGGACGTCTGCTATATGACTTCATTATGTCTACGTAGCACGACCAGTGGGTGAGAGGTTAGGGCTGAGGGGGTGAGTAATGTCACCATGACAAAATGCTTTCAAAGCATACAACTTGTGTTTTGTTTTTCATTTTCAGTTAATTTTCATCAACTGCTTTTTCCTATTTCGGGTCAGATTTCACTGGGAAACACTGGACAGGAAAACCTTGGACAGAGCACCAATCTGTGTAAAGGCCCGACTGGCTGATTTAACAGCGGAAATCAGAACCCTTCTAAGGATCTAAGCTGTGATGGCTAGCGTAATAGACCACTGCGCTGCCTGAGTGATACTGGTACTATGTTAACAAACCCAAACACAGCTAGTGTTTTAACAAGACAAATGACGAATACCTCCAAAGTCATATTTACATGTACATTTACATTTTCGGCATTTAGCAGATGCTTTTATCCAAAGCGACTTACAATTATGACTAAACACAGTTGGAGCAGTTGAGGGTTAAGGGCCTTGCTCAGGGGTCCAACAGTGGCAACTTGGCAGTGGTGGGGCTTGAACCGGCAATCTTCTGATTACTAATCCAGTACCTTAACCACTGAGCTATCAGTGCTATATTACTCATTTCTTTCAACATTTTTTATTTTCACCGGGCGGCACGGTGGCTAAGTGGGTAGTACTGTCGCCTCACAGCAAGAAGGTCCTGGGTTCGATCCCCAGGTGGGGCGGTCTGGGTCCTTTCTGTGTGGAGTTTGCATGTTCTCTCCATGTCTGCGTGGGTTTCCTCCGGGAGCTCCGGTTTCCTCCCACAGTCCAAAAACATGCAAGTGAGGTTAATTGGAGATACTAAATTGTCCATGACTGTGTTCGATATAACCTTGTGAACTGAAGAACCTTGTGTGAAGATAAACTATCGTTTCCTGTCATGAATGTAACCAAAAATGTAAAACATGACGTTAAAATACAAACAAACATTATTTTCACCACCATTTATAATCAAATGATTAAATATAAATAAATGAAGGTACTAGAGCATTAATTGGAAGGTTGCTGGAAAAAGCTGCCACTATTGAGCCCCTGAGCAACCCCTTATAACTGATTGTTTGCATTGTATTTAGTCCCAATTGTAAGTCGCCTTGGATAAAGGCGTCTGCTACATGCATGTGAAAGTAAGGATCGTTTCCATAAATTTGAAAATGTGGGACGTACAGAGAAGGATCAAAGCAATGCAAGAATGCATACATGAAGTATGGTGACTGTAGTAAGCAAACCCAAACCCTGAACATTTTAGAAATTAGAAATCCTGTCTGAATACATTTCTTAGTTCTCAAAAAGAAGACATGTCCAGAAAAAAGAGGACTTATTGGCATTCTATCTAAAGAGAACTGTCTAGATTCTGTGTACTATTTCAACTCAAAAAAACAAACAAACAAAAAAAAAAAAACTTCTGGCCACCAGTAGGTTCACTCATAAATGCAGTTCAAATAATAGATGAGTATTTAATAACATTAAATCTTACATTTTAAGGTGCATTTTAAATAACTTGATTTTTCACAGTGAGCCCTTTAGCAGTATAGGGGTGTGTTGATGGGCACTTAAAAACAGACCCCCACATGTTGTTCTTTATATTATGCCAAAATTAGAAGGTAAGCAACCTGCTAGAAATTCGTCCCACTTGGCTCAATTTTAGTGTTAAACAAGGGGAAATTTAAGAAACATAACCATAACGGTATGCCATGGCTTTGACTAAAATCGAACACTTTGCCAATGTGGTGATAAATGTATCATGGTAATGTGGACTGGGTCTCAGTAAAAAATGAGCTTGCTTTATGTTTGTGTGTATGCCTACTGGGTGCATATTAAGGTTTGTGTGTGTGTGTGTGTGTGTGTGTGTGTGTGTTTACCTGTCCATGTGTGTCCATACACTGGACTGCTCCAGTCACTCCACATACCATCAAACTCATCTTTAGCGTGAAGCTGAATCTCATACTGAGTGTTGGGCAGAGCATCCGAAATCAACCACAAGTGCTTGAGACTGTCTGTGCTTATGTATACTAGCTGATACTACACACACACACACACACACACACACACACACACACACACACACACACTTGAATATACAGGTAAAACAGTAAGCACTTAATACAATATAGGGTTAAAATGATAGCCCTTAGCCCTCAACTGTTTTGTCCAAAGTGAGTTTAAGGGCATTCCTTAAGGGCCCACACACTCCGTACCTCTAAGGCCTGCACAGGACGATATCTTAGCTGGAAGTGGAGAATGTAGAAGTGATTCTGCTTCCAAGTGGATGGGTAAGTCCAGGTAACACAAAGAGTGTGAGGTTCTCCCTCAACTGGTTTCACTAACACCTGAGCCGGAGGGTCTGGCTTAACTAATTAAGAGAGAAAAAAGATAGTTTATTTTTATTCTAGCATTTTCTCCTTCTCTTTTCTCTTTTTTGAGCCCAACACTTAATGTTTCCCAGACTGTCACACACACAGTTGTTACAAAATTAGCATTGTCATGCACCTTTTGGAGGGGTGGTCCTAATGTTTTGGTTTAATCACTGTATGTTGGATGTTTTCCAAATCACACACAGTTGTACATATATTACATATAATATATACAGCCACACACTGTATAACCTTCTGCCATTTGGGAGGAGATACAGGGGCATACGTGCCAGGACCAGTATTTTTCCCCCACCTCAATTACTTTACTGAACACCACACTACACCGTTAATACCACCCAGAGGTGGAAAGAGTACTAAAATATTGTACTCAAGTAAAAGTACTATTACTTTGATGATTTTTTACTTAAGTACAAGTAAAATTACTAGTCTAAAAATCTATTCAAGTAAAAAGTAACTCATTTAAAGTGTACTCAGAGTAAACGTTACTTCGTTACTTTTTTAACAGAAGGAGGGACATCATTTTCCAACAGAAGTTGATAGATTGATACAGCAGACTACACACAGCTCACCAGCCATGCAGCATATTAGCAGTTCATGTGTGGATTTAGCCACTCTACACACGTAACAGACTGCAACTGCTGTTATCAATTTAATACAGCATTATTTCTGTTTATCCTCAATAAATCGCTGTATTTTATAGCTTGTTGGACTTGACGCTAACTAACTTGGTTCAGGCCAGTAGTGCCTACTAGGGTTGCCAACTTTCAGAACTGGAAATAAAGAAACACCCTGGGCTGGCGGGTTGGTGTGGGGGTGGGGGTTGGTTTGTCGGGTGTTTAGCTGAGCGGGAGCGGGGTGGGGGTTAGGCGGTTAGGGTTGCACTTATAAAAAATATAACGGGTCTTACACCATCATAGGAACATTATCAAAATCAAAAACAAACCAGCAGAATCTCACAATCACATTTATGCTGTCCATTTACTTCAAATGAATGAACATAAAAAATCACAATATTTGATAATGCTTTGCTATCATTGCAAAATGAAAGCGTACCGTAAACAGAACCGCGACCCAGATCAATCACACAGCAGCAGCAGAAAATCATAACCACTTATCTGCTTACCTGATCTACAGGGGTTGGACAAAATAACTGAAACACCTGGTTTTAGACCACAATAATTTATTAGTATGGTGTAGGGCCTCCTTTTGCGGCCAATACAGCGTCAATTCGTCTTGGAAATGACATATACAAGTCCTGCACAGTGGTCAGAGGGATTTTAAGCCATTCTTCTTGCAGGATAGTGGCCAGGTCACTACGTGATGCTGGTGGAGGAAAACGTTTCCTGACTCGCTTCTCCAAAACACCCCAAAGTGGCTCAATAATATTTAGATCTGGTGACTGTGCAGGCCATGGGAGATGTTCAACTTCACTTTCATGTTCATCAAACCAATCTTTCACCAGTCTTGCTGTGTGTATTGGTGCATTGTCATCCTGATACACGGCACCGCCATTGGATGCACATGGTCCTCCAGAATGGTTCGGTAGTCCTTGGCAGTGACGCGCCCATCTAGCACAAGTATTGGGCCAAGGGAATGCCATGATATGACAGCCCAAACCATCACTGATCCACCCCCATGCTTCACTCTGGGCATGCAACAGTCTGGGTGGTACGCTTCTTTGGGGCTTCTCCACACCGTAACTCTCCCGGATGTGGGGAAAACAGTAAAGGTGGACTCATCAGAGAACAATACATGTTTCACATTGTCCACAGCCCAAGATTTGCGCTCCTTGCACCATTGAAACCGACGTTTGGCATTGGCACGAGTGACCAAAGGTTTGGCTATAGCAGCCCGGCCGTGTATATTGACCCTGTGGAGCTCCCGACGGACAGTTCTGGTGGAAACAGGAGAGTTGAGGTGCACATTTAATTCTGCCGTGATTTGGGCAGCCGTGGTTTTATGTTTTTTGGATACAATCCGGGTTAGCACCCGAACATCCCTTTCAGACAGCTTCCTCTTGCGTCCACAGTTAATCCTGTTGGATGTGGTTTGTCCTTCTTGGTGGTATGCTGACATTACCCTGGATACCGTGGCTCTTGATACATCACAAAGACTTGCTGTCTTGGTCACAGATGCGCCAACAAGACGTGCACCAACAATTTGTCCTCTTTTGAACTCTGGTATGTCACCCATAATGTTGTGTGCATTGCAATATTTTGAGCAAAACTGTGCTCTTACCCTGCTAATTGAACCTTCACACTCTGCTCTTACTGGTGCAATGTGCAATTAATGAAGATTGGCCACCAGACTGGTCCAATTTAGCCATGAAACCTCCCACACTAAAATGACAAAATTCAGTTATTTTGTCCACTTTATATAAGACCATCTTGTATGTTTCCAGAATATATGAATTCATACCCAACTGTTTTATCCACCTAACTAATGAAAACCATTGTAGATCATTTATTCTCTCGGCTTTCCTGGTAAAAAGCTTAAATTGGTGAAGAAATGAAGAATGAAGAAAAAGATTGAAATTGAATCTGAATTCGGAAGCTTGATTGGTTTATACATCTGAATCTCTTCACCAAATGAACCGATTCATGGAGTTGTTTATGCCGGATCAAACAGCCTAACAGTTGAGCCACCACTGCTCTACATGTTTGCACAGGTTTAATGTCGGGTTTTTTATTGTTTTCTTTTTTTTTTTTTTTTCCAGTAACGGATGTTATTTAAAATGTAGCGAATTACAATTCTTACTACAAAACATACTTAAGTAAAAGTAAAATTACAGGTTGTAAAATCTACTTTAAAAAGTACAAGTACACAAAAAAAACTACTCAATTACAGTAACGCGAGTAAATGTAATTCATTACTTTCCACCTATAAATAGATAAATATGTTTCTAGAATCAGGTCTAGAAAGACAGAAAGTGGAAGTATATTTTTACTCTAAAATAAATATATTTAAAGTTTTTTTATAATATATTTTTAATGTACTCCAAGTGCACTTGGAATACTGATTGTGCAGTTGTGAAGTGTGCTTTAATTTCACTTTAAGTGTATGTGAAAGTTAAATACATGGAGTTAAATACACATGCAGTAGTATACTTAAGGTAAATTAACTACTTAAAATAGTTCCAATTTATACAATTAAAGTTAATCTTTTGTATTATTTTTGTACAATTCCAGTATAATTAGCACTCTAAGTGTATTGATCATTAGTGTGACAATAATACACTTTAGTGCACTGTAGCCTACTGAAGATTAGTTTACTTAAGTATACTTCTTTTCACTATGGAAGTAACTTTATAAAAAAATACACTAAATTAAACCTTTGTATAATGTATTAAAAGTGTGCTTTAAGTGAATTACTACAGCAGTTGTTTAACATACTTTGCAATAATATACTAAACATGTATTTGAAAACAAGTATATGAGAAGTATATTAAATTAAATGTAACTTAATTTAACTAAAAGTATACTTTATGGTAAAGTTTTTATTAACAGTATACTTTTTGATAACTTTTGAAAAGTATGATAAAAGTTTACTTGCTCGAAGTATGACATTAATATATTTTTAACATGTCTGAAATAAGTACAGACATTTGCTAATTTATTTATAGTATACTTAGACCAATCTTAGTATATTTTAAGTACATTTAAGTACACTTTTTTTCACTAGGGTGAGGAAGGTCGAATTAATTTCCACTAAGCGACTGCACCCTCTGCTGTCTGATGACATCCCAATTTGTCTGTTATTAAATGTACCTATTAAGGGTCTGCTGTACATGTGAAAATCATATATTTATAAACTTTACATTTTACTGACATGTTATGCTGTGTTGTTTACTTCTGCAGACATTGTTCATGAGGGATTCCCTGGTTGTATTTCAAACTACATCCTATGTGCTACATAGTGTGTAATTATACCACTTGAAGTGCAATAATAAGACGTACTATTTAGTACAGTACTGTGCGCAGTGAGTCTTTGTTCACACCCACCACTAAGCCAAAATCACTGACAGATTTTCCAGACATCAATCTTTTTTTCTTTCTCCCAATTTTCAGCGCTTTCAATTTTTACCCTATTGCGTTATGCTTCCTCTTGACTGATGCTAACCCCCGCTCCTGATTGAGGAGAGCGCACTGACACACGCCACCCTCCAACACGTGTGCAGTAGCCGACTGCATCTTTTCACCTGCACAAGACGAGTTCTAATGCCAATCAGCCTTGTGTACAGAGAGCCACACCCTGATCAGGATTATTTCTCTATACTGTGCAGACGCCATCAATCAGCCAGCAGAGGTCATAATCAGTTATGAGGTCCCTATCTGGCTCCCTCCTTGGATAAACAACAGCCAAACGTTGTTCATATAACCACCCAGCCCAGCCGGATGGCAGAGCTGCGATTCGATACAATGTATTCGAAATCCCAGCTCTAAGCGGCCCGGACTTCAATATTTACCAAATCAAAATTTGTAGTGCTGCTTTCAGTGTCACATTTTACCTATTGTTCCGTGTACACTTTGTCCACTTAACTAACATACACCCATTGCACTAAAACACACACCCATAAACACACACACTTACTGATATCTGGCGGAATGTAGGTGAAGCTAGGGCTGGTGGCATTTCCGACTGTGTTGGTTACACAGAGTTTAGCATCATAATAGTTTCTGTCACCCTCCACACAGGGTAAAGCACACCAGCAACGAGAGTGCCCGGGAGAGTATGAACAATTCACACGAGAGAACTTTTCAAATCTACAAAAAGAAAAAGAAAGAAACATATTATTACCAGGTCCAGAATTGCTGTGATTATTTCATACTTACTGTGAAGCAGCAAACAAAAGGAAATTTTTCTCAGTGTGCTTGCATTATCAATACTGCCCAAATTTAACATTCCAATTCAGTGGGGTTGAAGGCTCCGGCAGGCCACACCACACCAAAGTCACCAAACAATATTCGTATTAACCTAGCTTTGTGAACAGTCATGCTGGAACATTCCCTAAACTGGAACATTCCCTAAACTGGGGCATTCCCTAAACTGGGGCATTCCCTAAACTGTCACCTCAAAGTTGAAAAAATAGAGTTGATTTTATGATCTTTTATTTCATTTATTTTATTAGGATTTTTACACACCTTTGGTTACATTCATGACAGGACAGGTAGTTACTGATTACACAAGATTAACCAGTTCTACTCTTTTTTTCTATTTTGTTTATGCATTTTCTCCCAATTTAGCGTAGTTAATTTGTCTTCCGCTGCTGGGGGATCCCTGATTGCAGTTGAGAAGGGTATATTGCTGCTCACGCCTTCTCCGACCCACATAGTACGAACATCCCACCCTAGCAGAAACATGTCTGCTGAGTTTCAAACAGAGGAGTTCAGAATGATGTGCTAGCGGAATATCCCGCTGCACCACCTGGTCTCCCCATCAATTCTAGTCTTTAATGTCAAACACACCCTAGTGAAAAAAAAGTGTACTTAAATGTACATACTAAGATTGGTCTAAGTATACTATTAATAAACTAGCAAATGTCTGTACTTATTTCAAACATGTTAAAAATATATTAATGTCATACTTTGAGCAAGTAAACTTTTATCATACTTTTCAAAAGTTATCAAAAAAGTATACTTTTAATAAAAACATTACCATGAAGTATACTTTTAGTTAAATTTAAGTTTCATTACATTTAATATACTTCTCATATACTTGTTTTCATAATAGATGTTTGCTTTAATTTCACTTTAAGTGTATGTGAAACATGGAGTTAAATACACATGCAATAGTATACTTAAGGTAAATTAACTACTTAAAATAGTTCCAATTTACACTTAATACGATTAAAGTTAATATTTTGTATTATTTTTGTACAATTCCAGTATAATTAGCACTCTTTAAGTGTATTGATCATTAGTGTGACAATGATAGACTTTAGTAGCCTACTGTAGCCTACTGAAGATTAGTTTACTTAAGTATACTTATATTCACTATGGAAGTAACTTTATGAAAAAATACACTGAATTAAACCTTTGTATAATGTATTAAAAGTGTGCTTTAAGTGAATTACTACAGCAGTTGTTTAACATACTTTGCAAAAATATACTAAACATGTATTTGAAAACAAGTATATGAGAAGTATATTAAATTAAATGAAACTTAAATTTAACTAAAAGTATACTTCAGGTAATGTATTTATTAAAAGTATACTTTTTGATAACTTGTGAAAAGTATGATAAAAGTTTACTTGCTCAAAGTATGACATTAATATATTTTTAACATGTTTGAAATAAGTACAGACATTTGCTAGTTTATTTATAGTATACTTAGACCAATCTTAGTATATTTTAAGTACATTTAAGTACACTTTTTTTCACTAGGGCAGACTTGGGGAGAACATGCAAACTCCACACAAAAAGGACCCGGACTGAGCTGCTCAGGTGGCGCAGCGGTAAAAAGAAACGCGCTGCAACCAGGGCTGGATTCTGAGAACGTGGTATCGAATCCAACCTTGCTTTACCGGTTCGAAGCTGAGTGGCTATATGAGCAACGATTGGCCGGTTGCTCATATGGGGGGTGGGACAAAGAACCGGATGTGGGTCTCTCTCTGTCAGAATGCGATTGCGTTCTCTGCCGGCTGATTGGAGGCGCTTACACAGAGATGGGAGAGGGTGCCCTTAGGGTGTGTCTCTCCGCATGCAACGCTAGGTGGCGCCAAACTCGTCAATGTGTGGGTGGCAAAAATGCATCTGGCTGCTGCTCGTGTTTCGGAGGGGATACGGGTTAGCTTCAATCACCTCCGTCGGGGCAGGGTTCGGTATAGACAGAGAGGAAGCATGATGCTAATTGAACAATTGGATGCGCTAAAAGGGGAGAAAAAGGGGTAAAAAAAAAAAAAAAAAAAAAAAAACTAAAAAAAAAAAAAAAAAGGACCCGGACTGCTCCATTTGGGAATCGAAAACTAAAAATATCTAACCTAATAATTAGTAGGGATATCCACATACTTTTGTTAACATACGGTAGGTAGCACCTAGGCGAAGGTACATCTAATGGCCAGAGCAGAATTTGATAATCCAAGCAGAAATGGGGAAAACATCTTCCCCTTGGTGCTCGAGTGGCGCAGTGATAAATTCCAATAGCCCACTATCGTTGGTATCCAGGGTTCGAATCTCAGAGTTGCTACTGGCTGGTCGAACATCTACATAAAAACGTGATTAGCTATGTCAAAGGGGTGGGAATTGGTGTAAAGGATTGGTGTCCTGACTGGGGTGTGTTACTGCAAAGCACCCAGATTTTGACAAGGATGAACTGATCTGAAAACATGAAATGATGATCTCAGTCAAGGTTCAGTGAGGGTCATGTTTTCGGTTGGGTTTTGGTTTCGGGACTTTATCTGCTTACATTTTACCACTTTCTGCATTGTATAATTTTAGATATGACTCTTTGGTGACCTGTGATGGTTGCACGCCACCCCTGCTGGCTGAGTACATGCCTAGTCTCCTTACACCTCTACATGTAGATAGGACCATGCTACATTTTCAGTATTGTTACACTGCTCAAATGATGGAGATGATTCCCATTCGGCCTTTGCTCCCACAGCCACGCTCGATTGTATTGGTTTAGCACCAGACCAGAACGTTGGCACTACTAAGACTCGAACCGATAACAGTGTACAAATTCACAGAGCAGACAATTGGTTTATGAGGAAGGAGAGGCAGGAAGACACTTGGAGTTGGAACATTCCTCAGGACTGGTGCAGGATAACATAACTTAAGTTTCTGAAACACACACACATATACACAGAGTTACTTACCCTTTCCTGAGAAGCAGGTAACACTGAGGGCGTGGGATTATGGGCTGTCGGGATATCCACTCACAGCGGATTTTGCTAGTGTGGGATTTCTTGTGGCATGACAAGGTAGGTCTCTCAGGAGAAACTGGGAGAAATATAATAATATAAGTGTTTTTCTTATGTTGACATGCATTATTTATATTGATTTTATATGTATTACTGGTACACTCCATGGCCAGAGGTATGTAAACACACTTGTATTGAATGAATTTGGCCACACAAAGTCAAAGAATAGGAGTCAATATAAAAAGGATCAATCCCTGGTGGCAGCAGTGACAAGTGAGTTCTAAATTGCCACTGGTTTTTATCTCGGCAAAAGAAGTGAGTATGACTAAGCAGTCAAAAGCAAACCTAAAACCCTCACGCATAACACCAATTGTCTGCTGGAGTGGTCTTTTTTTAAAGCGACCCACATTTTGTCTATGATTTTTATGCAACCCAGGCAACACAATGCTCTTCTCTGCTATGCTCTGTACAATCTGGTCCCACTGTGGTTTACAAGATGCCTCCACAAGGGGGCGTTTGCGTACAAATTTAATTATTATTATTTTTCTTTGTGACCAATTTTTTAGAGCAAGAAAAACCCTGGTCTAAAGTACACCAAAAATGGACTCTTAGGAAATGAGAACACATTCTTTCGAGTGATGATTCATGATTCCAATTGGCATGACTTCATCTGATTGACCAGTTTGGGTTTGGAAGATGCCAGGGGAACACTACTTGCCCAAATACACATGGCTTCAGCAAGGTAAATGCTACATGTGGCTTGATTGAATCCCTGAGGTTGTTCCAAAATCTAGTGAAAAGCCCTCCCACAGGATAAAAAGGCCATAACATTAAAACCACCTCCTAGTTTCTACACTCACTGTCCATTTTATCATCTCCACTTAACATATTTACAATTACATTTACATTTTACATTATTTAGCAGACGCTTTTATCCAAAGCGACTTACACAATGAGCAGAACACGATGAGCAATTGAGGGTTAAGGGCCTTGCTCAGGGACCCAACAGTGGCAACTTGGTGGTGGCAGGGCTTATAAAAGCACTTTGTAGTTCTACAATTACTGACTGTAGTCCATCTGTTTCTCTGCATGCTTTGTTAGCCCCCTTTCACCCTGTTCTTCAATGGTCAGGACCCCCACAGGGCCACCACAGAGCAGGTATTATTTAGGTGGTGGATCATTCTCAGCACTGCAGTGACACTAACATGGTGGTGGTGTGTTAGTGTGTTAGTGTGTGTTGTGCTGGTATGAGTGGATCAGACACAGCAGCGCTGCTGCAGTTTGTAATACCGTGTCCCCTCACTGTTCACTCTATTAGACACTCCTGCCTAGTTGGTCCACCTTGAAGATGTAAAGTCAGAGACGATCGCTCATCTATTGCTGCTGTTGGTCATCTTCTAGACCTTCATCAGTGATCACAGGACGCTACCCACAGGGCGCTGGTGGCTGGATATATTTTTGCTTGGTGGACTATTCTCAGTCCAGCAGTGACAGTGAGGTGTTTACAAACTCCAATGTGCTGTGTCTGATCCACTCATACCAGCAAAACACACACTAACACACCACCACCATGTCAGTGTCACTGCAGTGCTGAGAATGATCCACCACCCAAATAATACCTGCTCTGTAGTGGTCCTGGAGTCCTGACCATTGAAGAACAGCATGAAAGGGCTAACAAAGCATGCAGAGAAATAGATGGACTACAGTCAGTAATTGTAGAACTACAAAGTACTCCTATATGGTAAGTGGAGCTGATAAAATGGACAATGAGTGTAGAAACAAGGAGGTGGTTTTAATGTTATGGCTGATCGGTGTATGTCAGTGTGTTTGTGTGTGTATGTACACTTACCGCCTACACTAATTTTAACTGATGAAACTAGCCTGTCACCCCTATAGCAGCTGTAGTTCCCTGAGTCGACCATTCGGAGGGCAGGGAGTCTGAGAACCCCACCTTTTTCCATGCCCTCTCGAACGAGCTGATCATTTTTGGTCCAGCGTGCTCGCCTTCTAATGGACCTTGTCACCCTAAGTCCTTCTTCCGTGTCTTCATAGTCATAATCTTCATATTTTGTGCTGGTGCTAGTCTCCGAGGTAATGCCCCTGTTCGTAGTCGTGCTAAAAGCCTTTTCATGTCTTGATACTCTACTACTTCTGTTGTGCTGGATGGTTTGAGTGTTCCCCAACAAAACATGTCCAGTCCTTATATTCCCATTCGGTGTGATGGTAGGTGGGTTAGCAGTGTTAACATTCACCCTCTTGTTTTGAACATCTATTCCATTGGGATTCATAGTGACATGTACTGCAACAGTTTTGATTTCAGTGGGGTAACTTCCTGTGGTACCAAGATTTTTTCTACCGTTTGAAGATCTCAAGGGCTCTGTCACGGCTTCTTTTTGAGATTTCTCTTTGGTTTTTGTAGTGACAGCTAATGGAACTGCGTCCACAGTGACATCACCTCTGCAGCCCAAGATGACTTCTGAGCCCTGGGTCAAAGTCAGAACACCAGGAGGGGATTCTGTGGGAAAAAAATATTATTAATTAATATATTTCTCATGAAATGTGTTTATGAAACCACACAATTTATTACGTAGTATTGCCTCACTTTAATATCTAACATAGAGCAGCTGTGCAGTTTGTGTCAAGAGATTAGATACAGTGGTACCTTGTAACTCAACGTCCCCTTAACTCAAAATCTTTGAAACTCAACGCCCTTCGTCGAGAAATTTGTACCCTTAAACTCAACATGTTTAATTTTTTTATTTTATTTATTTATTTAATTTTCAAATGAACAATGAACAGCCGGTTAAGATGCATAAGGAAACAATAAAGAAGTAAAAGTTAAAGCGCAGGTTTTATTGTTTGTTTGTTTATTAGGATTTTAACATCATGTTTTACACTTTGGTTACATTCATGACAGGAACGGTAGTTACTCATTACACAAGATTCATCAGTTCACAAGGTTATATCAAACACAGTCATGGACAATTTAGTGTCTCCATTTCACCTCACTTGCATGTCTTTGGACTGTGGGAGGAAAACAAAGCGCCTGTGGGAAACCCACGCGGACATGGGGAGAACATGCAAACTCCACACAGAGAGGACCCGGACCAACCCACCTGGGGATCAAACCCAGGACCTTCTTGCTGTGAGGCGACAGTGCGACCCACTTAGCCACCGTCCCGCCCCAGGTTTTATTGTATTGTATTCTTTTATTAATCTGTATTAATTTGTACTGTTTTCAATTGTATTTCAGTGTTTTTATATTATATTTGTGTTGTTTTCAGTGTATAAGTGTCAAAAACAACCCCATTATTTTACATTAGCCTAAAATATATGCAGTTCCACTGGACCATGGAGCATTAACAGCTTCCATACATCCTCATGGGAAAAAATACCTTAATACTCAATGCCTTTTAAACTCAAAGCCAGTCCCAGAACCACCTGACGTTGAGTTTCAAGGTACCACTACATTTGTACGGGATGCTGTGTCTTGGAATATAAAATATTTTTATTTTTCTGGTTCGGAAATATACAAACAGCACTAACTTTTGTTGTTTTGAGGTGTAGGAAGTTTTATCATGTCATTTAACTTTTTACTAATAGTGATAATAATGGGTTAAAGCTGAACTAATTAAAGTCTTTGACAATTTTTGTCAAAAATCTGGCCAGAGTGGACAGAGGGACTGGATACGTCAAAATTGGGGGGAGACTCTAAAAACTGTTGTTTTTACATGGCAGCTCTTAAGACAATTGTGATGCTTGAAAGTCACTTGACCATTAAACCAGATTCCAGTAAATGTCTTCTGTTTTTGTGTCTAGATGAAAGAACATGTTTTTTCTGTTATATTTTCCAATTAGTTTGTTAACCGAGAGGTGACGCCCAGTTGTAGATTTGTAGACCTGGGACACACCCCATTTCAAAAACAGATGGTATTAAAATAGAGTGACCTCTATGTGATATTTTCAGCTATAAGAACATTGCGCTAATTTAGTCAAAAAAGCATTTGTATGGCTGGGCATTGATGTTGGTCAAGAAAGCCTTGATCAATTTTCCAGTTCATTCGAAAGCTGTTCAGTAGAACTGAGGTCAGGGTTCTTTGCAGGTCATTGTAGTTTCTTTAAACTAAGATTTTCTTCATGTCTTTATAGACCTTGCTTTGTGGATGGGGGCACATGCAAGGGCCTTTTATACACTCTTGTTGCAAAGCTGAAAACATATAATTTCCTTAATATAATTGACTTATTGTACCAGTTAGCAACTGTTGCAGCTAAAACGCATGAATTAAAAAATTAGAAGGGGTGCCCCCAAAATTTTGTCCATCTGATGGAGTTTTTAAACACCTCACTGTCACTGCTGGACTGAGAATAGTCCACCAACCAAAAATATGTCCAGCCAACAGCGCCCCGTGGGCAGCATCCTGTGACCACTGATGAAGATCTCAAAGATGACCAACTCAAACAGCAGCAATAGATGAGCGATCGTCTCTGACTTTACATCTACAAGGTGGACCAACTAGGTAGGAGTGTCTAATAGAGTGAACAGTGAGTGGACACGGTATTTAAAAACTTCAGCAGCGCCGCTGTGTCTGATCCACTCATACCAGCACAACACACACTAACACACCACCACCATGTCAGTGTCACTGCAGTGCTGAGAATGAACCACCACCTAAATAATACCTGCTCTGTGGTGGTCCTGATTATTGAAGAACAGGGTGAAAGCAAGTTAAAAGGGTATGTAGAGAAATAGATGGACTACAGTCAGTAATTTCAGAACTACAAAGTGCTTCTATATGGTAAGTGAAGCTGATAAAATGGACAGTGAGTGTAAAAACATGGAGGTGGTTTTAATGTTATGGCTGATCGGTGTATATATGAACATATCCGTTTTCACAACCATAGTCGAACACTGGATTGTTAAGTTTTATTTGTGTATTCGTTCTTCTCACCATGCTGATGAATATTAAAAGAATCCGAGTCTCCTCATATTTATACCCCAGTAAAAAAGGAGTTCTTAAGCACTACGGACTTAATTGTGTCATTGTGAGTGATTTATGTAGGTCAACATATTAATGTCTAGTTTTGTTTTGTGTATTTTCTATTTTTCCCATGTTGAGAAATACCACCTCATATTTATACCTCAGTAAAACAAGGGTACCAAAGCAACAGTTGAAACAGAAAAAACGTGCCTTAGATATATAGTTATTTAAAGCTAGTGTTTAACATACACCTGATTAGTTTTGTTTTAGTGTTTTCTTACTTTCATCACTGTTAAAAAAAAAATAAAAAAAAATCACTACTTCATATTTATACCTCAGTAAAGTATACATTTTTAAACATCAAGTACATCAAAAAAAAGAAAATGCTTAAATTTCATTGTTTTTATAGCCATTGTCTGATTTATTCACTGCAGTCTACTTTTATTTGTGTATTTTCTTCATTTTTACCATGCTGATCAACACCTAAAGGAGTTTGTGACACCTTAAGTTATATAATAAGCCATTATTTTGGGGTGGATATTACCATAATCAGTTCATATGTGTGTTTTCCATTTCCTGAGTTTCTGTAGTGGTCGACCAAATCACGCAACAAGGCACCACACCAATCTCAGTTCCTTTTTGTTTTAAACGTTTTACTCTTCTTCTTTTTCTGTTTACATTTTTTCTGCCACTGTTCTTGAACTTTATTGTATTAATAGCAGTCGTGTATGAAGTACCATACTTGAGTAAAAGTACAAGTATCTTACCAGAAATTTACTTTGATAAAAGTAAAAGTCACCTTTTAGAATATTACTTGAGTAAAAGTCTAAAAGTATCTGATGTTTAATGTCCTTAAGTATCAAAGGTAATCTGATAATAAATGTACTTAAGTATTAAAAGTAGAAGTAAAAGTAAATGCTGTCAGTATAAACGGAAGCGGTCAGAATTTTGAAAAATATGAAGATTGTTTTTTTAAGCCTGTAAACCACCTTAACAATTAACCTATTTTCTTCCCTCCATCTGAACATGATTTGTGCCAATTCATGATTATAATCAATTATTGACATTGTTGTTATTACTAGCCCTGTTCCAACTTTTTTAGAATGTATTGTAGCTTAAAATGCATGTATGTGTATGTTAAGAATTGAAATGAAGTTGACCAGACAAAACATGAAATATTTTGGTTCATATCAGATGAAATAAGAGTCAATGTAAATGTAAGAAACACTGCATCTATTTTATTTTTTATTTGGGTAGCACATTCAAGTCATAGATAAATCCCAATAACTTAAAACAGAAAAACAGAAAAAACTGTATTTAAATAATCTTGTTTGGGCCAGATCTACTCCCTGATTGACGTGTGTTAAACTAAAAAAATATTCGTATTCTTACTTTAAGAAAACACCATTTCAAACTTATGTCAACTTGAAGCAGCAGCTGAAAATTTCATCCATGAAAAGTTGGAAAAGTTGAAAACTAGGAAAAGCAAAGAACTAATCTTTTAAACATTATTTTCTTGTTGAGACCATTAAAGGGCTTTTCCTCAACACCATAAATCTTTCCTCTGCCGGTGTAATTTAGAACTTAGTTGAGGATATATTAGTCGGCAGGTGAGTTTTCTGTAAATGATGGACGTGTCTTCATGAGTTTTGCACTGAAGTAATTCCAAACAAATTTAGTGAAACGTTCGAATGTACATCGCTAGATATCTGAACAATGTTAATGCTAATAATAAGAAATCAAAACAAGGATGGTGCGGCTTTACTTTGTTAATCATTCTTAACTTATATCAGTGTGTTGGACTGGGAGCTTCTGAAATGCCGATATTTCAGTATCTTTGGGTGAACTTTTGTTTGCACTTGCGCATTAATGTGTTTACCCACAGATCTAACATACAAGCACAGATTCGCCAAACCTGCAAATTTGCATAAGTCAAATGTATCGGAGTAAAAGTACACAATTTCTTTAAAAAATGTAGTGAAGTAAAAGTAAAAGTTTACTCTGAAAAAATACTGAAGTACTGTAACAAAGTATTATTACTTTGTTACTATACACCACTGATTAATAGTTAGATTAATAAATGTCTAAAACAGCAAGAATTGAAATCAGAGAGTAGTTTATACTAAATTTTATAACCAATATTCAGAAATGTGTTTTATATGCAAACTTTGCTGATGTTTATTAAATAAGCACAGCTACACTTGCTTTTTTAAGGGAAAACCCCAAATGCTAATAGGGTGAAACCAGAATGTTTGAGGTCAATGAGCATGAAACTCATTGCATAAAAGTAACAAACTGTCATGAACAAAAATATCTTTTTTCTGTCAATGTACGTCTTACTGCTGCTGTTGTTATACAAACCAGAGAAAGTGAGCAATTACACTGTAATTTCTAACTACCCTGTTTTTAAGATTTTCTTTATTACTTAATAAATATTATTTTAACAACATTGAACTGGATGTCAATTTTGACTTAATTTTAAAAGGTATTAATAAAACCTTGGCACACAACTGATTTGGTATAAGTCAATTCAATTAATTTTTTCCAATTAGCTATCAGTTAAAAATGATTATAAAAGTTCTGTTACTTTTGTTATTTTATTTAGTTTTTTGTGTTTAGGCTCAGGGTGGCCTAAGTGGGTAACACTGTCCCCGCACAGCAACAAGGTCCTGGGTTCGATCCCCAGGCGGGGCGGTCCGGGTCCTTTCTGTGCGGAGTTTACATGTTCTCCCCGTGTCTGCGTGGGTTTCCTCCTGGAGCTCCGGTTTCCTCCCACAGTCCAAAAACATGCAGTCAGGTTAATTGGAGACACTGAATTGCCCTATAGGTGAATGTGTGTGTCTACCCCGCACGACCCTAATTGGACAAGCGGTTAAGTAATTGAGTGAGTGTTTAGGCTCAGTTCGAGTTTAATGATATTTAGTTCTGTCGTGAATCAACAATTTAATTACTAAAAATTCAAACATATTGTGTTAAACATTAAAATTGATGAAACCTTTATTGAAGTATCTTTAATAAATTACAATTAATTGTACACTTAGCAGGTGTTCGGGTTGGTGCAGTGGTAAATTATGCCAGCCCACTACTGCTGAGTATTGGACGGATGGTACAGACATAATTGGCTGGGGGGGTGCTGGAGCCTATCCCAGCTTTTCAATGGGCGCAAGGCACACAGTAACACCCTGGACGGGGTGCCAGTCTATCGCAGGGCAGACACACATACATACACACACACACACACACCCATTCACCTATAGGGCAATTCAGTGTCTTCAATTAACCGGACCGTCTTGTTGTGAGGCGGCGGTGCTACCCACCGAGCCACCATGCCGCCCCTTTTGGGAAGGAACATGAAATACAAATGAAAACAAAATGCAGTGATTTGTGAATTCACTTTGACCTTCATTTAAATGCAAACAAAGACACGCTGTTTAATGGAGCATAAGAAATGAACTGATGCAGAGTGGAAGTGTGAAAATCTGTATCGTGGGTTGACGAGTCGACCTTTAGACTTTGTGTTCTTTAGGCCAAAGAGTGAAAAAGTCAAATTCTATCAGATTCTTTCATGATAAACATGAATAACATATGTAAGAGCAAAACGGTGAAAAATATCTCCAGGTTTTAAAGCAACATACTGTATGATGCTTTCTAAACATTATAACGGCAGCCACATTCTGCATGTGTAATCAAAGAGTGCAGGTGCAAGACTGGCCTGCCTGCAGTCCAAACAGGTTTTCTATTGTTTGAAGCAACCAAAACCGAATAATCGAAAAATGGAGAGAATTTTACTTTTAAAACTGAACTAACTAGCAGCTTTGGTCTCACTTAAATTTGGAATACAGATTTAACAACGTATTATTATTGTTGTTTTGTACTGTTTTCTGTTTTTTATTAGTGCTGTACATGCTGCCCAGTTTCTGCAACTTGCAAGGTTTGTATGAAAATCCTTTAAAAACAGTTCAGAATTTCATGAATAAAAAATAAATGTTCAAACACACATTCCACTGTTTATTTTATCAGCTCCACTTATCATATAGAAGCACTTTGTAGTTCTACAATTACTGACTGTAGTCCATCTATTTCTCTACATACTTCTTTAACCTGCTTTCACCCTCTTCAATGGTCAGGACCCCCACAGGACCACAACAGAGCAGGTATTATTTAGGTGGTGGATCATTCTCAGCACTGCAGTGACACTGACATGGTGGTGGTGTGTTAGTGTGTGTTTTGCTGGTATGAGTGGATCAGACACAGCAGCGCTGCTGGAGGTTTTAAATACCGTGTCCACTCCCTGTCCACTCTATTAGAAACTCCTACCTAGTTGGTCCACCTTGTAGATGTAAAGTCAGAGACAATCGCTCATCTATTGCTGCTGTTTGAGTTGGTCATCATCTAGACCCTCATCAGTGGTCACAGGACGCTGCCCACGGGGCGCTGTTGGCTGGACATATTTTTGGTTGGTGGACTATTCTCAGTCCAGCAGTGACAGTGAGGTGTTTAAAAACTCCATCAGCGCTGCTGTGTCTGATCCACTCATACCAGCACAACACACTAACACACCACCACCATGTCAGTGTCACTGCAGTGCTGAAAATGATCCACCACCCAAATAATACCTGCTCTGTAGTGGTCCTGTG
Organism: Trichomycterus rosablanca; assembly: GCF_030014385.1. Classification (NCBI taxonomy): domain Eukaryota; kingdom Metazoa; phylum Chordata; class Actinopteri; order Siluriformes; family Trichomycteridae; genus Trichomycterus; species Trichomycterus rosablanca. The sequence goes on from NC_085990.1 coordinate 15,708,620, forward strand.
GGGGTCCTGACCATTGAAGAACAGCATGAAAGGGAGCCAAAAAAACATGCAGAGAAATAGATGGATTGCAGTCAGTAATTGTAGAACTACAAAGTGCTTCTATATGGTAAGTGGAGCTGATAAAATAGACAGTGAGCGTATAAACAAGAAGGTGGTTTTAATGTTATGGCTGATCGGTGTATAACAGTTCTTTAACTAACACATTAATGACCATAACACAGTAATCATTATTTTTTTATGTTTAATCCTTTAACTGTTTACATTTAGCAGTAAAATTAGACTTTTGGACAGTCAATTAAATTGAGATTGTAAATTATACAAATGTAGTAACAAATTACAGATAATTTACAAATAATTTAGTCATTATTTTTGGGCACACATAATGACAGGCCTGTTTCTAACTGTTCATAATTTTTTTTCATAATTTTGTTTTCACTCATAACCATTCTAAGCAGTATAATAATACATTTGGACTACTGTGAATGAAAAAACTTTGGTAAAAATATTATTTGCTCACCTTTTCGGGGACACATGTAATTCTTGTAATCACAGTGAACTTTGGCCGCACACAGCAGGAACAGAGTAAGTGCCGTCCAGACCCTCATGACTGAATTAATGGCAGTTAATAAAGAGACTTGCTGTAACTGTAGCCAGGAACAGGAAGACAACTAACACAAGTAACATAAAGGACAGAACATTCAGTGTCACCTCTTGTGAGTCTTCAGTTAGCCCAGCTGCTGTGTTTATAATCCAGCTATGGGTTGATCACAGTAGTTCTTAAAATGAGGTTGTGGGGAACGGCAGTTGTTTTTTTTCCAAAGCTTTTGCTCTTCCCCCTTTTACTCTCTCTCTCTCTTACTGACTCTCGTGCTTAGTGTTTGACAAATTTCGGTCTTGCGTAACTACATTTACTTATAGAGCAAGACAAATAGGCAGTGCAGGGGCAGGAAGCTGGATGGGAAGGCCGACGTGGCCCTGAAAAAAACAAAAAAAAACAAAAAAACAATGTGTTATTAGATCTGAAGACCCAGTAAGAATCCCGGTGGTACTGTCAGTTGGTCAGGTGTATACATAGAAACATGATTACAGTGGTACCTTGTAACTCAACGTGCCCTAAACTCAAAATCTCTGAAACTCAACACCCTTCGTCGGGGAACTCAACGTTTTCAGTTTTTTTTCCACATGAGATGAATCTGCATTTGTGTGGACTGTCAAATTACCCTGAAAGTTTCCACATGTATCTGTGTTTATCTGGATTTTCCCCATTTCACTTTTAATTTTGTGTTACAGCTCGGGGTTCTGAGAAATTGTGAGAATCAGCTTTTCCAAGAGTCTAAAACGCTTATCATTTAAAAAAAAAAAAAAAGCTTAACTTGACTTAACGTACTGTATTAAAAGAACAGGAACACTAAACTTCTCTTAATTATTACTGCTCATAAGTTCTCTACACTAATGAAATTCCTTGCTCGTTTTTGTACAATGTCACATTACGCTTCATGCACCGTTATGCTAGTGCCTTTACTGAACGGAATACGGTATTCCAAGATCAGGCATCTCCACGATTAAGAAGCATAAAGAAACAATAAGTTAAGTGCAGGTTTTGTTGTGTTTAACTGTTTTTCAATTGCATTTCAGTGTTTTTTTTATATTATATGTGTGTTATTTTCAGTGTATAAGTATTAAAAACAACCCCATTGTTTTACATTAGCCTAAAATATATGCAGTTTCACGAGACATTAACGCATTAACAGGTTTCCCATACATCCTTATGGGAAAAAATACCTTGAAACTCAACGCCTTTAAAACTCAACGCCACTGCCAGAACCAATTGACATTGAGTTTTAAGGTACCACAGTAGCTATGTCTTGGGGTAAGGGGGGTGGGGTGTCAGTGCATTGCACCCATCGATTCCAGGTAAACCGGACACACTGCAACCTTGACCAGTGGTTGTAAAAACATAATAATTAGATAAAACATTTCTCTTATAATTCTGAGATCTCAAAGCTGCTACACACCACTGCTTTCCAACTCTCCAACCATCCTTTTTTAAAATCTGTTTTGTAAATAGAAATAAGCCAAATTAACTCGATTCAAACTGGCTGGCCGTTTGGGTGGTGTAGCAGTGTATTATGCTAAACATGACTGGCTGGTGAAAAGCGAGGGATGTAGGTGGGCATACTTGCCTTGCACCCAGGGTTTCCTAATGAAATTGGACCTGCTACGACCTTTACCAGTATAAAGCTGTTAATAAAAATGAAATAAAAGTAAATGGACAAACTGACTGTTACATTTGACAGGGGGACGGCACGGTGGCTAAGTGGGTAGCACTGTCGCCTCACAGCAAGAAGGTCCTGGGTTCGATTCCCAGGTGGGGCGGTCCGGGTCCTTTCTTTGTGGAGTTTGCAAGTGAGGTGAATTGGAGATACAAAATTGTCCATGGGTGTGTTCGATATAACCTTGTGAACTAATGAATCTTGTGTAATGCGTAACTACCGTTCTTGTCATATATGTAACCAAAGTGTAAAAAAACATGACGTTAAAATCCTAATAAACAAACAAACAAACAAACATTTGATAGAACTGGCATAAACAATTACTAAATAGGGTAGATGATTTCTTACTTAATGTTAACAATTTATCCTTAATTTTTAACAAAGATAAAGATTTTCTTTATTATTTCTTATAAAAACCCATACCATTACAACCTATTACAAACTAAAGGATGTTATGTAGAGTAAAAGCCAAATCCAAATTAACATGAACATTCATACCTGTTGTCTGTAACAATTGTTTTTAAATAAAGGTCCTGGGACCCCTGGAGGTCTGTGATATAATATTAGGGTTTTCATCTTTTTCTGAGCCTGAATAAATGTTAAAATAAGACAACAAAAACAAGATATTCACCAATCAGCCCCAAGACCAGTCACCTGAAACTGCCCTGACCCACTGAAATATGGACTCCACAACACATCTAAAAGAGTCCTGTGGTATCTGGTACCAGGACAATACCAGCAGGTCCTTCAACTTATGCATGTTGCAAGGTGGATCATCCTACAGGCATCCTGGTGCCATTTCTTCCTCAGGTAAACAACATATACATGCCCGGTCATCCACATGGTCTTGGACAAAAAAAGGATTTTGACCTTCTTCCATTGCCTCAATGTCCTGTGTGGCCTCAACAGTGAACAGTAGTTAAAATAGGCACTTTGACTGGGTTTAGCCACCGTGCTGTCCCCCTGTCAAATGTAACAGTCAGTTTGTCCATTTACTTTTATTTCATTTTCATTAACAGCTTTATACTGGTAAAGGTCGTAGCAGGTGCCTAGGCGACTAGGCAGCCCCAGACACAGAAGGGTTCTGTATGCTGTGTCGGTTATGTAACCCTTTGGCAGCCCTCAGACCAGTGTCTGTTGATAATCACTGTCTGTAAGTACCCCATGCTGTTTATGAGATACTTTGACTTTGTCTTCTGTCCATAATTATTTGGCCCTTATTAAATGTACTCAGGTCTTTATGCTGATCAGATCTGCTGCATTGAACACGTAATTGCGAGAACTATTGCTTCCCAACATTTTTGGGGAATGGTCCTTATTTGTATTAGTTTTAGTAGGAACTTGTAACGGGCCCACTTGCTGTGAAGATCAGCTGCCTGGCATGTTTACAAAATCATATCCTACTGTCTCCGGCAGGGGGAGGCTTAGTGGAGTCCATGTCTCAGTGGGTCAGAGTTGTTTTGACAGCATATTATTGTTGGGCAGTAAAACAGTTGAGGGTGAAGTCTTTTTTAAGGCACTGCTATAATACAACATTAAAAGCAAACAGTCATTATTATCTGTTTTACATAAAATATACAAAAGTGCATGATTATTTGTCATAAGTATGTAAGTTTATTCATATTTGCCCAACAAGTCAAGATTTCAGTCATCTACAGATCTGAACAGATACTGGTTCACAAAAATAACACCCGGATTTCTCTCACCAAATGCTCTTATTGCAATAGACAATAGAACGCTCTTATTGCAATTGGAGTCTTCACTCGCCAACTCAAATAAAAAAAAACAGTTATGACAGTTCAGGAAATGTGAGCTTATGTCATGAATCACATGTGGCCATGTATTTACCTGCACATACAACAGCTTTATTGGTTCCAGCACACATACTGCATCTAAGGCCACTTTCAGTTTTAGAATGACTTGTCAGGTAGGTACGAGATGAAAGCCATTTGATCATTTTACACTTCAGATATTCGTCTAGTAGGATCCAAAGAAGCATTTGGGCTCTAAGGGCATGACCCCATCAGTCCAGCACAAGAGTCCTAGAGCACCAATATGGTGTAAAACTAGAAACTAGAAAGCAGAGCAAGACGTTTTTTTTCCCACTCGCGTTCTCATTGAGAACTATAGTGTGCACATGAACAAAAAAGTTCTGAGGTCAGTCCACACTCACTCGGGTCGTCTGTAGTTAAAAGGAACAAGTCATCCTTCTGTGGAGTACAAATGGGTTTATATGTGCAAAGAGTGGCTTCTTTTCTCTTTGGTATGTCAAGTATTCAGTATTGCATCAAAAACAAAAGGAATTTCTTAGGATTTTAACCCAAAAACAAAGAAGAAAAAAAAGAATCCCTATCTGCTGGGTCAGAAATACATACATGTAAAATATCTGATTATTATAAATTTTGATTATTAATTTGATGATGTAGAACATTTTATAATGTCATCATTTTATAACTAGAAATGGCATGGGCTCCTATTTCTAGTTACTGATTATGTATGACTGTAGCTGGTGACTTTTCTGTAAACACATGAACAGGATTAGTCAGGTTGATTCCAATACACTGACAACCAGCATTATTTAATCTCTTTTAATTTGCGCTACACTCAGCTTGTTCGACAAAAGAGGTGGTGCAGCAGTCTATTACACTAGCCCACCACTGCAAAAATGAAATGTGGGTTTCAATCTCAATGGTGCTATCAGCCAGCTGGGCGTCTACACAGACATGACTGGCTATGTATAATGGGTGGATGGCCGAAGTCCTGAGATGGATTGGTGACCTGTCCTTGGTATTTCTGCCCAGTGCCCAGTGTTTCCTTGTGGAACTGGGTCTGCTGCAACCCTGACCGGGATAAGGTTGTTGATCAAATTAAAATGAAATGAAAAATTACTTTTCCCTATAACATCCTAATATAACCAAGGTAGGGAGGGGTCTGCAGGAATGGAGGAGAAATATAACCAGATAATAGGATATGACTAAATTCAGAGAAAAGGTAAAACATTTTTAATATAAAAATAAATAATAAATAATTTCCATTATTAATTTCAGGCCAGGAATACACTGGAAAAGGCACCAAGCCATCGCAAGAATTTGGCCACCCTTTAACCACTTAAGACACAGCCAATCAAGTCTGTAAACATGCCCATATAGCCGATGGCAACAAGGAAAGGGTCTCAGGGGTAGCAGGCTAAAAGAAAGGTAGGGGGCAGACTCAAACTTATTTATCCACAAATAAATAAAAACAATAATAAAATACATTTTAGTAATATCTGACCAAAAGGTAGGTGTCCAGAATTTTAAAGCAAAGGCTTCTATAGTGCACTGCATACATGGTTATGTAAAACCTAACTGACAGCTTAAATTGCTTTGAATTTTTTTCTTAGATCTGTACAGGGTTTAAGAGACTTTTGCATGGTAATGCTGGTGGTTTGTTTTAATGGATGTGTTGAAAACACCTCTATGGGCAAAGAAATCACCACCTGAAGTACAGCATAAATAACTGTAAATATAAAAACTTCTACTCAACCAGAACAATAGTCTAAGTATCTGTATATATATTTTAAACCCAGCAGACGTTGTAAGTGTTCGTTCAAACACCCACATTGAACTGAAGCATGTTTTCCAATTAGTCATGGAAAGACAGTTGCAGAAATCCTAAAGGTTTAAAGGTGACAAAAATGTCCTAAGCAAATATATGTAACCGTTTGACAGAGCAGCTGTGATAAATTCTACATGTATTTGCCAGCCTACTGTGCAAGTGTGTCTTTTACTTAATCATCTCATTCCCATATATTGGTTGCCCATTAATAGGCTGTACAGATGCACCATTTCCATCGTTATGAAGTAAAGGCTATACTGTGCTTCAACAGTTTACCATATTATTTAATAGTACATATAAGACCTAACTCTGTATAGCTAAAGATATGTGGGACATCACATTCCAAAACCACAGTCTTTTGCAGCCACAACAGCTGCCACTCTTCTGAAATGGTCTTCCACAACATTCAGGTGACTTTTTGTAGTAATTGTGCCAATTCAGTTGAAAAAAAAATTGTCGGGTCAAGCAATTATGTTGGACAAGAAGGTCTGGCGTCCAGCTGACATACGTCATCCCAAAAGTGGGGTGTTCAATAGGGTTCATTTTATGGCTCTTCCACGCTCAACCTGTCAAACCATGCATTTATAGACCTCAAACCTCACTTTATGCACAAGATCTGACTTCAATAATTAGGAGGACTGTCCACATACTTTTTTTCATCTTATGTACAAGTATAGCAGGGTCATAGAAATCACTTGCAATTTATAAAAAACAAAGACCTATTTATAAAGCATACTAGCTTTCATACTCATGTCCATAGCATTATCAAGGGGGCAACACCGCCACTATCACCACCATCACCCAGCTGTTTTAAACAGCTCTGTAAGCCCTGCAATTCATATGTGTGTTTTGGTGACAGCCCAGCATGAGTGGGACTGGTATATGACTGCAAAATGAATAAAGTTGTTATAATGAAGGAACTGGTAAGGTTCTGTGGGACCAGGACTGACAGAAATTCAGGGATTTGCTGATTTACTATTACATACCACTAAGTATTAAATGACCCAATTGGAGTGTTTTGCTTAAACATGCCAACAGGACTTGTCCACCATACAGAGGATCCTTACATCCAATCCTTACATTTCTCTGCACTAAAGACCTATTTTCTAAGTTAAACTGAATAGCAAAAAAACGTAACTTCTTGTCCTAACAGAAAACGTGGAACCTGCTAAACCTTGCAACCAATTTCCCTCCTTTTCACACAGTCCTTATGGCTGTCAAGATGAACTGGCTCACAGCCCAACATAGGCAGAAAAATACTATGTGTGTTTGTGAAGTGTATCCGGTGCAGTGCTTTCACAGTGACTTTGTATGTTTTGGACATTAGTCTCTAATCGCATGTATCAGATTGTCATCACCAGGCTTGTCCTCGGTTAGACGAAAGATCAGTAAGACAATCGAGGACAGGAGTCCACAAACAGTTCACGCTGTGTGGGTTTTTCCCCCAAAGCACGGAGCCGAGTCGAGTTGCTGGCACCACTGCTCCGTGGTCCTGTTCCCTGCCAGCCATACAGTGCTTCCTACAAAACACAGAGTGCATGTAAAGGTGATGAACGGTGAACCACAAAATAAAGAGCAGGAATGGCCCTTAAGCAGATGCATCCTGCTATTTACTTCTTTTGTGAGGTGAAAATCTCTGGGGATTTTTAATTCTTTTTCATTAATGCCTTTAAATGGGGCTAAATGTCTTCAACAGCTCCTGAGTTTGTAAGTCATCATAAAAAGCACTATAAAACCAAGGCACAGTGTTTTAAGTGTTTTGTTTTTTAAGTGAGTGTTTGTTTATTAAGATTTTAACGTCATATTTTACACTCTTTGTTTACATTCATGACAGGAATGGTAGTTACTCATTACACAAGATTCATCACTTCACAAAGTTATATCAAACACAGTCATGGACAATTTTGCATCTCCAATTCACCTCAATTGCACAACACACACTAACACACCACCATGTCAGTGTCACTGCAGTGCTGAGAATGATCCACCACCTAAATAATACCTACTCTGTGGTGGCCCTGACCATTGAAGAACAGCATAAAAGGGGGCTAACAAAGCATGCAGAGAAACAGATGGACTACAGTCAGTAATTGTAGAACTACAAAGTGCTTCTGTATGGTAAGTGGAGCTGATAAACTGGACAGTGAGTGTAGAAACAAGGAGGTGGTTTTAATGTTATGGCTGATCAGTGTATGACCTTTACAAAGTCTTTTTGGAAGAACTGTGTTTTATCTCATGTGACCTTACTACTCATTATGTTCACTCATTAGTTTTTATTTAGTTTTTAAATTTAATTTCCTGTACATATGACATTCAAGCAAAGTGTTTACCTGTGCTACTAGACTGTAGCCTCCATCTCCTCTTGCGCAACAGTTTCCAAGCAGAACTGAACATTGCTGACACTGTTGCTAAGGACAGGGTCCACATTTGTTTGTTCAGAAGGGGTGTTTTGAGCACTTGCAGTTGCTGACACTTTTTTCTTGCGCAGGGTATCGATCCAGCTGGTGCTGTGACGGGAGGCGAAAGTGGCGAGACCGAGCGAGCTCAGGCGCATGTTTTTGCCTGATGTAATCAGCTCTCCAAAGCCTTCTTGGTGTGCAAAAGCATAACCTGAGCGTCGAGAACCGCCATGCCTAGAGTGCCCCAAAGTTCCGGCTCCAGCGCCTCCAACTTTGCCAGCACTCAGTGTGTTTCCGCCAGGCTTCCACTTCTTTTGTCGAACAAGCTGAGTGTAGCGCACCTTGAAGGAGGAAAACGCGGAAAAATTGAAATCTAAATCATATATTCAATTATTTACAAGTGTACACCAGCTTTTAAACAAATACATACATGAATCATTCTTAAACACCAAAGTAATGGCCCTTATTAATCAAAGATGCATTTAAGAAAAGCTGATTGAGCATCCAGAAAGACATACAAAATACTCTATATCTAATTCATTAAATGCTCATACAAATTTTTATTAAAAGCTAATACAAGCACACTTGATAAACCAGCTTTTTGGGTTAGGCCATGAATCAATTCAGAATATCAACTTTGTGGCCGCTCAAGTGGCGCAGCGGTAAAAAACACACACTGAAACCAGGCTAGGATGCGTCTCTCTGTACACAACGCTAGGTGGCACAACACTCGTCAATGTGGGTGATAAGATGCATGCGGCTTGCTGCCCACGTGTCGGAGGGGGCGTGGGTTAGCTTCGATCTCCTCGGTCAGAGCAGGGATCCGCATAGGCAGAGAGGAAGCATGATGCAATTCGGCAATTGGAAGTGATAAAGGGGGAGAAAATGCATTAAAAAAAAAAAAAGAAACTGTGTAGACAGTTTCCTTAGGGCGTGTTTGAAAACTCTCTACATAGACAGCATTTTATGCCATCCTACTCCTGCTCCCAAGAAGAAGGCTGTTCAGATTCTTAGATACCTTAAAATGCTGCCTAGTAAGGTATCTTAAATTTGAACTGTATTTTGACGAAGGAGCATTCGATGCTGCCTTAGCGGTGAAGGCAATCCCAGCATTCAGTGCGGCACAACATTTCTCACAAAAAAATTACAAATGTAAAATTATAAATAAGTTATTTTTTTAAACGTAAATAAAATATCATTGATACACAAGTGTCATTTATTTGCAAATTCGGGCTTGTCAGCAAATGTAACCGTTTTCGGTACACATGCTAGCATGTTGTGCCACCTCATCCCATTGGTTTGAATGGCATGAGGCTAACTGTGTTAGCTTAGTAATTTACTTATTAGAATACTCTCTACTTATGCAGCTGCCTATGTAAGCAGACAGCAAGGCAGCTCACTAAGTTTTCGAACAGACCCTTAGTGTTATTTAAATTTGCGGCATGGTTTTCTATTTTTCTGTCATTGATTATGACTAATTGTAGCCTTTTGACTCCTCTGTGCTTATACACACAGGGTTAGTTTGACTCCATCTATTACAAATTATAAAACAGATAGTTCCGGTCCTAAAATCTGATTGGCTGAGCCGCATTCGAAGCCGTTGTAAAATCCCCGATAAACGCACACCTATGACCACCTCACATCATTCCATATTAATACGCCACTGAAAAGAAAAAATTAATGCTATTTTCGCCCTCATGTTGCCTAGCAACACTTTTAATCGAACTATTTTGCGTCGCGGAAGAATGTTTTATTGTACGTTTATACACGATAAATACATTTATGAATTAAACATTGTTGTATTTATTATATTTTATGTTGATATTATATTTTATGTTTTAGCACGGGGAAAGAAGTTTTAGGCACTCCGCTTCGCGTCGTGCCAAAAACGTCATCCCCGTGCTAAAATCATAACAGTAATGCACGGCCTCTCGTGGCTTATTGCTTTAGTACATGGAACAATGGTGTCTTTGATAAGGTGGGGACGAAACTCTCTCTTTTACTAAATGGTTTTGGGATTATATTTGGCTTCCTGAAACAAATTAACCCGCAGCATGAGGGACAGTTTTGGTTTTGTTCCCGGCATTGGCAGTAAACTGTTTCCTGCATTGTTTAGTGGCTATAGTCAAACCAGTCCGGTTTATATAAAAACAGAGAAGTTTTGAAGGCCAGGCCAAAAAGCAAAATGTCATTGCAAAATTTAAAACAGTACTAAATGAATATTAATTTTAGCTAATGTGTGTGAGAACTGCAACTTGACATTTGACCGTAAGCAACTGTTATGTATATATGCTGCTGTACACTACGTTTAACTGACATGTTTTGACTCACAGTATCTGACAGCTGTGGCTTAAGGCTCACTTTGAGGAAGCGAAAGGCCAGCACAGGAACGATGCATATTACTGTCGCTAAAGCAATAGTCAACCACACCACGGGCTGAGCTAATGTGTTCTGGGCACTTCCTGTGGAGAAACACACACACACACACACGTTGCATAAGATTACTTACATGTTTACCAAATGGAAATTTAGTTTCCAGTTAATTTTTTTTAAACCTGATGCACAGTGGTGATTCTAACTGCCATCTGGATAGGGTGAATGAGTAGTGCTGCCTTACCCAGGAAGTGAAACTGCTTGGGGAAGATGTTGAACAGGATGCTGGAGTGCATGGTGAAGAGGATAGTGAAGAAAGCACCCAGAGAACCCCACACAAAGAAATGGTTAACAGCAGTCCAGTACCCTGTGTCTAGTGATATCTGCACACATGCGCACACACACATATAAAACCAACAGTTACAAACGGAGAACTAATGTCATGTTACCATAGACACTGAGGCCTGATCCACCCTAAAAGCTTTGGAAAGCTATTTTCCTAATTGTTCTCCTTCTACACCATGGATGAATTTAGGCTGGGTGTCTTTTATATGGATGAAATGCTGGCTAAACATCTTATTGGGCTGACGTATACATACGTAACCACTTGTTTTGCTTACATCCAATTCTTCCAGCTAATTAGCCAACATACTAATCTTCTTAAACTATCATTTTTAATTTCATCAGGCTTGCAATGGGCCAGTTCCCACCAAGAAACACTGGGTGCAGGCATAAATTATCTGGACGGGGCGAAAGTCCTAAGCAAAGCTTCGGCCACCCATCAGACACAGCCAATCGTGTCTGTGTAGACACCTGGTTGATAACACCCCTAAGATTTGATCTTGGATCCCATCATTGGTGGGCTAGCATAATAGACTGTTTAGATTATGTATTCAGTATTAAACATCTCAACCTGGACAGGGCAGAGCATCAGACTTCACCTTCACCTCTGTTACTATCAATCAATCTGTGTACTTATCAATAAGGAATAGATACAACACAGAATTTAGAAGCATATCCTTCTGAATAAAACAGACTGGACAAACTAATTGTTATTAAGAATGTCTTTAGTGGTGGCTTCACACCAATCCTTAGTGCTGAGTACTCAGGCTGCATCCACAAGCAATTTTACAGTAAATAAGACAGAAGGGACATTATCTGAACGCAGCAAATGGTACAAGCAGGATTATGTTGGAGTTTACTTATGTCAATGTCTATTAAACTAATGTTTTATTAACCTTCGCTGAAAATTACCAGCAATGTGAAGGTAACCAGTGAATGTCCATAAACACTGCAAAATCTGCCAGAAAACAAATTTGGCTTGCTAACTGTTACATAGCCAATGCCTAGTTCACACTACACGATTTTTGACCTGATTGTCACTCAGCGACTGGTCGGCGCAAGATTTGCCGGCTCGGGAGCAACTCGGCGTTCGCTCGGCGATCGAAACTCGGCTCTCGATCGCTGTGTGAACTGCTCAACACCTATGTGTGAACTGCTCAACAACTCGATCCAAGCGGCTCGCCGAGCACTCGCCATGACTTGGAAAGTCGTGTAGTGTGAACTTGGCATAATGTTAGCCAGATAAGTTATCCTTAGGTAAATGTTAACCAGTAAAGTGTTTAGCCAAAAATACAATGGCACTGCTTAGGGAATTTGTGGAATGGAATGACGCAAGGGGCTATGAACACAACACATCTGAATGAGTCCTGTGGTATCTGGTCGCAGGACATTACAAGCAAGTCTTTCAACGTCTGTATATTGATGCAGATCGTCTTACAGGCATCCTAGTGCCTTCTCTTCTCAAGTACAACAAAGTTGTAATCAAGTGTCCACATACTTTTGGCTGTATAATGTATGTGAAATGTCAAGTTTGAGCAGCTATCTGTCTGTAAACTGACCTGGACGCTGACAACAATGACGAGTGCTGTGGCTGTAGTAACAGCGAAAGTCTGATAATCTGCAAGTGGGACACCGTTGCTTTGTGTGGCCTGTGAGAGGACTCCATATGGCACGAAGAACAGAACCAATGAAGTGTAGATGCCCTGGGTGATACAAATGAAGAACTCGCGTTTATTGAAGAGCAAGTTCAGCTGACCTGGCTCGTAGAGCTTTGGGTATTCCAGACTATGCTGCTCAGGAACGTCCTGCGTACAAAACAGAGAAAAAAAGGGCCAGCATGAGAGATTACAGCTAGATTAATCACTTCCTAAAATATTTTATTAGCATTTTGTGTGAATACCTGGTCAAAAATGCCCATGGCCAAGACAGGTAATGATGTGTACACAATGTTATATAAAGTGATGAAGTATTGGTCATACACTGTCTAAAAAAAGAGAGACAAAACAGGTTAGGAATGCACATTTTCACTGGTGCAAAGCACAGACCTTCTATCCTACTGTACTTCAAGTGATTTCAACAGAATGCTACAGAATGGGCCAGTTCCCATTTAATATTACATTATCATACCAGTGAATTACCTCCCTGTCCAATAGTATAAAATTCTAACTGCCCAATGTTGACATTTTTCTTGTTCCAGAAGTCAATGACAGGTACAGCTGTAGTGCATTTAGAAAGTTTCCAAAAGTCCTTGAGTGGCCCAGCAATTAATCTTACACCTGGTCTTTCTATGACACTGCTGGTATTCAAACTTGGATCTCAGCGGTTGTGGGCTAGCATAATAGACCACTGAGCCACCCGAGCACCTAGGCACGTTCAAAAAGAATTGAACCAAAAGAATTTTATTTATTTTAATTAGGGCTGTCGAAGTTAACGCGATAATAACGCATTAACGCGATTTCAATTTAACGCGATTAAAAATAATAGTGCCGTTAACGCAAATTCTAGTTCATGTTGAGACTTGACTGGTAGAACTACAACGCTCGGTTACATTATGTTAACATTATGTTAAAACAAACGTTTTAATGTCGGACTTGCCACCGTTTTTCATTTGCGGTTTGTTAACATAATGTAACCGAGCGTTGTAGTGATGCACTTATAAAGAAATAAATACACGCTATATTCACAAGTTGTCGGGAGCAGAACACTTTTATTAACTTATTCTGTTAAGGTACCAAATACCGGAAAGCTGAGTCAAGCACGTTAGTCCATGCACTATGGAAGCCCCAAAGGGTCAAAACACACTCACTTCGTGTAGAAACGGCCATCAAACCATTGTCACAATACAACCACAGAAAAGTCTGTTACAATAACTACGCCTTATCCCACCTGAAGCACCGCTGATCTACAATGTTTGCTGATGGAGAAATTCTAAACTACAATCTGACATTTACTGCCTAGTATGTGAGGGAATAAAACTCCCTTACAGTTTTCTCTTGTCCCAGCAGTTTTTAACATCAGTACATTTAGCATAAAATGTGTTCACCATTTTAATTGTAACATTTCACATAAAAATCCTTGTTTTCTATAACATTTACACAGATTTTTTTTAATGCGATTAATCGCGATTAACTATATGAAATTCTGAGATTAATCGCGATTAAAAAATTTAATCGTTTGACAGCCCTAATTTTAATCAATATACATTTTCTTCATTCTCATGGCCGACTGCTTTTTCTGTTTTTGGTAATGTCAGAAATATCAAAACTGCACTCCTTTTGCTGCTCCTTATGTTAATCCACTAAATGCCTGTTTAATTAAGGTTACCCTATATAAGCTACAAAGGCTTTACAAAATGCAGCACAATAGGGTGCATGACTGCTAATTCAGCTTTTAATAAATAATAAATCTGATGTACAAGCTGAGGTACAATGAAAACTGAAACCTGGCAACCGCTTCTAGCAACATGTCTGAGTCTGAAGAAATTAAGCACAAAATTGGACTGCTTGGATACTGTTGAGCAAAAAGAAAATAAGGCTTTTGTACAATCCTTCCTTGTTTGTATATGACTAAGGAGAAGAGGCGTACTTTGCATCCTGCCACATACATGTCACGTAAACTGCACCTTTAGGCTCGTACACCTGTTTTCTCTTAAAAACAACCAAATCATGCATAAAAATGAGAAGCAAAAAGCTTAGTACATCCAGCCCTGAGAGTTGTCTACTAAAGCCACTACATATTTCCAACTCATACACTGCCCACAGCTACCTGTGCCGAAAAGCCGCAGAAGAACCCAAACCAGAAGTGCACCATGGTGAAGGCAAAGTTCTTGTAAAAGAAGTAGCACAGGAAGCGGCACATGCGCAGGTAGGACCAACGGCCGTGGACCAGCAGGAGGCGCTGTAAGAAGCGAAACTGGGAGAAAGAATAGTCGGATGCCAGAACCGCTTGGATACCCTCCTGCCCGCTGATGCCCACTCCTATATGGGCGGCTGTAAAGGAAGAAAAAAAAGCAAGGTTTAGATGGGTTGTGGTTTTAAAGAAATTACAATTAACAATTCATAAACCAGTACCACCAGTACCATTAATACAGCATGTATGTACAGTGGATCAGAAAGTATTAATAATCCCTTAACTTTGTGGACACTTTTTTGTGTTGTGGATTTGATTTTAAATGGATATAATTGTAATTTTCACTATTTATTCTATCACTCATTATGTTAGTGTACAGAGTTTTTCTACAATGTATTAAAAATTAAAAACTGTAAACTGTAATACAAACGTGATCAGGTGCACTCTGTTTGCTTTAATTATCCTTAAGATGTGTCTAGAACCCAGTTAAAGTCCATGTGTCCCGGAAAATAACAATAAATTGTATCAAATTATTAGGTGACAAGGATTATATTGGCACTGACTTGATCTTTTCAATTAATAAAATGATGTTACACAAAATGTGTTACAATCAATACAATCAAGTTGGTCAAGTCAAATCATTAAAAGTCAGTCCTATGTACTTTTGTAAGTAAAAAGAAAGGTTAAACACAATAACAAATAACAGATTCTTGTTATTTTGCATTTTACAAAATGTCCCAACTTTACTGGAAATGGGGTTTATAAGTAAGTGTGTGTGTGTGTGTGGGGGGGGGGGGGGGGGGGGGGGGGGTTGTCTTTATGAGCGTGGGTGAAAAAGGAAACCTGTTAAGAAATAAGAAACGGGATGTTAAGACACATAAACCAGAGCCTTCCACACCCTCCTTCTCTGCAGCAATATAAATTGTGACATGAAAAAAGGAAACATTTTGTCTGCCCATAGCAGAATAATAATAAAAAGAAACAATAAAAAGAGGTGAATTGGAGATACAAAATTGTCCATGACTGTGTTTGATATAAACTTGTGAACTGATGAATCTTGTGTAATGAGTAACTACCGCTCCTGTCATGAATGTAACCAAAGTGTAAAACATGACGTTAAAATCTTAATAAACAAACAAACAAACAAAAAAAGCAACATGATGCAACTCGCAGTTTTAAAACAGCCAAAGAATTAGTGTCGTAATTGCAGGTTAACTAGGCATCTTATTGTAGTGGTATTTCACTAATGGAGTCTGAAGACTTAGCACTCAAAACTCAAATCAAGAATTACAATTTAGTGCTAGTGCTTAATGACATCTGGTTTTAGTCTCTCTTCGGTTTCTACGCAATACACAGTACGTGGGTTTGTTAGCTTTTGGTTTTGACCCGACTATGTTGCTGAAGTGACATTTTTGCATTCCCCCCCTAACTTCCTCATTTCCAAATTCCTTTTCCAATTTCTCTTTTACTTGCTGGTCATAGAGGCCCAAAGACTTGCACCCAAAAGCTCCACCTTATGCTGCTGTTTCTTGCACACAAGCAAGCAGTGTGTGTTTTTTTGCATGCGGACCCGTGCCACCTAAGGAGAGTCATGTTTTGCTCTGTGTGCTCCTCCAGTACATGAATCGATGCCTCAGCCAGACAGCAGAAGTTGCCATTCCAGTGGCAATAAGGAGAAACTCTTTCTTACCTGCACTTCCTCAGAGATGGCCAGTTAGGCCAGCTGAGGCCTGGCGTAACTTCTGAGACTCAAACTCTCCGTGTTTTTGTGCTATAGTATTAGACTGATGAGTGCCCTTCTTGTTAATTATTAGCTCTGTTCTCATATTTTCATGTTCTAAGTTCCTAATACATTTTCCCTGTATTATGACTATATGATTTTAGATTTGATTGTGTGTAAGCAGATCTGCATTTGATATCTCTTGACTTAGGTTCTAGTAGAATAAAAAAAAAAAAACATGCTTTAAAAAGATATGTCCTAAATGACTACCCAAAACATTCCAAAAAGTTTTGTTTTTCCTAGAAAAGGACAAGTACAACTTTGATACTATGACACAAACCGTCAGAACTGAGTTGTTTTTCCTGGCCACGCTCCTTTAATTCCTCAACAATATCCATAAGGTCATCGCTAGTCTTAATGTCCTTTGTCTAACAATAAACAGTCTGATGGCAGTAGCCTGGCCAAGTGGCGCCTATCTTTCCTATAACTATGAATGAATCACGATGCAGGGGTCAGGCATCTCAAGCCTATTTAACAATGCAGGTCAGATTATTTACACTAGTGACCATTTACATTTAGTGAAAAGGAAAGACTTGCAGCAAGATAAAGAGAGGAGATTTCCTGCTCCCCCCCAAAAGTCTTCCTTCCAACACCTCAATTAAGCCATTTAGAAGCATAAAATTCCTCTGAAGCATTTAGATGTTGTATTTGAAGTATAAAACAGATCATCTGTGCTGGGTCAACATAACTTAAGGGGTAAACGTAATATCTGGTCTACCATCAGTTCTACCAAATATGGAAAATATGACATTGTTTTCAGAACCTTCTCCAAACAAACAGAAATAGAAAGGGGAAAAGGTTAATACACTTCCTGTGTTAAGAAAAAATACAGCTCTTCCAGAAAAAGGCTCTTTAAGACACTGGGGAGCCATTAATAAGGTTGTTCTACGAATTAATTTTAAATGATATTGGGAGGTAAAGCTAAAAGCAAGATGACAAAGGTATTTTTATTGGCTTCTACATTTTATTTGAATCATTTCATTCATATAGCCTTTTCAATACATATTGTAGTGACAGACTGTTTATTTTTCCAATTTATATAAAAACTACATGTAATTATATAAAGTGTGTATTTAATATATGTGCTCAGGTGGTGCAGCAATCCATTACGCTAGCCCATCACCAATGAGTTCCCAAACCATTAAAAAAATATAATTATTTATATTTATATTATTTAAGTAATGTGACCATCCTAGCGGTTTCATTTAAAACATATTTTCTTTGTCATTTTGTCTGTTAAATAAAGGTTCGAGTAAACTTTTTTAGAAACGTCACAACTTTTTGGAAATGGGGTTTGTAGATGTAGACATACACTGATCAGCAATAACATTAAAACCACCTTGTTTCTACACTCACTGTCCATTTTATCAGCTCCACTTACCATATAGAAGCACTTTGTAGTTCTACAATTAGTCTACAATTACTGACTGTAGTCCATCTCTGCATGTTTCTCTGCATGCTTTGTTAGTCACCTTTCATGCTGCTCTTCAATGGTCAGGACCCCCACAGGACCACCACAGAGCAGGTATTATTTAGGTGGTGGATCATTCTCAGCACTGCAGTGACACTGACATGGTGGTGGTGTGTTAGTGTGTGTTGTGCTGGTATGAGTGGATCAGACACAGCAGCGCTGCTGGAGTTTTTAAATACCGTGTCCACTCACTGTCCACTCTATTAGACACTCCTACCTAGTTGGTCCACCTTGTAGATGTAAAGTCAGAGACGATCGCTTATCTACTGCTGCTGTTTGAGTTGGTCATCTCCGCCCCACCGGGCGCTGTTGGCTGGATGTTTTTGGTTGGTGGACTATTCTCAGTCCAGCAGGGACAGTAAGGTGTTTAAAAACTCCATCAGCACTGCTGTGTCTTATCCACTCATACCAGCACAACACACACTAACACACAACCACCATGTCAGTGTCACTGCAGTGCTGAGAATGATCCACCACCCAAATATACCTACTCTGTGGTCCTGACCATTGAAGAACAGCATGAAAGGGGGGTAACAAAGCATGCAGAGAAATAGATAGACTACAGTCAGTAATTGTAGAACTACAAAGTGCTTCTATATGGTACGTGGAGCTGATAAAATGGACAGTGAGTGTAGAAACAAGGTGGTTTTAATGTTATGGCTGATCAGTGTAAACTTGATAATTGTGCAAATGTTTAGTATTGCTTAGTTGGTCGGGTGTTTTTTCTGACACAAATGCAGGTACAATGCTCTCACTTTTGAGTCCAGTTACATTTTAGAAGGTCTTAAATTTTTCTTAAAGTCTTAAAAAAAGTATCAGACTCCTGGTGTGAATGTCCGCCACATGTATACTGCACCTCTCTGTAACTTACTTTTGATCATGCTGATGTCATTAGCTCCGTCTCCGATAGCAAGCGTAACGGCTTTCTTGTGCCCTTTCACAAGCTCAACCACCATGGCTTTTTGTAGAGGAGTGACCCTACAGCAAATCACTGCCTTACAAGCACACGCTGTCTCCAAAAACTCCTGCTCCATGTCTGACTCCAAGGCATGAGCCTGAAACGAAACATGAAAATATGTACTTTAATGGTTTTATTGCAAAAAAATGGCTATTCACCTGTCAGCAGTAATTAAAAAATAAAACGTCTAAACCATCAACACAATAAAACCAAGCGACTGTTGATAGAAATGTGAAGAAAATGCATTTAGAACACCTGGGAATCCCCATATGATCAAAGAACAAATGAAACTCTGTTTCTGTTTTTCTGTTTGTTGGTATGTTGAGCAACACACCAGCACCATACCAAAGTCGTAGTGAATTGAGTAGTGAATTATATGCGTCATAAAATGCCAGGTCCATGGTAAGCTTTTTTACTGAGAAGCACTGCTAAAATGACCAAAACAGTAAAGCTGCTTAAAGCAAACAGTATACAATAAGTCCATAAGCATTAGTCCACAAGCATAAATTGAAAGATACTTATAGATTGACAAGCACATTATTCAGAGTAGGGAACATTACACTCCATGCACTCACCCAAAAAAACTGACATTTGCCCCACTAAGACATAAGTGTGCACTGCAGGCAACAAACGTCAGAAAAATCACAGGGGCATCAGTGATAAGCCCTCAGCGAATAGCATGACCGCACAGGAAAGCAGTTACCAACACGCCACCTACTCGACTCACTGATGTGTGACGACCCCCATTCTCAGAATACATAATAATGAAAAAGGTACATGAATACATCTGTGGGGTCTGCTCATAAAGAAGCGGTCACGCCACCTCTGGTGGCAGCCCATGAGTCACCTGAAAAGAAAATCATAGACTATCGGCAGGTATCGGAAACCCACGCACAACATACAGCTGCAGCAAATTAAGGCTGATGAAGTGCAGAGACTGCCTGATTAATGGAACTGCCACTGTCAGTCATCTGCACCTTAATGCTTCTTGCCACCCCCTGCTATTATGGCAGGTGGGTAAGATTCTGTAATCTGCACCACACCGATGATCTCAAGTAGGCCTGTTGGAGTATTAGTTTTAGTTTTGGATTTATTCACATTCAATTTATAAAAAAATCATCCTTGTTGGCTAGCGCACACATTCTCTAACGTGTAAGACCTCTGGCTGCATCTTTACACCAGGATTTATACAAAGAGTCTTAGCACATACAGAGGACCATACCACTTACTCTTTATTCTTCTACCGTTTGGGCCGTGTGTCCACACAACAGAAATCAGATGCAGAGAAACCGGGGTGTCTCAATTGTCTATTGAGTGCACAGTCAAGCCGGTGACACTGCCCAGACCTAAACTTGAAAGTTCAACCCCAACAATAGTGGGCTAGTGTATGAGCGTATTCCATTCAGAGTAAAAAAAAACCTCAATACTGCCTTGTTCACAAAGCCAATCAGAGAAAAAAAAATCACTCACCAGACTGTGTCCACTGATAACCAGTGCAAACTCTCCACTAACAGACTCCAGTGCTGAGGTAGGAGTATGTGAGTGGACACCTTTTTCCTGATTAGGCTTCTGATCAGCTCCATTTTTGCTAGTAAATTCATTATCCAGAGAGCAGGCTGCACCCAAATCTTTGGTTTCCACCTCCTTCTCGCTATCTCTAGTGTGGGCTGACTCTATCATGCGCTCCCTAGCTCTCCTGCTCAAAAGAGATGTGAGTGAGTTACATGGGTGATTGACAGAATTGACCATTCAAGAAACTAGACAAGTACACCAATAGAAGCATTGGTGGATGAATAAATAGATGGATTAAAAAATGTACCTGAGGTCTCCTCGAACACTTTGAACAGTATGTCCATTAACAATGAAAACCTCTGTCATACTGTTAGTCAGCATTTTACACGAATATCCAATATTTACTGCTGTCTCTGTAAGAAAACCAAACGATGACAATTCAAATGTCTATAATAAATATCAAAATAATATCACATAACAATAACAATACTATTAATAATGATAATAATTTTATTTTCATCAACCTGGTTATCCTGGTCAGGGTCGCAGTGGGTTCAGTTCCACCATGAAACACTGGATGCAAAGTAAAAATACCCTGGGCAAGGCGGTAATCTGTCACAGAGCCTCAGCTATCGCCCACTCAGCTTATTTAAAACTTATTATAATATAATATGTACTAATATATGACAGTAAAATCAGCAACCTTTTTTCATTTAATTTATGACCACTGCCAATCCATTGCGGGAACATCAGACACTGCCAATCATGTCTGTATGTAAATGCCCAACCGGTCATTAGAACGGCTAGAGATTCAAACAATGGATCCCAGCGGCAGTGGGCTAGAGCATTTTACCGCTGTGCCACTCAAGCAACCTACCACCAACCTTATGTACAGCAGAATTATTTAGATATTTTCCTTCATTTCATTTTCGGCATTTAGCAGACGCCTTTATCCAAAACGACCTACATTACAGTTACAGTATACAGTCTGAGCAATTCAGGGTTAAGGGCCTTGCTCAAGGGCCCAACAGCAGCAATGTGATAGATTAACACCCGGTACAGGGTATTCCTGCATGTGTTACATGGTGAAACCGGACCCATCTTGACCCTGACCAGGAAAAAGCAGAAGGTAAAAATGAAATGAGAACATGAATATATGGTATTACTATTCTGGCACCTTTTAATGTGCATGTTATTTAGGTCTGTTACTGCTCAATGTGCCTCAGCAATCACATTATGCCGCTGTATTTGTGTGAGTTATCTGTGTCCTCTCACCCTGCTTGTCTCCAGTTAACACCCAGATTTTAATATTAGCCAGAGACAGAAGATCGATGGTCGCAGCAACACCCTCCTGCAGTTTATCCTCTATAGCTGTGGCCCCCAACAACTACAAAATGGAAATTAAAAGATTAATCAGCTATGTACACATACAAACACATATTTCGATGGGGCTCATTTAATAAGCATTCATTTCTTTTAAATTATCAGTTTAAAGAAACTGGCAAAATTTGCATCCCTAGTAAGAAGAATTCAATATAGGCCAGTCCACCTCAAACCAAATTACTGTAAAATAACCCAACCTGCAAATCAGGTGCTATTACACTGGCCAGTCGGGTGCCTAAACCAACATGATTTGCAAAGTCTGAGGCTGAAGCCATGTGATGGATATGCTGCCTGTCCTGGGTTTGTTACTGCATTGCCCCCAGTGATTCTGAGAAAAACAGACCTGCTATGACCCTGACCAGAATAAAGCGGTGATGTTGATTACCATGATTATATGATTACCAAGTGATGATAGGACAAACACTCCCTTGTTAGCATTTTTATACATTTACAGTTGATCGCTGACATTAAAACATGAAATATATATATATTTTTCACTCAATATTTTTATGAAAAGAAATGATGATGATAATAATAATAATAATTAATAATCTGATTAAATTGATCATTTAATGACCAATTGTTTGTTTGTTTATTAGGATTTTAACATCATGTTTTACACTTTGGTTACATTCATGACAGGAACGGTAGTTACTCATTACACAAGATTCATCAGTTCACAAGTTTATATCGAACACAATCATGCACAATTTATTGTCTCCAATTCACCTCACTTGCATGTCTTTGGACTGTGGGAGGAAACCGAAGTACCCGGAGGAAACCGAAGTACCCGGAGGAAACCCACGCAGACACGGGGTTTAATGACCAAACAACCTCATTTAAACTTCAAGGTGCTAACAGAACAAAGGCATCTTTTTTGCATGACAGCCTTTGCTCAATGACATAATGCTTGCTTGACTGTAGGTAGGGTCACCTGTGTTTCAGTGGCTTTCAATGAATCGCAAAGCCATTTTAGGTGGTTCTTGAATTCCAACTATGCACTTGATCCTTCCAGTATTAAGTGTCAGTTTGGGTTTTCTGGTTGACCTCGGCAAAGAGACCACTGTTCCGTGAACTTTGTACTAGTGGACAGTTGTTTGTAAAGATAATCTTGGGACCAGCAGTGACTTAAAAATGGTTTCCAGTAAAATCTCTGACTGAGCTCACTAGCCTTTATATTGTAATGCTTGTGGCTTATTCTGATGAGTGCAGTCAAACTATTTATGCTCTTTTTTACACGTTGTGTCTGCCCAGCACTTTACATTACCGTCATATCTTGCTCAATCTCCTCATATGCATCAGCCAGACGATCCTCTCTGAAGTCTGCAGCTTTGTCAGCACCATCGTAACGTTCCGCCCACTTCTCCCACTGCTCTTCTGACAGATCCCGATAAGCCAGCACAAGAGTGCGTAACCCGTCTCCTGCATACTCCTATCAACACACCAGTACAAACATACAGTGAGTTTAAAAAAGTATTCAAACCCCTAGATTTTTTTACCTACATTATTGTAGATAAATAGATAGATAGATAGACAGACAGACAGACAGACAGATAGATTTAACTTTATTGTCATTGCTCAGTACAGGTATAAGGCAATGAAATGCAGTTAGCATCTACCAGAAGTGATAATAATAAAATATGTATAATAAATAACTATGCAACTGTAACTATAACTATAAAAAGACGCTGCTAAATAACTATAACTATACATATATACAGTTGTGTAAAGTGCATGTGCAAATGATAGATAATAATAACAGTACAGTGTGTTGATGATATTAACAGTGCAAATGATAAATAATAAATAATAGGTCTAGTGTGTAGTCCAGGGTGTTGATGGTATTAACAGTGTAGTGTGGTGTTCAGTAAAGTAATTGAGGTTGGAAACAAACTGTTTTTGAGTCGACTGGTCCTGGCTTATATGTTTCTGTATCTCTTCCCAGATGGCAGAAGGTTATACAGTCTGTGGCTGTATTTTGAATTTGATTTTAATTACATATAATTGTCCTTTTTACCCATTAACCTGAACTTAATTACCCGTAATGACATAGTGAAAGCATGTTTTTAGAGTGATACAATTGAGCATCCGAGCAAGAGAGCCTCGGTCAGATAAAAAAGAAAAAACCCAACAGTCACTCTAAAAAACCTTTAAAAGTGCAGACCCTGAAGTACGTTTAATGGACAACCATCTCTGCAGCATTGCATAAAGTAATGGCAAGACAGAAGCTATTTTTAAGTAAAACACACGACAGCTCCTTTACAGTTTGCAAAACAGTATGTAAAAGACTCATGATGCATGCAGAATGAGCAGCGTGGCAACATCTCCAGTGTGATGAGATCAAAATTGAGCTCCGTATGCACAACAGCAAGCACTATATCTGGCGAACAGGCATTGCAAATTATTTGGCTAATATCATCCCTACAGTGAAACATGGTGGTGGCAGCTGGGAGACTGATAAGAATTGAGGGATGAATAAATGGGACCAAATACAAAAACAAAACTTCCTTTAAAGTGACAGTTGAATAGTCCAGTCAAAGCCTGGATTCTGTCATCTTCGAACATTTGTAAACTGCCCAAAAGTTTGCAAGGCTTGTAGAGACATGCTTTACATGATTACCTGCACTTGTAATTACTGCCAATTACAAGGTTCTACAAAGTATTAAATAAGGAATCTGAATACTTTTATGAACCAGTAATTGTAGTTTTTTATATTTCATTAAATAAAAAAAAACCTCATTTTTTATTTTTACTCAAGTCATTATGGTGATGGTTGATCAAACGGCAATTATATCAATTCCAAATCAAATACACAACACAACAAATTGTGCAAAAAGTCAATGGGGCCAAAGACTTTCTAAATCCACTGTATATATTTAATAAAAATTGTAGTGTCCTATTTAAATACCTGAATATAATTAAAAAAAAATAGATCACATCAAATCTAAGTTTCTCAATGAATTAGAGATTCAATAGGAGTAAATTCCTCACACTACCAAATAATGCCCGCTAGATGGCAGTGTTCTTCTAACTAAATTAAAATCCAGAGTTCTCCGTGGCTCTGATTCAAGTGCAATTTATTACACAGCATTGTAGTCTGTACTTGGTTTGGGACAGTGGTGCAGCATGTAGTGTGGGTGCCATGGAGCATGAGAGTCCTGGGCAGCTGCGTTCAATCCTCCAATTTGGTTACAGTCAGTAAGCAGTCTGAAATGAACTTTTTGTGTGTGTGTGTGTGGGGGGGTTGGGGTGTTCTGTGAACATGTAGGTAACCTGTAGGTAAAATAGAATCCGTTTTTAACTGTCTTTTGATGTGATTAAGGAAATCGGTGAGTAAGGGATGCCCAAGTTTTCTTTAAGTTAAAAAAATAGGTCTTGGGGAAATAAAAAATATTAATAAATAATGTTGAATAATGTTAAAAGAGTTTAGTATATATCATCTTATGCATAAGTAATTAATCTTCTTCTTTCAGCTGCTCCCATTAGGGGTTGCCATAGCAGATCAATCTTCTTCTTTCCCTGTCCTGAACATCCTCCTTTGTCACACTAACCACCTGCATGTCCTCTTTGTGCATCCTCTCTGGCCTTCCCTTTCCTCCTCCTGCCTGGTGGCTCCATCCTCAACACCCTTCTCCGGATATAACACATACCTCTTTGGCACATGCACAAACCATCTCAATCTTACCTTCTTTGTCTCTTCCCTCGTTCCTAAATTAATCTGGTTTGAATTGTCCCCTTTTCTGTATTGTCCTAACTTTCATACCACTGAATTTCTCTGCCCAATTTGAAAAACTTAATTGAATGTAACACCGCTATAATATCTCACATTCGAACAACCAACAAACACACATGCTTACATTAAGGTGGTCTGAGGTGATGTTCATGAGCATGTGGTTGCAGGAGTGAAGCCTTTCGAATAGCACTGTGTCTGCTCCCTTACAGTAGAGACGAATACGACCCCCTGGCATCCTTACTGAAACACACACACACACACACACACAATTACATGCAGAGCTGACATTAAATCATTTCATTGAAATTCTCATTCCCCGGTAATGACAGAATAAATTAATACTTCAACAAAATAAAATGATTACGCATTTCTATAATGGCAGCACAACAATAATCCAAATTTATTTCTATTGAGCAGGCGGTGGTTATTACAGTCAGTGACACTCCTTCCAATTAATTTTATTAATATTTCTGCAGTTTCTGCAATGCAGTCTTCATGCAGTCTTCAGCAACTTTCCTTCTTCAAGCAAGGATAGCTATTTTTATGGATTTTATATTTTCTATTGTTCAATAAGTTTAACACAATGCCCTTACTTTACAATCTGAGCTAAATTTAGTGATATGAATACATCATTGTAGTAGGTCTTATCTTGCCACTGAGACATTAGGTGTAACCCCGCACCAGCAGGGATTAATAATGAACACAGCTTGCTGGATGCTTAGTTTAAGTTCATTCAAGTTCTTCGTTGTTGACTGAATTTTCTTGCTGCTAGTTTTTGTGCTTTAATTGCATGTTTGCATTTGCCATTAAACCAAGGATTTCATTTTTTGTTTTGTTTGCTGTGGGTTTTTGGTAATGTTTTATTGATTTATACGTTTTTTTAAGTGGAGGAATGCGGAGATCAGTGAGACTGGTATGGGCGAATAAGAGGGGGTAGGTGGGCTGGCAAATGTAACCTCCTCAGACGCGATCAAGTTCCCCAGCAGTGGAAGACTAATTGGCTATGTTAAATTGGGAGAAAATCCATAAATAAAATAGACAAAAAAGATCAGTATTGGGTATTGGCTAATTTCCTAAGTTTTGATATCAGATGGACATCTTTAATATGGCTAGAGGTTGTCTCATACCTATGACTGACATCCTCTTGCGAATGTTGTTGAAGTCCAGGATGGCAAGAAGTGTATATGTGACTGCTTTGCCCAGCTCCAGTGTGGTGATCGTGCCGGGTGTACGAGAACGGAACACAAAGCCAAAGTTTCGTGCTGCTGTCACCAAGGCACCCTCGTCAGGGGACTGA
Source organism: Trichomycterus rosablanca (assembly GCF_030014385.1). Lineage (NCBI taxonomy): Eukaryota > Metazoa > Chordata > Actinopteri > Siluriformes > Trichomycteridae > Trichomycterus > Trichomycterus rosablanca. Next base: position 15,735,587 of record NC_085990.1, read on the forward strand.
GCTTTATATATCAGCTCTCCTACACAAGTAAAGCAAGAAGAACAAAGCAAATAAAAGAAGCATAATTGGTTAGCTTTAATTACATTACAGTACACTGTCTGCTGCACCATTTTCCTCTAATACTACTATGAAAAATAATTAGATTCTATTTAGAAAGCAGGAGCTCTGAGTGGCTACTCCTTGTGTTTCAGATTTATTTGTCTGAGATCTAAGTTGTTCTATTTATGAGAACAACAACACAGGAAGTAACAGGTCAATTACATGGTAGAATTAGCAACTATTTAATATGAATTCAAGATTTGGATTTATGTGTCATTACCCTCGCATTTCTCCTCACTCATGACAGTGTGGCAAAGAGACAGCAGACGAAAGAATTCATGAACGGATGGCTCCCCGACTTTTACAGCTTCCAGCAGTGATGGGTCATAGAAGCGGAAGTCCTGATCAGCTAAAGGGTTCCATGTGCTAAAATCCAGGGGTTGAGCCCGCTGAAACAAGACCATATACTTTCATGAAGCTTAATATAATTTTGAATCTAATTTAACACAGACTGTTAACCACATAAAGTAATATTTATTGCTAAGAGTTCAAAGAAATATCAATAATTTAGAAATCAATAACTGTTTACAGCTCCCAAGTAGAACACATTTGTCAATACTCAAAATTGCCAATATTTTTCAATACAAGCTTGCTTTATGATACCCTGCTTACTCATTTCCACAACCGTTCTGGCGGTTCAGTCAGCACTACAAATGTCCAGAGCTGAAGCAATTCTGAAGAAGTCATTCTCTGAAGAACCTGAAGAACCCAAAATCTCCACCCACCAACTTGGAATTTGAATGACTTGACTAAGGATGTGTGAAATATTTGCTTCAAGTTTTCAGCTAACTGATGAGCTATTTTGGCCTAAAACAAAGCAATGTTAAGTTGATTTCATCAACTGCTTTATCCTGGTCAGGTCACAGTGAGCCCCGTTTTATTAGGTAACACTGTGAGCGAGGCAAGAATACCCTAGACAGAGTGGCAATTAATCACAGGGCTTTACCCCTAGACACAGCCAATCAGCTGACAGCACCACTGGGATTTGAACCTGGATCTTATCAACATTTGGCTAGTGTAACAGACTGCTGCACCACTCAAAGACTATAAGGTGGTCGAGTCATTATTTTAAAATCAACTTAAGATAGATCAGCAGACATACTGGATGTTGATATCCAACCAGAATTGTTATATTGTTAGTAAAACGAAAAACAAAGAATTCAATTGTAAATCACAGTTTTACTCTTTATACATTTTTATGCATTGATGTGCTTTTAGCGTATGTGGTAATTAAAAATTTGAGATCCTGTATAAGCTTACATAGTCTTTGTAATACTGTACTCACCTTAAGCTGAGGTCCCGGAATGTCGATTACTTCACCTGTCAGGAGTCAGGAGAGAGATACGACAAATTAGCAGCAATTTTCTAATGTGAAAGCATTCAAAGTGTTTTGCATTACTTTCTCATCTGGTTAAGGTCTTAACTTACTAAGTCGTGGCTATGATTAAATGATCCTGTGGCCATGCAATATGATCTCATTTTCACACTTTATGTGGCCACACATTATTTGTATTTATACAAGATGTCACTGGCTGTGCTCGAAATTTTTTGGCTAGGCTTTGTTATGGATTTGTTATAGTCTTGGTTATGGATGGGCGAAGTTTATGGGATTGTTAGAAACAATAAAAATGCTCACCGTAAGTGTTTCCATTGATGGAGCATTTGTTAAAGGTCATGATGTTCTGAGTGAGGGTCCCAGTCTTGTCACTAAAGATGTACTCCACCTGGCCCAGCTCTTCATTTAGTGTTGTGCTTCGCGCTTCCGCTGGTGTGTTGGTGTGATTACAGAACATTCGTCGATCCCAGTTGATAAAGTAACTATGACCCAACCGAATGACCTCCAGACTGTAAAAGAGGACAGAAACCAAAGAGCAAATGTTGGAACATAATGCTAATTTGCTTATATACTGAAAGGACAGGAAAACATTCAATGGGGATAATGGGACAGCATTGTGCTACTGTACAGCTTAGTGCTGATTTGCAGCTGAAGCAGTATAAATTCATAAATAACACTTTGCCCCTAACATAAATTATTCATTCTTGCATGCCAAAACTTACATGAACCGTATCAGTTTGATGTTTCACTCCCTCCACCAAACTGTAGTGACGCCATAGCCAACTGTTTGGCTCAACCTCTGCTACCAAGTAATGCATCATGCATTTTAGCCTCTTGTAACACAGATTTATTATGACTGGGTCATAAAGGTGGACATCTAATTCTGTGGCTATTTCTGTGACTACACTGTTATGATGTCCTGCTTTCACACATCTCTGTCAGTGAGCTTTTTTTTTTTTTTTTTTACATAAAGGTTTGACATACACCGCCATAAACTTTGTAGACTGGTACTCAAACACCAAATTTCTGGCCCTCTTAAACATTTGTTAGTTGTTAATGATACTTTGAATTCACACCTATGAAAGCTGTCTGAGCTACGCATTTTTATAACTGATACAAGATGTTAATAGAACCTGACAGAACTCTCAAGTGCAGATGCTTGTAGTTCACGGTTAAGCTTATTTTGTATGTGGTAGTTTCAAGGGTTATAGAAATGAATGATTTTTAAAGCACTCTTGTCTTACAGAAAGGGTTGTGAACAATAGGACTCTTACTTGTCAAGGTAAAACCATGAATTAAGAATATCAATAAATATTTTATTATACGTATATATATTATTGGTGGAATATTGAAAACTAGGATTCACCAATAAACTAGCTGTCATGTGCTTACTGCTACCCTTATCGAGCAAACAAGCAACAGAGCCATACTTTATCACTTTGAAATGGAAAATAAATGTAAAAATGAATGTGTAGAATGAAAGTAGTAATTTACTCATTTATTACAAGGTTAGTTGACTGCTGCCCATCACTTGTTAGAAACATGTCTGCTTGTAATCTGTATAAAAGGTGTAAAAATAAAACAAAAAACATAAATGAACACTAAGTTTGTCTGTAGTCATACCTGACATAGAGGGAGATGGGCACAACTGTGTTGAGAATAATAATGTATGACCAGAAGGAGAGGAAGGCTGAGAAGAGGAAGTTGTCAACCGGAGGGTCCCATGGGAGGTAAATCTGGAAGAGAGAGCCCACCTCACTCTCCCACACAGCGTTTCCTATAGCCAATATTACTCCCATACACACCAAGAAAGCAAAGATCTGATGAAGAGGGCAATAGAATAAGAGAGAAAGAGAGATAGAGAGAGAATACTCTATGATCTGTTTTGTAACTATGACACATTTAGTTAGCATCTTATTGAGGACTGTAGTTGCTGTATTTTCCATTATCAGGTTAATCTTCAGGAACATTTTTATTTTGATTAGGGACCTGGCAGATATGGAAGCTTTCCTCCCTGCAGGCTTAACACAATTTAGGGTAGCCAGTCCACCTATTTGCTTGATTTGAGAGGTGGAAAGAAACCAGAGCCCCTGTGGGGTAATCTACACAGAGCCATTTGTTCTTGTTATTTTTACAGCTGCCTATTAAATTTATCTTGCTAAGAACCAATACAAACAGGTCGGCAGACATAGGCAGCTAGGCAGACCGGCAGAAAATTCAAATTGTATAAAGCTTTATGTAATTCTCAATTTGCAAGTTAGCTAAAGTCAAAATTAAATTACCAACGACTCAGGTGCTACCAGCCTGGGGCTTAAAAGCTAATTTGGCCATGTCTGAGGGAAGAAAGGCAGGAGAAAGATCACGTCCTTGCTGCTTTAACAGCAACACACAGAGCAGCAAAAAATACAGACAGAAAAACCTAATGTGTCTTTACATGTCAAAGAAGTTAAATCTACAGTCCACCCAGCCAACATAGGTGTATTAAATGAGCCAAGTGATTTGCAATGCGGAATTGGAAATGACTAAATTAAAGGAAAAATTGGTTTTCAAAACCCCAAGATTTTGATGTGACCAGGAATTAAGGACTTCACTGTATGTATGTGGTTTCTGGATTGGATTTAACATATAACAGAAAACGTGATGTGATCAGGATCCCTGGGAAAATCACATTTAAAGGTTTGATTTGAACAATATTAAAGAGTACCATATGTGGAATGTATAGGTTATGTTTCGCGTACCCACAAGACCAGAGTGTTCATAAGGCGGTCTATGCTGGTCCTTTTGAATATTGTGCGTCCACTGTTCTGCATCAGCTTGGTGTCAGGACCTGCAAGCAAGTGGAAAAGATATTTATGAGTCACAGTGTTACAGAGGTAAGGATGGGTGATAAAAAACAATTCTGTTATAATACATGTAATTTTATAGTCTTGCAGGACCACTCTGCTTGAGTGCTTTCACTCAAATATCAATAAAGTCAGAAAAATCTGCCATGTGATTTTGGTTTAAAGGTGGTGGAAACACAGCCTCATTAGGGATAAAATAAGCTCAAATCTAGTTTTATAAGGCAATCTAATCATCCTGTAGGTAGAGCTTAATTTGATAATGGCATTCCAAGAAGCTTTGTCCAAAACTGTGCAATTCTGGACTAAATAGTAAGAAAGCCTAATTAGCGCAGTCCAAATGGTTTAGTTACACACCATGCACGACACAGGATACGGTTTAAGATGCATTTGGTAGAAAATGTAGGAAATATAAATGTTTTCTATTGGTAGAAAATGCAGAAAGTACCTGTAGTACAAGTAATGGTGAAATGAAGCAAAGCAGTAACGAACCCCAGACAGGACACCAGTCCACTGCGGGGCCTCGAAAATTTGAAGGGACTCTCACCTCTCCACACTGTCAATTATGTCTGTATGTGATTTTAGATCAGTCGAAAACATCGCTGGGGATTCAAACCCTGGGTCCCAGTGTTAGTGGGCTAGACTAGTTTCAGCTGTTTCAAGTAATGAGGTTAAAATGTTTGTCTGTGTTGGATTTCTTAAAACAGAATTCTCAAGAATTCTCAGTTATTGATCGATTAAGTACACAAAGGAGTATTTATTAAAATGCTGTTTGGATAGATATGTTCATTAAATAAATTTAATTAATGGTAATAAGACAATTACAAACTATATGTTGTCATATCACTCAGCCCTATTAGAATAAATAAACCAGGCTCCCACTGTAAAACAAACCTGCAAATATGACAAGCCCGTAGCAGCTCTCAGTGTTGCGCAGGACACAGCCCCTTAGCAGCATGTTCTGATTGGTCAGAGTGTACTTACAGTCCCTCCAGTATAGAGTACCACTGAATCGATCCAGTTTGTTATTGGGAGGCTCACACACCACCTCACCTAAACAGAGAAAGACAGGATAATATATCAGTATGAACACGGATGATACAGTACAGCAGGTGTTTTAAAGTCTATAATGGTGCAAATATCTCCAGTCCCTTTTGCTTTTAGTCTGTAACCAAGTACTGGTCCATGCAAGCCAATAATAAAACAAAGCAGCCAAAAGTAAAAAGTAAAAAAAAAAAAAAAAAGAAGTAAAATGGAGTATGACAGTTCACTTGCAAATTGGTCTATTACGCTAACCGATTACTTATAGCTGGCCAGGCATTCGATAAGACAGCTAAGAGTCTGAGAGGGGTGGCAGAAGCCCTGTGATGAATTGATGCCCTGTTCAGGGTAGTCCTGCCTTGCATCCAGCAATAACCAGTGGAACTGGACCTGCTGTGGCCCTGACCAGGATAAAAAAAGGTTGATAAAAATGTAATGTAAAAAACATTGTAATTGTAACCAATTGTAACTGCACTGTAATTGTAACCAGAGCAACCAGGGTTTACCTACTTTAGATGGGCTGCATAAATGCTAAATGAGCGCAGGAAGTGTAGACAAGAGATCGCGCTGTCACCACCTCTCACTTTGTTAAGTAAAAACATTCCACAGTGAAAAGGTCACGCATGTATGCTAGCATGGTGGGGAAACCCAATTTTCATACATATCACACACCCACACATTTCAGCAGTTTCTTACCATTAAACTGAGCGAGGTTGGCAGGATCTCCTAGCTCTGAGGTAACAGACAGAGACTGGCGGACTTTCATGTTGGTCTCACTGTAACAGGCAACAGACACAAAAAAATCACTGAGACAATTCCGTGACGATATACAAGTGTGAAAGTAACACGGTGTCCTGACAGAATGATGTTGTTCCCCAGTTAAATTAATATGTCCAGTGTTCTGTTGGTTTTTCTGGGCTAATTCTGGTAACATCTGCTGCAGGTGGTTCAGTGGTAAAATACTCTTGCCGCTGATCCGGGGCTGGAATCTCAGCTGTGCCATCAGCTGGCCAGGCATTGACACAGACTGACCGAACAGTATAGCTGTTGGGAGGTGCATATGTCAGTATACTTACAATGCCACTCCCAAGCACGGATAAAAATAAGGAGGGATGCATCAGGAAGGGCATCCAGCATAAAAACTGTGCCAATTCATGTTTTCAGATCAGAATGATCTGCTGTGGTGACTTCTATATATAGGAGCATGGTAACATTTCAGAATTTTAATGTTCCATTAGGCGCATTGATTTACCCTGGCACAGTAAGTAGTGTTTATGTCCCACACAACTCCAAGGTCGTTTTTTTCCTTTGTGTAAATTTCCCCGGGGTACTCTGGTTTCCTATAACCTTCCAAAAATATGCCAGTATGGAGGCTTACTAAACTACCTTTAGATGTACTGTATGTGATTAAGTAAACAGATGATTGTGTGATGACCTGTCTTGCACCAATTGTTTCCGGAACTGACTAAGGACCCACTGTGACCCTGATCAGAACAAAGCGGCTACTAAAAATAAATGCTTGCTTGACCCTCTAGAGACAAATGCTTACCCATCTAGTTCTGCTGTCTCAATGTAACACAATCCATGTGGTTCGCTGCTGGACAAGAGGAGCAGGTCAGCCTACAGAACACATTTTTCGATCAGCTATACAAATCTTATATAATTGTATAATTGTCACAGTATACACTTACTGTGTTTTTTTTAAAATCCATCCATTTCTCTAAACTAGTTTTAATTTTATTTCAGGTTTAGGTAAGGTTATTGAAGATGATCCATAAAACAGAGTGTAACATATCCATTTTAAGGCTAAATCTTTTAACAGTATTTAAAATGTGTTTAAAGTTTTTATACCTTTTCACAAATATGTACATTTACAGCTGAATGTGTTTATTGACAGACCTGTGTAATAATTCAGTTACTTTCCATGTCTATGTGATGTCTATCAGTATGCTAAAAACTGCCCACAGAGCAAATACAAATAAAGTGCATTCAAAATAAGACAGATAGACAGTGGTTCAAACCACTACCTCACATTCACAGAGAACCAGGTTTAAGTCTCAGCTGTCCCAGTGGCTCAGATGGCTGATTTACAAACTAACTTGATTGTGTCTGAAACAGCGACTTCCAATGTGGTGCAGCAACTAACATGGTAGAATTAGAAAAAATAGCCTGTAAGTTGGCGGTTAAGTTGGCTTAACCAGGTACTTGGAATGAGCCAACCTGCCATATAGACTGGCAGGAGGCACAGCATGCCCACCTGTCATGCCATTGTCTCTTTCCAGTGCCTTTTTCTATTGATTTTTTATTTTCCATTAACTCAACCTACTACCTGAATTTTGTAATCACAAGCCAGCTGCCGTGAAAGCAAGCTGCCTCCAGTGGGATCATGGTGGCATTCCTGTTGTGCGATTGCCACTCGAGGTCTGTCTTGGATGTGGATGGCATTCAGGCAATCAAGTTGCAGTCTGCCTTTTTACCCTGTTTAATCTCTGCCAGTTTCACTAAATTTCATGTTTTTGGTTGTCTCTTGCTGGTGGATTGAGTAGTTGGCACTGGAGGGAACCCCATTCCAATTCTTTTTTTTTCTTATCTATTACACTCTGCTTTTCTATATGGTCTTTTCTGTATAGGGCTTTTTTAATATGCCCCAGTGAGACGAGCAAAAGGCCACCTGCATTTCCCGGCATTTGCTGGCCTCAGCTTATGGCTATGTCCCTAAGAGGCAATCCTCTTTCTTTCTTTAGGCGAGCACATGGAGTGTGGTAATTTCAGAAGGGTTGAAAACAGACAGAGGCATGCCGAAAAACTTACTGCTGCAAATTGGTTGTTCTCCAGTTTAATGATGTCACCCACTGTCACATTCATCCACTTTTCTTTTTGAAGACTGAAAAAATGAGAAACACAAACCGTTTTAGGACAACAAGATATACAACAAGTCTTATACAAAGGTTTGGACAGAGAACTGGGGTTAGTGATTAGTGATGAGTGATTAGTTAAGACTTACATGCCATTGATTAGAACCTGAGACTGGCGATTATTCACCTGGTTGTCACTCTTATGACGAAACTACAATAGAGACAGACAGATGTGTGCATTTCAGTGAAATGTTTAATTTTAAGTAACAATAGGTTATAAAGTACTGGCAAGTAATTACTCTGTGTCCATAATTCAAGCAGCAAAATTAGTTGTTGTGGCATTTGATGATTTTGAATCATGGCCATCCTGGTTTTTGAATGGTTGGTGAGGGTGTATTCATTCATTAAAATAGTTACAACAGTAAATCTGGTCTAAAGTTTACTTGTAATTTCTACAATAGTGCAGATAAGCTAAAATAATATTTTGCAGATAAGCTTAAATGAGATTATATTGCATGATTATTATTAGCTGCAAAAATGTAAGCATCTGAGAAGTAAATAGTTGTTAGGAGCAGCAATAACGATTTAACAGAAACAAGATAATATACCCATGAACATCATCTCAGCTTCGTGGTCACTATAGAAATGGTATGTTTCTTGGTCCTCAGTGGATAACATTTTATTTGCTTTATTTGCTGGATTTGACATAATAGGGGAAAATGTGTTATGTGCAGAAAGCTATCGTACATTTTTCCTCAATTTAATTGGCAGAAATCTGCCATATTTAACTTTTAATTTTAACTTTTGATTTTTTTAATTTTTCACTTAAAACTACCAGCCTTGACTAGAAACAGGAAACACGATTTTATTTTATACAGGATCTTTGTGTTTTTGGCCTACAGCTTATCTGTCATTTCCTTATGGCACAACACTGCATTTTGCATTATTTCTTACAGAATGTGTGAAGGTGTTAGAACAGTGAAAAAGTAAGACCTACAGACCAGTTACAACTGAAAAGAAAAACATAGACATAGAGTGATTACAGTAAGACTGCAGTGTAGTAGGCTATCATTACACTGTCATCTCATTATTGCACATTCTATACCTTAGTGACTGGTCTTAAATATATGAAAAATGTGCCTTTAAAATGTACTAACACCCTACCAAGACACTTGAGTGTTTATGCTTTTGATTTGTAACCCAAGTGGTTGCAGTAAGTTACAAATTAGCATGTAAAACAAGGGAGTGAGTACTGTTGCCTAAAAGCAGTTTCACAAACAACCCACCTGGAATTTTTTTTTTTAAATCCCACTCAGTAACCCCCCCCCCCCCCCCATCCCAAATCTTAGTGTTTATTAAACACGAGTCTGCATACATCAACATTTCTGGCATTTCATAGTTGCTTTTTTCCGAAGCGAATTGTGAATAATTGAGGGTTAATGTTTTTGCTTAAGGGCTCAACAGTGGCAACTTGGCATTGGTGGGGCTTGAACCAGTGACCTTTTAATTTCTAGTCCAGTACCTTAACACTGTCTACCACTGTCAATAACTTTAAAAATCCTGCGCTGTTAGAATCGAATTATTACACGCATACGGTTGCTTGTAAAACCTGGGCTCATCTAAGATTTCAACCTGGGACCTTTCATAAGAAACCTAACTCTAGAACAAAAAGCCAATCATAATCGTTTTATAGAGTTAATGTGTGTGTGTGTGTGGACACAAAAACACATCAAAGAGTAAGTGAATGTGCTGTGTGAGAGAACCTCTGACTTACATAGTCATCAGTGGCATCTTTGATTGCAGTGACGCTCAGCACTAGTACTAAAGGCACAATGGTGGTGAACCAGGACAAGGAGGAGATCTGAGGAATCAACTAAGAAAACAAAAGAAAGATTAAAGTTTGACATTTGAAACAATGCACAGTACCTCTTACTGGTCCTCAAACAGAAATAGAAATCTCTAAAATTTTAGTCCAAAATCATTTTCCCTTTTCTATGAAACAAATTTAAAAAAAAGTTGGGACATGGGGAAAAAAATATTTTTTTTTTCAATTCTTACTTGATATAAAACTTTAGCTGCTAAACATTCTGGGGTCTCGTTGTATATGTCACTTTATAGCTGAGCATTCATTTTTTTGACATAGAGTTACAATTCCAGAGATTATCCAGAATTATGTGTGACGTGGTACAGTAACAAATTCCAGTGACTGGCACCTGTAGATCCAACAGACCAATACTAAGAAGATTGCCTATTATTGCAATATAAACATACATATCTGTACACATAACATTCTTTCCTTTGCATAGCACAGCCATTATATGGTGCCCCTGGAACTGAGAGGGTTAAGAGCCTTACTCAAAGAACCAACAGTGGCTGATTGGAAGAGCCGAGACCCAATATATGTCTAACATCATTCTCTCACAGCTAAAATGTTTTTTTTTTGCATTTACCTCCCTTATGTTTGCTGTCTTACATATTTTCTGAATTTGGTTAAGACATTAAAATGCATTTTAACCAAAATAAACATAACGAATTGTACAGTAGACTGTATGCAGCTTGGACAAGAGCATTTCCTAGGCATTGCCTGCAAAAGACAAACCTGAGTTCCATCAGCAAATTGTCTTTAGTGTTAATGCAGGGTAACAATGTTGTGAAAACATTAAAAACGATTGAAGCCTAAATACTCAATGCAGTTTAAATCTTTCATTAATAAATACCCAAGCATTTAACGATCAAGACAATGATACTGGAATCCAAAATCGTGTTTACCTGTGATAAATGTGTGCTCTCAATGACAAGTTAGCTAAACATATTATATTTTAAAGAAGGTAACAAATTAAATTAGTAATACCTGTAGAATGAGAAGAAACAGAAAGTATGTGTTAGCAACTTCCTGGAACTGCTCAAAGAGGTTGATTGGCAGAAATGTGATGATGTTATACTTAGAGGTCGTGATACAATTTTTCTGCACAGACAGAGAGAAAGACATAAAGGATTAAACACCACATTAGGGATGTCAGTGATTAACCGGTTAACTGATAACCAACAATTAGGTTATTGTTCCATTAATGATCTGGGTTACAAGGTCATTTGTGTAAAGAACTGAAGCACACACAAGTTGTTATCAAGAGTCTTAATAAAGACTGGTGCTTAATAAATTGCCAGCTAATACGGAACAGCAGTGTGTGATCAATCAGTCTTGCACATTGAGAACTAAAAACAAAAGCATTTATTACCCCAGGCAGTATCAAACTCATGCTTACTCTGGCCCTGGAGCACACAAATGAGCTGTGAGTAATGTTTTTTATTTTTTTATTTTACATCATAAACACTGATCATCATTTCATAACAACCGCACCACGTCAGAATGAAGTTTAAGATTTTGACTAAATTTCTATTCTTTATGATTAGCAGGTTTGGTTAGCACTTGTAAGAACTGTTCACTTCTGACTATGGATGTAACGATTCACCACAATACAGTTAATAACCGATTCAAAAATTCCACGCTTCAAATCGATTTGACATGTAAAATGAATCGATATTCACTTTAAACAGCAGAGGGCACCGGCGGTATACACCTCACCTTGTTGACGTCACTGGCGCTATACGCCTGGTTGCGCCGGGGTTTTCCAGCCAAATTGGGCTTAATTAAAAATTGTTTTGCTTAGTTTGTACCTACCTCAGAAATAAATTAAGGGCATTTATTATTTAGATAAATAAAAGATCATCACAAATACAGTATTTTATTTTATTTTTTTAAGAGAAATAATAAAAGGAAATTGCCATAATTTGTCTTCAATTTCAGTTTTAAAAAAATCAGGAAAAAATCGTATCGTGAACCCAGTATTGTGAATCACATCGCATCGTGGGTAGAGTGTATCGTTACATCCCTACTTCTGACTGCATGAAAACTACATCTAAATGTTTAAACGATTCTGCTTATAGTGTTTATAATCATCTTTTTTTTTTTACATTACTATCATGTTCACTGTGTTACACTGTTTTCCATTAAATAAAGCATTAACATTTGTTGAGATTAAACTCTAAGCTTGTCAGTTATCAGTTAACCATCCACTACTGACAATCAGTTATAATTTGTTTGCATGCCTACACTACATAAAACATTCTTATGTGTTGTGGGAATTTAAAAGAGAGAATAGGTTCTTGTGTGTGTGTGTGTGTGTGTGTGTGTGTGTGTGTGTGTGTGTGTGTGTGCGTGTGTGTGTGTGTGTGAATGTTTCTTACTGCATACTGAAACTTCTCATTGTACTCTCTGTCATTGGCTCGGACCCTCCTCTCCTCTTCTGCAGGAGAAAAAATATACAAAAATTAAAAATAACCCTAAACCTATATTACCTAGATTAAGCCTAGTTTAATAAAATTACCAACGTACAGATTCTTTTTTTACTGCATTTTACAAAATGTTCTTTTCTGGAAATAGGCATTGTACTGTACATTGAAAGTAAAAAAAAAAGTATATGTGTGTTTTTAAAAGACAGACTCCAAACAAATCTATTCGGCTCATGCAAGATAAGGCAGAAAACTGAATCAGAGCTGCCTGTCTTCCAATTAACACATGCTTTGAATTTGCTACATCGCTACATATTTAGTTGTGCATTCCCTTACTATGTGTATCAAAGGTTTTACTGACCATACATTACGTGAAACAAATTATACTGACAGGATAAATTGCTCTTGAACTGAATCACCTGAAGCACAAGGTTTAAATCACTATAAAGATATGATTCACAGCACACCTATACAGTTAAAAAAGAAACTACAGCTTCCCACTATGCAGTTCTGCATGAAACAAACGTGGTCGGTTATGACATGCACCTGTGATTAAGCAAATTTCCTCAGTGTGGTTTGTACAAAACAAAATGAATAATGTCAGTAATACAAGGCAATAGAAAGTATGGCTATTCGAAAAACAATTTTGAAAGTACAGAACACCTGCTACTTTCACTTCTGTTGTAAAAGGTTACTAAGAGAGCTTTCAGATTCCCAGTTCCCATTAATCTCTTTTTTGTTGCTTGAAAAATCACAGAACACTTACGCAAACCTGCTTCTACCTATTTATCTGATCATTACAATTCCTAATTCTAAATAATGAAATCTATTTCATACACTGTATCATTAAATTAGTATCAACAGGAATGAACCGTGTACAATAAGAATTCTTAACAACTGAGGATAAGAATTTAAAACAATAAATCTGTAGAGTGGATGTTGCACAGCAACATGATTCCTAACATCCTGGGTTTAATGTGTACTTCCACGTGAACATAGTCTGGCTAAAAATAACAGGATTTAAGTTTTGAAGAGGGCTAGTCAAAGTCCTAATTTGAACCCAACAGTGAAGCAAACACGAATGGCAATCGGGAAGGGGGTAAATACTTTCACGTGGCTCAGTGGGTAGCACAGTCGCCTCACAGCAAGAAGGTCCTGGGTTCGATCCCGAGGCGGGGCGGTCCGGGTCCTTTCTGTGCGAAGTTTGCATGTTCTCCCCATGCATGTTCTCCCAGTGCCCGGTTTCCTCCAGGAGCTCTGGTTTCCTCCCACAGTCCAAAAACATGCAGTCAGATTAATTGGAGACACTGAATTGCCCTATAGGTGCGTGTCTGACGAAAATCTGACGATCATTTATCTAATAATGTTAAGTGTATATAGAAACACTTGAGGCAGTTCACCTTAAATTTACTATGGTAGCAGAAATCCTACATATGGCACACAGATTGCTTAATATTTTCACCACTGAGCGCTTAAGACTTCAGCAAAATAATCTCTTCAGCAAAGTGACTCCTAAACTAAACATGCAAACACATCTCTATTTGAAGAGGGATTTAAGGCACTAATAACCTAATGCTGAAACTGCACCATATGCAGCTTTAAAAAGTCAAAAGTCGAGCATGCACATCTCTAAGCAGCCCCTGCTCTCCTAACACCTTTTGGTGTTTAGTCTGACCTGGCTGTTTCAAAATTACTGTCTGTGTCTGTGGTTTCCTGTTAAAAGGCCACTTTGTGTTCTACTTAACAGTGGCAAAATGTTCACAGACCAAGGCTCACTCTTTCTCACTCACACAAACACTTGTGCATGCATACCTATTTCCACAAGTACACCAGTGTTAATTTTGACAGCAAATTTTGATTTAGTTTTAGTCATAGTCTTTTGACTAAAATGTAATTTAGTTTTAGTCATAATTTAGTCATCTGAATTGTTTTAGTTTTAGTCTAGTTTTAGTCGACTGATTATCATAAGAATATAGTCGACTAAATCTACAGTCGATTCAGTCGACTAAAATACATATTTGTTTGTTTGTTTGTTTATTAGGATTTTAACATCATGTTTTTACACATTGGTTACATTCATGACAGGAACGGTAGTTACTCATTACACAAGTTTATTCGATTCTCAAGATTATATCGAACACAGTCATGGACAAATTTAGTATCTTCAATTCACCTCACTTGCATGTCTTTGGACTGTGGGAGGAAACCGGAGCTCCTGGAGGAAACTCACGCTGACACGGGGAGAACATGCAAACTCCACACAGAAAGGACCCGGACCGCCCCACCTGGGGTTCGAACCCAGGACCTTCTTGCTGTGAGGCGACAGTGCTACCCACTTAGCCACCGTGCCGCCCTAAAATAAATATAAAGGGTGTAAAATGTAAATGCTTTTTCATCAGTTCCCTTAAATTATTTAAGTCATTATATACACTTACACAAAATGAAAAAATTTTAATCAGTTATGGAATATTATTAATGTTTGAATGTGCAATACACACAAAAACAGATTTAACTTATTTCAAACAACATCTTTATTTACATGACCTTGCTTATTGAGCATAACAATAACAAAATATTAATGACCAGTAGGCCTGCTCTGCCTGAAAAGTATATGCATTGTTCATAACAAATTGCATATTACATTCTCTATAAAACTGGGTACCATAAAAGCAGCTGTGACATTATGTTGCCATTATACTGCCAGCGGTGCCAGATGTTTCAGATTTGTTGTGTTTTTACCCGAGATTGTCGCCCCACATGGTTTACACACATCGTCTTGTTTTTCATGACATCAAATGAGAAATATGTCCATATATCGACTCTCCTCTTTCTCCCTGTTGACATTGTGGAGTTAATCTAGTTCCATGAGTAAAGACAGTTTACAGGCTAGTCTGGTCTTCCCGGGTTTAGATCAAATGTGTGCGAGTGTGCTCTTAACGCGGTACTGCAAAAGATTAGTACTGATTGGATGGCTAATCGGCTTGTCCCGCCCCTCCTCATACGCTAAAGTAGTTATGATTGGATCTCTTTCTAACTTGTCCCTACCTTCCACAAAACTAAATCAGTTCTGATTGGATGTCATCCCTGCCAAGCATTTTCGTCATAGTTTTTAATCCTTTTATGTAGGTTTTTATTTAGTCATCGTCTCGTTTTCGTCATGAAAAAAAGGTTCGTTGACGAAAACTATGACGAAAATCATTCGTCAACGAAATTAACACTGAAGTACACACATCTCAATGTCATGTCAGCATTACAAATTTATTTTTGCCAGCTCTCTGGTCAGTCCTTTGTTTCTGTGATGTTCGACACTGCATCACCCCACCCCACATTTTGACTAACTGATTGCTAACTGAAAACCGCCTCATAGTGATGGCAGTGAATTAGGTAGGGCCTTAAGTATAACAGTCACCTTACACCAGAGGAATTATAATCCTGTTAAGCATACATAATTTTCTGTTCTTTGCTTTGTGTGAAATACTTTTACCCAAATGTCATACAGGGTCAGTAAAATAAAACTTGAATGACACAGGTACAAACTTGGATGTCTACTTGCAGCTGCTTGGGTGGGGCAACAATCTAATATGCTAGCCCACCCCTGTCAGGACTTAAATAGAATTCTGAGTTTTAGTCTTGCTGTGCCACCAGCCTACCTAGACGCTCAACAGACACAATTAGCCACGTGTGAAGAAGAGAAGGCCATATAGGAAATCGATTTCTTGCCTCTGAAACAGTGACTCCTACTGTCTGGTCAAGGCACCAGTGGCAGACGAATATAAAGCCAGTAGCATGTCCTCTGCACATGCTGAGACACTCTGATAATCGATAATCTGTCACTATCTGACATCACAACTGCTCTTTTGACTAAATACGCTCAGACACCACCAACATGTCGCTTGGCGACACACGCTTGGTGAAAAGTATTCATTATTTTAATACTGCTTAAGAGACCAAAATGTCAACTTCCATACCATTTCTAACTCCATCAAGTAGCAATGCTTGAAATATCTCCAAGGAGATTCCATACAATCCACTTCTCTTTTTTACTGTAAACAGTCCTATTTGAAAGTTGCAATACATTCCAGTACAGCAGGTATCTACTGGATACCAGTGGCAGGAGGTCATAACAGAAGGTGCTCTGGTCCCTAACTGGATCTAGCTGAAGCATTTTTCATTACACAGGACCGTTCAGCCCTTTTTATCATCACATCCTTATTGGTGTGGGCAGGTACATCTTGGCTAAAGCTCTGCAGAGACCACAGCTTGTGTCCGAACAGAAAGAACACGCTGTTCTAAAATAATACTGCTGTTACTTTCAGTAAGTCTTCAACAGGGTCTGGAATGGTCGATTAGAAAAGGAGCAGAACATTTTGCACATTTTACATCACAGGATACAAAATCAGGCCTCACTTTCAAAATTGCTACCAGTGAAAAATCAGCGAGTAAACCAATATGAAAAAGAAATCAATACTCTGCACTGTCTTCACAACAAACCACTTACACTCTGTATCATGTCTCAGTTGTTTACAACACAATAAAAGCAACGATTTTGTTTTCATCACAACAAGCCAAAGTTTACTTTCTTGTCTAGCCCGATCTTAAATGGCTTAAATATGAGGTGTAGTTTAAAGTCAAAACTTTACATACACTTACAGTGTATCACAAAAGTGAGTACACCCCTCACATTTCTGCAGATATTTAAGTATATCTTTTCATGGGACAACACTGACAAAATGATACTTTGACACAATGAAAAGTTGTCTGTGTGCAGCTTATATAACAGTGTAAATTTATTCTTTCCTCAAAATAACTCAATATACAGCCATTAATGTCTAAACCACCGGCAACAAAAGTGAGTACACCCCTTAGTGAAAGTTCCTGAAGTGTCAATATTTTGTGTGGCCACCATTATTTCCCAGAACTGCCTTAACTCTCCTGGGCATGGAGTTTACCAGAGCTTCACAGGTTGCCACTGGAATGCTTTTCCACTCCTCCATGACGACATCACGGAGCTGGCGGATATTCGAGACTTTGCTCTCCTCCACCTTCCGCTTGAGGATGCCCCAAAGATGTTCTATTGGGTTTAGGTCTGGAGACATGCTTGGCCAGTCCATCACCTTTACCCTCAGCCTCTTCAATAAAGCAGTGGTCGTCTTAGAGGTGTGTTTGGGGTCATTATCATGCTGGAACACTGCCCTGCGACCCAGTTTCCGGAGGGAGGGGATCATGCTCTGCTTCAGTATTTCACAGTACATATTGTTCATGTGTCCCTCAATGAAATGTAACTCCCCAACACCTGCTGCACTCATGCAGCCCCAGACCATGGCATTCCCACCACCATGCTTGACTGTAGGCATGACACACTTATCTTTGTACTCCTCACCTGATTGCCGCCACACATGCTTGAGACCATCTGAACCAAACAAATGAATCTTGGTCTCATCAGACCATAGGACATGGTTCCAGTAATCCATGTCCTTTGTTGACATGTCTTCAGCAAACTGTTTGCGGGCTTTCTTGTGTAGAGACTTCAGAAGAGGCTTCCTTCTGGGGTGACAGCCATGCAGACCAATTTGATGTAGTGTGCGGCGTATGGTCTGAGCACTGACAGGCTGACCCCCCACCTTTTCAATCTCTGCAGCAATGCTGACAGCACTCCTGCGCCTATCTTTCAAAGACAGCAGTTGGATGTGACGCTGAGCACGTGCACTCAGCTTCTTTGGACGACCAACGCGAGTCTGTTCTGAGTGGACCCTGCTCTTTTAAAACGCTGGATGATTTTGGCCACTGTGCTGCAGCTCAGTTTCAGGGTGTTGGCAATCTTCTTGTAGCCTTGGCCATCTTCATGTAGCACAACAATTCGTCTTTTAAGATCCTCAGAGAGTTCTTTGCCATGAGGTGCCATGTTGGAACTTTCAGTGACCAGTATGAGAGAGTGTGAGAGCTGTACTACTAAATTGAACACACCTGCTCCCTATGCACACCTGAGACCTAGTAAGACTAACAAATCACATGACATTTTGGAGGGAAAATGACAAGCAGTGCTCAATTTGGACATTTAGGGGTGTAGTCTCTTAGGGGTGTACTCACTTTTGTTGCCGGTGGTTTAGACATTAATGGCTGTATATTGAGTTATTTTGAGGGAAGAATAAATTTACACTGTTATATAAGCTGCACACAGACTACTTTTCATTGTGTCAAAGTGTCATTTTGTCAGTGTTGTCCCATGAAAAGATATACTTAAATATCTGCAGAAATGTGAGGGGTGTACTCACTTTTGTGATACACTGTATATGTCACGACAACCTTAGGATTTTCAGATTTCTGCAACTGTTCTTTTAAAGCCTGACATAGTGAAACACATACCTCTTTGATCAAATTTCTAGTATGAGCGTAAGTAACTATGATTGACTATAGCTGATGTACCCATATAAATCAGGCTAGCTAGCCAATCATGTCTGTCTAGATTCTTAAATGACATTGCTTCATTTCCAGCTGTTTTTGTGCACATGCCTTACCTTCCTAAATCATGTTTTGCTGATCACCCACTTAACAGTAGATACCTACAGGGGTTGGACAAAATAACTGAAACACCTCTCATTTTAGTGTGGGAGGTTTCATGGCTAAATTGGACCAGTCTGGTGGCCAATCTTCATTAATTGCACATTGCACCAGTAAGAGCAGAGTGTGAAGGTTCAATTAGCAGGGTAAGAGCACAGTTTTGCTCAAAATATTGCAATGCACACAACATTATGGGTGACATACCAGAGTTCAAAAGAGGACAAATTGTTGGTGCACGTCTTGCTGGCGCATCTGTGACCAAGACAGCAAGTCTTTGTGATGTATCAAGAGCCACGGTATCCAGGGTAATGTCAGCATACCACCAAGAAGGACAAACCACATCCAACAGGATTAACTGTGGACGCAAGAGGAAGCTGTCTGAAAGGGATGTTCGGGTGCTAACCCGGATTGTATCCAAAAAACATAAAACCACGGCTGCCCAAATCACGGCAGAATTAAATGTGCACCTCAACTCTCCTGTTTCCACCAGAACTGTCCGTCGGGAGCTCCACAGGGTCAATATACACGGCCGGGCTGCTATAGCCAAACCTTTGGTCACTCGTGCCAATGCCAAACGTCGGTTTCAATGGTGCAAGGAGCGCAAATCTTGGGCTGTGGACAATGTGAAACATGTATTGTTCTCTGATGAGTCCACCTTTACTGTTTTCCCCACATCCGGGAGAGTTACGGTGTGGAGAAGCCCCAAAGAAGTGTACCACCCAGACTGTTGCATGCCCAGAGTGAAGCATGGGGGTGGATCAGTGATGGTTTGGGCTGCCATATCATGGCATTCCCTTGGCCCAATACTTGTGCTAGATGGGCGCGTCACTGCCAAGGACTACCGAACCATTCTGGAGGACCATGTGCATCCAATGGCGGTGCCGTGTATCAGGATGACAATGCACCAATACACACAGCAAGACTGGTGAAAGATTGGTTTGATGAACATGAAAGTGAAGTTGAACATCTCCCATGGCCTGCACAGTCACCAGATCTAAATATTATTGAGCCACTTTGGGGTGTTTTGGAGAAGCGAGTCAGGAAACGTTTTCCTCCACCAGCATCACGTAGTGACCTGGCCACTATCCTGCAAGAAGAATGGCTTAAAATCCCTCTGACCACTGTGCAGGACTTGTATATGTCATTTCCAAGACGAATTGACGCTGTATTGGCCGCAAAAGGAGGCCCTACACCATACTAATAAATTATTGTGGTCTAAAACCAGGTGTTTCAGTTATTTTGTCCAACCCCTGTAGAAGTCTGTACTATTTTACTTAACAGCCCACTCATCCATGCATCTATCTATCCATCTTAATTTTTCCTACCTCAGCTACATCATCAATTACAGAAATACTATCGTTACTCAGACAAATACGTAGTCAATGAGTAATAACAGCAACGGATGAGATAAGCCTTTATGTAGCTACATGAGCTATTTTAATGTGACTGCATCTGCATAAATGAGCTCAGACTGACTCACGTTCTAGTACTACTGTACAAAGTCATCCTAATGTACTGTTTGTACCATACCTACTGCACAAAAGTGAGTAGGAGAGTCAAGAGTAGTGTCCAGAAGTATGTTGACAAATGGCCATGAGCTTATTCTTTATCCCATTCCAAAAACATGTGCATTAACATGAAGCTGCCCCTAACTCAAAGTTTGCGGCTATAACATTAGATGCACACTTCATGATACTGGAGAATACTGGCTTATGACACAAAATGACAAGTAATAGTGAAGAGAGCAGATCAAATGATGTAGTATTCTTAAATGCAATGTCACTGGAGGACAATAAAAAAACAACATCCACAGTGACTCAGTGACTCAAGTCAAACAGTTAAGAGCAAAACATTTTAACTAGATGGCATGGTAAAACTAATGTGAAAAGGATAGCAGCAATAAAATGATCAACGATTTTAAGAAAGATTTATTATACAAAGACGTAAAACAGGGATAAAGAGAGAAACACACGTACTGTCTTGTTATTGTCAAACGTGAAAATTGTGTTGAAAAAGAACATAATGCTAAAACTTTACCTGTCCTTTTCATCACTGCTGATGTTGGGACTCCTTTTTTCTTCCATTTCAGTGGAAGGACAATAGGAAAAAACTTCCTAGGAAAGTCTCTAAAAATAGCCATTTTGACCCGGAACTGTTACTGATGGTTTGTTACATAGTTAACTCAGCAGATAAATGATGCAGAGACGGATCAAGTGATGAGAGTTTGACACACACAGGCTGAGCAGAGCATTTTTGCTGCATTTATAAAGGTCACTTAGCTTGACGATGCTGTCTCAGGTAAAGACAGGTCCTGACCCTGAGTTACGACAACACAGCCAACTGAGTCAAAACATTATTTAACAGTGGTTATCATTTCTGTTCAGGTGACAGTGTAAGCCTCACATTCCCCATGAAACGTACAAATAGTGTGTCCTCTTGACCACGTTTGCCTTAGCTATCATTTGATCTTGCACAGATCCTCTTACTGTGATGTACTCATCACTCTTCCTCCATATAGCATTTATCGATTTGCGCCACTTAACCTTCAGCATAAGTTGACCGGCAGCTCAAATGACACTCGCACTTGCCTCTCTCGAGTCACAGAACAGCAACACAAATGCGGTTTTGGACCAGCGTGATGTTTTTATATGACATAATCAGCTAGCGTTCTGATTGGCTCTCAGCTTAGCCAGTAAGAAGAAGCTGAGGAGGTTGTCAGGGCAACTTGCAAAGACAAGCAAATGCAGGACTTAGCTTAATAGGTTTGGAGTGGTGTCTGGATGTGCTGCAGAGGAACAGGTGCTTGTGCACGTGTGGAGTGTGTTTTCATCAGTGGAGAAAAAGGGTGCTAAATGTTGCAGACTGCTCAGACAGATGCACATCCAGACCACATGCTGACAATACCTGGCAGCTGCGCCACATCAGAAGAGGCAGCATCATCAGTAAAGGCAATGCAGGTCAGCAAGCCTTCTAATAGTTGTGGCCCTACAGACGTGAATTTGAAAAAAAGACCTGAGGGACACGTGTTTTAATAGACATCATTGCACAGACCACTTAACACAACACCACTGAACACTGAGAGCAAGCCAGGCCACTTTATCCAACATCAGTCCTTGACTTCACAATTGTTATTTTGACTAAATGGGCACTCATTCAATAATAATGTTCAGGGTTTTGAAATAGGATGTCTCTAACAAGTTCATGGTTAGATGGACACACATTTATCGCCATATGGTGTACAGTTAAGAGGATTTTTACATGTATGTCATGCAGTTCTTTTTGGACTTTTGATGACTTCTGCAACTGTTCAATGTGTACCTTTTTGTCCAAAACCATACATTTATATACATTTATATATTCTTGCAGGTTGATGTGACCTGCTCTCTCCACTATACTTACCATAATTTTGTGTAATGAGCCAGTATTAGCCAGTTCCATGAAGTGGGCAAATAATGCATAATGTACAGCCAAAGTGCAGCTAATTAAAGGCGTGGTAGTTCAGTGGTTTAAACAATGGACTAGTACTAGCACTGCCAAGATGCCACTGTTGGGCCCCTGAGCATAACTGTAAGTTACTTTGGATATAAACGTCGGCTAAGTACTGTAAATGTTAATGTAATTACCTGGGGGAGGCCGCTTTCTGAACATATCCATCCCTCCAACGGTTTGCCGCTCTGTCCCATGGGAAAAGCTAGATACAAAAGCAGAGAGAAAGACACACACACACACAAACACAAAACACACCGTCAACAGGATCTCAAGGATAAAAGAAGGTACATATGACTCACTCAGGGAATATAGTGATATATGATCCCAGATCTATAGCACAGTTTGGTCAGCTACATATCAGTTAAAGCCATTGCTGGACTGACTGAGGCAAAAAATGGTTTTATGCGCAAATACATTGTCAAATGATTTATTATTATGTACGTATTGTTTGGTTTATAATGAAGTAAGCCATAAACTCAATAAAAGACGAATGTAACTATTTTCCACATTTACACTCAGTTGTCAACATATTAGTTGCACCTTTGTTTGCTCTGCACATTTTCAGCTGTACCCAATCTACAATAGAAAGGACCACCATCAGACCACCACTGAGCAGATATTATTACAGAGAACATCCATAACAGATTTTATTAATATAAATTAGGGCTGTGAAACGATACAAATTTTTTATCGCGATTAATCTCAGAATTTCATATAGTTAATCGCGATTAATCGCATTAAAAAAAATCTGTGTAAATGTTATAGAAAACAAGGATTTTTAAGTGAAATGTTACAATTAAAATGGTGAACACATTTTATGCTAAATGTACTTATGTTAAAAACTGCTGGGACAAGAGAAAACTGTAAGGGAGTTTTATTCACTCACATACTAGGCAGTAATACTATCCAGCAGAGACCCTTGACTTCGTATATATGTCAAATTGTAGATTAAAATTTCTCCATCAGCAAACATTGTGAGTGTGTTTTGACCCTTTGGGGCTTCCATGGTGCATGGAATAGCATGCTTGGCTAACGGTATGACTCTAGCTGTTTGCTATTCGGTACCGTAACAGAAGAAGTAATAAAGTGTTATGATCCCGACAACTTGTGAATATACCGTGTATTTATTTCTTTATTAAGCAAGTGCATCACTACAATGCTCGGTTACATTATGTTAACAAACCGCAAATGAAACAAACGGTGGCAAGTCCGACGTTAAAACTTTGGTGCACGGTCAAGTCTCAACATGAACTACGGATGACTCGCAGGGCCAAATAGAATTTGCGTTAACGGCACTATTTTTTTTAATCGCGTTAAATTGAGATTGCGTTAATGCCTTATTATCACGTTAACTTCGACAGCCCTAATATAAATATGTAAATCTGTGTTTAGAATCTTCATTACAGTATATAGACACAATGTAGCCAAAAGTATGTTGGCACCTGACCATGAGCTTAGACAATTCCAAACAATTACCATTAATATGAAGTTTGTCGCTATAGCAGCCTTCCCTGGCATGCAGAAAATTCAATCATAAGCATCCTGTCATCAGAAAATGTGAAAATGATCCAGAAGAGACTAACATATCAGAATAACACATAAGCATTATAAGTGTATAGGCAAATTACACATAGATTTTACTCAACAAACAATAAAAGCTATTTGTGAAATACATTAATTTAAGTTCATTTTCATCAACTGCTTTTATCTGCTCAGGGTTGGGGTGGGTCCTGTTTCATCTGGAATCATTGGGCGCAAGGTATAAACACAACCTGGACAGAGCGCCAGCTCCAGAGTTCCCGCTCTTCCCTTACTGTCTCATAATCATTCTTCATTTACTACAGCAAAAAAGTGTTATATTAAACCAAAATCATTTGCCTTCATTATTTGCTGCTTATCCATGAATCATCTTTGTAGCTTTGTAGCCTACTTCAAAGGTCAAAACAGGAAGTAAGCATCATACCAGAATCTATATAGCAGGTGCTACAGGAAATTAAGTACAACTCTGTTCTCTGTCTCTATTTGTTTCTTAAATAATTACTTCTTATTTACAAAGTGATAACTTTAATACAGTATACATTTGCTGGTTCAGTATGCAACAATAATTAAAACACAATTCTTGTCAAATTTTGTCTTTCTCTCTTGAAAAGAAAGACTCACAATCAAACAAAGGCCCCATAAAACAATTATACAGCAGCAAGGCTTTTTACCCCAAAGTTTATTTATTCCTAAGGTTTCCGTTGGGCAGCAATCAATGACTAAATGTTGTTCAGTTATGTATCCCCAAGTGGCCAACTGTCAGCACTTTGCTTTGCTATAAAGTGCTAAAAGGATTTCTAAAATAAGCTTCCAAGTGGCCCAACAGAAAAGCATTGTCTCCAAAAAACGTAATCCAAAGGTCACAAGTTTGATGTCAGTGAGCTCAGATGATTGAAAGAAAGCAGTTAGCATGATCTGCTAGGCATGTTAATTTGGCCAGTAACATTGCCTGAGCTGCAGCATTGAAAGTTGTAGTGTATATCATCACAGATTTTGTAGGAAGCACATGCTTGCGGCAACTTAGTGATAGGAGCAGCTCACTTAATGGGTGGGTAATTGGTAAGGTCCAAATGACTCAGTGATGGTCTAAAATGTTTATTTATTATTTATATACCGCAAATTTAAAATTAGTATATGGGTGGACAAAACATACATTTAACAGACATTACACCAGAAACAAAAACCCCACAATGTGCCTTTATCTTTGATGTGGTTATTATTATTGTTGTTATTATTATTACATAATAGTTTTTTGTACAAAGAGTGTTATGTACACCTTTATACATACTTTGGTCATTTAGCATTTGCGTTTTAGATCAAAAGTTTCGGCTTCTGGTTTTCTGTTCCTTTCTCAGTACAGCAAAACATTTTGTCTGTCTTAATTCCCATTTTGTTACAGGAGTGGCAGAGTTACGGTAAAAATTCACTATTTAGCAAAAGTATGTAAACACCCTTTATTATTTTTATTGGGTGTATTAGACCAAACATTTGCCAAAAGGTGCATAAAATCAATTATATCAAATAAATTACAAGCTTTTAACTTTAATTTTAGCTTTCAGATTGTTGCAACAATTTAGTAAAGACGTTTTACTTTTTGCAGCATGACTGTGCCCCAGTACAGCAGTAAGCTGTGAATGTGTCTGATTGTCTGTATGTAAAAAACAAAAAAAAATCATTTTATTTGCTATGGCTACAAACATGGATGGACAAAACATACTTTTAAAAAACAAGGGAAGTGGTAGCTCAGCAATTAGGGTACTGGACTTCAGAACCAGAAGATCCACCACTGCCAAATTGACCTTGAGTAAGGCTCTTAACCCTCAACTGCTTGGACTGAAGACAGTCACAATTGTAAACTGCTTTGGATGAAAGCATCTGCTAAATGCTGTAAATGTAAATAACAGAGGAAAGTAAACCCTAGAATGTACTTGCCTTCACCCATGTTGTGGTTACCTTAAAACATTATTATTGGTAGTAGTAGTATTGTTTACTTGAATTAAAATGATTGTTTACATACTTTTAGCTGTTTAACAATTGTGTTTTATTGACTGTCCTAACAATGCTCCAGGCTTTCCATTTTATTTTTTGTTTCTTAGTGAAGCAGACCATTTTTGCCTGTGTTAATTTGGTTTGTGTTACATATGTGGTAGACTGAGTATCATTTACTATTTCTAGCAGGTGTATATTAAATATTCTCTGTAAAAACAGGAAGGGTCTTTTCCTGTTTCTGACTCTCCGCCTGTTCATAAAGTAAAGGGTTTAAAAGCCTGGTTTGACCGGCTTGGTGTGGACAAAGATCTTTGAAAGGTCCAGTGAAAACCGCCAGAGCCCTGCTATTAACCTTAATGAACACCTTTTTATTAAAGTATAACATTGTTTAATCATTAACAAATGCTTATTTAAATATGGAGTGGAGGCTGTTATAGTCACAAACAAACTACTTTTGGTTAAACTCATCAGCTAATTACCAGTGCCTTAATTGACTGTGTTAGAAGAAAGAAAACACAAATCACTGTAGAGCTGTGGCCTCTAAGGTCAGAGTTTGACACCCGTTATTGCAGAAATGGCCCACATTTTCCCTGCTGTGTAGTCGTCTTAAGAGCGCATTAGGAAAACACTGCAAAGTGTGATTGTGCAGCGGAGCTGCTTAGCAAAAAGATTAACAAAAGCACTTAACTAAGTAAATAAAGTAAGTAACTAATGCTGCCTCTTCTTAATACCTGGCTGCATTTTTCTGCAACCAATTTAATCAAAGAACAAAATATTATTTAACCTTTAATAATTAACTGATAACCGACAAATAAGTTATTGTATCATTACCTGATGGTTGGAACTACAGATCTACTTCACA
Source organism: Trichomycterus rosablanca (assembly GCF_030014385.1). Taxonomy (NCBI): domain Eukaryota; kingdom Metazoa; phylum Chordata; class Actinopteri; order Siluriformes; family Trichomycteridae; genus Trichomycterus; species Trichomycterus rosablanca. The sequence continues at coordinate 15,762,485 of NC_085990.1, forward strand.
CACACACAGTGTACAGTGCAGAATTCTGACTTTCCCTTACCCACCCTTAATGTGCATGCATCACTTCGTTCTCAGATGCACTGAAGCTCTAACCTGAGTCTCACAAAAGATGAAACTATTAAACATCACAAACAGGGAAGCTGTTTTGCATCTGTATGGCATCTGTCCATCTTACAGTACTACATCACTGGCACTATCTTCAGTGGTTTTTATTACATAAAGCGTAAAGACTTGATATTAAACAAGCACTCTTCAACATTAGTGGTCTTCATCTACATTGCATATCTATGACAAGTGTAAATATATAAAGTTCATTGTTTTTATTTGTGTTTAGATACATTCAATAGGAAACAACCATCCAATCGTATGTGTATGAACTTAATCTACAGTAGTTAGCTACCTGCCTAACAAATAGTTTTTAAAGGTATTAACATATCGACAGCATACAACTGCATGGTACATAAATTCAAGATTTCTTTTAGTTATTCAGGGTTTTGTAATGTCTGTAATTAGGGCTGTGCCTATCAAATTTAACAAATTGGTACTGGGGTTAATCCAGGCACATTTTACTAGATTGTAAAAGCCTGCATGTTTAAATAAGTAGCATGTGCATGTGTTTACATTATTTAGCAGACGCTTTTATCCAAAGCGACTTACATAATGAGCTGAACACGATGAGCAATTGAGGGTTAAGGGCCTTGCTCAGGGACCCAACAGTGGCAACTTGGTGGTGGTGGGGCTTGAACCGGCAACCTTCTGTTTACTAGTCCAATACCTTAACCACTGAGCTATCACTGGCCATTACACTGGTAATGTCTGTGGTAAAACTGTTTCAGCAAACAAAATAAAGATTTTAGCAATCTTTAGTAAGTGCGCTTACAGAGTATGCATAAAGGCAACCGGTTTGATTTAGTTAATTTCTTTTTTATCAACCACTTTATCCTGGTCTGGGTACACTGGCACAAGACAGGAATACCCTGGACAGATCACCAATCTATTGTAGGGCTTCAAAACCCTCCCCCAGACACCCAATCGGCCAAGAACAAGTGCTTGTGGGCTAGAATAATAGACCGCTGTGGCACCCAAGCAGTAGTTTTTACTTAGTAAACAAGTTTATTATTACAAATTTACATTTTATGTTTTGGCCAATTAAGTAATTTCTCTTCCTAGTGCTATTTTGTTTAAATACAACCAGATGTACTAGTATTAAATGAGGAGTTTTTATGTTTCAGTCACAGATTAGTTTGGTTTTTCAAGTAATATTATGAACAAAGAAGATTCTGTATCATCAAAATACATGAGTAAGAATGAAAGAGTAAATAAATATTTCAAACATTTAAAATGAATAATGGTAAGCCGGCATTACACTCTACAATCAGGTTTTTGTTTATGCATAACACTGCCATCGTGATTGTGTATCCACAGATCTGTCATGTACAAAACCTTATCGTTTAATCCAACACTAATAAGTTTTTCCTGTGTCCAAGTGAGTTTCCTCTTGGCACTCCTGTTTCCTCCCAACTTCAGGTCTTTATTTATGTGAGTAAGTGTGTGAGGCCCTGCAATGGAGTGGCATCCATTCAGTGTTTTTGGGTGGCACTGGACCCACGGCAAACCTGATTGAGATGAAGCCTTGAGATGAAGTTTTTATTGTTTTGTATTTTATCTTACAAGCACAATCGCATGGTCAAAGAGAAAGCAAAATCAGTGACTTCTTTCTTGCACTTCTGCCTCTAACCCCAGAGTGATGCAAAACTTGATAGACTTCGGACAGTGTTACTCATGTTCATGCCTATATCTTACATTATTGGTGGTTTGCTTGTCAAGAGATCAAGAGACATTTTAATTACTGCAAACTAGCCCTTTATATTTATATGGGCACAGAGAAGTCACTAAGCAGTAGTCAGTCACAAACATGAGGAATAAGGAGAACATACTACAAAATTACATTTCATTATTAAACTTTCTTCACCATCAAATAATTGCTTATTAATTCAAATGGCTGTGTTAATGTTTTACCCAACATACTTTCGAAAACTACAAAAAAGTGTGGTTTTGTTTAGCTTTTGACGAAGAAGTATGTGTTCCAGTCACTGAAAACAATAGTGACATATTAAGTAATTGAATCCCAAGATTGACAGGACAGTTGACTTCAACTGTGGTGTACGGAACACCGTGACATAACAAAAAATTCTCAATAAATGAAAAGTAACTAAGCACATTAAAACTATTAATGATATTACAATGAGAATTGATTAAGACGAAAGAATAAACCTATTCATATTAAGATAATACATCTACTTAGTAATAAAACCGGTCTGAACCAGTCTCACAGAACTGACCCCTCAGGTTCGGATGAAGCTAACGCTAATCAATATCAAAGTATTACGGACACTTAATTAACATTAAAATACCTTCTCAGCCGCCTTTTTGTTTTTAGCACTCTAGACACCGATGTTTCCCGACATCTCCTTTTCTTTTATGGCTTCGTGTGGTGTTTCTAACTTAGTCCTTTTGAGAATATTACCGAATTTGTACATTTTCTCATATTTATTAGGCTACGGTCCTCAGCTGAGAGAAAGTCTAACGGTTTTCAGCAGTGACGTCTCCTACCAAACACACACGCGCTCGAAGTGAACGGTGAATCGAATAGCGGTACATTCCGGCTCCATTCAATGAGTCATATGAATTGACTCAGCACCCTATAATGAATCGACTCTTTGGATCCCATTCAGCTTGACGTTCACTACCAGTGTTGGTGTTTTTTTTTTTCTGAACAAAGCCAAAGTAAGCGACCCGTGATTGTTGTTGGTATGTTCTCGTCGTGTCCCAGTCTTTTATGTAACCAAATAAATAAGCTAAGAAAATGGCACTGAGATTTGTATAAAAAAAAAAAAGTGAAGCAAGGTGGCGCAGCAGGGGACTAGGGGTTGATATTCTTCCCTGGTCTGTGTGTGTGTGTGTGTGTGTGTTATTCCACGTGGGTTTCATACAGGTAATAGTGTTTCTTTACACCTTCCAACAGCATGAAGAAGGAGGACATTCTACTGTAAACTATTCCTACATGTGAGTGAGCGCATGTTGCCATGCAATGAAATGGCATATATTCCACCCTTAAGCCAAAAACTTTTGTGTAGAACCAACCCCACTTCAACTGTAAGGTCAATATATTGTTGGTTTCATGCTGATCGATGATGATGATGATGAATTTGGTTGGGTAAGCATCACAAGAAACAATAGGTGCAAGGCAGGAGTTTACACACCAGACATGGCATCAGTCCATTGCAGTGCAACCTTCACTCATTCACTCAGCACTTTCTCTCATGCAAAATCCCTTATTTACTCACTTGCACTTAGAGTCAATTTAAAGTAGGCAAACAACCTTGTGCATGTTTCAAATCCTACAAGAACCATGATGTGTTTTTAAACTGCAAAAGTTTTAATACACATACATTGCAGTGTATGTATTGAGTATAGGGTATGACTCACTGAAATAAACTGGAATGCTTTCCACTAGAATGAAAGCTGCAGAGGGAAGCAGCATCAGGACCAAATATACAGTTGCAATATAATTAATTCAATTATCCTTACTAAAAAATTGATAGATAATGTAATCTAATCAGGATTTTACAAGAGTAGGTTCAGTGCCATTTCTGAAAACACTGGAAGAAAACAGCAAGGATACATACACCATAGACAGGATGGCCATCTTAACAAGAGGAATGATTTCTAACTTTTTTCCTTAAGTAATAAAAAGTTTAGTACATAATGTTTTGTTAAATGATCCGAAATCACTCAGCAAGAAAGGCAGTTATGTATAATTCTCCTAAGTATTTGGACAGGAATTTGTGATCTTGTGATTTAGCAAAGGGCTATTTAGTGATAAAGGTTACCACCCTTATTACTTACATTATAAAGCACTCTTTACAAAGACAAATAAACATATTATTTATTTAAGTCACACAGAAAAGACATAGGTGACAGTGAATATAAATATTGCTGTATGTATGTTTTGGACCCAGAACAGTATGTCATTTCATTGTTTTTCAAACATGTAATCACAAAAATGATAAATCATAGCTGTTAGGGCTTCATTATAAACTTCAGTAACTCAGATGCTTCATAGTCTTACAACGACAACTACAGACATACTGTGCACAGGTGTTTCCCAAAAAATGCAGTACATGTTGTTAATCCTACATCAGATAATGTTGTGTTATTATAGTTAATGTTTTAAGCATTTTAAGGCTAGATCTTCTGAATCTTGTTTTATACATCAAATGTAAGTAAATAACAGTATTCCTAAAATATATAGATAAATATAAACTGGTTTAAAAAGCTGGTTAGAAAATGTATGTATAGTTTTCACTACAAATCAGATGATTTGATGAAAAGTACATTCTTCTCCTTTTGTGTTTTGGCATCACAAGGCTCCAAGATCTGAGACTGACCTTCACTATCTTCTGTTTCAAGGTCAGGGAGGTGCCACTGGATAAAGACCTGGTAGAAAAAGCAGCCCAGCAAACCCCCAATCAGAGGAGCCACCAGCGGCACCCAGAAGAAATAATCAAAGCTCCTGAAAGATAAAGAGAAATGACAGGATTATGACTCAGTATTAGCAAATATTAGTAGTTTTATGACATGACAATGTGGTTCTAAAACTAATGTACAACATAACATCTAAATCAGCAGTCCAAGTAATAATGTAATAATGTAATGTAGATGTATAGATGCTAAAAAAGATGTATGAACACTAGTATAGTGTATTCATTGTATTTATTTAGAGAAATGAGTCGATCGACCCATACAAAAAATGCTAAAATGCAAACCCATGTAGAACAATGAGTCACAATGAACACTATACAATACACCATATACAATAATAAATCACAATGAACACTATACAATACACCATATACAATAATAAATCACAATGAACACTATACAATACACCATATACAATAATAAATCGCAATGAACACTAAAGCTAAGAAAGTTGCAAAGTGCTTAATCTAGTGTCAAATGACACACTTGTCAATAAACAAGTGCTAATCTAATAGAAATGATACATTATGCTAAACGCTATGCTACACTAAGAAACAAGAAAATGAACAATACTACCAAACTATAATAACAAGAAAACACTAAAAAGTATCAAATCATTGGAAGTCTTTTTTTTGAACATTGGTCAGTAAAATAACAATTCAGCAAATTTTACAAATCATAGATTATTGTTTTTATTGCATTTTTAATATTTTTTTCTAAAATGGTGTTGATACTATACACTGATCAGCCATAACATTAAAACCACCTCCTTGTTTCTACACTCACTGTCCATTTTATCAGCTCCACTTACCATACAGAAGCACTTTGTAGTTCTACAATTACTGACTGTAGTCCATCTGTTTCTCTACATGCTTTGTTAGCCTGCTTTCATCCTGTTCTTCAAAGGTCAGGACTCTCCCAGTACCACTACAGAGTAGGTATTATTTGAGTGTTGGATCATTCTCAGCACTGCAGTGACACTGACATGGTGATGGTGTGTTAGTGTGTGTCGTGCTGGAATGAGTGGATAAGACATAGCAGCGCCGTAGGCAGTTCCTGTGACCACTGACGAAGGTCTGTTTCAGAGAAACAGATGGACTACAGTCAGTAGAACTACAAAGTGCTTCTATATGGTAAGTGGAACTGATAAAATGGATAAAATGGTTTTAATGTTATGGCTGATGGCTGAGTGTATATTACTGTTTATTGGCAGTGTTATATTTGTCATACATGTAACAAAGCAGCAACAGCAACCAAACAAATATATTAATGCAATTAATAAAATACAAAAAATAAAAATTTTCAAGTTTATAGTTTATAAAGATACCATTGTAACAGTTGAACAGATAAAGATGAACAGATTTGACTGCTTTTATTACTTTCAACTTAGTTCTAAAGCTCTGTAAACTAATTAGGGTTTCTTTATCCCTGGGTGTACAACAACAGGCACTGTAAAGCACCCACTAGTGGTCACTTAAGAAAAGAGAGTGAGCTTTAGGTCCCACAGCTGTCATTTAAAATATAACATAAAGCTTATCTGGTTGGTGCTGTGAACCAGTACATTCACCCACCACCACTGAGAGTTTGTGCTTTACAGTTCGAATCCCAGCAGCGCAATCAGTCTGGTTGTCCACTCAACAGACTCAATCGGTTGTGTCTGATGAACTGAAGGTTGGATGAGGTTTCTCCTCATTGCTGCTGCAAAAGCGCCAGTATGGGTAGTAGAGGATACATATAAATCATAATATGTCCAGAACTAATAAAAAGGTTGAGACACCATGTTCTAAAATCTAAATAACCCTCTTGGGCACACCCCAGACATGTAATAGTGCTTTAGGTATCTATTCCCATAAATAATATTTATAATGAGATGTAGATAAGATATTTATTTTATTACAGTCATTTGTAGAACTGTACTGGGTCGATGTGACATCTATTCCTAAGCAGGAAAGACAAAATAAATGTTAAAGAGCTCAACACTGTCATCTAAAACTTACGTGAAAACTTCGCTACCCCAGCCTGCCGAGAAAGTGAAGAGTCGAGGCCCTAAATCCCGAGCTGGATTTATAGCACCACCGCAGTTGGAGGACATGGACATGGCTATACCCAAAACAACGGCCGCCACGATGGGTGGGAGCAGTGCATCAGGAGCTGGCCTGTTCTTTTTATCACTCAGTGGCAGGATACACAACAACAGTGTAGCAGTACCAACCACCTGACAAGAACAACCATACAGAGAGAGGAACATAAAACAATGCTTTTAAATTCATCAAGTCCTGCAGGGCTACAAAACAATAATATCACTTTTCTTGCAGTATTAAAGCAGTTTTTGCTCAGTAATTAAAACATTAGGTTACTAATTCAAACCCCACCAGTGCCAAATTACCACTGTTCGACCCCTGAGCAAGTATTATTTGGGGGGTGGATGATTCTCAGCACTGCAGTGACACTGACATGGTGGTGGTGTGTTAGTGTGTGTTGTGCTGGTATGAGTGGATCAGACACAGCAGGGCTGATGGAGTTTTTAAACGCTTCACTGTCACTGATGGACTGAGAATAGTCCACCAACCAAAAACATCCAGCCAACAGCACCCCAGTGGGCAGCGTTCTGTGACCACTGATGAAGGTCTAGAAGATGACCAACTCAAACAGCAGCAATGGATGAGCGATCGTCTCTGACTTTACATCTACACGGTGGACCAACTAGGAGTATCTAATAGAGTGGACAGTGAGTGGACACGGTATTTAAAAACTCCAGCAGCGCTGCTGTGTCTGATCCACTCATACCAGCACAACACACACTAACACACCACCACCATGTCATTGTCACTGCAGTGCTGAAAATGATCCACCACCTAAATAATACCTGCTCAGTGGGGGTCCTGTGGGGGTGCTGACCATTGAAGAACAACATGAAAGGGGGCTAACAAAGTATGCAGAGAAACAGATGGACTACAGTCAGTAATTGTAGAACTACAAAGTGATTCTACATGGTAAGTGGAGCTGATAAAATGCACAGTAAGTAAAAACAAGGAGGTGGTTTTAATGTTATGGCTGATCAGTGTATGTGACAATCTAGGTGCTACGAGGGATCTTCAAAAAGTTCCTGCACTTTAACATTTTTGTTTTAAACAGTGAGGGCAGGAGGAGTAGTAACTGGTCATGTCTGAGAAACTGAGAGAGAGCTTATAGTCCAGATTTATCTGATTTCCACCTTTTTGGACTGCTCAAAAAAGCTTTAAGGGGAAGAAAATTTTTATGTGATTATGATGTGAAAGCAGTGGTGCATCAGTGTCTATGCGCTAAACCAACAACATTTTTTGCTGATTACATTGGTACGACACTGGGTAAAATGTGTTGGAAGGTGACTGTAGAGAAGTGATTTAATTTGTTAATAACTTTTTAAAAAGTGCAGAAACTTTTTGAAGAACCCTTGTATAATGCAATTTTGGAATTACATAGATATTGGAATTTTTGCACACAGTGCCATCTGTGTTCCAGAAGCCTCTTATTGAAATTGACCTGATTTTGGTTGTTCTTAAAATGTTCCTGAATCTGACTGACCAGATTATTTTCTTTTTAGATTAGCACAAGGTGAGAGTTTCCTTTCTGACCTTGGCAAAGCGACCACTGTTCCATGTACTTTTTAATGAGTACATTGATGGGAAGCCTTATTTGCTGTATATGAGCAAGGATACAGATTTATGTTCTATTCACCTAAACCAGGGGTGCCCACACTTTCGTGGCTTGAGATCTACTATTTCAGTCGACAGGTCATGATGATCCAACTTTTGAAAAAAGTTGGCCTCACCATTTATCAAAAAAGCTTGGTAGTGCTTTTAAATGCACTTCAGTTGCCTATATTGATATTCAGCATTACAGGCAAGCGGTTGAAAAAATCTAACTAACCTTATTCTGATGATTTGCACTGAATGGTGTCAGCCAGGTGTATGTAGTCTGGACAATAGCTGCTGATGCCAATTCTCAGGCAGGCTTTCAAGTGTTCATCAGTGAGCATGGACCGATATTTAGATTTAGTAGGTTGATCCAAAAAATGCTGGCAGTCAAATATGTGGTACATTTTTATATTTGGATATTTTACCACAGCCAGCAAGTTCCAAAATTGTCCAGCAGAGGCCCTTGACTTTACATGAATGTCAGATTGTAGGGTTAAAATTTATTGTCTTTGCAGTGGTCTTACCCGAATCGAACCGTTTTTGGTTTCTTTGTGCTTGGTTGTGCACTCATCTTTACAAACAGTGTAGGTTACAAAAAGAAAAATGCAAAAACGGCACAAACTGGCTACTGATGAATGAACTTTCTAGATTAGCGGTTCTTTAGCCGGGCTGAGGCGTAACTGCAGATTAAAAAAACAGTGGCCACATTTTATATCAATCACGTTGACTTGTTTGAATGAGGCGCGATCTACCAACGTGTACTGTGCGATCGACTGGTAGATCGCGATCGACGTATTGGGCACCCCTGACCTAAACATAGTTCAAAATCTTACAAAGTTTTACAGTGAGTCAAAGTCAACCTTGGAAAGTTTACTGACCTCAGCACTGCACTTTGTATTTGTTTGCCTGGTGTCTTTATTTGCAAATAAAGCCACACATATAGTATCTTTCAAGTCCGCTGTAATACACTTAGCAGTGGTCTACATATTATTTCATGGGCCTCAGTGCAAAATAAAATATGAATAAAATAATAAATAAAAAATTACATTGAAGCCAAGGCCAGTTATAAATGTACAATGGTGGTTACCAATTGGTCAATTAAATCTCATGTGTATAATGTATACCCAACAGTATGTTTACATCTAACCGTAAATATTAATATCCAGTTGCCATATTGATCAACCACTACAGAATTCATTCTTATGCACTGACCTGGTCAAAGAAGCAGCCTAGCAGAGACACTCCTTCGGTGGGGTATGTGGCAAAGATGGATGCTGTTTCATTAGGACCATAAACAGTAAGAACTCCACCACTGTACTGCATTATAGCATCTAGTGTGGAGAAGAAAATGTTACTCAATACTTAAATATTACATTTCAGTAGTGGTGAGCTAAAATGTTAAAATATATCGGTAAGAGGCATGTATATCTTGTGATTTTAATTATTTAATTACAGAAATATACTTGTGGGGTGTTCCCGTTCTGCAGTGGTCAGTATCTATCAAAAGTGGCCCAAGAAAGAAACAGTGGTAAACCGGCGACAGGGTCATGGGCAGCCAAGGCTCACTGATGCATGTGGGGAGCGAAGGCTGTCCTGTGTGGTCCGATCCAACAGACTACTGTAGCTCAAATTGCTTAAGAGGTTAATGCTGGTTCTGATAGAAAGGTGTCAGGATACACAGTGCATCACAGTTGCAGGGCTGTTTTGGCAGCAAAAGGGGGACCAACACAATATTAGGAAGGTGGTCATAATGTTATGCCTAATCGGTGTACATAACATTATTGAACCTTCTAACCCAACACATCGTACACATTGCTGATTGTATATTTTTGATACAGTATGCATGAATGAATACAATTAGAGGATCAATGAACAAGACATTAGGAAGCCTAAAGATCTAAACAAAAGACAGGATGTTCTGGAGAAACACTACTCATATGGTCACCAGTAGTTGGAATCGCCTTAAGGGTACTACTACTACCACTACTACTACTACTAATAATAATAATTATTATTATTAAATCTTTGAATTCAACTAAATTAGCATTTGGTGCAGTTTGTCCATCCAAAAAATTGCTTTGCAAATTCACACATATTCACAAATATTCAAACACAAAGTGGTTCTCAATTTACAACGCTCGCTAACACAAGTAGTAGTTGTCAAGATTAACATCAGATGTTTCATGGATGGCTTGTGTATAATCCTCCTCATTCTCAATAGGTTTGTGATTAATCAGAACTGGATTAATTTTTCCTTGCATATACTCTTAGTAGTCATGACATGATGCTCAATCTTTGCTAGGTAAATTTTATACTAGGCAACAGTGATAGGTCTTAAAAAGCCATATACATTAAAAAGGCATACCAAGGGCTCGTTGACCTTACCATAGTACATGATAAAGACCACCGAGGAGGCGAGATATGCCCCCAGCACCTGAGACAGACAGTAAGGAAGAAGGCTTCTCCATGGAAGATCACCCAATACACAGAAACTCAGAGATACTGCAGGGTTCAAGTGAGCTCCTGGGAGAGTAAAGAATAAAGAATCAGAGACAAATATTGGCAACTAGCATAAAAAAGCCTTTTTTAAGAACTGGAAAAGCCGAAAAGCCTTCATCATGCCACTATGTTCTATGGCATGTTCAAATATCCTTTTTTTAATAAAGATTAAAGAAGTTAAGAAGAATATGTCCCAACCATTCACAAATTATGTTGGTTCTTTATCATTTCATTCTGTATAACTCTTCTTTATCCTAAAGATCAGTCTGTTCAAAAGTCTCACCTGATACCCCCATGCAGAGGTACATGGCAGACATGACCCCCACGGCAAAGCTCATGTTGGCAGATAGAAACTGCCCTTTCATCAGCCTGCCAGTCTTCACCTGAGCGCCTGCGGAACAGCCAAACAGCTGAAACAAAGACCAAAAAGCGAGGGGTTAAGAACAAAAAAAGAGAAATAAGGTTTACATTTTTGCAACAAGGAACAGTGGTAGACATCCTTACACTGGATTCTTTTAACATATATGGTAAGTATTTTGAGGTCTATAAAAAAAAAAGTTTGTGAACCCTTTGTAATTACCTGGACTTTTGCATTAAATTTTTATACAATGAATGTCTGATCAACAAAGAATTTTAAAAAAGTACATTGGTATTCTAAAACTCAATGTCAGTTGGTTTTTGGCATTGAGTTCCAAAGTATTTTTTCCCATAAGGATGTATGGGAAACCTGTTAATTTGTTCTTTGGTCCTGTGGAACTGCATATATTTTCGGCTAATGTAAAATAATGGGGTTGTTTTTGACACTTATACACTGAAAATGACACAAATATAATATAAAAACACTACAATACAATTTAAAACTGTTAAAACAAATAAAAAAATACAATTAACCTGCACTTTACCTTTACTTCTTTATTGTTTCCTTATGCTTGATCTTGAAATACCATATTCCTTAGTGAGTTCAGTAAGGGCGCATACTGTTTTTGCGCTGGCTGTGCTGTTATTTCTTATGGAGTGTGCCGGTGCACAAAGCTTAATGTGACTTTTTTGTACTAAAATGAGCTAGGAATTTCATTAGTGAAGAGAACTTATGAGCAGTAATACTTAAAAGAGGTTTAGAGGTTTAATAAGTCACATTTTAAGTCACTTTAGGCTTTTTTTGAACTATAAGTGTTTTAGACTATCTCGGAAAAGCTGATTCTCACAATTTCTCAGAACCCCGAGCTATGAAACAAGTTTAAAAGTGAAACAGAAGAAAAATCCAGCTAAACATATGGATGCTTTAAAAGTGAATTTGACACAAATGCAGATTCGTCTCATATTCACACTTTGATGACGTCTTACTGCACCGCTCCAGCCAAGCACTGAGCAAAGCGGCGGTCACACACACATTAAGTTTAAGGTAATTGTAGAGTTTAAGGGTACATATTTCTCAACAACTCAAGTATGTTGAGTTTCAAAGATTTCGAGTTTAGGGGATGTTGAGTTACAAGGTACCACTGTATTCAGACTCATTGACTTTTTGTGCACTTTGTGTTGTAGAATTGGTTTTAAATTGATAAAATCACCATTTCACCTTAATCACCTATAATGAAGTAAAACGTTCGTAAAATGTTTGAAATATTGTTTAAAAATCAAAACATTTATAGACTTTTATTTAAAGTCTTTTGGAATATGTGTCTGACCTTCTGGATTTAGGCAGTTTATCTTGTTCTTAAAAGCAGATGCTCCCATGCTTAGTCACTTTGGATGGCACGCATATGTGAACATACATTCACTGCCATTTTAAGGTCTTAGGGTTGGTATTATCACCAGACAGTGCTTTCTGTTCTACCCAAGCATTAAGATTTTCAGCTCATCAAACCAGAGAATCTTTTTCTTGTAATGTCAGTGACATTTCAGTTTATCTTTATGGGTAATTAAGTGTTCTTTTTATTGTGCAGATATTCTGTCTTCATAAAATAAATAGTAACGTCTGTATCTAACCATAAAAAGAGGCAAGCCATCTACCTGCCATGCTGTTATTATTTTATAATGGACCATAATGTACATTTTATTATCTTATGTAATAAATAACTGAGATATGGATCTTAATCGGAGAGTAATCAATAACGTACGCAGAACATTGACGTTATTGGAATGTTCCAAAAAGAGTAAAGAGCATGCACATTAACTCCAGGTCTTACTTACTACAGCAAATTAATATTAATCACTATCACATTTTGCCCAACTAATGTGTCCTTAAAGAATTTAGAAACAACAGATTATTCATTAATGATGCAATAATTTCATAAATTTTATGTCACAGTATTTGGTTGGGTGGCACTGTCTAATGTGCTCACCACCAGTAAAATTTCGAGCACATAGGCTCCGATTTCAGGTGGTGCTATCAACCTGCTGAGCACCCAGACAGGCACAATTGGCTAAGAGGGACAAGTTAAGTTGGTCTCATTGTGACATCTGCTATCTGGCCAAAGCATCTGCACTAGTGGCAGGGTATTTACATAGTTCATAACACAGCTCTTGGTGTACGGTACAGTTCTGTGTGAAACTCCACCACTGGCAGGTAAACAGATGTGGCTCTGGCTACGCATTTGTTGAAGGAGGCATGGGTAGTACAAGTGGCAATAAAATTGCAACAGAAGAAGTTTCAGATGTGGGTGATCAGGGTGAAATATTACATCTGCATGGACATAACTGGCTTGTGTCCAAGGGGAATGCGGAAACAAGCTAGCTATTGAGAAGTGCACTTGTCAGTGCACTCTTAGTGCCAGTCCCAAGCCCACATAAAAAACGAGCATCATGAAGGGCATCCGGCATAAAAACTGTGCCAAATCTGCTATGCAGACCAGATCTGCTGTGGTGACCACTAACATATTGTATATATATGGGCAGCCAAAGGAAAAAAGGAAAAAATGAAAAATGTCCTCAAATTTAATACAATTTTTTAAAATTACAGTTCATATAATACCAACAATTTGAATCAAATACTAAAGAATACTCTTTTTTTATCTGGAACATAAACAATTAACATTTAAATGAAATAATTTTTTTTATAATATTATATAATATATAATATAATATATATTTCTTTAGTTTACAATCATGCATCATTTTAAATTATTTATTTAGTGAAATATGAAGTTCTATAACGTCATTTAACTTTGGTATGACTTAATTCCACATTAGTGTTTATGATTAATTACAGTTAACAGTATTAACAGTATTAACTGACATGTACTTAATTACTCTCATGACTTGGAAATACAGTGGGGGCCAAAAGTCTAAGACCATTAGTAAAAATTCCTCTAATTTGCATTTTCCCCAATTTAATACAATATTTATCATTAAAAATCCCAGTGCTCAATGCTGTGGAATAGGCTTAAAGACCAAAGATGATCAAGCAGTGCTGGCTTTCATGGACTTTCCACCACAGTTACCTAACCTAAACCCCATGAAGCATTCTTGGGGGACACTTGAAAGACACAGAAAGCCAATCTTTCAGTAAAAGCAAGAAAGGTTTTTTGGAATATTGTAAAATCAAGCTGGGATAACATGAATTACCAGATGTGGCACAAACTTTAAGTCCATTCAAGCTTAAGTGCATGTTACCATTACAGCAAAAGGAGGTACATAGAAATACTAAGAAGTTTCAAAACAAATAATTGTTCACATTTAATAACTGGATTAAATTTCAAATTTGAAGTTAATTGTTTTAACACTGGTATCAGAATTTTAGCCCCTGTATACATTTATAATAAATATTCCATGCAAATGCAGGACTGAAACTCACTAGAAGAACGAAGGTGCCAATGACCTCACCCAGGCACTGTCTCAGCAATAGGTTCTTTACCCTCATTTTCTTCAGCATGTTCTTCATTTTTCTTACTGTACCGGTCTGCATACTTGGACTTGTTTCTTCTGCCTTTTTTTCCACCTGTTGGTTCTGCTCACAGGTCCTCTGTAGCACCTCGTGTTACTTTATTACAACCTACTGCCTATCAATATGCTCTGATGTCTTATCCTTCTTATCCCGTATACTTTGGCCTCTGCTCGTTTGAACTGTCATTAATAATCACTACAAAGGTGGAAAAGAAGAGGAGAGAAGGAAGAAGAAGAAAAAGAAGAAAATAATAATGATATTCACTTGTTCCGATAAACAAAATCTTATAGTAATTAAGAAGAGACGAATATAGAGCTGATGTGTCGTTCGCGAATGAGTCGACTCTTTAAATCTGCTCTTTCGAAAGAACATGGTGAGTCGATTTAAAGTAAAGAATCTTTTTAAAGACACGTACGCTATGGCAATAGAATTTGACACTATCCTAATTGTTGACTTATTGTTGAGATATTTCAGCCACAGCCGTTACTAAAAGTATTGTCACTTATATTAAGTTTGTGGAAGGCCCTTGTTTTTTTTCTGTTTTGTTTATGCATTTTCTCTCATTTTCTCCCAATGTAGCGTAGTCAATTTGTCTTCCGCTGCTGGGGGATCCCTGATTGCAGTCGAGGTGGGTCTATTGCCGCTCACGCCTCCTCCGACCCGCGCGCAGCCCTTAACGGAACCCTTTTCACCCATGCATTCTGCACAGGCACCTCTCTATCTGCCAATCAGGGTCCTTACACAGCATTTGAAGACCCTACTCACATAGTCCGGTTGTCCCTCCCCAATTATGCCTGCTAGATGGCGCCCAGCCGACCGGTGGCAACGCCGAGTTTCGATCCGAGGAGTTAAGAATCTTGGCGCTGGTGTGGTAGCGGAATATCCCGCCGCGCCACCTGGTGAGATTGTATCCTTGTGCACAAAGCAAGGCTTATAAAGACATGATTTGACATCAATCGAGTTTCCGAGTTTCGAACCAAGGAGTTCAGAATCTCGGTGCTGGTGTGCTAGCGGAATATCCTTGTGCACAAAGCAAGGTCAAGTCATGATTTGACAATTCTAGGTTATATAAACCTAAGCCTTGTCCAAATTTACTGACCTCAAAAATGTTCTTTTGATTGAATAGACTATTGGAAGCTATTACAGCCGGAAGGGTGGCAGGGGCAATTAATTAATTGGAATGTATGGCAAGTTAATGGGCAGCACAGTGACACAGTGGGTAGTGTTGTTGCCTTATGCAAAGAAGGGCCTGGGTTCAATTCCTCTGCCAGGTGACCAGGGTCCTTTCTGTGTGAAATTAGCATGTTCTCCCTGTGGGTTTCCTCTGGGTAAAAATGATGCATAGATAGTAAGTATGGCACATAATTTATTTATTCATTTATTATTTTACCACTGGTTTATCCTGTTCAGGGTCACTGTGAGTACAATTCACCAGGCAAAAGGCAGGAAACACCCTGGACAGGTTGTCAGTCCATTACAGGGCAAACACACACAGACAACCAGGGCAATTTTAGTAGCCCCAGTTAATCTGACTGCATGTCTTTGGATGAAAGAAAACCCACATAGACACGGGGAAGACATGCAAACTCCACAAAGAAAGGATCCGGGCCACTTCACCTGGGAATTCAAACCTATGCAATACTACTTACAGACAGTAACCGGAGATGGGTAATGAAGCCATGCCCCCAGGACCCTTGCATCCTCCTGTCTTTGCATCTATTAAATAGCACATTATTGGTGAAATGTCCCAAAATAAATGATGATCCGACCATATTAACAGATAGGTCAAGTACAGTATTTAAACAGGGTTATTTAGCCACATGAAATTCTAAAAATAGATCATTTATGAGCTGTGAGTTCACAGCTGATCAAAAAGGACAAAAGTTAACACATGTTTATTCTTAACAGCATTATCCTAGTCAGGGTGACCCACCTTGGGTCCTTTTAGTGTCGTCAATCCACCTGCTGCATGTTTTAAGGCATTGTGATTAGATCAGTGTACCTAAAAGAAATCCATGTAGACATGGAAAGAAGATGCCAAACTCTTCAAGGGCAGTAATCCCTTCTGTATTTCTGTATTGTGCTACCTTATATAATACATACTGTATTATATAACAAATATTTTATACATAAGAGAACACTTGCAAGCCTGCAACCCAATCAGAAAAGAGTATTAGTCATTGACCAATGCCTGTATTTTACCAATACCTGTGGTCATTATGTAATCTTTATTGGTGATATGCAGCTGTGAAGCACTTTCCATTGCTGTGTAGTTATTCATTAATCGCCTTAATAATTAGATGAAAATGACGCGTCAGGTTTCCACAAGTCATAAAACTGATGAATGGCACATTTTGCAGGTCAGTCATAAGGTACAGTGCTCTTCTGCGTAATACAATTCCACTGACTGAAGTACAAAATTCTGGATCATGTCCACACTCAGCGTTGGGGGAAATGGCTTGGACTGGCACTGTTATCTTCTGGCCACTAGGGGAAGCTATCACATAACATTTGCTGCTGTGCTTTCCAGTACTTACAGATCAGCCATAACATTAAAACCACCTCCATTTTATTTCTCCATCTGTTTCTCTGCATGCTTTGTTAGCCCCCTTTCATGCTGTTCTTCAATGGTCAGGATTCTCCCAGGACCACTACAGAGTAGGTATTATTTGGGAGATGGGTCATTCTCGGCACTGCAGTGACACTGACATGGTGGTGTGTTAGTGTGTGTTGTGCCGGTATGAGTGGATAAGACACAGCAGCGCTGATGTAGTTTTTAAACACCTCACTGTCACTGCTGGACTGAGAATCGTCCAACCAATCAAAAATATATCCAACTATTCTGCTATTGGGACAGGCTTGAAATATTGTTGGGGAAGTCACGCTGATCAACTTTTTTGATAACTTTACAAAAGTTACACTTGGACAAATGCCCTTCATCAATAACACTTGTTATAGGCCGCTCAGGTGGCGCGACGGTAAATATGCTAGCTCACCAGAGCTGGGATTTCAAATACATCATATGGAATGTTAGCTCCGCCATCCGGCTGGGCTGGGTGGCTTCATGAATAACGATTGGCTGTTGTTCACAGGGTGGGATGAGCTAGACCAGGGTTTCTCATAACTGGCAGTTGTAGCCTAGCGGTTAAGGCACCGGACTAGAAATCGAAAGGTCACTGGTTCAAGTCCCGCCACTGCCAGGTCACCACTGTTGGGCCCTTGAGCAAGGCCCTTAACCTTCAATTGTTTGGACAGTATATACTGTCACAGTACTGTAAGTCACTTTGGATAAAAGCATCTGATAAATGCCAAAAATGTAAATGGTGCAATTACGACCTCTGCTGGCTGATTGATGGAGCCTGCGCAGAGTCGAGGAATAATGCATTGATCAGGGTGTGGCTCTCTGTGCACAAGGCTGATCTGCATATGAACTCGCCTCATGCAGGTGAAAAGATGCAGTCGGTACTGCACACGTGTCGGAGGGGGCGTGTGTCAGTTGCGAAGCTCCTCAGTCATCAGTGGAGGGTTGTATCAGGAGAGGTGAAGCGTAATGCAATCAGGGTAATTGGATACAACTAGATTAGGGGAGAAAATTGGGGAGAAAAAAATAACACTTGTTATGTTGTTAATTAAGGATTTAACAAATTTAAAATATGATTACAATAATAATTAAGAATAAAAGACTACCAGATTACCAGTCTTCATTTAATATTAAAATTAAATATAAGCTTTTGTAAACACATGATGTAAAACATAAAAAGGCAAACATTAAACAGATGGACGAATGTGTACTTCATACAAAATACATAATAAACAATATACTGAACATTTGTATTACATTTATGTTCACTTACAATAAAAATATCATGAATATTTGCAAGCATGGATAAATATACATTAATTAAAAAAAAAAGAAATGTCCAGCTTTACGTAACTGTCATACTAATCCTTCAACTGCTTCTGATTTCTCTGAAATCTTGTCATAGGTAGTCTGGTTAAAAATATCAAAAATAAAAAAATAGTTGTCTGCACATCTGCCAAAAAGCTAACGCATAATTCTGTAACAGGTCAGTCTGAATTCAGCTAAAAAGTATCCCAGCTCCAGCAGGATCTTTTAACAAAGTGCCATTACATCGCCCTCCATTAGTCCGTGATCGAGGTGACGTGAAGTCAGTTGTTGTCAGTGAGGGTGATACTGGTGAGAACGCTGCAGAACAACCTCCACAGGCCCAGAGGGCAGTCGCTTTATCAAGTTCCAGGCTTCTAACCTTCTCAAACCTCTCAAACTCTGACCCTCAACCTCCAGAAGCTCATCTCCTGGAAAAACCTGCCCAACTGGTCCTCCTAAAGAAAAGCAGATGATTGATGGATTAGCAAATGTTAAAGACAGTATGACCAGAAGTATGTGGACACTATAATTAATTATCATGTTTGGTATTCAGTCAATATATACACCGATTAGGCATAACATTATGACCACCTTCCTAATATTGTGTTGGTCACACTTTTGCTGCCAAAACAGCCCTGACCTGTCGAGGCATGGACTCCACTAGAGCCCTGAAGGTGTGCTGTGGTATCTGGCACCAAGATTTTAGCAGCAGATTCTTTAACTCCTGGAAGTTGCGAGATGGGGGCCACGATGGATCGGACTTGTTTGTCCAGCACATCCCACAGATGCTCGATTGGATTGAGATCTGGGGAATTTGGAGGTCAAGTCAACACCTCAAACTCGTTGTTGTGCTACTCAAACCATTCCTGAAGCATTTTTGCTTTGTGGCAGGGTGCATTATCCTGCTGAAAGAGGCCACAGCCATCAGGGAATACCGTTTCCATGAAATAGTGTACATGGTCTGCAACAATGCTTAGGTAGGTGGTACGTGTCAAAGTAACATCCACAGGGATGGCAGGACCCAAGGTTTCCCAGCAGAACAATCCCAAAGCATCAAACTGCCTCTGCCGGCTTGCCTTCTTCCCATAGTGCATCCTGGTGCCATGTGTTCCCCAGGTAAGCGACGCACACACACCCGGCCGTCCACGTGATGTAAAAGAAAACATGATTTATCAGACCAGGCCACCTTCTTTCATTGCTCCGTGGTCCAGTTCCAATAATCACGTGCCCATTGTTGGCGATTTCGACGATGGACAGGGGTCAGCATGGGCACCCTGACTGGTCAGTGGCTATGCAGCCCCATACACAACCTGCCAGTGGTCATAATGTTATGCTTGGTCGGTGTATAATATATTTAATTACTGAATAGATTAAATTCATAAATTAAAATTCATCAAAACCCTTTTCTAACGGTCACATAAGCTGATTTTAGATGTGCTATTATACAAAAGGAACTAGATTTCATCCAGTCTTACAAAACATAAATCTCACTCATCCTGAAACAACATCTTAATCAAGCAGTCACCTTAAAGCTTCCACAGAAACACTATGCTATCAACTAAGGAAATTCTTTCTTTCCCCATTTTTCCCTTTTCAACCAATCCAGTCGGCCGCTGCCCCCACCCTTGACTAGGGGCCATTAAACACCCCAATCATAGACATTCTAAAAAAAAAAAAGCTAAGAGAAAGAAACATTTTTAAAATGTCAGTCAAAAAAAGGCTACAAAGTTACTCGTAAGGCTCCAAATTCCAAATTCCACTAAATCCACTATCTGTGAGACACCAGCTCTGGTAGGTGAAGAAAAAAAGCAAACATGGACTGCACATGAATTACAGTCTGTGGCTCTCCTTGTTCAGGGCAGGGGTGGTGCAAGCAGCAAAGGTATTACAATTGGGGAATTGGAAATGACTAATTTGGGAGTAAAATGGGAAAAAAATAAAAAATTTTTTACAGTCCATCATTCTTAATCTGTATGTACTCTCACTAAAAATCTGTCAACTGCAAGGTATTCAATTAGTGTTAATAAACTGTTTTAGAGTTTAAAAATCATGTGCTCTTACCCTGAAATAGCCTCTGTACGGTAAGGGGTTCATCTCCCATACTAGAGCCCACTCCTCCTTTCAGACTGAAACCCAGATCAGAACTGGACTTCATCAAAGTTACCCGTACTCTGCTGCCTGCTGCTAGGAACATCAACAAGTCATCAACACTTTTTTTTAGTCAAAACTCTTCAGCCTTAGTTTTAATAAAACATTGGAGTAAATATGGTCTGGCTAGTACAAAACCTATATCTGAAAAAATGGGACATTTTATAATATGCAATAAAAGCAAGAATTTGTCATTTGTAAAAAATGTTCATGCAGGAGCATCACATATAATAAACGGTGTGCTATATTAGTTTTTGACTAATGGGAAAGCTACTATTTTAAGCACACTGTATTGTATTTTGTTTACCGATTAAGACAGGGGTGTCAAACTCATTTTCACCGAGGGCCACATCAGCATTATTGTGGCCCTCAAAGGGCCGGTTGTAACGTATCCTGCTGTGAATGCAGTCTGCTGTTTTTCTTGGAGGCTAAATTCTGCATTTATATTGTCCTCCTTTACCACAGACACAGCCTCATAACACAAGAGACACACCGGTTTCTCTTCCTGAAGCACAAACTTGTTTTCACTTTCATTACAATACCTCCTTATGCTTAATTTTCTTATTTATCTTCTTGTACATTTTAGGATCATGTTTAAATATGTGTAACATCATCTACTGGCGGGATGTGTCACTTTGCAGGTCACAAAATCAGCATGCATTTTGAGAGATGCAGTTAATGTAGGATTTTACAGTGTATTTTTAAGACAATTGTTCTGCCCTCACTAATAGTTTATCGCCCTTGCTCAGCTAGACAGACAGACAGACAGAGACAGACAGCTCCCTTCAGAATACAGTCGGTTTATTTGCTTCCCAGCTGTGTGACACTGTGTGCATCAAAATGAAGTAAAAATACAAACATTAAAAACAATAAAGAACTTAATACAGTACAAGCACACAGCTGTAGTCGAGTGTTACATCTGGTACAATATGAGATTTAACCAAACGTAAAATAGCGCTAACGAGTTTGTAACTAAGCGCTGCCGATATACTCACTAAACATTTACAAACAACAAAGAATATAAACGCCACTACTTTCAGACGATGCTTTTGTATTATACTGCAAGATCATTATTTGTATTTATTTATTATTGTTTACGTTACTGACTGCGCTACCCCGCGTTCTTTTGCCGTAAAAGTCATATGGCTACTCAGCGATGTCAAAGTTAGTTGCCATGACTACGATGTCAACAGTTGAATTTAAAGGCGCAGGAGCGCATTAAATTATAAGCGCGTCTCTGTAACGACTCGAACCATCACAACAATCATACAGTCGCTTAAGCTCTCGCGGGCCGGATCAAATGACGTGGCGGGCCGAATCTGGCCCGCGGGCCTTGAGTTTGACACCTCTGGATTAAGAGATAGTCATTAACCTTGCCAACAAAGTAGTATCCAGTCTACTCTACTACTGTCTTCTACTATGGGACAGTGGTAGGCTAGTGGGTAGAGCTTTGGGCTATCAACCGGAAGATTGGCGGTTCAAATCTAGGCTCTGCTATGCAGCCACTGTTGGGTCCTTGAGCAACGCCCTTAACCCTGTCTGCTCCAGGGGTGCCGTACGATGGCTGACCCTGCGCTCTGACCCCAGCTTCCAAACAAGCTGGGATATGCTAAGAAAGAATTTCATTGTACTGTACACATGTATATGTACAGTAGGGTGACCAAACGTCCGTATTTCCCGGGACATGTCCGTATTTCACGTCCTGTCCCGGGCGTCCCGGGGTTTTTTTTTAAAAGTGAGGAAATGTCCTGGTTTTTAAATTACCTTCATTGGACCATTACATTTACAGGCACTAGGGCACTGCGCACGGCGCTGCGTGTGACGTAATCCCTGAGCCGCGTCAGTGAGGGCAGCCCTGTTCTTAATCAGAATGTAGACAGCGTGACTGTCAGTACGCAAGCAACATGCCGAAGCGCAAGTGTATGTTTACCGACGATTTACAAAAGAGTTTCCCCGCTTTCAGACCGGGTCGAGACAAATGGGAAGCCTTGTGCACAGTGTGCAAAGCAGGCACATATGTCTCGGTGTCCAATGGAGGTGCAAGGGATCTGAAAAGCCACCTGGACACCGAGAAGCATAAAACAGCTGTCCGAGGCGAGAGTAGTGCTAGCTCGATCACACAGTACTTTGTCAAACCAGGGAACGAGGATGCAGTGAATGCAGCGGAGGCTGCATGGTCATTTCACACAGTGAAACATCACAACAGTTATAGATCTATGGACTGCACAAGTTAATTGTTGAAAAAGACCCTCCCCGATTCAGACACAGCCAAAAAGTTTAGTTGTGCCCGAACTAAGACCGAGGCTATTGTTGACGGTGTTCTGGCACCTCATTCTGTAGAAGTGGCGCACGAAGCGCTCAAAAACATCCCATTTTGTGGTGTAAGCACTGATGGGAGTAATCACGGTGCGGTGAAAATCTTCCCCATAATTATTCAGTACTTTGATTGGAAGGAGGGTGGTGTGCAGAGTAAACTAATTCAAGAGTTTTTGTTGTTGACTTTTACTGAAAAGCATTTTTAATAAACCAACTGTAAATATCATGTTATTGTAGGATTACGTGGGCCTATGTTAAGTGAGTGCACGGCTTGAGTGCACCCCCCCCCCCCCCCGGCTTCAAGGTGTCCTGGTTTTCCCAAATGAAAATATGGTCACCCTAATGTACAGTATATATGACAAATAAAGGATATCTCTTATCTTACTCCATGTGCAGCCTGAAATAGCATTCTAACCAGGTTTCGTGTTGAATTATTGTACAAACCCTGCAAAACAGTCCTAATTCTTAAATAATTTGATTTTGATTGTTTTGTTGACAGTCTGTTTGCTCACACCTTCAGACAGCAGTTTTTTCAAACTCCTGTTTCTGCTCCCTAATACATGCTTTATTATTGCCATTTTTATTTATTCAGTAAATATTTGTTTAGAAAGTGTACTACTTTAACAGTAGATTGGTCAATCAAGAATGTTTTTGCTTAAAATGTCCAAGAAGACAGTGACACATTGATGCACAACCCAGAATTTGCTGTGATTTAAGGCTTTATTAGCAACACAACAAAAGGCCAGTCTGAGGTCTCAATTAACCCGGATCCTATGAGTCCTCTGATTGGCTTGCTGCTAAGTACGCAAGGCGAGTGAGCAGGCTCACTAAAAACACTGCAGACTCATGATTTGGCTAAACCGACTTTACTCCAGTCCGTGAATCTAAGTATTAAGTTAAATATTCCAATAAACAAGCAGTTAAACACACTAGGGTTCGTTATGTGGCTGATTTTATGCACATGCTATTATTATTATTATTATTACTATTATTATTATTATTATTATTATTATTATTATCAGTAGTAGTGGTATAGATTAGTAATGCAGCATATTTTCTTGTAAGCAAAACAACAACAAAATATAGTTATATTATTGTTAAAATGCAAATGCTTACAGGCTACTTTAGGACTGTACCACTTAAGGAGTATCATAGCCCTTCCCCATGGTAATTTATTCACAGTTTGTTTTGGTGCCACTGTGGCTGCCTGACTGGGTCAAGTTAGAATGGCAATTTGTTGTTGACCATCCCCCTTAAACCCTTGATCCATTAATATACCCATCTTATTGGTAAGGGAGTCCACCACCCTCTGCTCCCACCTTGTCTCTATTCCCCATGATCAAGATTTCACTTTAAAAAAGTGTCAACTTGTCACTGACAAGAGAAGTGTGAGGTGCCAGGAGAATTAAGAGAGAAGGATTTATTTACAGAAGATGAGTGGACGAAAGACAAGTGATATTTGGATGCATTGTCATGCAGTAAATCAATCGCAATCAAGATGTCAGTACAAGTGATTCAAGTGACTCATTGAAACGGATCACATTACTGAGTGACTCAGATTAACCCTAGTCCATAAAGTGAACCAAATTTACCACCACTAGCCAGTACAGAGGCATTTCTGCTATTAAAAAGTAAAAGCCATAGCTGACTGTTCCACTTGAAGTTATCTAAATGACAACATTACTGATTACATCTTTTATCATGTAATCAGTATCAGATTACGTTTCCGTAGTAATCTAACACTGTTAATCACTGTATACATCTTAAATTCCCTAAATGTGAGAACAGTGTATCTTGATAGTTTGATTAGTCTGGTCTAACAGAGCCAGACTTTTACTCTGATTATAATATAGTCAGCAAAATCTGCCTGCTAGTTTAGCATAAAGGTGTGTCAAAACCTTATCACCAGTAATAAAATTATTTAGAATTTGAGCCACTGTGTTTGTTGTTCTTAAGCCTGTGTTCTTAAGCCTTTATTTCCTTTGATATCAGTGGGTCTTTGGCTGTCCATTCTCGGACCACTGTTTGTGGGTCATCACCACAGCTGTCTGTAAGCATCCTTAGCTTATTCGGTGATACTTTAACCCAGAAATCTGCCCATAATGGTTTGGACCTTATTAAAGTCACCTTCGAGACCTTCATCAGTGGTCACAGGACGCTGCCCATGGGGCGCTGTTGGCTGGATATATTTTTGGTTGGTGGACTATTCTCAGTCCAGCAGTGACAGTGATGGAAAAACTCCATCAGCGCTGCTGTGTCTCATCCACTCACACCAGCACAACACACACTAACACACCACCACCATGTCAGTGTCAATGCAGTGCTGACAATGATTCACCATCTAAATAATACCTGCTCTGTGGGGGTCCTGACCATTGAAGAACAGAGTAAAAGGAGATTTAAAAAGTACGTAGAGAAACAGATGGACTACAAGCAGTAATTG
Organism: Trichomycterus rosablanca; assembly: GCF_030014385.1. Taxonomy (NCBI): domain Eukaryota; kingdom Metazoa; phylum Chordata; class Actinopteri; order Siluriformes; family Trichomycteridae; genus Trichomycterus; species Trichomycterus rosablanca. The sequence goes on from NC_085990.1 coordinate 15,787,885, forward strand.
TAGAACTACAAAGTGCTTCTATATGGTAAGTGGAGCTGATAAAATGGACAATGTGTGTAGAAACAAGGAGGTGGTTTTAATATTATGGCTGATTGGTGTATATACAGTACTGCATTCAACGTGTATAATTCTTCTTTGCAAGTGAAGACAATACAGTAAAATAAATGAATTGCTGTGATATGAAATAAAGAATGCTTTTTAGCAAAAACTAAAAATAATGGCAAAGTGAATAAAGATACATTAAGGCTAAACAATGTCCTGTTAGATGCAAAAAGTATAACAGTGCATACAATTCTGAATTCTGAGAAGTTTAGTATGTTGGATTTAAATTTGCTTTCTTAATAAACTTTCTTAATTTCTGCACAATGACTGGTTTCTCTATTCTAGTATTAGCCTAACATCAGCTATAGCAGGTTACAAAATAACAAAGATCCCTTTATTATCCATTCATCCCTTTATTGCCTTTGTAGCTCACCTGTGTTCCCATAGGCTGTTTGGGAACCATCTTTGGTGCTGTGGTACGTTTCGGCAATGTCACCTCGTCTGACAACTACCACTGCCATGCTCCTCTTTCTTGCCCTCCTCAGTGTATGCAGAGCCTCCTGGTGGGTAGAACTATGTAAAGCAGTGCCATTTATTGACAGGACATGGTCACCTTCATGGATGGTGCCTTCCTGAGCTGCTAAACCATAGGGAAGCACCCTGTGGACCTGAGAAAGGAAAGGTGGTATTGTCAAACTGCTTAGAACCACACAATAAAAAAACATTAAAGCTGCCATGCATAGATAATAGTATGCAAACTAGCGAACTAATCTTAGCAGCATGGCAAAAAGACAAGTTCTTACAGGATATGGTTTGTTTTTTTCACCCAGCACTTGGTAAAAATTCTCTAATACTGAACAGACTGCATCTATACAACATAATGATATTTTTTTTATGGCCAAGAGTATGTGAACACGTGACTATGACTGGCTGGTTGGACATCCCATTCTGAAAACCATGGGCATAAATATGGACTGTCCTTTACCCCCCATTCATTGCAACCTACACTGTTCTAGGAAAGCTTTCAACCTGATTTTGAAGTTGTGCCCATTTAGTCAAAAGAGCATTTGTCAATCAAATGTAAAAAGGATGTAAGAGGAACCAAGAGTGCCCAGAGAAAACTAAAGCAGGAAACCTGTAAAATTGTACACACTTTTGAGAGTCAGTGTTGCTACTAGGGCTGGCTTGATACCACTTTTTTATGTCCGACAACGATACTACAAAATGAGTATCTGCCAATACCGATACCAATCCGATACTGTCATTTCTTCTCTCAAACAACTAAGCAGTAATAATACATGTCTCAATGCACCATGGTTAAACTAGCTATCTAAATAACAATGCTCAGACTGTGAAACAAATAATCTAAAGGAATAAATACAGAACCTACAACATCACACTTATGCAAAACTGCTGTTATTATTTTAACTTTTACACACAGAACATTTAGCAGCATTTTTGGCTTGTTTAACAAAAGTGTCTATAATTGGAAGATATGGATGTCAATCAAACGCGATGGACCAATTAGAATTGACGCAAAGTTGAGTTTTTTCGTTAAAGTTCTGTCACGTATTTAGATTATTAAAAACCAAAGTGTGCTTATTAAAAACACTGCTGGATTTTGAAGAACAAAACGGTGTAGTTTGTTTTAATTCATAACACTAATGGATTTACCGTTGAGGATGTGAGAGATCTCCAAGCCGGACAAGATAGGTTTTCTTTATCTCAGGCGAACAATTTATTATTTATGAAGCGATTTTTATTGTGTGTAACCAGTGTTTTTAGATGTGCCAGTAGTAGATTATTTTTTTAATGCTAAAAGCTTAAGTAGAGCAGTGTGTTCACTTTCAATTTCTGAATGGCTGTTGCGGATGAGTTGTAGATCAGTGGCACATGTTAATGATGTCTTCAAGAGTGAGCTGGCAATAAACGGCACTTTTTTGGAATGTATCTTCGTGTGTTATTTGCTTTACACACAAACAATGGCCTTATTTACATTGTCTTATTTACATTAAGCAACAGTATTGGATCGGATTACACGTTTTTTTCCATCCGATATCCGGTCCAGTGATTTGGGCCAATATCGGACCGATGCCATTGGAGTATCGGATCAGTGCCAGCCCTAGTTGCTACCAGTCTAGTTTTGCATTCAACAGACAAAAAGTGGAGGATACACATGGTTCATCGTGGTATTCTCTAGCAAAATTCAGCACTTTGAGGGGAACTCAGGTGGCGCAGTGGAATTATCCGCTGGCACACCAGCTCTGGGATTCTGAACTCCTCAAATTTGAACCTCGGCTCTGCTACCGGTCGGCTGGGTGCCCCCTAGCGGGCGTAATTGGCAATGCCTACAGCAGACAAAATTGGCCAATAAAGTCTACCAGTTGGGAAAAGACCGGACTGAAAGCGGGTGGGGTCTTCGAGACTGTGCAAGGACCCTGGTTAGTAGCCTGAGGCTCCTGTACAGAAGTGGAAGAGAACGGAGATCAATGTGTGGCTCTTCGAGCTCGAATATGAAGACGAATTGACTACACTAAAATGAGAGAATAGCACTTTGTGAGAATCCATAGCTGGTCAGCAAATTCACATGTCAAAAACTGTAAGAACTAGTCTGTTCCTTTCCTTGTTCAGTTTGAGGGTTATGTTAGTGGCAGAGAAATTGGATTGGGGTATTGTAAATTACTAGCTTGGTTGAACTGCAAAAAAATGCACACAGCTATTAATTAAAGATAGAGCTCAAACCTGAGCCATTGGACCTATGCAGCAAAAATACTCCCTACTGTGCAAGTGACTTTTCAATGTTCAATACATATACTAATGGATTGACAGCATTCATATGTTATCTCACTAGATAAATATTTAATTACAAGTGATAATCACTTACAGTGACAGGTTTATTCTGATCCACTCCTCCAGCCACAGTAAAGCCTAGTCCAATCCCCACTTCTTTATGTAGGACAACCACCTGTATGTCCTCATAGTTCTGCAATAAATAACATGTAATGTGAAAAAGTGATTGACAGGCAATTCCCTATTATATTATTATACAGTGAGGAAAATAAGTATTTGATCCCCTGCTGATTTTGTAAGTTTACCCCCTTACAAAGACTTGAACAGTCTATATTTTTTATGGAAGGTTTATTTTAACAGAGAGAGACAGAATATCAACAAAAAATCCAGAAAAAAAACATTAAATAAAAGTTATAAATTAATTTGTATTTAATTAAGGGAAATAAGTATTTGATCCCCTACCAACCAGCAAGAATTCTGACCCCCACAGACCGGTTATGTGCCGGTAATGGTTTTCTTGGTGACTGTGCTCCCAGCTCCCTTGAGATCATTGACAAGCTCCTCCCGTGTAATTCTGGGCTGACCTCACCTTTCTCAGAATCATTCTTACCCCACCAGGTGAGATCTTGCATGGAGCTCCAGAGCGAGGGCGATTGACTGTGATCTTGTATTTCTTCCATTTTCGAATGATCGCACCAACAGTGGTCTCTTTCTCACCAAGCTTCTTGCTGATGGTCTTGTAGCCCATTCCAGCCTTGTGCAGGTCTACAATCTTGTCCCTGACGTCCTTTGATAGCTCTTTGGTCTTGCCCATGGTGGTCGAGAGATTTGAACGGAAGAAACTGATTCTGTGACAGGAGTCTTTTATACAGGGACAGGACTAATTTGTGTGCCTCATGAGCACATAACCGGTCTGTGGGGGTCAGAATTCTTGCTGGTTGGTAGGGAATCAAATACTTATTTCCCTTAATTAAATACAAATTAATTTATAACTTTTATTTAATGTTTTTTTTCTGGATTTTTTTGTTGATATTCTGTCTCTCTCTGTTAAAATAAACCTTCCATACAAATTATAGACTGTTCAAGTCTTTGTAAGGGGGTAAACTTAAAAAATCAGCAGGGGATCAAATACTTATTTTCCCCACTGTATTTCTTACCCATAATGATCTTACACAAAGGAAACTTGAGTAAAAAATGTGCTATTGTGCCACCAGTTTGGCTGCTTTAACTGGCAAGCCAATTTTGTTAATTAAACCCAGAACATTTGTAAAGACATGCGCTGATCTTGGATGAGAAGCCCTGGCTTGCAAAGTGCCAATTCATTCCTTGAACTCAGGGCTCTGTACAGACCAGTTGAGTTCCTCCACACCACTGGTTAAACCCTGTTTTTGTGCACAGTCATGCTTAAACAATGGAAAGGGTATTTCCAAAAATATTGCCACAAACTGTATTTGGTTTATTTTATATAATTAATTGTACAGTCATGGACAAAAATATTGGCTCCACAGCACTTCTTTCAGAAAATGCACCGTACATGTAAGCTTCATTTTAGCCAGAAATCACACTCAACTCAATCACCTTTAATGTTCTATAGGAAAATCATGCCAAGATCTATGGGCAGTAAAATGTAATAATGTATTATTTGGTCTGGTAGAGATTACAAAGAAATGCCAAACTATAGTAAGTGCTATTATCTCTAATTGATGGAAAATTAGACCAGTGATAAATCTGCCCACATAGCAAGTCAGCTAAAACCTCTTCAAAAAACTCAACAAGAATCTGAAAAAATTGCAGATATTTCAAGCCCTAACTAACGTCAATGTTTATGAGTTTCACAGTCTGAAAGAGTTTAGGCAAAACTGTAATTCCTGGGTGGGAAGTAGGGAGGAAACCACTGGCATCAGCTTCAGCTATCAGCTTCACTTACCATATAGAAGCACTTTGTAGTTCTACAATTACTGAGTGTTGTCCATCTGTTTCTCTGCATACTTTGTTAGCCCCCTTTCATGCTGTTCTTCAATGATCAGGACTCTCCCAGCACTACAGAGTAGTGATATATAATAGATATAATTTGGGTGGTGGGTCATTCTCAGCACTGCAGTGACACTGACATGGTGGTGGTGTGTTAGTGTGTGTTGTGCTGGTATAAGTGGATAAGACACAGCAATGCTGATGGAGTTTTAAAACACCTCGTGGTCACTGCTGGACTGAGAATAGTCTACCAACCAAAAATAATCAGCCAACAGCACCCTGTGGGCAGTGTCCTGTGACCACTGATGAAGGTCAAGAAGATCAACTCAAACAGCAGCAATAGATAAGTGATCGTCTCTGACTTTACATCTACAAGGTGGACCAGCTAGGTAGGAGTGTCTAATAGAGTGGAAAGTGAGTGGACACGGTATTTAAAAACCCCATCAGCATTGCTGTGTCTGATCCACTCATACCAGAACAACACACACTAACACACCACCACCATGTCAGTGTTACTGCAGTGTTGAGAATGATCCACCACCTAAATGATACCTGTTCTGTGGTGGATCTGTGGGGGTCCTGACCATTGAAGAACAGGGTGAAAGCAGGTTAAAAAAGTATGTACAGAAACAGATGGACTACAGTCAGTAACTGTAGAACTACAAAGTGCTTCTATATGGTAAGTGGAGCTGATAAAATGGACAGTGAGTGTAGAAACAAGGAGGTGGTTTTAATGTTATGGCTGATCAGTGTATATATAAGTTGGATAATCCTTCTTAAACTGGTTGAAATTTTCCACAGTATGTGTTATGGTTTTACTACAAATTCCTTTGTATAATATAATTTTTGTTTAATGGCCTATTATTATTCAATGTGATGCTATTACTTTTCTGCAGCACTTCATATATACATTTAATTGCCCATATTGCATTTTCCTTTACAATGACACACAATTATAAATAATGTCAATAGCAATTCTGCATCGTTTTATAATTAACTTAATTTTACCCAAACTAACAAACAAAAGCATGCAAAAATAGAGGTATGCTACCTGTAATGCATCATCTCCCAATCCCCTAACATCTTCCAATAGGCTGTCCAGCTCCTCTGCACCCAGCAAAGACACACAGGACAAAGCGGAAACATCTGAACTTATAGAGGAAGTTTTCCTGTTCATCCAATTCTCCTCGTTCTTCAACCCACTGCCATCTAAGGGTGGGTCTTCCAGCCCACCCAAACTGCACAGTTCCACAAAGCTAAAGGATTAGAAACATAGCAAAAATATCCAGGTTATTAGGACCAAGTGTAACTTACTGTAAGTTCTAAGTCTAAGTGTATAAAGAAAGATATAAAACACAGCTGATATCCTGGCACTGAAACACATTTATACTGTACTAATTTTGATACAAGTTTTTGTTAAGTATTTATCTTTGATAATGGCCTTTAAGTTTAGGTTTGGCTTCTGTTAACCAGCATATGCTTTGTTTTAAACACACTAGCAGCACTGGCCAGTAAAACCAGCAAAACATCAGTATGTGGCATCCAATTCCAGCTATGACCAGCAACAGAAAGCTAATTGTTTCATGTGCTGTGTTTTAAACATGCTGTTAGTTGTTGTCAAACAGTATGAGCTATGTTAAGGACACACAAGCAGCACTGGCCTGTGTTAATCCAGCAATTAATGAGTATTTGGCAGCTGAAAACCAGCAACCAGAAGTCTTTTTTTTCAACTGCTGTTTTAAACATGTTCATGCTGGTGCTAACGACCAGTCTGCTGATCTATGCCTGAGCCCAGTTGAAAAGCAGAAGAGATTCCACAACAAAGAACCTAGGACCTTAAAGGACATGAAGAGATTCTGTATTGTGCTTTGTTATGGACTCATCAGTGACCTTTGTTGACAAGTACCTAATAAACGGGTGTAATAAACGGGGTATCACATACTGTATAGCATGTGTCAAACTCAAGAGAGCTTACAAGATGTGTGATCTTAAAATACGCTGTAAAATCGTACATAAACTGCATCTCCCACAATGCATGCCGATTTTGTGAACCGCAAAGTGACTGCATCCCGCCACTAGATGGCAGTGTTTCCACATCAGAGTTTAACTGAGGCAGTTTTCCAACAAGTGATGTTAAGAAATATTTACAAATAATCCCAAAAGGTACAAGAAGAAAATATTAAAGCAGAATGAAGGTAATATGAAAGATGGGAAAGCAAACAAAAATGTGTGCTTCAAAAAGAAAAACCGGTACGTCTCTTGTGTTACAAGGCCGTGTCTGTGGTAATAGAGTACAATATAAATGTACTGTAGATATACATTATACATATACAGTATAAATTTGGCATTTTGACACCAAACACAGAATTTAGCCTCCAAGAAAAACAACTAATTGTCCAAGAACTAAAATTCAGACTGTAATTACAGCAGGATACATTACAATCGGCCCTTTGAGGGCCACCATAATGCAGACGTGGCCCTCGGTAAAAATGAGTTTGACATCCCTGACATATAGTAAGGCTATCCTAGGGGCTAAATGGACGTTTTCATTTGTATTATACATTTTCACTTGAGAGTTTAGGAAAAGTCATTCATGACTTATTTAACTGGAGTTTAAAGTTTAGGGTAATAGGTAATAGCTGTAAAATGTTACATGCATAAAACACCCATATCCACCGTTAGGGCAATAATTATGAAATGAACCCATCTTATTTAAAGTCTAAGTGTATTTTGCTGACAGGAACAGCTAAAGACTTTAAGGGTTACTATGTCTCCCGCAGCCCTTAGCGGACCCTCTCTGCCAATCAGGGTCCTTACACAGTGTTTGAAGACCCCACCCACATAGTCCGGTCATCCCACCCTAGCAGAACCATGTCTGCTACAGGCACTGCCAATTATGACCACTAGATGGCGCCCAGCCGACCGGTGGCAACGCCGAGTTTCAAATTGAGGAGTTCAGAATCTTGGGGCTCTGCTCAGGTGGTGCAACGGTAAAGTACGCTTGCACACCTGAGTTGGGGTTTTCGAATACATCGTATCGAATTTCAGCTCTGGCTTCCGACTGGGCTGGGCGGCTGCATGAACAACGATTGGCTGTTGTTCATAGGGTTAGGGGGTAAAAAGTCAGATCATAGGTCCTCATAACTGGTGCAACTCCAGCCCTGCAGGTGACTGATGGCACCTGCACAGGGCTGAGGAATAATGCTGATGGGGGTGTGGATCTCCGTACACAGTGCCCGTTGGTGTATGAACTCGACTCGTACAGGTGAAAAATGCAGTCTGTACTGACTGTACATGCCGGAGGGGGCGTATGTCAGTTGAGAGGCGTCCTCAGTCAGCGGTAGGGGTCGAATCAGTATAGAGGACGCGATCGGGGTAGTTGGACACCACGACTAAATGAGGGGAGAAAATTGGGGAAAAAAGTTATGAAAAATAGAAAATTCAGAATCGTGGGGTTGATGTGCTAGCGGAATATCCCGCTGCGCCACATGGGCGCCTTTGGTCTGATTTCTGTTATATTTTAGTATAAGCTAATGCTACTGTTTTTATTACATTTTAACCCAGTCCTTACCAATAATGCTGTACCTAAGATGCTCACAATTTAGCAATATCTTTGTTACTGTCCTCAAAATGAAGCATCATACCTTACAGAAAAACTCTTGTGATCAGCGTGGCTCATGTTGCTTGTGATGGTTATTGATGAGTCCCCTGAGTCAGAGTCATCTCCTTTTTCTGTTCCTTCATCATCTTCAGTATTAAATCCATCTCCTTCACCCATGATCCACCTAGAAACCTTTGCAGCTGCTTTTTTATTGGCAATTGAGCTACAGACATTGTTGATATCACCCGAAGTGGAAGAGTCACTAAAGGGATTAAATGATGATTTAGACTTGACTGAGGTAGACAGAGTGTTATTTGGGAACAGAGTCGTGCTTTTTGTTGCTTGAAATGCTTTATCTTGTTTAGATTTACTATGGTTACTATAGTCTTTGAGGTCGATTTTCAGGTGGTCTTTTGGATTGAAATGGGATATGTCAGTGCTGCCATTGAGATGGTGTTTATCCTTATTATTTTCCATACTTTTAACATTCTGAATTGGATGATCAGGTTCATCCATGTGCTTATTTATTATAGAAGTCTTAACCTTATTTCTTATGTCGTCTTTGTTCTGAAGGCCAAACGAAATCTCATCATCTACTTTCAAAGTATGAGCAACACCGAACTCCAGATTGTTTTTTGGGCTCATTGGAGTTTGTAGTGTTGATCTTTCTTTATCTGTTGTGATTTGGGGAGGTTCACTTCTATCAGGGCTGCTAAATACATCACTGCTGCCTTGAAAATGGTTATCTTTCAGGAATCCCCATTCCCGGTTAGCTCTAGGTAAACTTAAACATCTATCTGAATGGCTCTTACTTACTCCTGTCACTTCTTTAGGCGGATCTACAACTGAAAGAGTCCTTTTGGGATGCATGTTGTGTGAAGGACTCTGACTTTGTTGGAAAAGAGCCTCAAATTTATGGATTTTGTTTCGCACAGAATCCGAAGATGGTACTTCAAATTTCTTACTCAAGTCCTCTCTTTTTTTGCCTGGACTGTTTAAAAAGCCATGTGTTTTTAAGTCATAAGCTGACTTTAAAGACTCCGTCCTTGAAATAGCAGCTGCACCATACTTGTTTGTGGCTCTGTCTTGGTTCTGGTCTGAATTGGTTCCCAGCCCTATAGACCCTTCAGTCTGTGTCATACCATATTCAGTAGTTCTACTCTGTATAAATGTTGAATCTTTTCCAAACAGTCTGTCGTAATACCATGATGACTCTGGAGACAATGCATCTTCTTTAATAGATGAAGAAGATGAATCATCTGAACTAGAATTCAAGCGAATTCCTACCTCTTTGGAAAAAGTTCTTGGAAAGGTACCACCCTTTTTGGCAGTATATGAGCTATTCCTTACATCACTGATAGAAGAGGATGACGGTCCCACCCAAGAGTCATTGGTATACTTCTTGAGATTTAAATCTGAGTCAGTAGTATCTGCACTAGAAAGTAAATCAACATCTGGGGCAAAGACGCTCTTAGCATCAGTATTATCCCCTCCAGCAGTTTGTTTCGCATCTAATCCACATACCTGAGAACTGAAATTGTGTTCTTTCTTATCTGACATGGGACCAGAATGCCTCCCGTTGTTTTTTCCTTCATCTGTGTTGTCAATACCTTGTTTTTGCTTCAGTCTTGAAGGAAGAGTTTGTACACCACTTGCTTGAGCGAGAGATACCTTGGCCATTTCAACACGAGAAGTTCCTAATACTGCTGCAGATATGATTCCATTGCTATCCCACTTTTCTGGATCACCTGTGTAAATCTGCAACGGTTTTCTGGTTCTAGGGCTAGTCAGTTCATTTGTGTTTAAACAGGTTGATTCCTCCTTTTTTTCTGAACACTTTACATTTTCCCCAAAGTCTATAGTATTGGTAACGACCACTGACTGAGTCTGTTTGTTTCCTTCATTTCTTACTGCTCTCCAGTCTACACTTTTGCTTCTGTTGGAGTTATCACCTTGTTTCCACTCGGTCCGTCCCCTTACATTGCTTTTTTGACCCTCAGCAGAACTTGACTTCTTTTGAATGCCATCACTCATCTCAGGGGTAATCTGCAGTTCTGCCTGTTTTAATGGTAGCCTGTTTGGTGATTTGGTCAGTTCATTGAAGACTGGGCTGTTAGGCACGTCCTTTTTCTCTGAAGTCTCAGAATGGCTCCTGTTAAAATCTGTAGCGTCCTGATTTACAACAGTCTGAGTTTGTCTTTGAGCTTCATTTTTTATTCCTTTCCAGTCTACACTCTTGCTTCTGGTGGATGTAGACGTTTGTCTCCATTCTGTTCTTCCCCTCACAATAGATAGTGGACTCCTGACAGAGTCAGAATTCGTTTGATCAGGGGGACTCCTGTCAGAAAAGACGGACAGTTCTGCTTCCTTTGTGACGTTGACCTGCGATGGTAGTCTTTTTGGTGGGATGGCAGGTTTATTTAGGTTTGTGCTGGCTAAACTCTTGTTTTCTGACCTACTGAAAGGACTTTTGGAGCTTTCCTTTATGTCCACTGTATCCCTGAAGACCACAGTCTGAAGCTGTCCACTTTCTTGCTGTCTTGCTCCTCTCCAGTCTAAGCTCTTGCTTCTGCTGGACATATAGCCCGGCCTCCATTCTGTTCTTCCTCTCACATTGGTGAATGGACTCTCAAGACCATCTTGATTATCTTGAACTGTGGGGCTTGTCTTAATGCCAAAAGAGGATTCTTGGGCTTTGTAGATACTGAACTCATTCGGTGGTCTGGGTCTCCTTTTGTTGATCACATCAGCATCTGGAGATGAAGCTGAATAGGGATGAAGTCTGGGCACCTCCTCTTTACTCTCCTTAACGCTTTTTATCACTTTTTCAAGCTCCTCCTCTCGTTCTTTAGCAGAACGGATTTTAAACCTATTACCAGTGGGATACATTGGGACTACTGGTGACTTACTTCATCATCTTTGAAGAGCGATTTGACAGTTCTGCATGGCAGCATGCGGTTTATTAAGGCACAAGTGAACTCAACAAGTGACAGATAGTGCGTGCATTACACCATGACTAGCAGGAAAATAAAAATTCTTCCTGGATTCAAAAATATTCTTTTTGCACTTTGTTTCATTTTCACATTCCATATTCTTGCAAGACAAATGTTTTTGGCTGTCCATTTCAAATGTAGAAAGGAGAAATAAAAAAGCTTTGCTTCTTCTTTTGACTGTTGCTTGTTTAGATGGTCTTAATCATGAACGTCCTACAAAATAGAAACAGAAGGTTGTAATGATGTATCAAATGTGCTGAAATAATCATTTAGGCTAAATAATAATTGTGTAATTGCTAAATAAAGTCAAATGTTTACATATGCTTGTAAGAAAAATGTACAACCCCAAATCAGAAAAAGTTGGGACAGCATGGAAAATGCAAATAATAAAAAACACAGAGTTTCTTGCAGACAGGATTAATCTGAGATATTTCATGTTTTATCTGCTCAACTTCATTTCATTAATTAATAAACATCTATTCCTGCATTTCAAGACTGCAACACATTCCCAAAAAAAGTTGGGACAGTAAAGCATTTACCACTTTGTAATGTTGCTATTCTTTTTCACCACACTTAATGTGAAACAGTATGGGGTTGTTGATGTCGCATTTTTCATTTCAAAATTCTCCACACATTCTCTGTTGGGCACAGGTCAGGACTGCAGGCAGGCATGCTTTTGTAATGTGTGCAGCATGTGGTTTTGCATTGTCTTGTTGAAAAAGATGACGTCTTGAAGGCAGCACATGTTGCTCTAAGATCTCAATGTACTTTTCTGCATTAATGCTGCCATCACAGACGTGTAAATGACCTCTGCCAAAGGCACTGACACAGCCCCATCCCATGACAGACCCTGGCTTTTGGACTTGTTGCTGATAACAGTCTGAATGGTCCTTTTTGTCTTAAGACCTGGAATGCTGATTCATCTGACCACAATACACGTTTCCACTGTGTGATGGTCCATCCTAGATGCCTCCGAGCTCTAAGAAGTCGACACCGCTTCTGGACATGGTTCACATAAGGCTTCTTTTTTGTACAGTAAAGTTTTAAGCAGCATTTGTGCATGTAACTCTGTATTGTAGTGCTTCACAAAGGTTTGCCAAAGTAATCCCTCACCCATGTGGTTATATCAGCTATTGTTGAGTGGCGGTTCTTGATGCAGTGTCGTCTGGCCTTTACGCACTGAAATTCCTCCTGATTTCTTGAATCGTTTAATGATATTATGCACTGTAGAGGAAGAAATATGCAATTCACTTCCGATCTTTCTTTGAGGTACATTGTTTTAAAACATTTCAGTAATTTTCTAGTTGACAAACTGGTTCACTTGTTGACATCACCTGTTTGGAATCACATCATTATTTAGTTTTATTTTTAGTCAACTTTTTTTGGAATGTATTGCAGGTCTGAAATGCATGAATGGATGTTTATTAACAAATTAAATGAAGTTGAGCAGACAAAACATGAAATATCTTGGGTTAAAACTGTCTGCAATCAAATAAAAGTCAAAGTAAATGTAAGAAACTCTCTCTCTCTCTCTCTCTCTCTCTCTCTTTTTCACAACCCTGAGAAGACACCACTGTTACATGTACAATTGAAAAGTGCAGTCAAACTAGCTTCAGTTATATGGAAGCAGAGCAATATCAGCAATAATCTCAAACAAATAAATTAGGAGGACATGTCACAAATTAAATGACATTACAGAACTTTGTTTGTATTGTTTGACCCAGCACATGTTTGAAAAACTAACAATATACTGTACTTATTAAAGATAATGTCTTAAAACTGCCATAACGTACATATTAATTAAAAGCCACTGTATCTGATTATAGATTGGATTTAAATTTAAGCTGCAAATGAATAAAAGCATTCATACATAACATCACATCATGTTTTTACTGCGGACATGCTTTTGGCTCTTTGTCACTCTCTCTGGCGTAAACCAAACCTGATCTGCAGGCGAATAACAAGTCAGACACACCAGACCGCAATCCATAAAAACAGTGTATTGTAGGCATGATTAAAAAAATCCGTCTGTTCTATAAAAGCATGAATTATGTTACATTAAAAGAATAAAGAAAGACAGTGGTTGGATTTAAAACATACTTAAAACCTCTGTCATTGTAAGACTAGCTTTGCAACACTACCAACTTTTGTAATTTGTTGATATTTACCACCTCTCTGTGAATCAGACGTTTTTAGGTACTTCAGTGAAATATACACCAATGAGGCGTAACATTATGACCACCTTCCTAATATTGTGTTGGTCCCCCTTTTGCTGCTAAAATAGCCCTGCAACTGCAATGCACTGTGCATTCTGACACCTTTCTATCAAAACCAGCATTAACTTCTTCAGCAATTTGAGCTACAGTAGCTCGTCTGTTGGATCGGACCACACGGGCCAGCCTTTGCTCCCCACATGTATCAATGCAATGAGCCTTGGTCGCCCATGACCCTGTCACCGGTTTACCACTGTTCCTTGCTTGGATCACTTTTGATAGACACTGACCACTGCAGACCAGGAACACCCCACAAGAGCTGCATTTTTGGAGATGCTCTAACCCAGTCGTCTAGCCATAACAATTTGGCGCTTGTCAAACTCACTCAAATCCTTACGCTTGCCCATTTTCCTGCTTCTAACACATCAACTTTGAAGATAAAATGTTCACTTGCTGCCTAATATATCCCACCTACTAACAGGTGCCATGATGAAGAGATGATCAGTGTTATTTACATTACCTGTCAGTGGTCATAATGTTATGCCTGATCGGGGTATATGTTATCTCTTTGTTGGCTTTATCAATATGATAGAGACTGTACACAGAACAATTTTAAAAAGCTAAATGAGTTTTCGAAACAAGTCTGAATCTAATAACAGCAAAGCACATACATGAACCAGATACAATACCATCAAAGGCACTGATCATACCTCAAAACTCACTTTAGTTAACTATACCACAAGAAACATTGCCTAGGTCAGACTGTTTCTCTAAAGTCTGTTATTATGGTTTCTGTGGCAAATATCAGAGGCTGCGAAGGCAACGTTTAACCATGTCCAAAGAAAAAAAGCCTTCTCTTGCATACAGAATTTTTTAATTCAGCTTGGAATTCTGCTCAAATATAAACCAGAGGCTTAGAAGTATTTTCTCTTGAATTTGACCTGATAAGTTGTATAAGACAGATAACATCATCCCCACTGCACAATACAGAGGTAGCTTAGATAGATAGATAGATAGATAGATAGATAGATAGATAGATAGATAGATAGATAGATAGATAGATAGATAGATAGATAGATGATAGATAGATAGATAGATAGATAGATAGATAGATAGATAGATAGATAGATAGATAGATAGATAGATAGATAGATAGATAGATAGATAGATAGATAGATACTTTATTTATCCCGAAGGAAATTATTAAATGTTAATTGAATGTTATTTAATGCTTAATGTTCTGGCAAAGCTTTCAAGCAGTAGGTACTGGCATTCTTGTCAGAACTGATTGCAAAATTAATAGTAAATAGTACTAAAAGATGCTGAATAAGACCTGGTTTTGTCTGCTAGAAAGCTTAAACTGGGGAGGAAGTTTGTCTTTAAGTATTGCTTCTAAGTACATCAAGATCTGATTAGTTAAATGAACATTAAGAATTTTGTAATAAGGAATGGGTGACAATTGGTACATTGCATTGTTTAAAATAAACTGGGATTTATCTAAAAAGACTACTGGCTAGTGCCAAAGGTGTGTTTACCAGATAAAATCACAGCAAAGAAAAGAGATATGATTATAAAGCCATTTTACAACAACTATGATGAAGCGCATACATCAGCAAACATTATTTATTTATTAGGGTTTTAATGTCATGTTTTACAAACTTTGGTTACATTCATGACAGAAACGGTAGTTACTCGGTACACAAGATTCATCAGTTCACAAGTTAAATGTCAAACACAGTCATGGACAATTTTGTATCTACAATTTACCACACGCATGCTTTTGGACTGTGGGAGGAAACCGTAGTTCCCGGAGGAAACCCACACAGACACAGGGAGAACATGCAAACTCCACACAGAAAGGACCCAGATCGCCCCACCTATAGGGACTGAACCCAGGACCTTCTTGCTGTGAGGCAACAGTGCTAGTACCCACTGAGCCACCGTGCCGCCAAAATCAGCAAACACGTCAAACAGCCAGAAAAGGACTACCTTTAACCTACAATCATTCAAAGCAGCTCCAGCCTCTTTATGAGATCGGATCAGACAATGATGCAGGCAGTAGTTTCCATACGAACTGACGGAAGCTGTTTCCTCAGTAACAGAGAACAATAAAGCCCTCACAATCACACAAGAACTCACCTGACAGGTATATAAGTCCATTCTGATTTAAACTGTATAGATTTCCATAGGATAATTCCTTTTAGTAATTTCGATTAATGATTGTAGAACACATTTCCATGTTTAGCTGGCATGTTTAGTTTCATACTGAAGTAGAAAGAAACACAGCAGGAGTTTCGGATAGGGAAGGGAGGTAGGAGTATAAAGAAAGGTGTGTTACACTGCTGTCTTTTAAAAAAGCCAACACCCCAGATGAAGCGGACATAGACATGGATTAAAAAGATAGCTGTAAACAAAGCAAACCCTGGTTAAGACAAAGACAATAAGTACTTGCTTGCATAATTGAGTACAGCAAAGGGAAAGTATAGTAAGTTTTATGACTATTAAATTAATCATATATAATAAACTACATGTTTTAAACCTATAGTGGCAGCAGTTTGTGAATGGTCCTTTCTTGTACCAGCATGCTCCTGAGCACCAAGGATCGTCAACCAAACATGATTTGATGAGCTTGCACTGGAGGAACTCCAGTGGCCTGTGAGGGTCCTCATTAAGCCTTTAAGATGAACTGGTGCATTGATTGCAAGACAAGCCTACCTGTCCAACAATGTTGCCTGACCCCACAATTGCTCTTTGAACTGAATTGTCCCACAGACACATTCCACTCTTTTGAAATCAGCGGTGTTGTGGAATGTTTGTAATGCAATTAAACTTAACAGCATGACCTCTTAAATCCTCAGTAGTAAACATGATTGGCTACAGCTGATGACCTCTTTGCATCCATATAAATAGGGTTGCAAAGAGTAGGAACAATGAGCTCCTTTCCAGGGTGGGGAAGAAACTTGAGAGGAAATTTGGCTGAATGGTCAGGTAAGCCAAGATGCTGCCAGGACAGATGACAAGCTTTAAATGGTCATGGTCTTAGAGGCTGTGGTGGACGAAAGAAGTTCCTGCTCCGAAATCCACACCTTGAAGCTTGACTGAAGTTTGTTGCTGATCCCAGAGACAAAGAAAAGCAGGAGAATGTCAATGTAAATCTTCCTTGAGGCTAATTTTGAGGCAGCAGATCTTCAGAGAAGTCACATGTCAAATCATACAGCCACAGAAAAAGAACATTTGGAGAAATGATGCTGAAATCCTAGATCTGTCATGCCATCCATGCCGCTTTAAAGTAGATTTAATCTTTTGGTCTGTGCTGTATATCATACGTTTGTGTTCTTATGCAGTCGCTGCTGTATGAAAGCAGGTGAGCATTGGATTACAGAACACCTGCTACTACATGCCCATAAATATATACACTTCAACTGAACAATGGACACACGGATGCAACATAAACCGTCCAATCGTTTTCAACTCAAATTTAATTGAAAATAGACATACCTTTGAAGCTCAAACACTTTATTTTGACCCCCCCTCTCTCTCTGTCTGTCTTTTCCATCCTTGTTCTATTTTGCTATTACTCACCTGCAATGGGAACTAGTCAGACTGGTTTTTACCCTCAACCACC
Source organism: Trichomycterus rosablanca (assembly GCF_030014385.1). Classification (NCBI taxonomy): domain Eukaryota; kingdom Metazoa; phylum Chordata; class Actinopteri; order Siluriformes; family Trichomycteridae; genus Trichomycterus; species Trichomycterus rosablanca. The sequence goes on from NC_085990.1 coordinate 15,805,120, forward strand.
CCCTCTCTTTGTTACACCTTTCCTTCCTTGTCTCAGTCACTGTTTTTCCTTTTCTCTTTAACATATACGGGTGGGTGAATGTTAAAGGAAAGACCTGAAGAAATGAGTGCAGAAACACAAAAAGCACAGAGGCCTCCAGTACTTGTCTACTGAATCATGCAATAATCTAATTAACATTCTGCTACTGTATGCTCTGTGATATAAAATGCTTATCAGGACCAGTGAAACTTATCAAGATTATTGTTTTTAATCAAGATGCCAAAAAGGAAAGATAAAAATCATTATTGGGTCTTGAATAGCAGAATGTCCACAGTCACACAGTCTTCAACAGGCTTTTGTTTTATTTGTTTTATGGAATGTGTGGTGTTCACCTAGAGAACAGTACAGTCCTGAAAGCTTGACCCCTACAATAAGAGAGTCAGGTGTTCAGTTTTGGCATTTTGCTAGCATGGTTTCTGGCTCACTTGTCCCCTTGGAGGGAAAGGTCACTGCAAATTAGTACATATAGCTTCAATTAATCAATTAATCACCTAATATGATCAAACATTTTGACACCACATATAGACAGCACACCCCACCACCAACCCTCCAAGTTTATTCGTCGTGATTCCTCATGACTTTAAGTTTTTCTCTAGAACTGACATTTTATGGTTAGATAAAATGACCATAAACCTTTAAACCCTAATTTTTTCTGTTATTTTTCTCTGTTAGTCCCACTAATCTACAATTAACATTTTATAATAATTAACCTAATGCATAAGTTTGGCTTATATACATATATATATATATATATATATATATATATATATATATATATATATACAGTATATATATATATATATATTAGTGCCAGCATAAAACCTTGTGTGCACCCTGGACAGCATTTTAAAGTAGCCTATTCACCTTTTGCAAGTAGTAGAGTCTTTTGCAAGTGCAATCATCTAATTAACATTCTGCTACTGTATTATTGTTTTTAATCAAGATGCCAAAAAGGAAAGATAAAAATCATTATTGGGTCTTGAATAGCAGAATGTCCACAGTCACACAGTCTTCAACAGGCTTTTGTTTTTTTCTTGAGTACCCAGAGAAAAAACACATAAAAATGAGGTAAAACAAATGAATGTTTGCAAGATCCAAACTGCCAGTTTATGGTCAAAAACACCCAATATTTAGATTAACAGAGGTTTATGGTATCTGGAAGCTAGCTTTTAGTTAGCCACCTTGCAAGCAGTTGGTCTGTTTGCAAGTTTCCTGCATCAAATTGTGGATATTGTGGTATTTTCAAAAAATCACCACTAAAAATCCCTGACTTTTTTGTACTTGTGACCCCTACAAGTTTGTTGATTAGCAGTTAGCTAGCTAGCTTTCTAACTGTTAACCTGTTTGTTATGCTGTAATGTAAAATTGGGGTTGCTGTAATATAAAAACATAAAATTGGGGTTATAATGGATTATTGTTTCTTTTCATGATGGCTATTTTAGACTATAAATTATAATAGATAAAAATAGATGCTGAATATCAAAATTTGTTTACTTATGTTTATTGTAAATTAGTTGGCTAACTTGGCTGTATTAAACAGAAAGCTTGGTTCCAAACTGCATACTTTGGCCACTATTTGAATGCAAACAGTGTGTCAGAATACTAATCACAATGTAAGTAGATTAGATTGTAGTAATAGATTGTCTTTAATTGTGTGTAATTGTAAAGTGTTTGGAACACAGCCAAAACCCCCCCCCCCCACATGTCTACCTGTACTGTTTTTATTTACTGTATTAGCAGTTACAGTAAATGGCTAGTCTACGATTAGTGATAGTGAGATTAGTGATCCCATTTCAAAGCCATAGTGTTTCTACAGGAATCTGTGCCCATTTAGTCAAATAAAAGTCAAATTAAATGACAACATTTATTCTGGCAAATAGCAGGCAATAGAATGGATATTACCAATGACAATTTACTCTCCAAAACCAGAGAAGGCTGGCTGACACACCTTATTTATGGCAGCATTGCTGACTTGCTTTCTTAGTGACTCACTACTTTAGATTTATTGTTTTATGCTTGGAATCTTGTGGTGACATACATGAATAGAAATATTAAGTATCAAGACAATCAACTGCACAAAATACTTGAAGCATGCAAACTGGTCGAGCCCCAATATGACTCATCCAAAATAAAAATGGACACAGTTAAACTAAAGAAAAAAGAATTAGCATGACACTAGAGGTTGGGAAACATATTCTCCATTATTAGCACATTAAGTTGTTTTTTTTTTATGCTTTTTCTCCCTTTTTAGAGCGTCCAATTGCCACATTGCATCATGCTTCCTCTCCACCGATGCCGATCTCCGCTCTCATTGAGGAGAACGAAGCTAACCCACGCCCCCTCTGACACGTGGGCAGCATGCCTTATGCATCTTATCACCTACACTTTGACGAGTGCAGTGCAGCCTAACTGCGTGTACGGAGGGACACACCCTGAGAGCACTCTTTTCTCATCTCTGTACAGGCGCCATCAATCAGCCAGCAGAGGTCGTAATTGCACCAGTCATGAGAGAGAGAGACCCTATCCGGCTTAGTCCCGCCCATATGAACAACAGGCCAATCGTTGTTCATGTGGCCGCTCAGCCTCAGCTGGCAAGGCAGAGCTGAGATTCGATACGATGTATTCGAGATCCCAGCTCTGGTTCCAGCGTGTGTTTTTACCACTGCGCCACCTGATCGGCAGCACATTAGGTTTTAACTGAAGTTTGTTGGTGATTACATGCACAAAGATAACAACAGCAAGGACTCCTTTTTGGCTATGTAAAGCTATGTTCAATTAACTTAACAAAGTAATCCATTTTGGAGACTCATTGGTGGTGTTTGGATAATACCCTCTCAGCATGAGGTGACCATTACGGTTTTTTTTTTTCTGTAGTCAATCATGATCAGAGGCCATGACACCAAGGTAAATGTCATTTTACAACTTTCTACACCACCAAATTAATAATTTAGCTTGCTGTATGCAAATCTGTAACATACACCTGCACATTCTGTCATAAAGGGGGGGTTGCTTATGAAAGAATGTGTTGAAAAAAAGAATCCGGTTTCAACCACACAGTCACAGAACAGGTAACTGCCTGTTCCCTAAAGTGTATGTAAACTTTTGACTTTTGTAAAACTGTAAATTTTGACTGTTTAGAAAACACACCAGACAGCCATAGGGCTCTGTTTTCAAACAGTGCTGATCAATTGGGTGTTATCCAACAATCTTCCTGTTTCGCCCAGTTTCTATTTTTGCTGCATGAAAGTAAAACACCTGACTTGACGTGGGTGGATTGCATAACAAGACGATTGACATTTTATATTGCCAACACATTTTTTCCAACAGGTAAAATATTTATGACATATATGGTCAAATGAATGTGGACACCTGACCATCAGCTGGTTAGTCCCTCTTGTGCAACTATTAACAGCATCTACACTTTTAGGACTACATTTTGCAAGATATTTAAGTGTGGTAACATGAATTTGTGCACATTCTGTCAAATAAGTCATTTGTGGCTCATCCCTAAGGTGCTATTTGTGCAATGCCTTGTGCGTAGTCATGCCAGAACAGGAATGGGCCTTTTCTTAACTGCTACCACAAAGGTAAACACATGGTTTATTTTATTTGATTAATTTTATACTGCTATTAGCAATGTGTTGCTGAAACACTAAACTCTAGAATTAGAATGGGTGTCGAAATACTTTTGGCACCTTAAATTAAACAAAGGCAACTAAAACTAGAAATCTAAACCACACTAAAGCTGAACAAAAGCTAAACTACAACAACACAGTTTATAACCACAGCCTGTAATACTAAGTAAAGGTTATATATCAGCCTCCTTGTTTCTACACTCACTGTCCATTTTATCAGCTCCACTTACCATATAGCAGCAGTTTGTAGTTCTACAATTACTGACTGTAGTCGATCTGTTTCTCTGGGAGCTTTATAAGCCCTTTTTCATGCTGTTCTTCAATGGTCAGGACTCTCTCAGAACCACTACAGAGTAGGTATTATTTTGGTGGTGGATCATTCTCAGCACTGCAGTTACACTGACACGGTGGTGGTGTTTTGCTGGTATGAGTGGATGAGTGGAACCCAACTGAACTGGGATAAAAGATACTTGGATTGCAAGTCAGGGTTTCTTTTCTAACATCAGTGCCTGACCTCAAAAAAATAAAATAAAAATGAAAAACAAATACATTAATTACAGTTCTCTCAGACTTTCAGAGTGAGCTTGAGCCATTAAACCACCTTTACATAGCCAGAAACCACATTTTTACCTATTTCACTAGTACCACTAACTCTGAGACAACTGTTTCAATAATTAATAGCCATGTGTTAATAATTATGACACACTGATTTCCTAATAAAATATTTTGAAATGGAAGTTTCCTAGAATAAATTTCCCTTGATTATAGGTCTGAATCAGTTATGCCATCCAGCTGGTTATTTCTACCTCTTAAATATAACTGTAAAATACACAAGTGCAATCTTATTGTATACCAATATAAAAATGGTCAATCACAATCACAGCCTTCCAACGGTAATAACTCTAAATCTGACTGTTTATTATATAACATGAAAGCGATAATTTTATATTATACATTCTAGCTATAATATAATGTTAGCATTAAAAACATTTTAATATTGTAAGGTTGTTAGGGGCTTGGTGAAAACCTTTATATCTACTTCCTGCATTTGCAAACTGCAGTAGGTTCTGCAGTAGCATCTGCAAACAGAAAAAGACAGAAGGGTGAAGAAAATAAAAGAGACAGAGATGGTGATATTTTACATTTAAAAATGTACAAACTAAGACATGCTGACTATAGTGATTACAAAACTTACATCCTCTTCACAGCTTTCCTTTGTTAAAAGCCTGGAACCCGAAATGCCAGCGGTGTTGCCTCATAGTTAGCTCAACTGCTGCTTTGTTCCTGGCTCACACACCTTCTATTTTACATTTAACGTCTCTGTGAACAGAACGGAAGTTGGTTTGAGGTTTTAAGAAAACAAAACTGTGCTCACAATAAGGTGCACTGCACACTTGAGCAGTTTAAGTTGACAGTAAATCCCCCAAGAAATTCATTGCAGCAGCCTAAATGGGTGCATTTAAAGTTATGAGATGGGTTTTTGTTCGTTTTTGTTTTAAATAAAAGTAAACCCATTTTTTACAGGGCAACAGCTCACTGTATTGCATAAAAATGTTAAATATTTCTGCTTAGGCCAATGTTAAAGTAAGCTCTGAAATCACTGCTAACATTACCAGGAAAAACAGTTAATGAAGAAGAATAAATATTTATTTATTGTTTTACACACTTTGGATACATTAATGACAGTAACGGTAGTTACTTGTTACACAAGATTCATCAGTTCAAGTTTAATGTCAAACACAGTCATGGACAATTTTGTATCTCCAATTCACCTCACTTACATGTCTTTGGACTGTAGGAGGAAGCCCACGCAAACACAGGGAGAACATTTAAACTCCACACAGAAAGGACCCAGACTGCCCCACCTGGGGATCTAACCCAGGACCTTCTTGCTGTGAGGCGACAGTCCTACCCTCTTAGCCACCGTGCCACCCTGAAGAATAAATAAATGGATTAAATTAGTGAATACATGAATTCATTCATTCATTAATAAAATATATATAGAAGATAGATAGAATAGAATGCCTTTACTTGTCATATATACATGTACACGTTTACAGTACAATGAAATTCATTCTTCGCATATCCCAGCTTGTTTTGAAGCTGGGGTCAGAGCACAGGGTCAGCCATTTTACAGCATCCCTGGAGCAGAGAGGTTTAAGGACCTTGCTCAAGGGCCCAACAGTGGCTGCATGGCAGAGCTGGGATTTGAACTTTCAACCTTTCAGTTGATAGCCCAAAGCTCTACCCACTAGGCCACCATATATCTTATATAGGGTCAAGAGTAGAACCCATCATGCACTAAAGTACAGCAAAAGCCATTCTCGATTCCAGAAGTGAATCTAGAAATAAAAGCTGCAAAAGATCACCCAAATGTGGCTTCTCCCAACCTCCCAAAACCCTGCATAAGGTTGATTGGCTGCTCAAATAGTTTCTGTTAGCAGTATCATTAGTGAAACATTTAATTAGTGTAATCTGTTGGCAGTATTATTAGTTAAGCATTTAGTGCAATACCACTACTGTCTGTAAAACCTATAGCACATATACAAGTTTTATATACTTTTTATAGACTTCTTCTACGTACAGGGCGGCACCGTGGCTCAGTGGGTAGCACTATCGCCTCACAGCAAGAAGGTCCTGGGTTTGATACCCAGGTGTGGCGGTCTGGGTCCTTTCTGTGTGGAGTATGCAGGTTCTCCCCGTGTCGGTGTGGGTTTCCTCCGGGTGCTCCGGTTTCCTCCCACAGTCCAAAGACATGCAAGTGAGGTGAACTAGAGATACTAAATTGTCCATGACTGTGTTTAACATTAAACTTGAACTGAACTAGTGAATCTTGTGTAATCAATAAATATATACTTTTTTTACACCCATCTTTTTATTATTTTGAGGACTGAACTGTTGTATGTACTTCACTGTTTTAGTGTGTATGTGACAGTGTATGCTCTTGTTTGCATAGACATTTTTTGTTGTGTTTTATATACAATGACAATAAAGGTGTTCATTCATTCATTCTAAATTGCTTCTGTGTGTGGGTAAAACAGTGAGGATTTGATGGATTGATTTCCTGTCCAGATTTCTGCCATGGCTATGCAAATGAATAAATGAATGAAGGAATGAATGAACAGAGTATCTAGTAGGTTAGCACTATAATCTGGGCGGCACAGTGGCTCAGTGGCTAGCACTGTCGCCTCACAGCAAGGATTTTATCCTAGGTGCAGTGGTCCGGGTCCTTTCTGTGTGGAGTTTGCATGTTCTCCCTGTGTCTGTGTGGGTTTCCTCCCACAGTCCAAAAACATGCAAGTGAGGTGAACTGAGATACAAAATTGTCTATGATTGTGTTTGACATGAAACTAATGAACTGATGAATCTTGCGTAACGAGTAACTACCTGTCCTGTCATCAGACATCCCAAGTCTCCCGGAAGTTCCGGGAGTCTCCCGCATATACATAGCGGCTCCCTGATGCCCGCAAGTCAGATAAAATCTCCCGGAATCTAGAACGAGCGGCCAAGAGCGCACACACACGTGCACGCAGGCGACACAGACTTTATTCCCCGATCACGTATTAAATCCGTTATCTGATATACAATCTAGCGCACTGTGTAGGGAACATAAATCAATTGTCTAATATACTGTCTAGTGCACTATGTAGGGAACATAAATCCGTTATCTGATATACAATTTACTGCACTATGTAGGGAACATAATTAATTATGTAGTACACTATCTAGTGCACTATGTAAGGAACACAAATCATCATCTAGTTATACTTTCTAGTGCACTATGTAGTGAACATGAATGCGTTATCTAATACACTATCTAGTGCACTATGTAGTGAACATGAATGCGTTATCTAATACACTATTTAATGCACTATGTAGTGAACATGAATGCGTTATCTAATACACTATCTAGTGCACTATGTAGGGAACATAAATCCGTTATCTGATATACAATTTAGTGCACTATGTAGGGAACCTAAATCCGTTTACTAATACGCTACCTAAAGCATTATGTAAGAAACATAAGTCTATTATCTAGTACACTATCTAGTGCACTAAGTATGGAACATAAATTCTTTTCTAATATACAATCTAGTGCACTATGTAGGGAACATAAATCTATTATCTTTCACACTATCTAGTGCACTATGTAGTACACATTAATGTGTTTGTGACGCTTAGTAGTTAGCTTAGTAGCTCAGTTAGCAGCTCCTAAAAGTTCTGTTATCACCCATATCCTTTGGTGTGTGCGAGAGGTTTTTTAGCTTTTTTGGGGGGGGTGGGCTTGGGGGGTCGGGGTCAAGGTTGAGGTCCTGGTCCGGGGGTACCTCCTTGAAATGAGTTTTTGCAACTTGGGATGTCTGTGTCATGCATGTAACCAAAGTGTGTAAAACATGACGTTACAATCCAACATTAGAACACTAGAATCCAACATTACACTCAACTCAAACTCAAAACTTAAAAGAAGCTTTATTGGCATGACAAATAAGGACATTCGTATTGCCAAAGCAAGTTACAGAGAAATATTTAAAAAAAATAAAAATAAGAAAGAACAAATATATACAAAACAGTTACATGTGCAAAATTATAAAATAGAATAAAATATTAATAAAAACAGTGCAAAATAATAACAATAAAAATTTTAATATTTACATTCCAGTACTGTAGGTGGCGGAATGAATTGAATCTGATGTTGAAGCGGCTGTAGAAGGTCACGTGACCGGAATCTCGCTGTTTGTCAACAGTGAAGTAGCGCTGCTGCCGTTACATCTTCATGAACTTTAACCGCGATTATTATTAAAAATAGATGATTTTACCATTTCAACAAGTTGATAAAGTCACCACTGGGACCATTTTTGCGAGAATGCCGAAGGATCCTCCCCTTTCGGGGGTGAATGTAGTGCTGGTTATGGCCTACGGAACTCTGGTAAGAAAGTAGCTAGTTAGCTGGCAGGCTATTAGCTTCTGTTTTCACGTTACGCATGTACTAAATAATACAAAATACACTCTCATCGATATTTAGCTAATCCGCAAATTAACATAACAACGTAATTAATATAATTGTGCTGCAGGACTAAGAAAAATAAAGCAGCTATGTGAGGTCGAAGTTTCACTCGGACAGCTAGCATTTAGCATTCACGTCAGATGTTTAAACTCAGGTTAGTCAGGTCACGGTATTCCGCACACTACAAGCTGGAATATGCGAAGAAAGAATTTAATTGTACTGTACAATTGTATATGTATATATCAACCATAACATTAAAACCACCTCCTGGTTTGTACACACACTATCCATTTTGTCAGCTCCACTTACCATATAGAAGCACATTGTAGTTCTACAATTACTGACTGTAGTCCATCTATTTCTCTACATACGTTTCTAGCCTGCTTTCACCCTGTTCTTCAATGGTCAGTACCACCACAGATCAGGTATTATTTAGGTGGTGGATCATTCTCAGCACTGCAGTGACAATGACATGGTGGTGGTGTGTTAGTGTGAGTAGATCAGACACAGCAGCGCTGCTGGAGTTTTTAAATACCGTGTCCACTCACTGTCCACACTATTAGACACTCCTACCTAGTTTGTCCACCTTGTAAATGTAAAGTCAGAGATGATTGCACATCTATTGCTGCTGTTTGAGCCGGTCATTTTCTAGACTTTCGACAGTGGTCACAGGACGCTGCCCACGGGGCGCTGTTGGCCAGCAGGGACAGTGAGGTGTTTAAAAACTCCATCAGCATTGCTGTGTCTTATCCACTCATACCAGCACAACACACACTAACACACCACCACCATGTCAGTGTCACTGCAGTGCTGAGAATGATCCACCACCCAATAATACCTACTCTGTAGTGTTCCTCGGAGAGTCCTGACCATTGAAGAACAGCATGAAAGGGGGCTAACAAAGCATGCAGAGAAACAGATAGACTACAGTCAGTAATTGTAGAACTACAAAGTGCTTCTATATGGTAAGTGGAGCGGAGTAAATGGACAGTGAGTGTAGAAACAAGGAGGTGGGTGTAATGTTATGGCTGATCAGTGTATGACAAATAAAGGCCATCTATTGTATTCTAGTCTATTCCATAACCCTAAAAGAGAGGGCATCAGGCCTCCAAAAAGGAGGACATGACAGTGGGTAGTCAGAATAGTGTCTACAGAACACTTAAATAAAACCCCAATTAATAAAATTGTGATGCAACCAAATGAACTACAAATTTGCCATAATAATAGATAAAAAATAAAATAGTCTACTTATAATACTTTAGTACAAAAAGCATGAAATTCATCTTGCCTACTCAGTACGAAAGGGTGGTGAGCCGACCACTCAGAGCTGTATGTTGTTTTTTGTTTTGGCATGTTGACAGTGTGAACAGTTATTAAAACTTCGTAATTAACTAGCATTTCAGGGCTGGATGTTCCACAATACAGTGGTGGATGTCCTCACGGAAAGTGGTGGCTTTAAACCAATGAAATACAAGTCACTTCATTTGACATGGCTTAAAGCCAGTGACAGGTCAATTCATTATGATCATTACAAGCAGGCATTGCGCCAGACTGCGGACAGGCAGATAAAAAACCGGTCCCTTTACCCTAAAACCAGACATCAGCAGCTTGCTAAGAATATGCTAGAGGGAAAGGGGTGTAGAGGGGCACAGTTTATGTGTCCATGTGTGTACTGAGGTTAAGTTTGAGACTGAGCAGCACTGGTATAATAGCTGCAAGAAATATCTCATATTGTTTTGTAAAAATAAAATGAAAAATAAAATACATTTCATAGTGCCCTAAATGTCAGCCACTATCAGACATTAGTTTAAAGCAATAATTATGTCAATGGATCCTACAGGTGAATATTTCATACCCATTCCAGTACTGATCCAGCATTATTAACCGTTTTATTCTGATCATGGTCGTGACCGGTTCAGTTTCACTAAAAACACTGGGCAAGAGACAATGTCCCATTGCCAATTTATTGCAGGGCTTCGTCCCAACAGACATAGCCAATTATTTCTGTGTAGATGCCTGGCCAGCTGGTAGCACCACAGAGATTTAAACCAGGATCTCAGCAGTGGTTGGCCAACGTTATAGACCTCAGTGCCACTCGAGCTTCCTTAATTGGTTTAAAATCGGACAAGTTACAGGAGTCCATATAGTACTAAAATTAGCTACAGGAAAAAATACTGTGACAAGACAAATATTTTTCAAATGAAAGTGTTTTTGTTATTGTTTGACTTTATAAATAGTCAAAATCTTAATTTTATTTCATTTTACTGTAGGTGTTTGTGTTGCTGTTTATTTTTGTGAAGAGACAGATCGTGCGTTTTGCTATGAAATCCCGCAGAGGACCTCATGTTCCACTGGGTCACAATGCCCCAAAGGTAAATAATGCATGTTCAAGTATTATTGTTGCCTTAATTCAACAGAAAACATTACAGTGATTATCAAAATGTGCTTTACAAAGGATATATCCGAATAGATTTAAATTAATGGGAAATTGCTAAACAGATGATAGTCTGTATCGTTTGTAGTAAGTACCAGATTAAAGCTACATCTTGCTGGGAGAAAGGATCCAGTTTAGTGACCATCAATTTATGAACACAAGTTTGTGCTTATTGGCTAGTTAACTGCAATTATTGTACCCATATGCACTGCAAGCATCTGTGTAACCAAAAACAAATTTCTTGTATGTGTGAGCATAATTGGCCAATTAAGCCTGATTCTGATTCTTATTATGGGATTTAATACATTACCTTAAACTCAACACAAAATCTATTACCAAACAACATTTTAAATGCTTACAGAAATTAAGTAGTAGTAAAATAAATTTTTATACATTTTCGGCATTTAGCTGATGCTCTTATCCAGAGCGACTTAAGTGCTTCTATAGTAAACATTACCTTACTCTAGTTTAAGTAAACAGTCCAAGAACACAAATCTGCTAAAACCCTGTTAAAGTGCTAAAATGTTGTTTTTTTTGTTTTTGTTTTTTTTTGCAAGAAATTAATAAGAGCATTAGTAAGTAAGTACAAGTCAGCTTAAGTGTTTAGTAAAGAGGTGGGTTTTTAATCGTTTTTTTAAGACAGCAAGAGACTCAGATGTTCGGACAGACAGAGGAAGTTCATTCCACCACTTGGGTGCAAGTACAGAGAAGAGTCTTGATGCTTGTCTTCCTTGAGTCCTGGGTGGAGGATCAAGTCGAGCAAGACTAGAGGCTTGGAGGTTGCGTGGTACAAAGCAGGGTTTGATTAGACCACGAAGGTAGCTTGGGGCTGGTCCATTTTTGGCTTTGTAGGCGAGCATCAGTGTTTTAAACTGAATGCGTGCAGCTACAGGAAGCCTGTGAAGAGAACGCAGCAGTGGGGTGATGTGGCAGTGTTTAGGTTGGTTAAAAACCAGGCGAGCAGCTGCATTTTGAATGAGCTGCAGGGGTTTAATAGTGGACATGGACCTGCCAGGAGGGAGTTGCAGTAGTCCAACTGTGAGATTACAAGTGACTGCACAAGAATCTGAGTAGCTTCCATGGAGAGAAATGGCCGAATCTTCCTGATGTTGTAGAGGAACCGGCACAAACTTGTCATGTTGGCTACAGGAGAAGAGAAGGTCAGCTGGTTATCCAGGACAACACCAAGGCTTCTTACATTATCAGATGGTCTGATCTGGGAATAGACTGTTATAGACTGTTTACCGTCATTTTACAGTTTAACAAAATGTCAAAAGACATTGAAGACACTATGCTTGTGAGTCTGAAGCATAGTGTCATCCAAATAAAAGCATATGAGCCGTTATGAATTTTCCAGTTTGATGAGAGAATTGCAGTATTCTATAAAACTTTCCCCATTTGCTCTTCATCTAGTCGTCTCTAATTGCCCCCCTTAGAGAGAGCTGCATTATGTTCAAAGAAGATGTGCTAAGCTCTCCAGATCATCCATTGCTAACTGCAGGTGCCTCGACTAGACAGCAGAGTCTGCAATTGTACTGTGGCAAACACTTTTTCTTCTGTAAAGGCTCAGCTAATTGTATTTAATTATATAGTTTTGTAATGCAGTACTGTCACTTCACTGATTATGAATGTAATTTAGATCATGACGAGATGGCACCCTGGTTTGACTTTGCCAGTAAGCCAAACCACACTCTATAGCAGTCTGACCAAGTTACTCACCCTTATCCTAACTCTTATATTTGTTTGGTATCTTGAAGACATATTCACAGACTGTTACCAGACCTTTGAAACCATGAAAGTTACCAGATACACCATCATGTTGCCTTATAGATGAACAAAATATGCAAAAAATAGACCATCACATTTTTGATTCAATACTAAAAGCATAACTGTTTATATTATTGTCTGAAATTAATAATTATTTAATTATTTAGTTACATATTATTCGTCTCTCTAAGACCACTAATATAGTGCATGTGTGGAATAATGAATTCACGTTTGTGAAACCTTTTTACAGGAGCTCAAAGAAGAGATTGATACTCGTCTGTATAAAGTAAACGACATCTGCTATGAGCCACGTTTGCTCTCACAGGAGGATGACAGACTTAAATATCGGGGGCAAAACGGTAAGAAATCATTGGATTATTAAATTTATTGGATTTGTTCTGTATTAATTTATGCTGAGTACAATACAAGTCAGTTTCCACAATGGTCAGTCAACTTTCAGGGTTGTAACCCAGGCTGGTTGAAATAGTTAGTAATGTACAGTCAATGTGTGTAAGAATAGAGCAGAGCCAACAAGCAAGCACATCTGGAAATATCATGAACCATTCACCTTAAAAGCCTAAAGTTTGTCTGTATGTTTTAAATGTAGTGGTACTTTCTGTTATTTATTTTGGAAATTAATAACCAACTGGAAACTATTTTTGATAATGAATCAGCATATTATTACTCTGTTGACCTTTATTGCAAATAAATGTATTTTACTGTTATAGTAGACTTCTCGGGTTCCCTGTCTTAACCTATGGCTTTGTCAAATTGCTAGTCTTCTACCCCTTGAGAAAGTGACACATCATATCCATAAAAAATCTGATACATTTTGGCAAATATGGTTCCCCATCTGGAGTTATATTTAGGATGACACGTTAAATGTGTTGTCTTTTTATTTAGTTACCAATATATTAATATTATCCATATTTGATCATTTTAGGTGGCCCGTTTTATGTTTCATAAGAACAAATAACTTTCCATGTGTACTAGCTTCAAATTGTAACTACTGTTGTGACTCCAAAAGTGACTGTATTGCCTTTTGTTACCTGACAAGTGTGGTTATTTTAAAAAAGTTTGTTTTTGAATTGCTGAATATTCGTTAGGGTTCTTTACTATCACAGCCAAAAAACTCACAATAAAGTAATAGAACGTAACATTGTATTTTAGGCCGGTTTTCATCAAATGAGAACAGCCACGTTTGGCATTTAAATATCAAATAAGTGGCGCTCGGGCAGTGCAGCAGTCTAGTGCTTTAGCCCAGTACTGCTGAGATCTCGTGCTCTCCAGAGTAAATGTCAGCTCTGCTATTGACCTGACCATGCCTAAAAGAGGGAGGTCGACAGGGTTCCTTATTGCTGCTGCAGATGTGAAATTTGCTGGCTGGTTGAGGTGTCTGCTCAAGGTTGGAGGGCTCACAGAGGGGTATAGCATGTCTCTTGTTGTGTAATGCCAGTAATAGATGTTAGTAAAATGGGTCTGTAAGCCTCGCCAAACACCTGCCAAATAACCAATATTTCACTCCCTCTAAAGCGCCCTCTAGTGGGCCATAATCAGCTAATAAGAGCACATTTGATTAATGACAATGATAGTAATTACTATATTTATAGAAGAAATTATGAAACACAATGTAAACATATATAACCATCAATTGTTTTAAAGCAATCTTATTGCATACATTGATGATGTTCATGTTTCCCATAACTAGCAACAGCTGGGGACATTTGTGTCAGGAAAAGCAAAAGACGAGCAGGTTCTAATCTGTTTTATGATGTGTGTATTTGCAGGATGTTATAATTACTTGTACAGAATGCAAGCTCTGGATGCCATTAGAGACTCTGGTAAGAACCCTGCATGACTACGTACTCTAGAAGGCTTATTACCTTCAAGCACTAAAGAAAACCTTTTTGACCAGAACCGATCTCATTTCTATTTATGTTGTATCCAATATAACCCATCACTAATCTCATACTGATTTCTGTCTCTCTTTGACACACAGGTATTGTTTCTCCTGAGTTGGGTCGGACTCCCAGTGCTTTGACGGGCCGGCGCTACAGGAACTGGCTGCTGGAGCTGCGGAACTCACACTCATTGATAAAGAGTAGCCACAGCAGCCTCATTGACCGCTTGCTGGAGGGCTATGATAGTGCCCGCCATGGCACCGGGGTATGTGTGAGACTATGACACTATAGCAGTGCCTCATGGCAGTTATTACATATTAACTGTGTTCTTTAACTTGATATAGGTTTTGTACATCACAGTAGTTCTTTTTTGATGTTATTTGGCAGGTGTTTGGCGAGGCTGAATTTCTTCAATACAGAGAAGACCTGGGTAATCTGGCTGAAATGTGAGTTTGTGTCTTTATTCTTTTTTATATACTTGGGCAAAACATAAGTAAATGCAAAATACAGTTTTTAAGTGATAGTTTATTTGATTAAACAATTTCACAAAAATCATTACCCATAGATCAGTCTTACACATTGCTGTAAAGTGCTTTAATTTAGCTACACTGGAGGACTTTTGGACATAAACTGCTTGTTTAAGGACCTGCCTCAGCATCTTTCTGGGTTTCAAGGCAGGTTTTTACTAGGTGACTTCAAAATCCAATTATTTTTTGAGCTATTCAGAGGTGTATTTGGTTTTGTGTTTTAAATAATTGTCATGTTGCATAACCCAGTGCCCCTGAGCATAAAATCACAGACTGATGGCCTGACATTCTCTTTCTTGATCTTTTGTTAGAAAGCAGTATTCAAAGTTCTGTCAATCATTGCAAGCCAGGGTGCTCACTGTAAAACACACGCTAGCACACCAGAGCTTGTCGTTTTGAAACTCAGCTCTGCCACCCAGCAGGCTGGGTGCCTACATGAACATCGATAGGCTGTTGTTCAAAGGGGATTCCTCATAACTGGTGCAATCATGACTTCTGGTGGCTGATTGATGGTGCCTTCACAGACACAAGGAATAATGAGAATAAAAAAATCATCGCCAGCCAATCTGGCACTAAAGCAGCAAAGCATCCCCACATCATCATCATCATGTTTGACTGTTGGTATGAAGGTTTTATGAAGTGTGAAATGCTGTGTTAGGTTTACAGTAGATCCAGTGGGACCCATGTCTTCCAAAAAGTTAACCTCTCTTTCAGCTTGGTGATCATCATATTGTTTTGTTCCATTTGGTTGACATGGATACTATTTTTGCCTTGTCTTTTCTAATAGTGGAGATATGAACCCAGACCTTCTTTGGTGGGTTTTAAGGACAATTTGCAATAACTCTTACCAGGAGTTGCTTAACATTACCTCTATTATGTTTGCTGGAGTTCCAGAGCCTTACATATGCAAAAAAAATAGACATGAAGAAATACTTTGAAAGGGAAGGGGAGCAAATACTTTTTTGCAGCACTGCAGTTTTACTCACCTGCAAAATTCTATATTACAGTGGTCCCCAACCAGCGGTCCGTGGGTCATTTATTACCGGGCCACACAGAAAGAATAAATAATTAGTAATAATTAATCGCTACAAGAGCAATTAAATTTCCAATACTCTTGGGGTGTTAGTGTCTGTAATCACCACTAGGTGTGAGCAGCATCTCGTTGCACCGAATTTCCATTCTATAGTTCTTCTATTTTAAATCCTCCCGCCCCAGGTCTGGTCCGTGGTGCAAAAAAAGGTTAGGAAGCGCTGCTCTATTATTATTATTACCATCAGTGTTAGATTAATAATCAAATTACTCACCTCTTCTTTCTCTGCCTTGTCTACCTTTTCAGTGTAAAGATACATTCAAGCTCCAGCAGCCTGAACCTGCAGCACCAATCAGCAGCTAAAGATCTCACCAGTTCGCCCAGTCCATCCTCCGCCTCCACCATCCAGGTGACGTACCTGCCATCCTCAGGTCAGCGCAGCAAGAGACCCAAACACTTTTTGGAACTCAAGAACTTCAAGGACAACTACAACACACTGGAGAGTACTCTATAGGATTTAGGTTCTTCTGGCCAATCACTGGTATTGTAATCACGGAGAAGCCACAGTCCATTTCTTCTGGTATGGAGTGGTGCAGTGAGCTCCTCAGAATGGGATTCTAAAGACTCTGAAGCTATTAAACCTCAAAGGTTTTTACAGTATAAAGACAGTCACAAAGCACAGAACAGAATCAATGATTGTATGAAGGTCCAGACAGACCAATAAGATCCAAATCTTGCATACATCACTGAAAGGTCCACTCTGTGAAATACAGCATAAAAAGAGCTGACGGTTTTAATTCTGTTGGGTAAAATCTGGTCAGTGTTTTGGACAAAGTATTTTGGAAAAGTCACTGCCACCATTTCTCAGCATTCCTCTGTTAAACCTGCCTATAGAAACTGCTGAAGATGTAAAGAGATTATATGACCTGTTTGAACAAAAAAGTGACCGAAATGTCCAGGCACAAGAAATGAGACGGGAAAGCTCTGAAGAGTCACTTTAATGCCTATCCTAAATAACAACAAGGTTGCTTTACACACTGACTGTACTTTTCTGTAGCATTTGGTACTCAATTATCAGGGCACTGGTGGCTCAGTGGTTAAGGTACTGGACTTGTGATCAGCCCCACCACCACCACCATGTTGCCACTGTTGGGCCCCTGTGCAAGGCCCTTAATTTCTTGCATTGTATACTGTTACAGTTGTAAGTCGCTTTCAATAAAAGCGTCTGCTAAATGCCATAAATGTATAAGCGATGAATGAAAGCCTAACACGAGAGACCAGACGATCGCTTGTACATGTAGAGTTCTTCAAGTGCACTTCCTAAACTGATGTGTGGATAAGGAGAATGTTCTGATTTTACTCTTGGTTTGTAGCTCTGTACTAGAGCTGTTATAAATTTAAGGACGGTGCGTACGTGATTCCAATCATAAACCTGCTCAATCCGATAGCTTTGTTCTGCTTTTCTATCCATCACAGTTTAAAAGCAACTATCTGACCCACCACTGATCATGCCTGTTGTTCAGCCAGACCCATTGCTAAAAAGTGTGTAAAATAATTTATATTAAATTAAAAATTAATTTAAAAATGACTGCCTCCATGCACAAATCAAGGTCCATAAAGACAAGACACTCAAGTGGCCTGCACACAGCCCAGAACTCAACCTCATTAAACACCTTTGTGAAGACTGGGAACATCCATAAAATGCCCTTAGTTATGGAAAGTGATGTAGAATGTGCTCATGGTCAGGTGTCAACATACATTTGACCACAGACTGTATTTATCAATGAGTGAAACATGGATGATGGCTTACAAGTATTAACCTCCCTTTTAAAATGTGTGGCCCTAACTGGCTGTACACCTAAACAAAAAGTAATAAGCACAATTTAAATTAAAACAGGATCAGTTGGTGTCCTTAGTCTTTAATCAGCTATTAAGTGTTGTAAAAAGAAAATGTAACAGGTGAACATGTTCCTGTCCCAACTTATTTAAAAGTCATGCATTGTTCCAAAAACCAAAACTTTAGCATTTCTCATAGTTACACACACACACACACACACACACACACACACATACAGTATATATATAATGCGTTTTTTTGGTGTAATCAATTTGTCTTCCGCTGCTGGGGTTCCCCAATTTTTTGCATCTGAGGAGGGTATATTATTGCTCACGCCCCCTCCAACTTGTGTGCAGCTCTTAACGGAACCATTTTCCACTCATGCACTCTGCACAGGCGCCTCTATCTGCCAATCAGGGTCCTTACACAGCATTTGAAGACCCCGCCCACATATTCCTGTCATCCCTCCCTGCATACACTGCCAATTATGCCCGCTAGATGGCGCCCAGCCGACCGGTGGCAACGGCGAGTTTCGAACTGGGCACCTGGTGAGGTTCTTTTTAAGACCTAAACATCTGTCAACTAAACAGGTAAGAAAACACAAGATAAATCCCAATCCATTTTTTTATTCTGGCAGAATACAGTAGATTCAGAAAGTATTCAGTTCCCTTGACTGTTTGCATACTTTGTGTTGTGGAAAAAATCAAAAACTGAAATTCTTCATTTCTCAAAATGTACATGAGGGAAATTTATTTACGGGGATGATTGTGAGGTCTGATCCTTCTAATTAATATTGGACCCCCCCAAAAAAGCAGGAAAAAAAACGAAAGTTTGTGGGCAGTGGTAATTAGTTAGCTTAGCTGTAATTTAGAAACTAGCTCAGAAAGCAATAATGTGTAATAAACAAGCTAGACAGATACTTAAATCAACATAAAGTTCCTTATCTGGCTCACTCAAACGCGACATGATGAAGACAGACACGACCAATACTGAGAGCGAAGACAGACGAGACAAGAAATGGTGAGGTCCACTTTAAGGGTGTCCGAAATTGTATTCTTCTAGGCATGAACATGGAAAATTCATTCTCCACCACTAGATGGCGGAGTTTCCATACTGTAGTTAAAGGTCGTTACTCAGACGTCATATTTGGCTGTTCATTTGAATTATTTGGGTGAGCAATAACAAAAATGTTGCTTTTCCTGCAATCCCAAATCAGAAAAAGTTGGGACAGTATGGAAAATACAAATAAAAAACGCAATGTTTCATGTTTACTTAGACTTTTATTTCATTACAGACTGAAGCCAATATATTTTTTATGTTTTGTCTGATCTTCTTTATTTCATTTGTTAATATACCTCCATTCCTGCATTTCAGGCCAGCAACACGTTAAAAAATGGGACAGGGGCAATTTAGGGCCCTAAATTGTGACGTGATTTCAAACAGATAATGCCAACAGGTGATTGTAATCGTGATTTGGTTCAAAAGCAGTATCCACGAAAGGCTGAGTCTTTAAGAAGCAAAGGTGTGCAGAGGATCTCCAGCTTGTCATGAGAAAATGATTGAAATGTTTAAAAACAATGCACCAACGCATTAAGACCAAGATAAATAATTTTATTTTTTTTCCAGTTTTAATGTGACCTATAATCTGTACAATTTAACTGTAAAACAAACTGAAATCTTTTAGTTATAATCATGTGGATATTTAAATATGCACACCTTTAAGCTAATACTTTTATTGAAGCCCCTTTTAATTTGATGAGAGCATTTAGTCTTTTTGGGTAGGAGTCTATCATCATGGCACATATTGATTTGGCAATCTTTGCCCACTCTTCATTGGAGAAATGTTCCAAATCTGTTAAATTGCGAGAGCATCTCCAAATACAAATCTAAGCAAATACATTTTTATACCTTACTATTCAGTCTGTGTTGGAATATGTGTTAAATTAGAAAGTTCTACATACAACCTTCAGTTGCTGTTACTGATGGCTCAGCTATAGATTTATAGAGGGCCAAGAAATAATAATCCAGTGAAAGACCAATTTTAAATGACAGTAAAATTGACCAATCATATTGACCCTCCGATTGGGTGGGCTTTGCTATTACTAACTTTATGACTCTTTATGAGTTCTGCCTGCGGTGCCAGATGCAAAAATATTCCATGCCCAATAAACCTAGTTCTTTCATAAAATTATTGTGGGTTTCTAAACACCTGCAGAGTTAAAAAATATACAGTGCCTTGCAAAAGTATTCAGCCCCCTTGAACTTTTCAACCTTTTGCCACATTTCAGGCTTTAAACATAAAGATATGAAATTGTAATTTTTTGTGAAGAATCAACAACAAGTGGGACACAATCGTGAAGTGGAACGAAATTTATTGGATATTTTAAACTTTTTTTAGAAATAAAAACCTGAAAAGTGGGGCGTGCAATATTATTCAGCCCCTTTACTTTCAGTGCAGCAAACTCACTCCAGAAGTTCAGTGAGGATCTCTGAATGATCCAATGTTGACCTAAATGACTGATGGTGATAAATAGAATCCACCTGTGTGTAATCAAGTCTCCGTATAAATGCACCTGCTCTGTGATAGTCTCAGAGTTCTGTTTAAAGCGCAGAGAGCATCATGAAGACCAAGAAACACACCAGGCAGGTCCGAGATACTGTTGTGGAGAAGTTTAAAGCCGAATTTGGATACAAAAAGATTTCCCAAGCTTTAAACATCTCAAGGAGCACTGTGCAAGCGATCATATTGAAATGGAAGGAGTATCAGACCACTGCAAATCTACCAAGACCCGGCCGTCCCTCTAAACTTTCAGCTCAAACAAGGAGAAGACTGATCAGAGATGCAGCCAAGAGGCCCATGATCACTCTGAATGAACTGCAGAGATCTACAGCTGAGGTGGGAGAATCTGTCCATAGGACAACAATCAGTCGTACACTGCACAAATCTGGCCTTTATGGAAGAGTGGCAAGAAGAAAGCCATTTCTCAAAGATATCTATAAAAAGTCACCTGGGAGACACACCAAGCATGTGGAAGAAGGTGCTCTGGTCAGATGAAACCAAAATCAAACTTTTTGGCCACAACGCAAAACGTTATGTTTGGCATAAAAGCAACACAGCTCATCACCCTGAACACACCATCCCCACTGTCAAACATGGTGGTGGCAGCATCATGGTTTGGGCCTGCTTTTCTTCAGCAGGGACAGGGAAGATGGTTAAAATTGATGGGAAGATGGATGGAGCCAAATACAGGACCATTCTGGAAGAAAACCTGTTGCAGTCTGCAAAAGACCTGAGACTGGGACGGTGATTTATCCTCCAACAAGACAAGGATCCAAAACATAAAGCAAAATCTACAATGGAATGGTTCACAAATAAACTTATCCAGGTGAAAATGGCCAAGTCAAAGTCCAGACCTGAATCCCATCGAGAATCTGTGGAAAGAGCTGAAAACTGCTGTTCACAAACGCTCTCCATCCAACCTCACTGAGCTCGAGCTGTTTTGCAAGGAAAAATGGGCAAAAATTTCAGTATCTCGATGTGCAAAACTAATAGAGACATACCCCAAGCGACTTGCAGCTGTAATCGCAGCAAAAGGTGGCGCTACAAAGTATTAACGCAAGGGGGCTGAATAATATTGCACGCCCCACTTTTCAGTTTTTTATTTCTAAAAAAGTTTAAAATATCCAATAAATTTCGTTCCACTTCACGATTGTGTCCCACTTGTTGTTGATTCTTCACAAAAAATTACAATTTCATATCTTTATGTTTAAAGCCTGAAATGTGGCAAAAGGTTGAAAAGTTCAAGGGGGCTGAATACTTTTGCAAGGCACTGTACCTACAGCACCTTGGGGTATTAATTCATGGAGGTATAATTTTGGTCAACTCAGTGGCATGACCTAATATTATGCACAAATGTTTTGTTTTATTGATTATCTAAAACATCCTCTATGGGAAACAGATTGAAATATGTACTTTATTACTGCTAATACTACACAATTCCTTTTTATTTACTAAATAATAATGGCTTGTGTCAGTAAATAAACAATAATTGTGAATTAAATGCTCAAATTGTTATAGCTTGTATAGCATGTTTACTCAACAAGTTTGACCAGGAGTGTTCAAATTTGGCCTACTTTGAATGCACCTACTACAAAGTACATAAAACAGTTGACGCTTGTAAAGTTAAGAAGAAAACCCAATCATTTGTCTAGATGGTCAGATGTGAAACAAAAACCATCAAAAATGTATGAATTAAAGGCTGTTGGAACATGCAGTGGTGTTCCAAAAAATAGCAGTGATTTTTAAAAAGTGAATAAAACACAAAATCATTATAATAACTTATTTCCATGAATGCAAATGCACTGAAAATACTACACTTTCAATTCTAAATCAAAACATTAACAACATTTAGCCAGTTTGTGTTAATTCTTTATAGAAAGTTAAGAAAAATGAATATTAGGCTGTTCAAAAAAATAGCAGTGCCAGCATTTTTCTTTAAAAACTTTAAAAATGTATCTATAAACTGAAAACAATTGTTTGAGGTTTCACTTTACTTTAAATTACTGAACTAATATTTAGTGGCATAACAATTGTTTCTGAGATCTGGCACCTCTGACAGGTATTCCAGTCCAGGATGATTAGGCTACATTCCACAGTTCTTCTGCATTTTTGGGTTTTGCTTCAAAAAAACGTGTTTCAGACGTCAGTCCACCAGTTCTCTATGGGATTGAAGTCAGGGGATTGGGCTGGTCACTCTATCAGCTCAATCTTGTTTATCTGTAACCAAGATGTTTTAAGTCATTGTCATGTTGAAACACCTATTTTAAGGACATTTCTTCTTCGACATAAGGCAACATGATCTCCTCAAGTATTCTGATATATTTAAACTGATCCATGATCCCTCGTATGCCATAAATAGCCATAACACCATGGTATGGAAAACATCCCATTCATTCAGTGCTCAGGGGTCGTCTGACATACTGTCTACGGCCACTAGACCCAAAAAGAACAATTTTGCTTTCATCAGTCCACAAATGTTGAGCCATTTCTCTTTGGACCAGTCAATGTGTTCCTTGGCAAATTTAAACCCATTCAGGACACGTCTTTATCTTAACAACGGGATTTTGCAAGGAGTTCTTGCTGGTAAATTGGCTCCACTTAATCATCATCTGTACTCACTGGTAACTCCAGATGTTCCTTGATCTTTCTGGAGGTGATCATTGACTGAGTATTTGCCATTTTGGCTATTCTTTGATCCATTTGAACAGTAGTTCCACGCTTCCTTCTGTGGTTGTCACTTCAAGTCATTTGAGATCATTTTAGCTGAGCAGCCAATAATTTGCTGCACTTCTCTGTTTGTTTTTCTCTCTACAATCAACTTTTTAATCAAAGTACGCTGTTCATCAGAACAATGTCTGGAACAACCCATTTTACCCAGTACTTCAAAAGGAAATGTGCTATGGCCTACATGAAATAAGGGCCAAAATTGACACCCATTCTTCTGCAGAATGAATGACTTCACCAATTGAACTCCTCACTGCTATTATTTTGAACCACCCCCTTTCAATCAATGCTTTGATTACTCAGAATGAGTGGCATGCATGTCTCAATTGTTGGGTTTGTTTTGTTTTCATTACTCTACTACACTTTCAAGTGAATTTTCTGCTACTAAAAACAGTGATTTATCAGGTTAATGATGTTGGACTGCTATTTTTTTTGAACACCACTGTAAGTGACACTGAGCACAGTCAAGCAGGGTTTTATATTGACATACCCAGATGTCCCAGATGCTATGTTCCTGATTTTTCTTTGTTCATGCTCAAGCCATGAGGAAGTGATTCTGGAATTGGTTTTGTTGATTTCTTAATGTCACCTGATGAGGCATAGCTGACACGTGGAAGTCAAAACAAAGATCTCTCTCTGGTTAGTCTGTAAACCATTAACCATTTATAGACCCACAATGACATGATAAATCCGGTTTCCAAACTAAATAAACAAAGACCAAGTTACACCAAAATCCTGAAACAAAAATCACTTTATTAAAACAAATAAATAAAATTGCAGTTAATTATACATCACTTCTAATCCACTCAGGATTCACTACAAAAATAATCTTATATTAAATAAAGGAGTGAAATGATGCAGTAAGTGCATAGTCGAAGCCCTTTAAAGGACAGTTACAGAAAAACAGATTTCAACACAGGTGCTGAAAGATTTCCCAAATATACAATATGTACAAAAATCTGATGGATGAAACATCAGCAAACTGAAATGCATGTAAATTCGTCTGGGTTAGTATTTACTACCATAATTTTATTCTGTCGTATGGGAGTGGTTATGAGTAAGTAAAGTGTTTGGGAGCAAGCCTGCTTGTTTATTTTTCATGATATAGAACTGGGCAATAGCACAAAAACTGATCATGATATGTGACACAAACTTCTGACCTACTGAAAAATCAACTGCTCTGGCAGGAGAACTGAGGGAAATTGAATTACAATTACAGGCTTTTAAAGCTGAATTGAGTATTTTCAATGTTTAATATTGTTAATATAGTATTTTCAATCATGTTACTCCTTTAATTCATAGCAGAAAACTTTACATACATAGTACAGCTGTAAATATCACAATATTGATATATACTGTCATATCGCACAGCCCTAATATGATGCTGCTAGAAGGCAGAACTGCTTTAAAAAATAAATTGTTAACATAATTTTAAGACGTCTGTGATTCTTAACTGTCCTATACTAGGAGTACCATTTAGGATTAGGACTAATCTGTACCCAGTGAGTGTAGTTTTTTTTTTAAATGTAAATAGGGCCCAGAAATCTGAACATTCAGCTTGTTCCAGATCTAGAGAGCCAAACATTGTTGGCATGGTAGAATAAACCACAGGCTGGCGCTTGCTTGCTCATCTTGTTTTTCTCCCTGCATAATGGAACTGTTTGAGGACACCTTGTCTGGTGCGTGGATTGTTTTATAATCACATTCGTAGAGATTTATTTTCTTCCTTCATTTAGACGAATGCTACTGTAAAACTCCTTGTTCTCTCTAACATTTGCTTCAAATGTTATTGTACGAATAGCATTAGTTCTGATACAAAATATTTTTAATGATACAACTTCTGAGCAAAATGAAGATAAGAAAGTGAAAGATAAGGTGAAAGGCTTTGTGCGCCACATTCTTTCCCCCGTCTATCCATTCGGACAGGAACAGTACGTTATTGTAATCAGAGGTCTGGCTTAAAAGGAACCCATTTGCTCCCTCTCCGTCTCTGCATCATCGTCATCTTTGCTTCTGCACTACGTTGTTTATTCTGTTTTTCTCTATTTTAGCACATATTAGTCTACTCTAAATCTTTAAACTGGCACTTCAGTGGAGTCCACGTCAATAAGAGCATGTTCGTAAAAACACTGAAATAATAAAAGAGAACTGAAATTCTATGCACGTGTTAATTGAGCTATTTAACACATGCATACATGTGGTGTTGAGCTGCAGTCGTGAAGTCGTTAATTTCTGTGCAGAAAATATCGTGGACCACTCGTGAACAACGGAGCCGTTTTTTCGACTTGATGAATCTCTCAGAATCTGATGTCGGCGTAGCGATGCTCACGATTTGATCTCTATGACTTTAATGTACGGCAGGCTCTTGTTGCTTTGAGTGGACGGCTTCAGAGGCTTGCTGTGGAAGCGAGAAAATAAAACAGTAAGTCTGAGTATTACTAAGGATGGATTATAGATATGTACTATATGGAAGAAAGTATGTGGACACCTGATTATGACCTGGTTAAACACCCCATTACAAAACCATGGGCGGTAATATGGAGCTTTATGTATAGGTGAGCAGTCATGCAGGAACAGGAAAGGTCTTTCTCCAAACTGTTGCCCCCCAAATTAGAAGCATATTGTTTCTTTTATATAGAATAGAATGCTTTTATTTGTCATATATACATATCCACGTGTATAGTACAATGAAATCTTTTTTTACATATCCTGGCTAGTTTGAAAGCTGGGGTCAGAGCGCAGGGTCAGCTATTGCACAGTGCCCCTGAAGCCGAGAGGGTTAAGGGCCTTGCTCAAGGGCCCAACAGTGGCTGCAGGGCAGAGCTAAGATTCAAACCCTTAATCTTTCGTTTGATAGCCCAAAGCTCTACTCACTAAGCAACCACTGTCCCAAATTGAAAATCAGGGGAGAGTGTGAGCGCAGTCCCCCACTATCAGAAATTATGCAGTTGAGATTCCCCCATTCAGCACAATCGGCATGCAATGGCTGAGCCTCACCCTGGGTTAACCACCTTCTTGATCATGGTCTCGCCCCTGCCAGGTAAGTATGAACGCTCTGATGTATAAAACTGATTTGATGCACCTCTCAGGGCGCATTCACATGAGAAGCACCGGCTGTGCCCTATAGAGTGTGGTGATACTGCTTAGCTCGCCTGATTGAAGTTTGCCACTAACCTTTTCAAAGCTCCTCTA
This sequence comes from Trichomycterus rosablanca, assembly GCF_030014385.1. Taxonomy (NCBI): domain Eukaryota; kingdom Metazoa; phylum Chordata; class Actinopteri; order Siluriformes; family Trichomycteridae; genus Trichomycterus; species Trichomycterus rosablanca. Next base: position 15,831,771 of record NC_085990.1, read on the forward strand.
ATGAGACGAACTGTTTGTTATGGCACAGTAAAAGCGATTCAGGCAGTATGAACAACACTTAACGTGAACAAAGCTCAACGAGTGAGGAATTTAATTAGTGGAGAGAACTTATGAACAGTAATATTTAAGAGACGTTTAATGTGTTGTTCTTTTAGTACATTAAACCATGTTAAGCTTTTTTTTTTTAACAATAAGCACTTTAGACTCTCTTGAAAAAGCTGATTCTCACAATTTCTCAGCACCCTGAGCTAGAAACAAGTTTAAAAGTGAAACAGGAGGAAAATCTGGCTAAACACAGATACATGTGGACAATTTTTTTTATTTCACACATGCATATTTGACGTTTTACCAAGTGGCGATTTGCATCGAGCGGTTTTGCCGTTTCTTATGTGAATGCACCCTTAACAATAAGTGTGACAGAAACACCTACATTTAGTTATTAGGAGTGGTGTCTACATACTTTTGGCCATATAGTGTATCTAAAGTATTGCCAATGCTTGTATTTGTGTGTTACCTGTAGACGATCTGAGAATTGGAATCTGACAACAGTCCGGAGTTGGACCTCTGGTTACCTACAAAGTAATCCATCTGATCCCGCAGCTCTCTGTTCTGTATAAATAAATGATATGAAATATAATGAGCACAGATAAGAAAATACACTTGAAATTGTGTGTGTGTGTGTGTGTGTGTGTGTGTGTGTGTGTGTGTGTGTGTAAACTGACCTCCGCCTCTAGGAAAGCAACTTTCTCCTCCAGTTCTTTAATTTTGCGGTCACGCTCTTGAATCAGCATGCGCGAGTTCTGCAACTGTTCGGGGAATAACAGACAGCTTTTAGTATGACTGTCTCACAGAGTGAGTCAAATACAATAGTATTGTTTTACGATTGTTTTACGACTGCGTACCTGCTCAATCATCTGTCTGAGTTTCCTTTGCTGGCTCTTGAGCATGTCGTCCAGGTGATGTATCTTTTCTCTCAGGATGGCATTGTCCTTCTCCAACTCTTCCAACCTGCACAGGATGAAATATATAGCTGCTGATTTGGAATGCTCTACAGAACAAAAGCTGGTGATTTTTAACTCTTAAAAATATGAAATTTTTTGATCTACATTCAGTAGAGATTTGCGGCATGTGGACCATGAGCTTGTTGAACCTTTCATTCCATAACCATTCCACAGAATTTTGGAGTGTTTGTGTGAGGGGAATTTGTGCCCATACAGTCATAAGAGCAGTTGTGAGCTCAGGCAATCAAAGTTCCATTCATTCATTCACGTACTGTCTCTTTTACCACCGCCTTGGGTCCAATTTACTGGGCGAAAAGTAGGATACACCCAGGACAGGCCACCAATCCTCACAGGGCAAACACATTCACATTCACACATATACACACATACACACACACAGTTACACACACTCATACCTAGTATATCCAATTAACTGCATGTCTTTGGACTGTGGGAGGAAATCAGAGCATCTGGAGGAAACCCACACAGACACAGGGAGAACATGCAAACTCCTTAATGTTATATTTAATCACCAAATGTGTTCAATGGGCTTGAGGTCTGTGGGCATGACTGTGAAGGTACAGTCATGATAAAACGGGAAAGGGTGCCCTCCCAAATTCAACAACAAATTTGAAAGCATAGATTCTTAAAAGAAAACAGATATTAGAAACTGGTTCGTGTGGCAAAAGCAGCTAAACTTAATACATTTTACGTGTGTCCACATACTTTTGGCCACATGCTTTCCCGATTTTGGTTTTCTGTTTACATTTAAACAGCATTGTATTTGTTTTGGAAAATACTCTCCAAAGATGCCTCCATTTGACAAAACTGTTTTGACATTTTGGTTGGTACGGTGGCACAGCAGGTGGTGTGAGTGGCTTGCAACTCCATTTCACTGTTCAAAAGAGTTTGGCATGTTCTTTTTGTGTCCTTGCAGGTTATGTCAGGGTTCTCTCTTAGGTGGCCACTGCCACTTTCTGAAATCAGGCACTAAGTGAAGTGCATGCTCTAAATAGACCCTAGATGTGAGTGAGTGAATGGGCAAGTGATAATGCCCATAAATGGGTTGGCACCCTCTTAAGGGTATGACGGATACGAGCTGCAATCTAAAATGCATTCTCAGCCAATGCATAAGGCTTAACACTGGTTGATGGTGTTGGTCAACAGCTCAACATTTGTTCTCTCAGTCTTTACATTTGAACTCACACTTACTACTCAGTATTCCAGACACTTACTGCCAGGCTAAATGGCACAAAATTAAAAAGTCAACATCTGAATACCAAGTATCCACCGTGCCCGTACCTCTCTCTGTCAGTGTGGCCCTCTTCCTTCAGTTCCCGGATTCGCAGCAGTTCAGATTCCCTGGTCATTAGGTCTTCTCTCAGAGTGGAGCTCTCCTGTTCCATGCCGCCCATCAGCCGTTGAAGCTCTCTTATTCGCTGATCCTGCTCATGTGCCTTTAGTTGAGCGTCCCTTAGCTGGTCACTCTGTTCGGACAACTGTCGTTTGTACTGTCCCGCCTCGGCCTGTGAACAGAAACCCACAGAAACACAGAAATGTAAGTACAGAGTGGAGACTGCGAGTAACAGAAGTGGAGGTTCCATTTACAAAGATTAGAACCTGAATAAACATCTGGATGAAAAGCAGTACTTATAAAAACATGGACAACAATGCAATAAAGCAGGCAAGTACGAGGGATCTTCAACAAGTTTCCGCACTTTTATATTTTGGTTAGAAACGGTGAGGGCGGGAGGAGTAGTAATTGGTCATGTCTAATAGACTGAGAGAGAGCTTATAGTCTGGATTTAGCGCCATCTGATTTTCACTTTTTTGGACGCTCAACGAAGCTTTAAGGGGAAGAAGATTTTCATGTGATGATGCTACTTTTCGACTGGATCATTGTATAATATGCAATGTCAATCCTTTATGTAATGCTTTTTTTAGTTACTGGATCCTGTGCTATTTTGAAAAATTGGATCCCCTTTAACATGCTTCTTTTTTTCTAGATTCTTTAACATGCTTCCTGTGTTAACTAGATCCTTTTTAATGTGGTAATATTTTCACCAAAACATAAACCCTTGATTTTCTTCAATAGTTCCATTTGAACATGCTATTTTTGCACTCGATCATTTTGTAATATGCTTCATAATCACTAGATCCCCTTTGTTACATGCTGTAGTTTTTTACTGGATCTTTTCCACTGTGTTCTGTTGTCACCAGATCTCTTTTAACATGCTTACTGGATCCTTTCCAATGTGTTCTGTTGTCACCAGATCTCTTTTAACATGCTTTTAATTTACTAAACATTCTACTATTCACTAGATCCCTTTAATGTGATTTATTCATCAGATGCTTGACAGGTGGCAACGCTGGCGCTGGCGTGCTAGCGGAATATCCCGAGGCGCCACCTGGGCGCCTAGAAGTCATTTTAATTGTGGTATTTTAATGATAAATTTGTTTAATATTTAATTTACACGCAGACTTCCTTTTATCAAATCATGTTTAATCTTTTTACTAGATCTTTTAAATATGCATTTCCTAATAGATTCTTGATCAAATTCTTTGACACTACCCCACCTTTTACATTACAGGCTAAATGAATCCATTCTGGATCATACCAGTTTCTGTGGAATGCTTTGGTTACAATGTAATGTTGTAGGGCTGGAATGGTATCAAATGAAAGGAGGTGTGTATGAGGGATGCGACTCACCTGTAATTTGTCCTTCTCTTCCTGGTGTTTCTTCTCTGTATCCTGCATCTGAGACAACAGTCGCTTACTGACCTCCCTCATCCTTGCTCGCTCCTGCTCGTCCACACACTCCTGAGGAAGAAGGAGTCGACAGTTCATAATAAATTCACCAGATGCACTGCAGGTAGTATCAGTGGTGTTGCACAGCTTCAGGGTCCTGGGAACCAGTAAGTGAACTGACTGTTGTAAATTAACAGTGAATGTGTGATGCTTTATGATGGACTGACCACCCATCCTAAACTGTATTCACAACTTCTGTCCAGTGTTGGGCAATGCTGGCTCAGTGCTTCAAGTACTGACATATTGACCTAAAGGCTAAGAATTCCAATTCCACCCTTGCCTTCCACTATCTCAATCGTAAGTTGCTTTAGATCACAGCATCTGTTAAATTTACTATATGGCCAAAAGTATTAGGACATCCAACCTAAATTTTAAGTTTAGGTGTTTGAGCACTATCCAATAAATATGGGCACGCAGGTGAAGTAGCAGTCATGCAGACCCAATTTCAAGTCTTGGCAATGCCACCGACATGGTCAAGGACTCTATGTATACAACTGACTGTGTTTGACAGATAGACTGTGTTTGACAGAAGTCTCGTCATGGGGTCGTTGAAGAAATACAAAGAGTATATTGAGTTCCAGTGTGCTGTAGGTACCCAAAGCTGGTCGGTGAAAACACGTCAGAAAAGATGTGTGCTAGCCTCTGGCCCTTGGCAACCAGCATGGGTTTGCAAAATATGTTTCTCTGACACTGTATATACAGAAACCATATTAGGTCTGTTTTCCAAACCAAGTTTAGTCCAAATAATAGACAAAAAAGATCTCCTGTGATAAATACCATTCATATTTCAAATATTTCCAGACTGGGCGTGTCTTGAGGATATTTATAGACTTAAAATAAGAGACAGGAAAACCAGAATAAACGGTAAAGTTCTGCTGAATGAAGGCAGCCCCTTACTTTTTCCAGTCAGTGCTGGACACACATACACTCCCACCCACACACACACTGAGGCATTATCAGTTCAGTGGAGGTTTTTATCCAGCCTATTCAAATCTGCTTCTGGAATAAAGAGGCTTTGTGCAGCACCAGGAACATGTTTACTCAATGTAGATAACAAGAAAGGATTATCAGTAATGTAGGAAATGCTCGGATCTACAAATACAATTGCTAATAAAGAACATGCTGGTGAACATGATTAATGTGAGTTTTTTGTTTAAACCTGTTCATATACACAGGTGGACTATTGTCAGAGTGCTCGCTATACCTACAGCTAGTCTTGTTAGACGTGCTTAACAATGTACAACAAACATAATTGGCTATCCACACCCTCTGTTATTTGCAATCAGGTTTGTGCAGATTTTCTAATGTCTAACGGGGAAAACAAAGCTGAGCTGTGAAAACATTGAAGTACAACACGTTGCACCTCCAAATCTCCAAAGTTGGTTGCAGGCCAGGCCTTCTTCTCCAACATTAGTGCCTCACCACACAAATGCTATTTTGATCCAACAGGCTCAAATTCCTGCAGTTATGAACCCATTAAGAACACTTCCCAAAAATTGGAGACTGGCCTAGCCACAAAGAAGGAACCAACTTCATAATATTTCATGTTTTTTAATGGGAAGTTCATGAATTACACTGTGTACCTAGTGAATTAACATACTTGCTTGGCTCAGTGAAAAGCCTTTAGTGTGTATATAAGATACTACACCCAGTCCCAGGGTGTTTTGTTTTTGTTGCCTTCATCCTGATATGTATTTTGGTTAGAGATGCTTTATAGAGGGCGCTCAGGTGACGCAGCAGTAAAACACCCTAGAACACCAGAGCTGATGTCTCAAACTCCTGAGTTCAAATCTCATCTCTGCTACCGGCAGGCTGGGTGTCTACGTGTACAATGATTGGAGATTCTTGATCTCCAATGATTGGATATAACTGATGCAATTACGACCTCTTCTGGCTGATTAATGGTGCCTGCACATAGACAAGCGATAATGGGGATCAGTGCTTGACTCAGAGTATGAGACTGAGCCCTGTATAAACCCGCCTCATGCAGGTGAAAAGCTGAAGTTGCCTACTGCACACGTGTCAAAGGGGCGTGCGTTAGTCACGGCTCTCCCTAATAAGGAGTGGAAGTGAGCAACAGTAGGGAGAAAGTGAAATGCAATTGGGTAATTGGATGTGACTAGATTGGAAGAAAAATTGGGGGAAATTGCAAAACAGAAAAGAGAGACACTTACATGTCCCTGCAAGATTACTATTTTGACATACTATTTAGTTTGTATTGTGTATATGCTGCAGCTAAATACAGTGGACAAGACTTGAGGTGATGGTGTGTCATGTTTTTCTAATTCTTTTACTACTTTTAAAATAAAACACACAATTTAAGTCTCCTTAAGGACACTTTTTATGGAAGTTTTGACTTGATTGCCAGTGAAATTGGAAGAAAAATAAATGTGGAAACCTACCTGTTTGTCTTCATTGTACTGTGTAAACGATTCTGATATAAGACTGCCGCTGCTTTTGCTCAGACCATTACGAACCAAGTGCACCTGAAAAAGAAACAGAAATAGGGAATGGTTCATTGTTTTGTCCAGTTCAGAGACTCACAGAATGTGCAACCTATTCGTCTACACACTGTGTTTACCTTGTGCTCAGGTCTGTGGTTCCCTTTAGCTGCCATTTGCTCCCTCAGGCTCTTCAAACAGTATCGCACCTGGAAAACAGACAACAGTGAGACTCGCAGTTCTATACAATACACACCGTTTGATCTAGACTGTGAGAAGGTGTTCCTGCTGACCTCCTGGATTTGTGAAACCTCATCCTCAAGCATCCTCAAGCTCTGCTGATTCCTGTCCTGTTCCCGCTTCTGTGCCTCCAGGTAGACCTAAACACCAGCACACACACAAAGCTAACGTCACACACTTGAGAAACCCGTTATGTGAAAGTTTAGAGGAGGCAAAGGAATTCGAACCACCGCACCTTGTTTCACATCACAACCGTTGCTAAAACAAACAAGAACTTAAATCTCACCTTGATGACTTCAACGTTTTCTTCTGTTTTGGTTGGCTCTGTCTTCAGAGGCTGCCTCTCGCTGGTCGGCTGCACCAAGGCGAACGCTCTTCCGATTGGCTAAAACATCAGAGAGGAAACATAAATTAGATTCGGTCTGACATCATATCAAACAGCATGTTCTGTTCTCTGAAGTAATATTTGCTACATCAAGTTTTAGCTTGCCTGGGAAATTCAGAAAAATCTAGATACTCTCTATGTTCTGTCATGACAAGTTCAAATGTTTGAGTAGTAGTGTCATGGATCTTAGAGTTATAGCCGTTCTGTGGCACTTCCCTTTTGTGTCATTAAATATTGACAAAATTGTGGAAGTAAAAAAGGCATCATGGAAATTCAGAGCAGAAGTAATGAAACATTATGCACAACAGTACTCCAAACTGTCCACTCCAACAAAATACTTAGTAGTGGTAAACCAACCCCAAACAGCATCAAATCATGCATATGCAGCTTTCGACAATTTGAGCCAATTTCCGATTCAGTTATCATTTCATAAGACAATCAGCTATATAGAAATATTGTCATTTAGGGTGAAAAATCACCCAGTCTACTACGCTGGACCACAAATTCAGGTTTGTTTTTTTATTAACATTTTAACGTCATGTTTTACACTCTTTGGTTACATTCATGACAGAAACGGTAGTTACTCATTACACAAGATTAATCAGTTCACAAGGTTATATCGAACACAGTCATGGACAATTTAGTATCTCCAATTCACCTCACTTGCATGTCTTTGGACTGTCAGAGGAAACCGAAGCACCCGGAGTAAACCCACACGGACACGGGGAGAACATGCAAACTTCACACAGAAAGGACCCGGATCTCCCCACCTGGGGATCGAACCCAGGACCTTCTTGCTGTGAGGCGACAGTGCTACCCACTTAGCCACCGTGCCGCCCCCACAAATTCAGGTCTCGGTGGCACCAGCCTAGTCGGGCACTTAGAAACAATTGAACATTTGGGATATAACTAAAAATCACCTCCATTTCTACTGTCTGACTGAGGTGCCAGCATGAGCAGCAAATCAATACATAGAGGAGTTTGGTCCTTCATAAGAGTTTGTACGCTTTGTAGTAATAAACAAATTATATTCTTTTGCATCTGTAGTACGAAGTGAATTTGGTGGATCAAAGAAAAGAATCCATCCTCTTACGGTGAACATAAATATTTCGTCAGCCTATAAAAACACATGCACAATAATAAGCTGGATGTAAAAGGCCACTGGAGGAGGGACAAGGCAGGACAGATGGAAAAAGAGTGGGAGGGAGTTATGCAACTTCTGTGGTCCTCTGGGAGCGGTTTGCGTAAAAGAACGTCACAGCCTTTTTTAGCCAGGAAAAAAACTGAAAGTGGATGAGACGTCCAAAATTCATAAGAAGATTCAGAGAAGTATAAATATAACAAACAACCTTTCATATGAAGACTGCGCTGGACAAACAACATTCTAGTGAGTCCTACAGTACTCTAGAAACAGTGCATGGCTAGTGAATGCCAAGTGAAGCATTGTGGAATGTATTTCTAATACAGTCAGAGAAAAGTATACAACCACTTCTGTTTTTGGTTTACTTCCATTGCATCTATCCGTGACATTTACATATTATGTTTTTCAATATTGTATCTATTATAAACGAAAATGCATGTAAACAAATATGTTTTAAAAATTAATACATATTATTAATAATTCATTTATTATTAATTTATCATTCAGAGCAATTTTTTATTAATTAATTAATTATTAAAAATATATATATTAATTAATATTACATAAAAAAATAATAGGGACACAAGTATTGACACTTTAAAACAATTACTTGGTTGCAAATCTTACCATTATGAGATAAGAAATCATTCATTTTTGCAGCATTTTGATTGAATTTGAACTTTTATTCATTTTTAAACTCCTTAAAATACACTGTCAATTGGATTCAAAACCATAGACTATTCCATGCAAGCACCTCTACCTACTGCTTAAAAAGTACAGTCAACAGTCTTGTGTTTGTAGTTGTTTGTTCTGTAGGTGGTGGTTTCTTACCTTTCCTGTGGTTGGCTGCTGCTTGTTCTGCTCATGCAGGGTCAGTCGCAGTCTCCGGCAACCGTCCTGCAAGACGACAAGATTCAAAGTGTGAGGGAAGCCCCAACAAAACGGCCGTTAGGAATGAGACATTCAGAGGAGGAGAAAAGGAAAATGTGAGGGGGAGAAAGTGAGTAATAGTCCCATGAGTATATGTGTGTGGAAGAGAGAAAGAGAGGAGTCTGGGATTTCTAAGAATCTGGCCAGAACGCCATTGTATACTTAAAACGAAAGAGAAAAAGAAAGGACGATTCATTCTCGAGCCAGATACAGATCATTGTGTTTGCCTGTTGGAACTGGCTACTGGAAAATACCAGAACCCCCTCAGGACGCCAGTAGTTTTAAAAGTCCATTTGATTTGTGCCACTGATTCCAAATACGGTAAATTGCTCCAGAGGGACGTGGAATGTCCCCATGACGGCTGAGGCATGCCGAAATAACAAACACAGGAAGAGGAAAGGCAGGGGATGCATGCTTGTACACTGTACATTCCCTGTGCTGATTGATTTTCTGTAAACTGCATCTAATCCCACCAGCATGGTGCAGTTTCAGAACCGAAATAAACAATGTATTTACCATCATACAGTGTTTATAGTATCAGCACTTCAAGCAAAGGAATTTTTGCTCATGGGCAAGTATGCATAGTGGTTATAAACAGGTCATCTTTAACATTAAATAAGTTAAGAATCTGTGTACTAGTACATGACTGGTTAACTGAACATGGCCAAAAATACACTGAAGCATTGGAATAGCAGAAGGTGTTCCAGAAGAGTGGTGTACAAAATAGGAAATAACACAATAACACCCCCAAAGACAAACACAGAGGTCTCCATTCAGCATCCACACTGGCAAAAGGACAAAGCCTAGTGTATAAAAGAGGTGCATTTTTTCACTGCTAGCTGTGTGTGGCAGTAAACACAGTGAATAGTTGAATAATACATGAGGAAGAAAATAGAAAGTAAAAATAAAAAGTACAATTCCTCACAAAGTCGTCTTTCTTAGTAAACTAAGAAAGCCGTAGCCTAGTGGTTAAGGTACTGGACCAGTAATCAGAAGGTCGCTGTCGGGCCCTTGAGCAAGGCCCTTAACCCTCAACTGCTCAGACTGTATACTGTAGCTGTAATGTACAGTGGGGCCAAAAAGTATTTAGTCAGCCACTGATTGTGCAGGTTCTCCTACTTAGAAAGATGAGAGAGGTCTGTAATTTACATCATAGGTACACTTCAACTATGAGAGACAAAATGAGAAAAAAAATCCAGGAAATCACACTGTAGGATTTTTAAAGAATTTATTTGCAAATTATGGTGGAAAATAAGTATTTGGTCACCCACAAACAAGCAAGATTTCTGGCTCTCACAGACCTGTAACTTCTTCTTTAAGAAGCTCTTCTGTCCTCCACTCGTTACCTGTATTAATGGCACCTGTTTGACCTCGTTATCTGTATAAAAGACACCTGTCCACAGCCTCAAACAGTCAGACTCCAAACTCAACCATGGCCAAGACCAAAGAGCTGTCGAAGGACACCAGGAAGAAAATTGTAGACCTGCACCAGGCTGGGAAGAGTGAATCTACAATAGGCAAGCAGGTTGGTGTGAATAAATCAACTGTGGGAGCAATTGTAAGAAAATGGAAGACATACAAGACCATTGATAATCTCCCTTGGGGTCAAGATCTCATCCCGTGGGGTCAAAATTATCATGAGAATGGTGAGCAAAAATCCCAGAACTACACGGAGGGACCTGATGAATGACTTGCAGAGAGCTGGGACCAAAGTAACAAAGGCTACCATCAGTAACACACTACGCCGAGAGGGACTCAAATCCTGCAGTGCCAGGCGTGTCCCCCTGCTTAAGCCAGTGCATGTCCAGGCCCGTCTGAAGTTTGCCAGAGAGCATATGGATGATCCAGAAGAGGATTGGGAGAATATCATGTGGTCAGATGAAACCAAAATGGAACTTTTTGGTAAAAACTCAACTCGTCGTGTTTGGAGGAAGAAGAAGAACCCAAGAACACCATACCTACTGTGAAGCATGGGGGTGGAAACATCATGCTTTGGGGCTGTTTTTCTGCAAAGGGGACAGGGCGACTGATCCGTGTTAAGGGAAGAATGAACGGGGCCATGTATCGTGAGATTTTAAGTCAAAACCTCCTTCCATCAGTGAGAGCATTGAAGATGGAACGTGGCTGGGTCTTTCAGCATGACAATGATCCCAAACACACCTCTCGGGCACGAAGGAGTGGCTCCGTAAAAAGCATTTCAAGGTCCTGGAGTGGCCTAGCCAGTCTCCAGACCTCAACCCCATAGAAAATTTGTGGAGTCCGTGTTGCCCAGCGACAGCCCCAAAACATCACTGCTCTAGAGGAGATCTGCATAGAGGAATGGGCCAAAATACCAGCTACAGTGTGTGCAAACCTGGTGAAGACTTACAGGAAACGTTTGACCTCTGTCATTGCCAACAAAGGTTATGTTACAAAGTATTGAGTTGAACTTTTGTTATTGACCAAATACTTATTTTCCACCATAATTTACAAATAAATTCTTTAAAAATCCTACAATGTGATTTCCTGGATTTTTTTCTTCTCATTTTGTCTCTCATAGTTGAAGTGTACCTATGATGAAAATTACAGACCTCTCTCATCTTTCTAAGTAGGAGAACTTGCACAATCAGTGGCTGACTAAATACTTTTTGGCCCCACTGTAAGTCGCTTTGGATAAAGGCGTCTGCTAAATGCCAAAAATGTAAATGTAAACTTAAGAGAAAATGAAAATGTGACAATATACAAAATAGTACCTACATTTGAGGTTCTAGTGAGAAAACTAAAGCAGTTGTTTCCATGTAATATTAGTTAAATATTATTGCTAATTAAATTATAGATAATTTATGGTTACACAGATGGTTTACTAGTGTATAGAGCCTTTTCTACAAAACAGTTTTTGTAATAACACCTTCCAAAGAATAATAATTTCAACATGTTTGGGTGATTTCTATACAACATGAGAAATAAACAAACTAGCAAGCACACTACTGTGCTCAAGTAGCTGGATAGCTTAAATAATGTTGCTAAATGTGGAGGTCTGCAACAGTTGAAGTAAAATACATTTAAAAACTTAATAATAGCCACAGGTTAAGAACCTCTGCTTCTTTTTAGATATCTATACACAATAAATATTTAGCAGTGTAGGACCCTAACTACACTAGATAAACAGATCAGTATTTGGCAGTGGAAACCAGCTCCAGCTGGTCTGTGCTGTTGTTTTCGGTAAGACAAAATGATCATAAACATTATCATTATTGACCCTGGGATGCCAATCTTTTAATATGTTAGTATTATTTTTTGTTTAAAGCCAACCAATGCAAATAGACTGGCTTTAAAAACTCCTGAATGTCTTCGTCAACAAACTAAACGCTGCCCGATAGCATGTGCGTGTATGCAAACGCCCAGTGCCACTTAAACTTCCATTTATCAGTGAATGACGTTAAACAGGACCTGCTGACACAAATGCTAGGTAAAAAGCAAGCCGAGAAAGCAGCATTCATTATGACAATGACCATACTGAATCCATAAACCTTTTAACACACAAGCGTCCATATTTAGAGCAAAATAAATTCATGCTGTGTATCAGTAAACCACACACTGTGATATTCCTATTGTAAAGGCATCAAAGCCTTGGAATGGGATCAGACTGGCTTAGCTCTAACGTAACGTTGGAATGAACACAAGTTTAACATGTCCATTTACTAACACCCTTTATAAACACATGAAAACATGCAGCCACACCTCAACCCACCCAGCCAAAACAATGTCTTAATTCTCATCCACAAGCAGACAAAACAAAAAAGCTGGGGCTGACACAGAGCACAAATATGCAGTCATGGCCAACACCTTTAAAAGTACGCTATTATAAAAGTATTAAATCAAAACATCTACTCTAAACCTGCTGTGTGTATTTTAAGCAAAATAAATGTACGTATATGTGTATATTTACCAGAGCAAATATTCACGTCCACGCTGCTCACAGTCCTGCTTTATATGAACTACTGATATCTTGTCAGTGTGCATGCGTACTGGTGTGTTTATTTCCATAGAAGGCAAAGCGGCATTTAAACAAAGGCCAAGCCAAGTTAACTGCCACACCTCAACTCAAGAGAGCAGCAAAGGCAAGATAGCACATGGTACATATGCACACATGTGGATGCTTGTTATTCCTTTACCCCATGGGGACTATGATGTCTTTTTGGAGGGTAACTGTAAAGATTTTAAGGAGCGCTGAGGATCATATAAGCACCGCAAAGCCACATCAAGGCACTGATGTATTCGCTTTACTATTCCTATCAACTGGGTTCAGCCAATGTTCTATAAAACGGACAACCATCTAAATCTGCACTGTATGGCTAAAAGTAAGTGGACACCCCTCTTAACTGTTGAGTTGAGTCGTTTCAGCCACACTCTGAAAGGTGCTAAAAAATATATTCAGTTAATAACGTATGTAAAATTGTGTGCTTACAATGTTGTGGTAACAGTTTCCTGTTTCACCATGACTCCACTATAGTTTGATGAGCTTGGTATGAAGGAATGGCCTTCAATGCCCTGCACAGAGCTCAGACCTCAACCCTTTGGGATGAATTGGAAGATCGATCAAAATAGAGGCCTTCTTGTCCAACATATTAGACTGAGAAGGCACAAATTTCCAAGACACATTCCAAAATCTTGTGGAAAGCCTTCCCAAATAAGTGAATGCTTTATAGCCACAAGCCCATATCTTGGAATGGGAAGTCCAACAAACGTATGGTCCGGTGTCCAAATACTTTTGGCCATATAGTGTATGTATAGTAGGACATTTTTAGACAATTTACAATGTCTAATGTGTTACATATACATGCGTACATATAAAAGAAAATACAGTTAGCCTCATAATGATTTGGTTTTAAAAATGACACCTTGTGTGTTTACTGCCAAAAGTCTAGCAGCATCTAGCGAACTCCAGGTGCCAACATCTCAGATCAGGTGTTAGGCTTTATTCTGGCATGCTTTTTAGATAGTTTGTTAGCACAGCATAGTGGTGGTGTCTAATTGTAGATTTTGAGACTTGGTAACTCCAAAAATTAACTTCTGTACCTGTGATCCTTGGAGATCTTTCTTTGCACCTCTAACTATACTTCTCACTGTGCATGGGTGCAAAATACACTTTTGTCTTAACAGTGGGTATAAACATTATAAGGTATATATATATATATATGTTTGTCCTAGAGTCACCAAGTCCATGGCGATGTAAAGCTTGCTGGACTGTGGAGAATGTCACCCATGTTACAATGCCTTTTTGGATCATTCTTGGGATTACACAATGCCTCTTAGTTTTTTTTTATAACTTTTTCCTTTGTACTTTGCAAGAGACTAGCAATACTTATATGGACATGGAGAAGTCATTGTTTGTAATAATAATAATCACTGCCAAGAAATTGTAAGACCAAACCCCAAGTTAAACATTACAAAACTTACTACACCATCAAATGTACAGTGTATCACAAAAGTGAGTACACCCCTCACATTTCTGCAGATATTTAAGTATATCTTTTCATGGGACAACACTGACAAAATGACACTTTGACACAATGAAAAGTCGTCTGTGTGCAGCTTATATAACAGTGTAAATTTATTCTTCCCTCAAAATAACTCAATATACAGCCATTAATGTCTAAACCACCGGCAACAAAAGTGAGTACACCCCTTAGTGAAAGTTCCTGAAGTGTCAATATTTTGTGTGGCCACCATTATTTCCCAGAACTGCCTTAACTCTCCTGGGCATGGAGTTTACCAGAGCTTCACAGGTTGCCACTGGAATGCTTTTCCACTCCTCCATGACGACATCACGGAGCTGGCGGATATTCGAGACTTTGCGCTCCTCCACCTTCCGCTTGAGGATGCCCCAAAGATGTTCTATTGGGTTTAGGTCTGGAGACATGCTTGGCCAGTCCATCACCTTTACCCTCAGCCTCTTCAATAAAGCAGTGGTCGTCTTAGAGGTGTGTTTGGGGTCATTATCATGCTGGAACACTGCCCTGCGACCCAGTTTCCGGAGGGAGGGGATCATGCTCTGCTTCAGTATTTCACAGTACATATTGGAGTTCATGTGTCCCTCAATGAAATGTAACTCCCCAACACCTGCTGCACTCATGCAGCCCCAGACCATGGCATTCCCACCACCATGCTTGACTGTAGGCATGACACACTTATCTTTGTACTCTTCACCTGATTGCCACCACACATGCTTGAGACCATCTGAACCAAACAAATTAATCTTGGTCTCATCAGACCATAGGACATGGTTCCAGTAATCCATGTCCTTTGTTGACATGTCTTCAGCAAACTGTTTGCGGGCTTTCTTGTGTAGAGACTTCAGAAGAGGCTTCCTTCTGGGGTGACAGCCATGCAGACCAATTTGATGTAGTGTGCGGCGTATGGTCTGAGCACTGACAGGCTGACCCCCCACCTTTTCAATCTCTGCAGCAATGCTGACAGCACTCCTGCGCCTATCTTTCAAAGACAGCAGTTGGATGTGACGCTGAGCACGTGCACTCAGCTTCTTTGGACGACCAACGCGAGGTCTGTTCTGAGTGGACCCTGCTCTTTTAAAACGCTGGATGATCTTGGCCACTGTGCTGCAGCTCAATTTCAGGGTGTTGGCAATCTTCTTGTAGCCTTGGCCATCTTCATGTAGCGCAACAATTCGTCTTTTAAGATCCTCAGAGAGTTCTTTGCCATGAGGTGCCATGTTGGAACTTTCAGTGACCAGTATGAGAGAGTGTGAGAGCTGTACTACTAAATTGAACACACCTGCTCCCTATGCACACCTGAGACCTAGTAACACTAACAAATCACATGACATTTTGGAGGGAAAATGACAAGCAGTGCTCAATTTGGACATTTAGGGGTGTAGTCTCTTAGGGGTGTACTCACTTTTGTTGCCGGTGGTTTAGACATTAATGGCTGTATATTGAGTTATTTTGAGGGAAGCATAAATTTACACTGTTATATAAGCTGCACACAGACTACTTTTCATTGTGTCAAAGTGTCATTTTGTCAGTGTTGTCCCATGAAAAGATATACTTAAATATCTGCAGAAATGTGAGGGGTGTACTCACTTTTGTGATACACTGTATAATCTGATTTGCTATACATGTATGTATAGGCTATTACAGTTGGATGAGTAATAATATAAGATTAGTTTGTGTACATTTAAGATTTTATCTACTAAGATATTGTTTGCAGTGCTGAACGCTAACAGGAAATCAATAGATATGGAAGAGGAAAGACCAGGAGCAATTACACATGTAATATTTGCTTTCTACAGATAATCAAATCAGGTATTAATAACGACCTTTTTTAAATCTCTCTCTCTCTCTCTCTGTTTCTTTAGCCTTGTCTTATACAACAGTATGTGAAAACTGGGGTCTTTAACTGCAGAAAAAGAGCAGTGGATAAAGTAGAAGAAAAAGCATAAAGAGCTGGAGAAATTAAATAGGGGACAAACCGAGGAAACAAAAGCACTGGGAAAACCAAATGAGACTCGAGAGTGGAATGTGTAACCACAAACCGACTACTGGTTCTTTTATTGAAGCCAGACTAAAGCCCCAGCCAATCTCTTTGTCACATAGACACCTGAGATTCTGAGGTCATAGTAAAAGGTCAGATCAGAGGCCTATGGGATTTGGTTGCACTGAAAATGTTCTGTAATGTTTTGTACAATGTGTCCTAGTTGAAACCAACACGCCCATGGATTCAGGGAGCATTTAATAAACGATTGCGCCACTTGTGAGCCTAAGCCTCTTATAAGCGAACATGCAAGGAATGTAAAATATATGTTTTATGTAAGTATGATCAATCTGCCTAGAGATTTTCAAAGCGGTGAAAGATTTCACTGTTCCTAAAGGTCAGAAGTGATTCTTACTACCTCAGGGAAGACAAAAGCTACCTAGCATTCCACACAGTACAACAGAGCTTTCACTTACGAGGGATGCCTGACTGGCACTTTTATTAGGTACATTAACAAATAGATACAAATGTTTTATACACTTGTAAAAGAGATGGTAGTAAAGGCAGTCTTGTGATTTTAACGATTTCAGCAACTGTTCCTATTCTGTTATGACCTGTAATGCTTTTTTCTGAAAATCTGCTGAATAGAAAATATCAGGGATGTACAAAATTCTATAAATGCCTCCTAATTTTTTGCATAATAATTCCATTGTTAGCAGTCAGAAGTGGTGACTTCTTTGTGCCCACATAAACAGATCTAGTTTGACTGGACTCATTAAAAACATCTAGAATGACCGCTAGGGATATTCCGCTAGCACACCAGCGTCGAGATTCTGAACTCCTCGGTTCGAAACTCGGTGTTGCCACTGGTCGGCTGGGCGCCATCTAGCGAGCATAATTGGCAGTGCCTGCAAGGAGGGATGCCCGGAATATGTGGGCGGGGTCTTCAAATGCTGTGTAAGGACCCTGATTGGCGGATAGAGGCGCCTGTGCAGAGTGCATGAGTGGAAAAGGGTTCCGTTAAGGGCTGTGTCGGAGGAGGCATGAGCAGCAATATACCCTCCTAGGCTGCAAAAAATCGAGGATCCCCAGCAGCGGAAGACAAAACTGACTACGCTAAATTTACATTGGCAAAACACAACTGTTTTATGTACCTTGTAATGGGTTTAGTCAAACTTATCCTATTTACATGAGCAAAGTGAAGTGACCACTGATAATGAATTGTCACCGAAATTAAAAATCTTAGTTGCTGTTTATATAATTTTGACCTAATATATTTTTAGAGAACCTATATTACATTTATTCAATGTGTATATATATAGTAACTACAATTCAATAAATTATTTTATGGTCTTTAAGTATTTAAGCCACAAAATTGCTTGTAAATTCATTAAAATCACAAGACTTTTTGATTGACCATCTGAGCCAGCAAATTAAGATTTGTGGCCTTGAATCTGGAGAAAATGACCAGATTCAATAACCAGAAGGTTAGAAATTGTAACGAAGTGAAACAGTAGTCTGACAGAGCTCTGTGTGTGGCCAGATGAATTCCTGAAGCATGATCTCAGAAACCAGCAAGAGATATAAAATCCCATTAACTAAGCTGTGCATGGTATTATCTAATCTTTACTTTGCAGATTATATCACTTTAAATGCACCCAGACTCTGACTAAGCTGCCACCCGAAAATGAGACACAACCACCAGTCTGCTCTTATACAGCTAATACCAAACATTGACAGGTCTCCACTTGTCAAGTCTGGGTACAAATTTAGCCATAGATAACTTCATATGTGTGAATATCTGACATTTGCAATCACAGGCTTAAGTCTTTAATAACAGGATTATTGGATTGTGTTGCCTTGATCCATATTGTGACATGCAGTCTGCTTAACCTGGCATGGGAAGCTCTTACACAATATCTAAACTCAACCCCATATAACAATTCACAATTCCTAAGATCCCCAGGGATTCTGCAGTAATGTGTGTTCAGTGATTGAGATGGGCTATACTGCTTCAAGAGATCAGAAACAGTTGTTGATTCTAAACTATTAAGACCTATTTTGTAGTCTATGTGAAGTTTATATGCAGTTCAAATCGCCATGTGGGTTATGTTTTAAATTCTGTTAATCAGGGCACACCCAGTATGAGTTGGTTGGGCAATTTTTA
The DNA here is from genome assembly GCF_030014385.1 of Trichomycterus rosablanca. Lineage (NCBI taxonomy): Eukaryota > Metazoa > Chordata > Actinopteri > Siluriformes > Trichomycteridae > Trichomycterus > Trichomycterus rosablanca. Next base: position 15,850,358 of record NC_085990.1, read on the forward strand.
GGATCCAAAATTAGGGATCTTATCCTAATGGAGAGATATAAGTCACCAATTATGTCTGAAACCCACAATAATGACTGTATTGGAGTTAACACATGAAGGATGTAAAGAAACTAATTGTTATAATGTTAATAGTAGTATGTTTTGTGTATAATAACACTGTGTATCTGTTAGTTTTACCAGCAATATTGGTATAGCTGGTTCAATTTGCCTATCAAATGACCCTACTTCCAGTGACTGCCAAAAGTCATAATCTGTTGGAGTAACTCCAACTCTGAAAAACACATAAACACAATATAACATCTATTTTACCTATTTAACAGCCAGCACAACAATTAAAACACACACTTTCACCCAGCAATAAACTGCTTCATGAGAACTCATCCAAGTTTGCGTGTAAGTCACACGTAGTAAACACTCCCTTTGCGCGACTGTTTGTGAACGTCCACGTTTAATAACCTGCCTTCTCTACAGCTTGCTCCATAATTGGCATAATATAGCTGGTTACCAAGCAACACTGGAATGTGGGCATGGACCGAATGAGCAGGTTAATCTTTCTTCAAACAACATGCTCTCCTGAACTGACCGGATCAGACGGGAGTGACCTGGGTTAGGAGATAATGTTTGTGAGTGCAAATGTTTAACTTACGTTAGAAAGTTTGTGTACCTTGTTATCATACAGATCTTATCTGAGGTATAATGTCTGAGATACTGTAAATGCTAATGAATTATAATATAACTGTCATGAGGGAAAGTCAAAAGTGCTATTCAAATAAAACACAGGGGAAATATCAAGTGAAGTGGCTGTGCACGTATCCATTATGTTACATGGATGCTTTTCAGATTTCAAATTATGTTTTAATATGAATGAAATACTTTGTGTTGTGCTTATTAGATATCCTTGAAATAGAGACAAATCTGGAATTTAAATTCACACCTGGGATGGGCAACAAGACAATACACAATGAGAACATTTCACAATAATACTTTAGGGCGCTCAATTAGTGCAACTGGAAATCATGATTCAGGGTTCAATTTCCCAGCCGGTCAGGCATCTACAAATAGACATGATTGGCTATGTATGGGGGGGTTGGCCAAAGTCTTGCATTGGTTTGTTGTCCTGTCCAAGGTGCCCAGCGATTCCTGGTGAATAATGACCAGAATAATGTGGTGGCAAAGCAAATAAGCTAAGAAAATAGTAACGATGATAATAATAATGATGATAAACATTGTTTTTATTTTAAAAAGGTCTATCAAGCCATTCAGAAAAGTAAAAACCCAGTAAATTTAGTACCACAACAACCAGGTTTACCTCATACAGCTTTGAAAGCAATTAGCCTGTACAACTAATGCACATCCTGTTTCCCAGCAGGCTTTTGTTTTAATCTCTATATTGTACTACCATTGAAACAACACTGAATTCAATAACAGGCACATAAAAAGCAATGCACAGATTATTTTACCAAATGTTAAAATACATATTTTATATACGTATATATATAAATATATATGTCATGTAAGATCTCTGATTTGACTTTTTTTTTTTATCCACCCACATTAACTTCCATTTGGATGGATGGATGAATGGAAATATGGGTTAGGTTTTGGGTTTTGTTTTTTAATTTAAGGGAATTTGGTTTTGGTTTTAAACTACATTTTGTAGGCTATTAAGGTCTGATAAATGTTTAACTTAAATAAAATATTTTAAATATTTTAAAATAAAGTGGATTACATGAAGTACAAATATATGAATATACATCAACATTGATCAATAAATATGTAAAATAAACAACAAAAAATAAAATAATATTTTTGTTTCATTTTAATGTTTTCCTAATATAGTTTGTATTCACATATTTTAGCATTTTATTATTAATGTTTTTATTCTTATTTTATTACTCGTATTTAATTTGATTTATTTCCCTCATTTTTTTACATAGTGAAATCCTGGACAACTTTGAAACACACTTAGATCAAAACTTTGCTACTTTTGAACAATTATACACTCTGTACAGTCTACATTGTCTAGTATTTAACACAAAGTAAGTGTTTATTTCATTAATTCTTGTTTAGTGAGCTCTTAGTAAACAAAGTTACCACAGAACTAGTTAATAATGGTGAGACTCACCACTCTGTCTGCTGGCCGAATATCCGACAACACACACATGCTCCGAGTACTGCGCATCTTCACACACCAAACAAATCCTCTAATACAAGTAAATAAATATAATAATATATAAATATAAATAAGTAGATGAAGTGCTGGAGCTCCTCTTCCTCGCTACAGACGCTGTTATGAGTTGTACTGGAAGAGAAGCTAACTGATAAACCGCTTTGTACCGCCTCTGTTCCGCCTCTGCTACTCTTCACCAAAACGGTTTCACAGCGTCACTGCTGCACCTTACTGAGCCCAAATGTACCTCTCTTACTTCCTCTCAATCTTTATATCACCCCATCTCTCATTACCCTCTCACCCCTTTCTTTAAGAACTCCAACTCAGTGCTTCTCAGATTTACTACACCTCTTTAAAGGTCATTTCTGAAGCATTTCCAGTTATGCATTTACACTAGCCAATTATGCTCCTATTTGAGAGATCTTTGGGGACCAAAGTCATAAATCACTTTAAAAAATATTCTGTTTCTTTTCAATTGTTTTTCGTTACAATTTATTTATTAGGATTTTAATGTCACGTTTTACACTTTGGTTACATTCATGACAGAAACCGTAGTTACCCATTACACAAGATTTATCAGTTCACAAGTTTAATATCAAACACAGTCATGGACGATTTAGTGTCTCCAATTCACCTCACTTGCATGTCTTTGGACTGAGAGGAAACCGGAGCACCCGGAGGAAACCCAGGCAGACATGGGGAGAACATGCAAACTATTTAAATTCTTGTGTTCATACATTGTATATATTTATAACTATAACAATATCCTTATTTCTATATTTATTCTTATATATCTGTATATATTGTTTATAAAATAGATACACTACTACTTCTTTTACATGTACCAGATGCACAATTTGCACATACTGTTTTTCTGTTGCATACCATATGCTGTGTAAATGCACCATATTTACTTTCTATCTATCTATCTATCTATCTATCTATCTATCTATCTATCTATCTATCTATCTATCTATCTATCTATCTATCTATCTATCTATCTATCTATCTATCTATCTATCTATCTATCTATCTATCTATCTATCTATCTATCTATCTATCTATCTATCTATCTATCTATCTATCTATCTATCTATCTATCTATCTATCTATCTATCTATCTATCTATCTATCTATCTATCTATCTATCTATCTATCTATCTATCTATCTATCTATCTATCTATCTATCTATCTATCTATCTATCTATCTATCTATCTATCTATCTATCTATCTATCTATCTATCTATCTATCTATCTATCTATCTATCCATCCATCCATCCATCCATCCATCCATCCATCCATCCATCCATCCATCCATCCATCCATCCATCCATCCATCCATCCATCCATCCATCCATCCATCCATCCATCCATCCATCCATCCATCCATCCATCCATCCATCCATCCATCCATCCATCCATCCATCCATCCATCCATCCATCCATCCATCCATCCATCCATCCATCCATCCATCCATCCATCCATCCATCCATCTATAGAAAGGACCCGGACCACGGGCATGGTGGCTTGGTGGGTTTACTGGAGATACTAACCTCCCCCAATCACTGTTGCCACTCTCCATTTTAAGAATTTTCAAGATCTTGCCACAAAAATCCCAACATTGTACTAAAAATCACAAGTAGCTGAAAACTACAAAACTGTGAAACTTTATATAACGTATTTTCACAATTATTCACGAAAACAACAGTTAACTGACAAAAAAGTGGGATCATTATCAGTATAAATATTTACAAATTGCAGTATAAAAAATATTAATTTATGTCTTTCAAAACCAGAGAGTGTCTTGTCTGATTATTGCAACATTTCTGATTATTGACACAAATTTATTCCTGCAATCTATCACAACAATGACTAAAAAACAGGAGTAAAATGCACAGATGACAACAGACGTGACTTCATATTCTCGCAAAAATGTGAGTAAAGAAGTAAATGTACAGTAGTCGTAAAAATGGCCAGCGACGACCAAAGGTTATTATTTAGTAGTAGTATGCTTTGTCATTCCTTATTTATGACTGTAGACCATAAAATTGCATGCATATTTTAAATGCTTGAGTACGAATTAAAAACCACAAGATTGCTTGGCAAAATCCCCAAATCCCAAGTCAATCCCCCTAATCCCAAGATCTTGGAAAAAAATCCCAAGGAGTGGCAACATTGAGTGTGTGTGTATGTGTGTCTGCCCCGTGATGGACTGGTGACCTGTCCAGGGTGTTTTGTGCCTTTTGCCCAGTGATTTGGACCCTGAATAGAATAAAGCAGAAGTAAAACAGACAATAAATAAATAAATTGTTTTGGTATGATGACATTTATAAAAGATAAACAATGGCTGCAAATGTATTAACTTAAATGAACTTTAATGAATCTTATAGATCTGCTTCAGTAGAACAAATCCACCTGCACGAAGTGAGCATGTGCTTCAATGAAAAGGTCAAGAATCAAGGTTGTGAGCTGACCAGTTGTACAAAGGAACCGACATGGTCACAAATATGTATGTAATGTCCCCCCCATGGGCCAGCAGTACTGGCTGAAAGATTGCAATGACATTCAGATTATGATAACCAGTGCCCTCTATAAGAAGCGACACTGTGTTTCATATTGGATAGGGCCTCATATCTACAAATCCCATTCCCAGAAAAGTTGAGACATTTTGTAAAATACTGTAAAAAATAGAATCTGTAATTTGTCCATTCTCTTCATTGTATAATGCCTGCAACACAATTAAAAAAGGTTGGGACAGTTATTTAGCACTGTGTTCCATCACCTTTCCTTCCTTTTGCTTAATATGAGACTTCAGCTGCTCAACAGTCACTATTGTCTGATTCTCCCCTACATGATGCTACATACATGCTCCATACATTTAGATCTGAAATGCAAACAGACCAGTCAAGCACACAAACCAAGTATCTACAAAGCCATGCTGTTGTAGGGTGTGCAGAATGAGGCATGCCATTGTCTTGCTGAAAAAACATGGCCTTCCTGGGAAAAGATCACCTTAATGGCAGCACGTGTCTCTCTACTATCACAATATACGCATCTGCATTAATGGTACCTTCAAACACATGCAACTCACCCACTAATACGCCTTCGTACCATGACAGATTTTAACCTTTGCACCTTTTGCTGATAACAGTCCTGAATGGTCCTTTTCATCTTTGGCACGGATTACTCGAGAAAGCCTTTCACACAGAGAATGTCTTTTTTTTTCTTCCAAAAGCAAGATAAAGTGTGACCATATCTCATCTGACCACAGCACATGTTTCTACCATATTTTGGTCCATCTGAGATGATCTTGGGCCCAGAGAACTTGTGAATTTCTGCATAAAATTGATACCTGTCTGATCTATACATTACATCAATGGTTCCTATGGAGGCACAGCCCACTAGCGGGCCTTACTGAGCCCAGAGGGGTATAACGTTGCATTTTATTGAAGGACAGGAAAATCAATAGGCTATTGAGTTACGAGAGCTTTCTTGTAATGCCTTTGAAATCTATTTCATATGACCAATAGCCTACGTTGGGTCTTTGAGAATGGCCAAATATTTGATTCACCCACCTCAAAAGTGCAAAGGTCAACATATAGGCACTACAAATGATTACAATTGTTGAGGCTCCCACTGCCAGTTACATAAGCTCTGCAAGTACTGGCATTAAACCCACATCAATAACCAAAACACCAGGCTATACTACTTGTGTCCCAATTAGTTGTAAATGAATTAAATTTCCCATATAAGACGGACTAATAAATGTTTGTTTGTACACAATGCCTTATGTCATCATTGCTAAAAGCTTAAGAATATTACAACCTGTGTCGAGGGGGTCAGTAAAAGAGCTGCCTTAGATCACTGTACCTCTTTCTAATTCTCTACATTTCTCACTGTACCTCTACTTGCTCTTAATATCCTAGAAGAAAACTTATTATTGCTCTATATTATTAATATTAGTGCTCTATAAACCATGTAAGCATGCATTAATATATTAATATTTGAATAAAACATTAGCAATCCAATCACAGTAAAAGCCAGACTCTGATAATGAGCCAATACCAACCTGACATTCTCTCAGTAACTACCTAAACTTAGTAGGTTTCTGTTGCAAAGTTATGCAGTTCGTTACAGGTGTGATAGTTGCAATTGTGTTAAGACAAGTTACACAAGTTTAAAATATGTTTAGGATTAAATGTTTTGTCACTGACTGACAACACATCAGTATACATAACATTAAAACCACCTCCTTGTTTCTACACTCACTGTCCATTTTGTCAGCTCCACTTCCCATATAGGAGCACTTTGTAGTTCTACAATTACTGACTGTAGTCCATCCGTTTCTCTGCATGCTTTGTTAGCCCCCTTTCACCCTGTTCTTCAATGGTCAGGACTCCCACAGGACCACTACAGAGTAGGTATTATTTGGCTGGTGGATCATTCTCAGCACTGCAGTGACACTGACATGGTGGTGTGTTAGTGTGTGTTGTGCTGGTATGAGTGGATCAGGCACAGCAATGGTGATGGAGTTTTTAAACACCTCACTGTCACTGCTGGACTGAGAATAGTCCACCAACCAAAAATATATCACTGATGAAGGTCTAAAAGATGACCAACTCAAACAGCAGCAATAGATGAACGATTGTCTCTGACTTTACATCTACAAGGTGGACCAACTAGGTAGGAGTGTCTAACAGAGTGGACAGTGAGTGGACACAGTATTTAAAAACTCCAGCAGCGCTGCTGTCTGATCCACTCCTACCAGCACAACACACACTAACACACCACCACCATGTCAGTGTCACTACAGATCTAAGAATGATCCACCACCTAAATAATACCTGCTCTGTGGTGGTCCTGTGGGGGTCCTGACCATTGAAGAACAGGGTAAAAGCAGGCTAAAAAGTATGTAGAGAAACAGATGGACTACAGTCAGTAATTGTAGAACTACAAAGTGCTTCTATATGGTAAGTGGAGCTGATAAAATGGACAGTGAGTGCAAAAACAAGAAGGTGGTTTTAATGTTATGGCTGATCGGTGTATCGATCTAATATTGATGCTTTACGTTTAGTAATGTCAAGTCAGATTTCAGATCCCAACCAGACGAGAATATCGTGGAATGACCTGAAGACGGCTGTTTATGAAAGAAATCTCAAAATGATCTGACAAGTAGCTACAGGAATTATTACTACTGCCAAAAAAAGACTCCCTAGGCTAAGCATAAACTGTGAATGAATCATGTCTTCTGACTCTTTTCGTGCAATTTTCACCTGGTTACATTTGACGCAAGATTTGATGCAATAAGTAGAAATGATGTTGAGCAAAACAATGAATTTCATGTCATGTCAGGACATTCAGCTTTGAAAGATGGTGTTTATTTTAACTAGACAACAACCCCAAACAAATTCATTGTAATCACTACTTGTTTCCAAAGAAGAAGGCAATGGTGCATGCGTGGCCCAGCATACCTTCTAATAATAATAAAGGTTTGATTGTTATCATTCCACTGCTTTTGAATCATTGTAAAAAGCTGGAATCTATTCAAGACATTCCAGCTTTTTACAATGATTTTAAAGCAATGGAATGATAACAATCAAACCTTTATTATTAATTTACCTTTCCAAGGTAGAAGTCACACTTGCTTATCAACTTTTACTGCTTCATAGGAAAGATATCTAAAGATTCCCATTTCTAGCAAAAACACTGCCTGGCCTAAAGTATGTGGACACCCTAGTAATTACTTAAATAGTTCATGTGTTTCAGCCACATGCATTACTAACTGGTGTATACAATTAATTTTACAGTAAATTGAATGCCTGAGTTTGTGGCAACTTTACTGTCTTCATGACCTCACTAAGTTTTTGTTTGTTTTATTAGGATTTTAATGTCATGTTTTACACTTTGGCTGGTACGTGCACAGACATTTTTGGGGGCAGGTGCTTAAGCCAAAAAAAAGGGCACCCATCGCCAAAATTATTAATAAAAATAAAAAAACACAGTAGGATATTTAACTTATATGTTTATTTTTGTTAACACAATCAATACACATCTAATCAAATAACTTAAATTATCAAATTGAATAAATAAATAAAAAACAGGCAAAAACAAGGCCATATTGTGCGCTTTTTAATAACCAAACAATATATTAAATTATCATCAAAAAATAGCTCAACTTAAGACCTACCTTTGATTTCAAATCAGAAACCCACTTTAAGTATTTAATGTTAACAATGGGCCTATTATTATGCTAATAAAATCAAATAGACAGCTATATAAAATTTTCCTATTTATTCATCATTTTTGTATGCTGTTCTATATCATAGAGCATTATATTTAGCCTTCTACATATATTAGTTTGTAATGTTAATTACCTAGCAAAATTATTCCTCATTTGTAAACCTCAAAAGTATAAATGCTTGCATGAAAATAACTCCTTGACTAAAGATGACTTTTCCTACACAGCGTTTTGGCCAGGATGCTGTAATTATAAAATATTGTATCTTTGTATCTATTTTCAACACTTTACTGTGAGAGCTACTTGACATTTTCCTGCAAAATGTTTGTGCTCATGTTTTTTTTTGTCACACTTTCACATCAAAATAAGTAAGATTTTAAATAAAACAAAACTAGTGAAACACTTTTGGGGGAATTGATGACAGAGAAAAAAATTGGGCTCCAGCAGAAAGGGCACTTTTCTCATCCAGGGCAAAAGGGCAGGTGCTTGAGCACCACTAGGGGTCTATCTGTGCACGTGCCTGCTTTGGTTACATTCATGACAGAAACAGTAGTTACTCACTACACAAGATTCATCAGTTCACAAGGTTATAAACCCAAACACAGTCATGGACAATTTTGTATCTCCAATTCACCTCACTTGCATGTCTTTGGACTGTGGGAGGAAACCGGAGCACCCAGAGGAAACCCACGAGGACATGGGGAGAACATGCAAACTCCACACAGATAGGACCCGGACCGCCCCACCTAAGTGCTACCCACTTAACCACTGTGCCGCCCAGTTTGGTGTAGATGAACTCTAGTAGCCTGCACAAAACTCTGACCTCAATGCATTTGGCATGAACATTTATTCAATATTAGTTCCTGATCTCACAAAATCTCACAAATTCTGACAAATATACTCCAAAATCTAAAGAGCAATTATACAAATAAAAAGGGGGATGGGACAACTAAATATAATACCCATAATACCCATACTCATGATGAAGTGTTCACATTCTTTCAACCATATGGTGTATTTTTTATGATCCTTGTATTTCTGGAAAACAACCTAAACAAGCATATCTAGTTTTATTTTTGTGGTCACACCTTAAGAACATCATTACATTGAGAGCTACACATGACCTAGATGATTAAAACAGCAGCAACCAGTAATGTACCAATCCGATTTGAAATCTGGGTGTGTAAACATTGTGACACAAGGCTGCTGTTCTAAACTGCTCTCGAAACTCCTACCCATTCCGAGCCATGATTTGGGAATGCAGTCAGACATCAAACATCTGTCCCTACATGATGCATTCTTTTCCAGTAGAGTAATTGACAGCAGGAACGGAAACTCAAGCTGAGGAAACTGTGATGAAACTCTTGATTGTAACACCCACTCATATACGTCATACATTATCACAATATACATACATAGATAGTTGAAGTAAAAATGTATACACCGACCAGCCATAACATTAAAACCACCTCCTTGTTTCTACACTCACTGTCCATGTTATAAGCTCCACTTACCATATAGAAGCACTTTGTAGTTCTACAATTACTGACTGTAGTCTATCTATTTCTCTACATATTGTTTTAGCCTGCTTTCACGCTGTTCTTCAATGGTCAGGACCACCACAGAGCAGGTATTATTTGGGTGGTGGATGATTCTCAGCACTGCAGTGACACTGACATGGTGGTGGTGTGTTAGTGTGTGTTGTGCAGGTATGAGTGGATCAGACACAGCAGCGCTGCTGGAGTATTTAAATACCGTGTCCACTCACTGTCCACTCTATTAGACACTCCTACCTAGTTGGTTCACCTTGTAGATGTAAAGTCAGAGACGATCGCTCATCTATTGCTGCTGTTTGAGTTGGTCATCTTCTAGACATTCATCAGTGGTCACAGGACGCTGCCCACAGGGTGCTGTTGGCTGGATGTTTTTAGGTGGTGGACTATTCTCAGTCCAGCAGTGACAGTGAGGTGTTTAAAAACTCCATCAGCATTTCTGTGTCTGATCCACTCATACCAGTACAACACACACTAACACACCACCACCATGTCAGTGTCACTGCAGTGCTGAGAATGACCCACCACCCAAATAATATCTACTCTGTAGTGCTCCTGACCATTGAAGAACAGCATGAAAGGGGGCTAACAAAGCATGTAGAGAAACAGATGGACTACAGTCAGTAATTGTAGAACTACAAAGTGCTTCTATATGGTAAGTGGAGCTGATAAAATGGACAGTGAGTGTAGAAACAAGGAGGTGGTTTTAATGTTATGGCTGATCAGTGTAAATTAAACATATCTGTCAAAAAACATACAAAAATACAGCAAATTTAATAATGACATTATTTGACTAAAAGTTCTATAATCCTATTTAACTTTGTAGTATGGTCTCCTAATGTTTTGTACATACACACAATGGTTACAGAAAACAGTGCCAAGGTCAAGATTAAACTCCAATTGTCACCGTATCCTGAAAGGAAATTCATTCAAATAATCAAACGTGAACAAAAACAAGTGTTTTAGCAGCTTAATTTAAGAAAGAGCGGCTTTTTACAGGTATCACTGTTCATAGTTGAACAAGCTTCACATCGCCATTGGCTTAAGGGCAAGCATGCAAGAAAGAAGCCCCTGCTCTAAAAGCAACATCTTAAATCTTTTGTTTTTTAATGCATTTTCTCCCTTTTTCTAGCACGTCTAATTTTTTTTACCCCATTGTGTTATGCTTCCTCTCTAACCCCGCCCCTGATTGAGGACAGCGAATGGAAACACGCCCCCTCCAACACATGTCCAGTAGCCAACTGCATTTTTTCACCTGCACGAGGCGAGTTCATATGCGATCAGCCCTGTGCATGGAGAGCCACACCCTGATCAGCATTATTCCTCTACTCTGTAGTTAAGTGAAAGCGGTTTTCCAAAGAGCCCATGTGGCTATATTTATTTAACATATTCAAAACAACACTTTGTCATAAACATAACATAAATGCTCTAATGGCAATAAATTATACATTGTAAATAATATAAACAACATACCAGATGCCTTCATGTCCTCTGGCATTAATGAGTCTTGGTCACCGGACAACCTGCCAGCAGTTTGTGGCCACTGTCATTGGGCATTCACCACAGCCAGCCAGCTCTGAGCACCCAGCTCGGTCGTCTGGCCATAATGATTTGGCCCATGCCAAAGACATGCAGATCTTTATGCTGATGATCTCTGCTGCATTCAACACATGAACTATGAGTAAGCCCGATATGTACTATATCCCTGACTGTGGCATGCACAAATATTACCAAATAGACATTGCCATGTACATTTCTTTGGTTTTTAGCTCATTAATATTGGTTAATATTTGCTCAATGACAGATTAAGCCTTACAGCTGGCCTTTAAAATTCTCTGATATTCTTCTTCTTATTATTTTCTTTAACAAAATGATTAAAAAAAAAAAAAAAAGCATTAATGAGTTTAGGCACCAATGTTGAATGGGAAGCTTGGGCTCACAATTAGCATTTAGCAATTCATTCCATAGGTGGTTAATGGGGTTGAGGTGAGGGCTCTTGTGCAGGCTACTGGATTTCCTCCAAACCATGTCTCTATTGACATCTTTGCTGGAATATGAAACGGTATTTTTTAAAATGTTGTTAAAACCATGTTATTTATTGTTCAGAACTGATTTTATGCACCTGTTGGGTGGCATGGTGGCTCGGTGGGTAGAGTTTGTATGTTCTTCTTGTGTCTGCGTGGGTTTTATCCAGGAGCCCTGGTTTCCTCCAACAGTCATGCAAGTGAGGTGAATTGGAGATGCAAAATGGTCCGTTACTGTGTTTGACATTAAAACTTGTAAACTGATAGATCTTGTGTAACCAGTAACTATCGTTCCTGTCATGAATGTAACCAGTGTGTAAAACATGACATTAAAATCCTAATAAATAATACAAATTATGCACCTGTTAGCAATGGTACTGGCTAAAACACTTAAACCCTACATATAGTATATACAGTATAAATAAATATAAAGTACACAAATTAAATAAAAGTACCTTTATTTGTATTATTTTTAGTATAAAACAAATATATCATGTGAAAATACATCTTTATAGATTTAATAAAACATTAGACTGTACTATCTGTGATTCTGTGAGCAGACTGTACATGAGATCAAACGTCCTTTTGTCCTACCTAAAATATTTTCTTTCATTCTATCAATGATCAGAAACTACTGTTCTACAAAAATACATGTAAAATTATTCAATTACATATATTAGCTTCACGTGGTATAAAACAAGTCACTAAATGTCCAGTAAGGCATTTGGTAAAATTATAGAACCTTTTAGATTCAGTGTTATGAGGAAAAGCTGTCTGGAATGCATAGACACGGTGCTGCATAAAAGCAGTATAAAAACCCCAAACTCTGAGACAAACGACACTGCAGCTTCATTCCATGATCATTTCTTCTACTGAACGCTGACTAGATCACCTTAAACAGATATGACAATTACTTCATACAGCTGAAGTCAAAAGCACTCATTTTAGTCTTAATATTTGAATGATTTCTGCAACAATAATGTATTAAAATATTAATGATTTAATAAAACTGAACGATTAAAAGCTGAAAAATTCAATACAAAGGTTGGAACAGTAGTCTCCTGCCAAGGTTACAAAGAAAACCCAAATTATCACATTATGCTGAGAGAAAAAACTAATTCCAGATGGTCAAATGTCCTCAATTGAAGAATCATAAACAATAAAAGGTGACAAAACAAACATAAAATGAATCTGACATGAATTAGAAGTTGCTGGAACACTTGTCACATTCTCCACCGTCAGTTTAGCTTCACCAGGCATTTAGAATGCTGTGCCTCTGCATATCATCAACAACAAACTTAGGTTGGGCTTTTAGGTGCTGATTCTGAAGAACAGGCATCTATCTCTCTTGGGTAGCATTTTTAAAAGCTTGTGAGAATGCATAACTTGCTTGACTGTAGACAGTGACACCTGCATTCAAGCAGCTACTTATTCACTGATTTCTTCTGACCATCTGGTTTCATTTCTTTACAGCATAAGGTGAAGATCTGGGTTTTCTTTTTTCAAAGTCTGCATAGAGACCACCTTTTCATGTACCTTAGAATAGATAAGGTCAAACTAGCCCTATTTATATGGGCACAGGGAACTTAGGTTTGAATTTTGTTGCATGGCCTTCTATTTTAGAATGTTCTACAATACCAGTTTATTAATCTGTAGGTATATTTTCGACTGAAACATACAATAAACTCCCACCCCAATTGAGGAGAGCGAACTGACACACGCCCCCTCCGACTCGTGTGCAGTAGACGACTGCATCTTTTCACCTGCACAAGGCGAGTTCATATGCAGATCAGCTTTGTGCACAGAGAGCCACACCCTGATTGCATTATTCCTCGACTCTGTGCAGACGCCATCAACCAGCCAGCAGAGGTCATAATTGCATCAGTCTTTATCTGGCATTTACCTCCCCTGTATGAACAACAGTATGAACAATGTTGTTCATATAGCCGACCAGCCCAGCCAGATGGAAGAGCTGAGTTTCGAAGCGACGAGTTTTAAATGTCAGCTCTGGTGTGCTAGCGTGTTATATTAATAATGGTATTTAATTGGACACCGGAAAAGAGCAGGTGCAGAAATCATTGAAATCCCAAGACTGTCGTGACATACGTGTGCCTTACAGGTGTATATGAGCGCTTGATTTTATTCGTACCTACGAACTATAAGCTTAACTTGTTACAGCAGAGATTCCAGTGTATTTACAACAATGTTACATCATTTGCAGTACATAGCAAAAATACATTTAAATTTAAGACAAATGATGCAAACTGTACATTAATAATAAAATACCTCTGATAGGTGTGTTTTGGCATGATCCTGAAGTGCTGTGCTAAAACATAATGCTATAATCAAGAACAAAAGCCCTAATACAAACGTTCTATCAACACTATTACACATTCGTTCTTCGTACCACTCGGTATACTGACGGTCTATATTTAAAAAGCATTTATTTTTCAATAAAAGAATGAATAGGATACTATTATATTTATTCATTTATTGTCTGTTTTACCACCAGTTTATCCTATTCAGGGTCAGGATAGGTCTAGGTGGTCTCCCATCCAGGTACTGACCGAGCCCAACCCTAGCTTCTGAGATCGGTTGATATCAGGCATTCTCAGGGTGGTTTTGACGTAAACCAAGATATTATTTATTACAATTTATTTATTTTTGCATTTTACTTCTGATTTAGACATTTTCCATTCCTTTTCGCAATGTTTCTGCGGCACTCACCACAGCCAGACTGGCTGCAAACTAGTACATGCCACCTCAGACACATGGATTTCTCTAAAGTTTACACAAAATATTGTGACACTATAAAATCATCTAGTAAATGTCAGTTCTGTGGCCAGAAATGTCTGAGAATAATGGCCAAACTAATACCAGCTAACAAGCCAGGATACGGTAACTTGAATATCTTGACAAGCATCTTGGAATACACAATGCCAAACCTTAAGGTGGATGGTATACAAAAGCAGATCAGGTTCCACTTCTGTCAGTCTAGACCAACTTAGAATCTGAGGTTACAGTAGGCACAGGCTTACTGAAACTGCATGGTTGAAAATAAGCAAAACGTTGGTCTCAAATTTCTGCGGATTAAGTCTACAGTCACGATTTAAGATCAACGGCATGTTTTTGTCTGATAGGGTAGGAACATATCCACATCAAGGTTTGACAGTTGGCAGTAATAGTTAAAAAAATAAGTGCAAACAGTGCTACTTCTTGCAGACGTGACATTTGATCAATAACTTTGAGGCTTTGTTCAGTTTCCTGATCCTCATGATGTACATGTTAATATACCTTTTTACAATAAAAGTAAAACAATCATCTTTAATTATCAGGTACAATTTAAACACCCCCCAGTCCCACTAAAACTGGGTTTTAATTGTAAAGCTCATTACCTATCCACCCATTTAATCCCAGTGTCTGTGTTTACTTTATATCCATCTCTAACATGCGCTGGTTTGTAGATTGCTCTCTGTGAGGATGGAGGTGATGGTGGACGTGTCGTACAGCCCTCCATCGTCTTCATCATCTGAGCTAAGACCTGGTGAGCTGATGGTAAGTCGAGCCTGCTGGATCTTCCTCCTGAAAATTCAGCAAAAAAAGAACGATAATACTCTCTGTATAATTTCTGCATTTTACAGTCAGTTGATGGTGTAAAAACATTTTTGCCCCTTTATAAGTATAAATTATACTTAACATAAAAAAAATAATAATAAACAAAACATATTATGTATACGGAACTTGAGTAAAAAGAACACTTTGTATAAAACAATGGTGTATCTTGACCTGATAGATCAGCATCCACAAAAAGGTCATTGGGTGCCTTGCAATCTGTCTAAGTGCTTATTTTATTTTTGCAATTCAGACACACTTCAGCTACTCAACATACTGTATATGTACTTTATTTAGCCATATATAGACATTTCTTTCCAAAACCATATTAACTAATATGAAGTTGCTGCCACCCCCCTTATTGCAGCTATAAGATCTTATGTTAGGCCTTTTCAGTAGAGTAGAAGTTAAGTCTTTGTGCCTATTCAGTCAATGGAGAATTTGTAATTTCAGGCACTGATGTTCTATAAGAAGGCCTGGCTAATAGTCAGTCTTCCAATTTATCCCAAAGGTGTTTCATATGGTTACGGTCCTAGGGTTAGGCCTTTGCATGATTGAAACTGAAAGTGCATACTTTTTGATATAACTGACATTATACACCTGTTTACAATGAGCGTGGCTGAACAATCTGAATTCAGTAATAAAAGTGGTGTCCACCTTTAAGACTTTGCTTTATTTGGCTTGTAACACACTTACTTGAGTTCATTTTCCAGTGCTGTAACTCTAGTCTGAAGGGCGTCTTTCTGTTCCATTTGCTCTTCCATGTCTCGTATTGCTTTTCTCCGCAGCCCCTCCAACCTCTCCACCTCTTCTTCTCCCTCATCCACCTGTCTCTTCAGTGCCTTCACTCGCAGAGTCAGCTGCACAAAAAACAGCCATCAGCATCGCAAAATAAAGGAACATAAAGACTGTGTACTGTGACAGGAGTGTCATTCATTTCTATTGATTTACCAGTACTGAATTTACAACCCAAGTTAAAAGGAATTTTAAATTAGAATTTGCTTTAACATCACAATTCGTTCAGAACAACTAACTTCATATTTATTTGTTTATTAACATGTTTTTTGCCATGCTTTCACCATGGTTATATTTACTACAGGAAGGGGAGATAATTCTCATGTCAGTCTATCATCCTTGTCAAGCGCTGTTCTTATGGTGTTATTTTTTATTTATTTACTTTTGTTTACGCATTTTCTCCTCTTTTCTTCCAACTTTTTAGCATATCCAATTATCCAGTTGCATTACGCTCCCTCTACTGATGCCGATGCCCTGATTGAGGAGAGCCGTGACTAAGACACGCCCCCTCCGACACGTGTGCAGTAGCCGACTGCATCTTTTCACCTGCACGAGGCGAGTTCATATGCTGATCAGCTTTGTGTATGGAGAGTCACACCCTGATCAATGCATTATTCCTCGACTCTGTGCAGGCGCCATCAATCAGCTGGCAGAAGTCATAATTGCATAAGTTATGAGAGTTCCCTGTCCAGCTCCCACCCTGTATAAACAGTAGCCAATCGTTGTTCATATAGCAGCCCAGCTGGATGGCAGAGCTGAGTTTCGAACCGATGAAGTCGAAATGTCAGCTCTGGTGTGCTAGCACCATATGTTATTTTGTTAAAATGCAATTATTTTTCAAGAAATTAAGGATTGTTTTCAACTCACTTCATATTTCCAGCATGCAATTATACTAACGCTATTGCAGCGCCATGTACACAACGCAATATAATACAATCATGGGGCAAGCTGTAGCTTAGTGGTTAAGGTACTGGGCTTGTACTCAGAAGGTCGCTGGTTCAAGCCCCATCACTGCCAGGTTGCTGCTGTTGGGCCCTTGACCCTCAATTGCTCAGACTGTATACTGTAACTATAATGTAAGTCGCTTTGGATAAAGGCATCTGCTAAATGCTGAAAATGTAAATGCAATTAATACACATCCAAAATGTAATCACATTGATTTTTTATATTATTAAATTGTATTATTATTTAATAATCATTATAAGGTAATCTGCAATCACTAGTTCTAACATTCTGAGAATAGTATGTTTTAATTGTGCATTGTAGAAACCCTAAAGAAAGTAAAAAAAACCTTGTCTGAGAGACTTAAAGTCACTGGCAATACTTGGCAATAGTTTTCAACCTTGCCCTTTACCACCTGGCCCTACTCCCTAAATTCCTTGCAATTGTGCATTCTTAAACTGTCTGCATATTCGCTCATATCAGTTTCCCAAGTGTAAACCTTGACCCATTCTTGCTTGTAAATGACTGAGCCGTTTGTTAATGTTTCTTTATGCAAAGGGTGATGCTTTCATGTTTGTGTATTATTCACCGGTTTAGTGGAAAGTTTTAAAATGGGTGTTTTTTTTTTACTTTCAGATTTGATTGGCTGTGTCTAAGGGGCAAACACTGGGGTGTCTAACACTGGGCACAGAAATATCCTCGCCAGGAAGCAAATCTGTCACAGTGCTTCCCCTCAGACATAGCCAATCATGCTTAGTGTAGAAGCCCAGCCGACCCATAGCACCTCTGGATTCAAACCTGGCAAACTATACCTGAAACCCAGTATCTGCAATGATCAGCTGTCTCCACCTAGTGGAAATGTTAGGAACTACATGTAGAATAAAATTTTCTGTCCAACAAATCCTGACGTTCTCTGCAGGTTGAATTCTGTGTCAGAATGACCGATATGGGGGTGTGTTGGACTGGTGTGTGGGCTGTTCTAACACCCATGGGTGTATGTTTGACACCCCTGATTTGTGTGTGGTTGAGTTAACTGTATAAGTGTGTGTGTGTGAGTGTGTGTACACGCACCTGGTCTCTCTGTTCAGTGAGCTGCTGTCTTTCTTCATCGAGAGTGATGTTCATGTCTTTAAGCTTCCTTTCCAGACGACGCTGAGCAGACAGTGCTGCATTTTTATCTCTGCAAAATCAAAGCAATCAGGATTAGTTAGGAGGTATTGCATTTTTGGCTGTCCTACATTATTTCAAATCTAGAGATGAGGGCTATTAGTCATTCTCTTGGAAGTGCCAGTTACTATGAACCTTTTTGTTCTTTAAATATTAGGTTACGTCACTGCATTAAGGGTAATAAGCTTTTGTTCCAAATTGACTGTATTTTCTATGCTTTTCTACAAACTGTTCAAAAATCACATATATTAAGGCCTTTATTACCTACAGTGGCACTTTGACTGGCCTGCGATTACACAGCCCCATGCACAGGATTTAATGCATAATGTGTTGACACTTATCTCATCACCAGGATTAACATGATCTGCAATTTAAGCCACAGTAACCCTGAATGAATCTTGGCTGGTCAACAACCTGCCTGTGGTTCGTGGCTTGTCCCTCCTCAGACCACCGTCAGTGGGTATTCACTTTAGCACTTTTTACTTGAAAGCACCTCTTGCTGTTTTAGACAATTTGGCCCTTAGTTCATGTGTTGGATGCAGCAGATTTTGCTAAGAGTAACTAGCGTCAGCCTGACATTTAAACAACTGTTACGAAATAAGCATTGCCATGCACATTTTGAGAATGGTACTAGTACTGGCTGATCAGCTTGTAAGGATCATGGGAGTCTTGGCAGTTTTTTTGTGACTAAATGTTTAGAATAGAAGATTTGGATTTACTTTATTATGTCAAAGAACATATAGAAATCTCACAGAATTTGGAGGCATATTATTATTAATAATTTGCAATGTAGTGTATTTCTGTACCTTTCCTCACTGCGCAGCCGGTCATCCAGGTCTTGAAGTCTGCTCTCAAGTTGAGAGACATTACCTGAGCCACGTGACTGACCCTCCATGTCAGCCAAACGAGACTTATAATCCTTTATCTGAGGGGAGAGAGAAAGATAAAAAGAGAGAAAGATAATCACTATATTAATAATCACTTTAGGCCATTATGTACTTTCTTTAATAAAAAACCACAGAAATGCAAACATGGGACAGGAAAAAATAAAATCCTGATTTAGCATACCTGCCTATCCAGGGAATTTTTATCCAGCTCTAGGTCCTGTCTGGCTGCTTTTTCCTGCATGAGCTCTGAACGCATTTGCTCCATCTAAATAAACACACAAGCAAAGCATTCGTTTTGTAGAGGACAACATCAATGCATGTAAAGACTGCTTATCCCCTCACTGACTTTTCACAAAGCAAAAACTAGATTTCATAATCGAGACCTTATAAAGTGTGATGACAAGAAAAAGACTCTAAATGCTTCCAAAATGGGGCGCTTGGGTGTCACAGCAGAGCTAAGATTTAAACTTGAGAGCTCAAGATCTCAGCACTATCAGAAAGCCGGGTACCCACACAGGCATTTGCTTTGTCTGAGGGTGGGTGGGCCAAAGGGATTCCTCATAGCTGCTGTTAATGCAACTACTGCAGACTGGTCAAAGGTGCCTGCACAAAGATGGAGAATACTGGAGAGCAGTGCGTGACACTCTGTGCGAAACAGGTGAACAGAAGCAGTTGGCTATTGCAAATGTACCAGAGAGGGCATGTATTAGGTATGGCCCTCCTCGGTCAGGGTAGGGGTCTGCAGAAGAATAACTGGTTACAACTAGATTGAGAGGAAAAGGGAAAAATAAAGACATATTTTAAGGAAATTAACAGTGGGTAATAGTTTGTTAAATGTGTGGATGCTAGACCATGAGCTGGTCTAATTTAAAAACAATAAGCATTATTATAGAGTTGCAACCACTGTGCATGGAAGCCTATCTATAAGATTTTGGATTGTTAGTGGATATTTGTTCCCATTGAGTCAAAAAAGCATTTCTACAGTCAGGCACTGATATTGGACATGCCACTGGCATGCCGTTATAGCCAGAGGTGGAAAGAGTACTAAAATATTGTACTCAAGTAAAAGTACTATTACTTTAATGAATTTTTACTTAAGTACAAGTAAAGTTACTAGTCCAAAAATCTACTCAAGTAAAAAGTAACTCATTTAAAATGTACTCAGAGTAAACGTTACTTAGTTACTTTTTTTAACAGGAGAGGGTGACAAGTGGATATAAATCAGTAGTGGTTTTTTATTCAAATATAATAGAAAAAACATGTTGATAGAACATTTAAAACATTTAGGGATGTGTAATGTGTCATTTTAGTACAGACCATCCCATAAAACTTTTTCAAACTGTATAACCACTAGTGATGGGTCGTTCGTGAACGATCCGATTCTATTGAACGGCTCTTTAAAATGAACGAAAGGAACCGAGTCGTGCCTTTGGGAGTCGTTGCCTCGCTGCATGAACAAAAGAATGAAGAGCCATTTTTTTGAACGCCTCTTTAAAAGGAACCGAGCCAAAAGATCCGACTCCCCATCGCAGAATTTACTGCAGCAGTTTCCCAGAAGCGATTTTTTTTTTTAGCGTTTATTTTACACAGTAACGGATGTTATTTAAAATGTAGCGAATTACAATTCTTAATATAAAACATACTTAAGTAAAAGTAAAATTACTGGTTGTAAAATCTACTTTAAAAAGTACAAGTACACCAAAAAACTACTCAATTACAGTAACGCGAGTAAATGTAATTCGTTACTTTCCACCTCTGGTTATAGCTTTGAGAAATAAGAAGCATTGTAGTTTAATTTTTGCCTTTTCAGCTTAACAAACCACCTTAATTTCCCCCCTATGATTATAATAGAATATTAAAAGATTAAAAAAAAAAAAACATTAGATTCCACCTGAATGTATTCTCACTGTCTGGCTAATACATGCCTTCCATGCTAGCTAAAAAAAACTGCAGACTGGCACATGCACCCCTTTGACAAGTTTGAAGCTGTAAGGGTCTATTTTACTTCTACACAAAGCCAGTATTCCAGACATTACAAATCGCCGTTTCAGACAAGGCCAAGTGTGTCTGTAGAGTATCTGTCCAGGCTAGTGGTGGGCTGGTGTAACAAACAAATGCCCCACCCAATCACTTGGTCGCATTCTACAGCATTCAGACTTCCTGCAGATATAATAACTAGGCCAGTAGACTGCTGTAGTGTGGAGTGTTCACCTGGTCTCTACTCCTAGCGATTCTGTCCGACAGCAGCTCAGAGCTGTTCCTCTCCTCCTCCAGCTCCAGTTCCAAGTGCTTCACTTTATCCTGTATGCATATAAAAATCATTAAGTATAAGTCATGCTTTTACATCTTATGTATTTATTCTAAGTAAATTAAGGACGTGCCTCCATGCTGCGGATGTCACGGGTGCGATCGTTGAAGGTGGTGCGCTGGGTCTGCACCTCTCCCTCCAGATGTTTAATGCGGTTGATTAGCATCTCTCTATCCAAAACAGCATTATCCCGATCCTCAAAGCACAACAGCAGCTCTTTCTTCTGACGAGACAACTGAAAACACATTTCAAAGGCATTCAAACAAAGCTGCAAGTGTTTAGCTCTAGTTCAAAGTCTAGATCGGTCATAAAAGCTAGCCGAGTCTCTTGCTATTAATAGTGTAAGAAGATGCTTAGGGTTTTTTGGCTCCCTGACTCCCAATTGTCTCCTAATATAGTTTTCAACTCCTACTGCAATATGCTGACCGAGGAGAGCCACAGACCATCACACATTCTCTTCAAATTGTGTGCGGTCACCCACTGCCTCTTTTTATTTGCAGGCAACAGATTCTTACATCCACGACTCTTGCAGGCACATGGACCAGACAGCAGAGGTCGATGCAGTAACACACCCCGGAATGGACACCAATTCATTGCAGGGCCTCTATCTACATATCCATATGGCTACATGGAGTGAATAAAGAAAAGACAGGACCAATTCTCGGCACGGCTTTACCTCTTCATGAAGAGAACGTATTGTGATCTGGGTTTTCTCCAGCTCCCCCAGTGTCTCCTTATTGTTTTTCTGCAAGTCCTGCTGCTCCTTCTTCCATTTGTCTTTCTGTTCTTCCAGTTGTGATTGCAAAATATTCTTTGATTGACTTGAATCAGTGGACAGCCTCTCAATCTGTTTGGACAGAAAAAAGATGGTCTTATTGAGTAAAGGAAAGAAACAAAATATGAACACTATTCCAGGAAAGTTCAGATTTATTGATGATGATTAAAATGTTATGAAGAAAATGGACTTTTGCAACCAAACCATAATTAAAATACATTTTTAACTGTTTGCTCCTGTATCTTATTATTTTTTAGGGATTGTTTGTTTGTTTATTAGGATTTTAATGTCATGTTTTACACTTTGGTTACATTCATGACAGGAACAGTAGTTACTCATTACACAAGGTTTATCAGTTCACAAGGTTATATAGAACACAGTCTTGGACAATTTAGAGGCGTCCGGCATGCCGGTAGCAATGATTGGCTCAACTGGACTTGGGATTGCCGGAGGGGATTCCTCCTAACTGCTGCAAATACAACCTCTGCTGGCTGTTTAACGGCGCCTGCAGAGAGGGGGTTAACGGAGATCAGTGCATGACTCTCCATACTGATCACCATATGAACCCAGCTCATGCAGGTGAAAAAAAGCAGTCGGCTACTGCACCAGTGGTGTGTAGTAACGAAGTAATAATACTTCGTTACAGTACTTAAGTAGTTTTTTGAAGTACTTGTACTTTACTGGAGTATAAAAATTTTCGGCAACTTTCACTTTTACTCCACTACATTTTCTAAAGAAATGGTGTACTTTTACTCCGTTACATTCGCTGTATGTAAATTCGTTACTCGTTACTACAGAATGAAAGTTAAATGATGTGAGATGTGTGACGGACTGCACGCTGGTTTGGTGAATCTGCGAAGTTAGACGGTGGTTAAACACATTAATGCGCATGTGCAAACGTTCTCTAAAA
Source organism: Trichomycterus rosablanca (assembly GCF_030014385.1). Classification (NCBI taxonomy): domain Eukaryota; kingdom Metazoa; phylum Chordata; class Actinopteri; order Siluriformes; family Trichomycteridae; genus Trichomycterus; species Trichomycterus rosablanca. The sequence goes on from NC_085990.1 coordinate 15,873,743, forward strand.
GCTATCGGAGTTTTCTAAAAGTGCGTCGTTCACCCAAAGACACGCAAATATGGACATTTCAGAAGCTCCCCGTCCAACACACTTAACAAAGTAAAGCTGCAGCATCAGCGGTTTTTCATATTATTAGCATTAACATTGTTCAGATCTACCTACCATTTCCAAAAAAGATTATTTAAATACAGCTTATTTTACTCAAATATTTTGATTTAAAATAATGGGATAAAAGTGCCACACGTTTTGTTAAACTCTCTTGAGTTTTGCTTAAGATTAATTATGCCAAAATTATTTTGTTGTTATTGAAATATACTACCCAAATAAAAAGATGGGACAGTATAGAGAATGCAAATAAAACAGATGCAGTGTTTCTTACAATTACATCGACTCACATTCTAAAAACGTCGGAACAGGAACATTTAGGGCTAGTAATAAGTTAAAAAAACAACTAAATAATGTCATGATTTCAAACAGCTGATGTCAACAGTTGATTATGATCATGAATTGGCACAAATCATGTTCAGATGAAAGGAAGAAAACAGGTTAATTGATAAGGTGGTTTACAGGCTTAAAAGAACAATCTTTATATTTAAAATGATCGCTTCCATTTATACTAACAGCATTTACTTTTACTTCTACTTTTAATACTTAAGTACATTTAATATCAAATTACTTTTGATACTTAAGTACATTAAACATCAGATACTTTTAGACTTTTACTCAAGTAATATTCTAAAAGGTGACTTTTACTTCTATCAAAGTAAATTTCTGGTAAGATACTTGTACTTTTACTCAAGTATGGCCTTCCGGTACTTTATACACCACTGTACGTAATGGAAACTAAATGTAATCGGGTAATTTGACAATTTGACAACTAGACTGGAAGACTGTTGACCCAAGGCAGATTGGGTCTATGGATTCATGCTGTTTAACCTAAATTCTGAAATGAAGGTTCAAGCAATGTTTAGCTGATCTTTAACTGTTCAGAGCCTGTGCACACTGTAGGCTCGGATTCCTGTTCTTGGCTGACTGGCACCTCCGCCTCAAAGTTGTAGGTGATTTTGGAAAGCTGAAATCTTTTCAGCTTACTATTGTTGTTTGTTTATTAAGATTTTAACGTCATGTTTCACACTTTTGGTTACATTCATGACAGGAACTGTAGTTACACATTACACAAGATTCATAACTTCTTAAGATTATATCGAACACAGTCATGGAGTCATTTAGTGTCTCCAATTCACCTCACTTGCATGTCTTTGGACTGTGGGAGGAAACCGGAGCTCCCGAAGTAAACCCACACAGACACGGGGAGAACATGCAAACTCCACACAGACAGGACCCGGACCGCCCCACCTGGGGATCAAACCCAGGACCTTCTTGCTGTGAGGCGACAGTGCTACCCACTTAGCCACTGTGCCGCCTACTATTGTTGTAAAAAGTATTTTGTTGAGTTACCATTGTTTTTCTTTCAGCTTGAGCCAGTCTGGCCTTTTTACTCCGACTTGATGCATCAATAATGTGTTTTCGCCAGCGAAACTGCCCCTTACTGAATGTTTTTATTGTTTTCCACACCACAGTGTGTACACTCTAGTAAGTGTTAAACAGTCCACATGGAAATCAGCAGCCGGTCAATCCAATCTTTTGACTTTTGTCTGTAAGATTTTATGCAGTGAACTCCTGAACATGACTGTCTAATTGGATAAATATATAAATAAGCAGATATACAGGTGTTTCTTAAAAACTGTTAGCGTATTGCAGTGGATCTGGTCAAATCAAAATCCAGTATTTCAGGTCAGTAATGGCACTGATACAGAAAATAATTATCAGAACAGTGCAATTCTGGAAACATATCATCCATACTCATACTTTTTCACCCGCACTCACCTCTTTGTTAAGTTTGTCCAGCGTTCTCTCGTTTTGTCTCTTCTGATCGTCCAGTTGTGTGTTCTCTCTGCGGAGAGCGTCCCTCTCTCTGTCTCTCTCCTCCAGAGCTCGGGACAGCTCGTCTCTTTCCTGGCTAAGTTTGCCGCTGCTGCGCTTGATCTCCTCTAGCTGTAACCTCAGCCTCCGATTCTCATCCTGCAGCCCCTGCTCTGCATCCATGTTCTGAGATACCTGTTCCTGCAGCTGCGACTGCACATGCAGAGGAATGAAGGCACCTGTTAAATCAAGCTGTTGCTCATCTACTAGTCAAGTGTGTTTACGTCATTGTAGAGTGTACAAAAAATACTAATGCAATATAAAACGTTAATATAATCGAAATGATGTAGATCAAAATGAAGAATAGATGATTTAAATATAGGAGAGAAAACAAGCTGCCTTTGTAGCAGGGATCAACTTCAGTATGATCCTAGTACTCTCAAATTTTACTGACACCTGAATTTAATACATATTTTAATAGAGCAGCATATCTGGTTACAAAAGGTTCACCAGATCCACAGATCCACAGAGAATCTATGTTATATTAATAACCATAAGCAGAATGTTCCTTTTGACTGCTCTCATAATCAGGGGTTGCCACAGCAGATCATTCTGGTCCACATACCTGATTTGGCACAGGTTTTACACCAGATGCCCTCCCTGATGCATCCCTCCCAGTCTTATCCAAGCTTAGAACTGGTACTTAAAGCGCACTTCCTCAGACATAGCCAATCATGTCTGTGTAGATGCCCGACTGGACATAAGCACCACTGAGATTCAAACCTCAGATCTTAGTGGTAGTGTGCTAACGTATTTTACAGCTGCGCCACAACTACTGCACCGTCTGTGCAGTAGAAATATACATCACTCACCTCCATACGTGTAATTTTTTCCTTGAGGCGTGTGTTGGCCTCCTCCAGCACCTCATGCTCGTTTGTAAGAGTGTGCATGTCTGTCTGGGAAGAGCTGAATCTGGCTTTTTCTTTTAGCAGCTCCTCTTCATTCAGGAACAACTGACTGCGCAGACGCTCTGTCTCAGAACGTACTGTACTCAAGTCCCCACGCAGAGACTCCACCACTGAAGGATCAGCAAGCTACCGGACAGACAGGGCAACAATGAAAGAGCGCTACAAAAACTACCATTAGCATTTGTGTAGACAAGTACAGTATAATGTATTTATGATAATGCTTCTCCAAATTTTACACCAAATATGACAATAGATCCAACCAACATCTCCAAGTACCAATGAGAAGTCATCGTAGAGAAACCAACACCATACACAGCAGACCTGTCTGTTCCTTCTCCATCCCAGTATAGGTACAAACCCCATTTTGGGAAAAGTTTTTAACTATTATATTTTGTTTGTCTGTTTGTTTATTTTATGGTTTAACGCCATGTTAACACGTTGGTCACATTCATGGCAGGATCACTGAAGTTTTATCTGAAGTCTTAGTCTTTCTTGTTTCATCTTAGTTTTATTTATCTTCATATTATGTAAGTTCTCAGTTTTTTTTCCCGTGATTTGTTGATTAAGGGGTTTAACATCATGTCTTCATGTAATTAATAATCGTGGCTGAGAGGTGCTTGGTTAGATTTTTGATGTTTTCACACTTTTGTGATTAGTTCAGTTATTGCAAGAAATTTTATTACTTTTTTTATAGTGTTTAAATTAAAGAGTTGAAAATTTCTATCAGATTATTCGGGATTCCTAACTGATTTCTTATTGTACTGTACTTGTGACATTCGATAATGATGTGCTTTATTGTTAAGATGGTATGGCATGTTTCACATGTTGGTGGGGGTCCCCCTCTCAATAGATATGAATGAGTCAATTGGGTGTGTCCGATGCGGCATCTAGTCCATACAGCTTGCTCCATTCTGTTTGTTGGCATAGGTTTCTGGTGTGTGTTGATATTGGGGTATATTTCATGAAGTTTATTGTTGTGTTGTAATTTCCATTCAAGCTGCCATTTGTTTCTGATGTATTTAATTCTGTGGTTTGGTGTCTGATATTAATAGTTTATTTTTTGGTTGTTGTATGGTTGTAGGTTTACGTGCTAGCCTGTCGGCCTCTTCGTTTCCCTGAATGTCAATGTGTCCTGGGATCCAGCAAAATTTTATTTCAAAGTTTTCTTTAGTTAGTCTTTGGGTTTGATCTAAAATTGTATTTATAGTTGGATGATCTTGCGATAATGTTTCCAGGGCTTGAAGACAAGATTTCGAATCTGTGTAGATTGTCTTTTTTGTTTTGATTCTAGTGCCATGGATATTGCTTGAGCTTCTGCTGAGAAAATCGAGCTCTATTTATGTAGCACCATACTTTGCAAAAGGCTGTTTGATGTTAATTATATTTTGTAAATATTAACAGATTTAGAATTTGATGCCTGCAACACTCTCAAAAACGTTGGCACAAAAGAATGTTTACCCTGTGTTACATCACATTTCCTATGAATGATACTTAATCGTTTGAAAACTGAGGGTACCAATTGTTGCAGTTTTGCAAATCAACGTCTGCCCATTTGTGCTCGATACAAGACTCAACAGTCTGTAGTCTGCATTCTCTGATTCACCTCATCTAGGTCCGCCATACATTTTCAGTAGGACACAGATCTGGACTGCAGGCAGGCCAGTTAAGCACATGCACGCTGTGTCTATGAATTACATGCAGGTTGTTGTAGCGCATGTACTGTAGAATGAGGCCTTGTATTGTCTTGCTGAAATAATTACTGACATCCTAGAAAAAAACAGTCACCTTGATGGCAGCACAAGTCTCTCCAAAATCCTGGTATAATGATACCTTCACACATATGCAAGTCAGCCATGCTGTAAACGTTTGAACCTAGTAACGTTGGAACTTTTGAACCTTTCACTGATAATAGTGAAAATGCATACTGTATTTTGGTACATCTGATAAAAGCGCAGGCCCAGAGAACTCGACCGTGTTTCTACATTGAATTAATGCCATATTTTCTCTTTCTCTAGTCAGTTTTTTGTAGTTTCAGGTTGCATTCTTTGATGCAGTGGTGGACTGATGTAGCATGTTTAGTTAGCACTTGTAATGAAATGTTCCCTGCCTGAATTAGCATGAGTTTTATGTAAATGAAACTAATTGGGGCATGTAAAATTAAAATAATATGTAAATAAGTGAATAATTTACCTGCTTAGATTTCTCATGGATTTTAACCAGCTCCTCTTTATCTTTCCGTGATTGGTCCTTTAGCCTGTCAATCTCATATTTCTGCTCAGCATCCATTTCCTGATTGCTCTTCTTTAGGGAAATGATCTCCATCGTCTTCCTGTCAAGATCCCCCTTTAGTTTGTCCACCTCGGCTTGAGACTTCTTCAGGTCTGCACGGCAGCGCTCCAGCTCCTGAACAGTACAACAGTATGTTATTATTTCAGAGAAGTACAGATACATTTATTCATATACAGTGACACCACGATTTAACAAACCTCCATCTAACGGATTTCGTATTTAACAGACAAAATCTGTAAAACCAAATGTCCAGTTAGATTCTTTAAAATTCCTGCGAGAAGCATACCAAGACCAGTAGTTCAGTAAGTGTCTACTAGCTGGCGACATCTCTCTGTTTACATGAGTGAGAAGCTTTATTTTGTTGGGAGGCTCGCTTTGTTCTCGCCTTTTTCCAGGTGTTCTATGCAAAATTTTTGGACAATCCTGACATCTCGTCCACCACACAAGGTAAATGGAATTTCTCCCCAGTAGTACAGTACACCAATTTTAATATTTATTTACAGGTTTTACATGACATATTTACATATCTATTTACGTTGTTCATTTTACTGTATATGTTCATATAATATGTGCATGTTTATCACTTTTGTGGTTAATGCTGTGCTTTCGTATATTTTCGAACCCCCTGGTTAAAAAAAAATGCATTTTACGGACCCCCCCCCTCCTTTTAGTCTGTTAATTCAAGGTTCCACTGTAGTTTGAAAAACTAAACGAGAACCTTTCCATTTGTGGTTTTAGTCTATCTACATTTAGTTTATTAATATACACTATAGGGCCAAATGTATAGACACTTTTCTAGTAATTGTTTCAGGGACTCCTGCTGCAAACATTTTATGTGAATCAAAGTGATGAATTCGGGCGGCAAGGTCAGCAGCACCAGTTTTGCCATGCATGTTGGTGGAGTGTAAAATGTGTTTATTTAATTATTTTAAGATTAAGGCCCTTCCTAATTTACGGCTGTGAAAAACGGGTCACCGACCGTGAAATGAGCCTTTTCCTGTGTAATATGCTATTTGCAGTAAAATTTAAAGTTTGTGTTTAGCGATTTAACATTCATCATTCGCACAGCATTCAAGTGCCTCACGTTTACTGGTTTGTTTGCACTATGAGGCGGTCCTAGCAATCCTACGGCAATTCAGTTAGCAATCGGTTAGTCAAAATGTCCAATATGTCAAAGTCAAAAGCAGCTAAAAACACAACTCAGGTAACTGAGTTTGTTAAACTCCCAATTAATTCTGTGAAAGTGGGGGTGTCAAAACACAGATGAGTATTTTCGTATATGAGACAGTCTTGAATGGTCGCTGAATGTTCTAGGTTTACATTTAACTATTAAGGTAGACTGTGCTGTGTATTGTAGATTTCATTTATTCTATCATTCAGTTTATGAGTGTTATTAAAAGACTGCCATAAAATGTGGCTCTTTTCTTTAAATATTCGTGAAATCTGTGATCGAGGTCCATGAAATTAAGCACATTTTCCCGTGAATTCAGTAGTGCCCTAATTATGACTCATACAAAAATACTGAAATATGTAAGCATGTGTACCTGGGTGAAAGTTTGAGTTGGTTTGACATCAGGGATCTGCTGTTTCATTGTGCTCAGTCTCTCCTGTAGCTCCTTTAGCTCCTCTTCAAACTCATCCTTTTCTAGACGAGTCTGAAGAAGCCTGACACGTGAACACACCCAGAATAGTGACTTAAAATTAGAAACACCTGCAGTGAGATATTAGTATTGTTTGTTTCTAGCCAAAAAATTCACAAGGAAATTAGTGCAGCAATTAGGCAGCACAACAGAGGAGGCAGTTAGGTAAAGAAGCCAACTTTCAGCACCTAGAGAAAAAAATCTATATTATCTCATTTTTAATTGTTGATCTTGAAAGTCAGAATTTTAGTTCAAAAAGTCTAACTCTTTATATTAAAAAGGCAGACTTCTGACCTAATATCTTCTACATTTACGCCATTTAGTAGACACATTTATCCAAAGGAATTTGAGCAATTGAGGGCAACCTTTAAATTACCAGTCTAGAACCTTAACCACTAAGCCACCACTGCTCTATATACAGTGTATCACAAAAGTGAGTACACCCCTCACATTTCTGCAAATATTTCATTATATCTTTTCATGGGACAACACTATAGAAATAAAACTTGGATATAACTTAGAGTAGTCAGTGTACAACTTGTATAGCAGTGTAGATTTACTGTCTTCTGAAAATAACTCAACACACAGCCATTAATGTCTAAATGGCTGGCAACATAAGTGAGTACACCCCACAGTGAACATGTCCAAATTGTGCCCAAAGTGTCAATATTTTGTGTGACCACCATTATTATCCAGCACTGCCTTAACCCTCCTGGGCATGGAATTCACCAGAGCTGCAGGGGTTGCTACTGGAATCCTCTTCCACTCCTCCATGATGACATCACGGAGCTGGTGGATGTTAGACACCTTGAACTCCTCCACCTTCCACTTGAGGATGCGCCACAGGTGCTCAATTGGGTTTAGTCCATCACCTTTACCTTCAGCTTCCTCAGCAAGGCAGTTGTCATCTTGGAGGTTGTGTTTGGGGTCGTTATCCTGTTGGAAAACTGCCAGTTTTCGAAGGGAGGGGATCATGCTCTGTTTCAGAATGTCACAGTACATGTTGGAATTCATGTTTCCCTCAATGAACTGCAGCTCCATAGTGCCAGCAACACTCATGTAGCCCAAGACCATGATGCTACCACCACCATGCTTGACTGTAGGCAAGATACAGTTGTCTTGGTACTTCTCACCAGGGCGCCGCCACACATGCTGGACACCATCTGAGCCAAACAAGTTTATCTTGGTCTCGTCAGACCACAGGGCATTCCAGTGATCCATGTTCTTGGACTGCTTGTCTTCAGCAAACTGTTTGCGGGCTTTCTTGTGCGTCAGCTTCCTTCTGGGATGACGACCATGCAGACTGAGTTGATTCAGTGTGCGGCGTATGGTCTGAGCACTGACAGGCTGACCTCCCACGTCTTCAACCTCTGCAGCAATGTTGGCAGCACTCATGTGTCTATTTTTTAAAGCCAACCTCTGGATATGACGCCGAACACGTGGACTCAACTTCTTTGGTCGACCCTGGCGAAGCCTGTTCCGAGTGGAACCTGTCCTGGAAAACCGCTGTATGACCTTGGCCACCATGCTGTAGCTCAGTTTCAGGGTGTTAGCAATCTTCTTATAGCCCAGGCCATCTTTGTGGAGAGCAACAATTCTATTTCTCACATCCTCAGAGAGTTCTTTGCCATGAGGTGCCATGTTGAATATCCAGTGGCCAGTATGAGAGAATTGTACCCAAAACACCAAATTTAACAGCGCTGCTCCCCATTTACACCTGGGACCCTGACACATGACACCAGGGAGGGACAACGACACATTTGGGCACAATTTGGACATGTTCACTGTGGGGTGTACTCACTTATGTTGCCAGCTATTTAGACATTAATGGCTGTGTGTTGAGTTATTTTCAGAAGACAGTAAATCTACACTGCTATACAAGCTGTACACTGACTACTCTAAATTATATCCAAGTTTCATGTCTATAGTGTTGTCCCATGAAAAGATATAATGAAATATTTGCAGAAATGTGAGGGGTGTACTCACTTTTGTGATACACTGTACATTACATCTTCATGATTCACTTAAACTAGCATGCTGTGTCTTAAACTGCAAACTTCCCTATCCAATTGCTTTGCTACTTTGCATCTTCAATTTGGAGAGGACTCAATGACTGTGCTCTTGCAGAAAATAGGGTTCATAGAGACTGTTGAACAAGTTTGGTGTGGAGGAACTCCAGTGGCCTGCATAGAACCCTAACCTCAACCCCTGAAAAGACACTTGTATGTAAACACAGAGTTGTCAAATTAATTATGTAAAGCTATATTATGGTGGGTTCTACACAAAATAAAAACAATGAAAGAGGTAAAACAGCAAAAGGCTGCAATCTGGCAAGCGTGCTCATTATTCAGGTGACCAGTAGTAAACCTGAGGGAAGAAACAACCACTAGTTACAAGCAAACAGTAATTGAAATGATGTGAAGTGAAACACTGTTGCTGTGGTAAATAAACAAAGGGTAAGGCAGGATTGTAAATGCAGTTCTTCAGTTGAGTATGTATATATACAATAAGTGTATACAACTTCCTTACTCTTGTTTGGTGTCGCGGTGCTCCTCTCTGATGTTCTGGAACTGATTTCTCCAATGGCCTCCTTCCTCCTTGCTTTCCTCTAGCTGCTGCTGTAGTGAGCGCACAGTGGTGTTCACCCGCTGCCGTTCCATCTCTATACCCGCCTGAGACTGACAAAGATTGAGCAAAAGATGTTAAACAGGGCACTCAAAATGACTACATTACCTAATTCTGCCTGTCCTTTGCAAGACACCACAGTTTCACAAACGTTTTAGTGGGTGCTGTCAAACTAGCCCTATTTATGTTGACAGGGATAAAACTTTTTTTTGTTTGTTTATGCATTTTCTCCTCTTTTCCTCCCGACTTTTAGCATATTCAATTACCCAATTGCATTACGCTTCCTCTCTACCAATGCCGATCCCAGCCCTGATTGAGGTGAGCGAGACTGACACACGCCCCCTCCGACACGTGTGCAGTAGCCGACTGCATCTTTTCACCTGCACGAGGCGAGTTCATATGCAGATCAGCTTTTTATATGGAGAGCTAACAACCCCGATCAACGCATTATTCCTTGACTCGGGCGCAATCAATTAGCCTCAGTAATTGCCTTAGTTATGAGGAGTCCTTATCCGGCTCCCATCCTGTATGAACAACAGCCAATCGTTGTTCATGTAGGTGCCCAGCCCAGCCGCATGACAGAGCTGAGTTTCGAGCCGACGAGTTCGTAATGTCAGCTCTGGTGTGCTAGCGTGTTTTACCGTTTTACCCCGACAGATAAAACTTTATATAACTTCCTAGCCCATCAAATGATTATAGGCTAGAAGGTTGCAGTTGCTGTGTGAGGATTTTTAACCCAGCAAATCAAGTCCACAATAAACTCCTTCACCTTCACAGAGCCCTGACCCTAACCCTTGTGAACACCATTAGGATCAAAAGAGATTTTGGGGTGTGTCAAACCACACATTCCAAAACGCACATTAAAAAGCCATTAAAAAAAAAAAAAAATCAGTGAAAACTTTAATATTTGCCACCACGGGTTGGGGGGAATAACACAGGGGCAATTCATATTATGCCTTTAGATTTGGAGTAGTGTGTTTAACCAGATCATGATAAGGCGTCTACATGGTACACAGCTCTATGATTTTTTTCCCCCATTTCAGTAAACTGTAAGGAAATTTCACACTGCATGCTAAGTGGAACTGCCAGCTTTCAGTGTCAATATTAACTGTCTGTATTCACTGTCAATATTGCTACACACAAGTGTGCTAACAGTGCCTGTGATCTGATGATACAAAGACACAGCAGTATTAGTACAGGGAAACAATATTCAAGGATGAAGGAGAAGTGAGTGAATACAACTTAATAGTTGTGTATATAATTATAATATAAATAAGCTGAAGCAAATAAAGGCTGGTTGTTGGGTCCAAATGATCTAATCATGTTGTAAACCAATTGTAGCTCTTACAGACTAGCAGTTGATTTTAGGATCAGCAGTATTATGTAGGGATTGAATGATTGAGACATGGAAGTATTAACAAAATAACCTGCTATAATAACAGTGCGCTCAACAGACATAAGCTTTGTCTTCATTGGTGGAGCAACAGTGACTCCCGTCTGGTTGAAGCTCTGGTACAAGTAGTAGAGAATACACAAAGAGCATAGTGTGACCAATCTAGTAGTTTCCAATTCCCTCCACTCTAAAATCTTGTGGAAAGCCTTCCCATATTAATGCCCATGAAATAGGACGTCCAACAATATCATGATCAGGATTCCACATACATTAAGCCATATAGTGCATTATGATTGAATCTTTCTTTGTGCCTAAGTAAATAGGGCTAGTTTGACTGCACTCATTAAACCCTTTCCTGCTTGCACCACTCCGCAATGGCTGAGGAAAGCTTGTTTGGCCATGTCTGAGACAGGAAAGGCAGGATGATGATTTAACTCCTCACAATTTAAATAGTGACCCCTACTGTCTGGTTGAGGTGTTGGTCTAGGTGGTAGAGGGATGCAGAGAGGAGGTGTGCTCCTATGTATGGGTTAATGGCTCTTTGTACGGATCCACCAATAGCAGGTTAAAACAGTTGTTAGAAGTGGTTGGATTTACAGAGGTGGCCTGTGCTAGCCTGCAGCGGAGGAATCTCATTAGGAACTAAAAATAAATGCAGTGGGAGGAAAAAGTGGCTCAAACTGGCCTTTCTAAACAAAGTATTTTAGCCCAGGACATTTTCATTGAATCAAACATCTAACACAGCTTAACTACCCTCCTGTATAAGCTTCTCCACTATTGTTTGAGGTTCAACAAGGTTCAGTGTTGGGTGCTCTCTAATTTCAAAATGCAGTGATGTGGGTGTTTTAGCCACTGTAAGCTTTTACATGTGTTTACCTGTGAAACCTGGGCCATGCTAGACCTCAGTCTCTCCATGTCTTGGTTGTACTGGTCTCTGAGAGTTTCGACCTCTTTGTCATGGGTGGCCACCTCATCCTTCAGAGCTCCTTTTAGAGCAGTCAGCTCCCGCTCTTTCTGTCTCAGAACATCCTCCTGCCTCTGATACAGTGCGACACCTTGAGCCAGCTCATTTTGCAGGGTCAGCAAGTCCTACACACCAGTTCAACATTACAAAAACATTACACTCATGGCACAGCACGTATACATAGCTAAGGTGTGTAATTAGTGCAAATACACTGAGCTTTATGCCATTGGATATAGACACTCAGGTGGGGCAACAGTCAAATATGTTAGTCCACCACTGTAGGGTGTATGGTTAAATCCCAAAAGTGGCATTAGCCTCTCTATGATTATGTTAGTGGAAGGGAAGGCCAGATGGGGTGTAACTCATACTGTCTGTGCTGTTGAGAGTGCATATGAGCCAAGACTCTCTGTAAGAATTTGGCTTGACGTGTCGTTTGTGTTTGTACCGCTTGGATTGTGTCGTTTCTTGCTCTGCTGGTTGACTCTTTCCTCAGCTCATCGTGCAGCCCGGCTAGCTGGTCCTCCAACTGTCTAACACAAGACTCTGCATTCTCTCGGTCCATACGCAGCTGAGTCAGCCTGAGACACAGACACATATTACTGATACAGTACAGACACTTATCGAAGGGTACATACAGTAAGCAAAGGCTGTGTAATTCAAAATGCATCTTACTCAGAATGTGTTTGATCCAATTTGTTCTTCTTCCTGCTGATCTCCTCTTTCAGATAAATATTTTCGTCCAGACATTGTTCAAACTCAGCTTTAAGTGCAGAGTCTGGTCTGTTCATCTGCGACTGCAAAAATATAAATAGCTAGTGTCTGATAAGTCCTGAATGCAGTATATTACTGTCAGTTGGGCTACTATAGAGAGACATACACCGATCAGCCATAACATTAAAACCACCTCCTTGTCCATTTTATCAGCTTCACTTACCATATAGAAGCACTTTGTAGTTCTACAATTACTGACTGTAGTCCATCTGTTTCTCTGTCCATCTGGACCCCCACAGGACCACCACAGAGCAGGTATTATTTAGGTGGTGGATCATTCTCAGCACTGCAGTGACACTGACATGGTGGTGGTGTGTTAGTGTGTGTTGTGTTGGTATGAGTGGATCAGACACAGCAGCGCTGCTGGAGTATTTAAATACCGTGTCCACTCACAGTCCACTCTATTAGACACTCTTACCTAGTTGGTCCACCTTGTAGATGTAAAGTCAGAGACGATCGCTCATCTATTGCTGCTGTTTGAGTTGGTCATCTTCTAGACCTTCATCAGTGGTCACAGGACGCTGCCCATGGGGCGCTGTTGGCTGGATATTTTTGGTTGGTGGAGTATTCTCAGTCCAGCAGTGACAGTGAGGTGTTAAAAAACTCCATCAGCATTGCTGTGTCTGATCCACTCATACCAGCACAACACACACTAACACGCCACCACCATGTCAGTGTCACTGCAGTGCTGAGAATGACCCACCACCCAAATAATACCTGCTCTGTAGTGGTCCTGGGAGAGTCCTGACTAGGGCTGTCGCGGTAACCGCAATTTTGAAATACAGCGGTATAGACCAGCCAACCGCAGGGCATGCCAAGCAACCGCCACAACCGCAATGTTCATGTTTTTTCTTTCTTTCTTTTTTCTTTTTTTTTGTTGCAGGGTCCATCTTGTTTTACGCTTACATTTGGGCGTAATAAATGTTAAATGAATTCATAATGAAAATGAGCTAACTGTCATCTTCCTGCCACCTGTTCGCATCCGTTGCTGCTGAGTGTCAGGCTTTGTGTTTTAAGATGGAAACAATGGCAACATTAATTACAGGCAAGTTTATTAATGATCAAATTGAGTTCACACTCAATAAAATACTTGTAATTTAGACTATATTTAAACAGCCTTGGCATACTAAAACACTTAATGACAGTTAATATGGCATTGCAGCCTGCAAATATTCTCCTGCTGGCTTGCTGGAATGATTTAAATGTATTTTTTCGTTGAATAAAAATGTATTGAAACAAATAATAACTAGTATATATTGTTATGTTAATTATACCTACTAAATAGGTAGTTAATAGTGGCGCGACAACCAGGCTAGATTTCCTCTGCTCTCTAAAGTCGCATGCAGGTACAGTACGTGTGTATTAGTGTAACGAGCACCATCAGAGAGAGATTTAGTGCCGGGAACATCGCAGGTTTAAGGTCTTACAGACTTCATTCTAAACAAAAGGTTTCATTTTATTTATTTATTTATTTTTTTTACTGTATTTTGATTAGATGTGCATTTAAAATATTTAGCCTAAACAGTTTGCTTTTTTTTGTTTCGCAGTGTATATCTAGCCTAGACTAGAAGCTAAATTTAAACCTTTTTTTAATAGAGAAAAGACGTGCATTCTTATTGCGCATCCCTGCTCTGTTCTGTATTTAACAATTAACACGCATTTGATTTGTCTTAAAGCTGTCTAATCTTCGTCATTAAAAAGCAATAATATACTGAATCATAGCCTAACAATAAAGCTTGTTTATATAGCTCTAAAATCCAGATAAATTAAGTAATTTTCAAAAACAAAAAAATGGCGATAATACCGCATACCGTGGTGTTGAGCCACGCTAAATACCGAAAGGGGAAATTCTTTCACCGCGACAGCCCTAGTCCTGACCATTGAAGAACAGCATGAAAGGGGGCTAACCCAGTATGCAGAGAAACAGATGGACTACAGTAATTGTAGAACTACAAAGTGCTTCTATATGCTATATAAGTGGGGCTGATAAAATGGACAATGTGTGTAGAAACAAGGAGGTGGTTTTAATGTTATGGCTGATCAGTGCCAGATTGAAATGCAATCACTACAATGGCAAAATGTGAAATGAAATACACAAGTCATTGCTTTTCCATAGTACCATGTAGATGTAGAACATGTAGCAAAATCTCAGTTACATTGTTTTAATGTCGCTTGACCCCTTTACTGAAATACAGTACACAAGGATTTGCAAATACAAAACAACATGCTGAATTTGTGTCAGATTTGTATACAATCAAAATGTGCCAAGATAAAAAGATCCGTTGCATTAAAGGTTTGCATTTAAAAGAATTAAATGCTAAATGTGTATCCGAATTATATACAAATCAGCTTGAAATGTGATTAACTCACAGCAGAACTAGTGAGTGTGCTGCTTTAAATGTGCCGCTTTAAATGTGCCAAAACAAAACGAAGTACAAGCATTGTATTGCAGTCCAAGCAGTGCTGTATTCGTGCCCAATGAAAAGTAATCACAGTCCAATTGCAAAATTTAATACCCCAAGTGAATGTGGGGCGTGGCTGAAAAACCTCCTTCTATTTTTTGCCATTAAGAGCCTTTTTTAACAAATCTGCCAGGCAGCCTTTGACATTTCTCTAGCTATTCAGCATAATAATATAGCTAACAAAAGATATATAAAGCCCATGGGTGCTAAAATCTTTCTTCAACAGCTAAACAGAAGCTGTAATAAAGACACATGCTTTACAAGCAGCATGTAACATAAAATTACCAGATTAAATTACATCAATGTGTTATAATTATCCCACAGTCTATAATCAGCACACCACCAACCTAGTATTTATCATGGTTCAAGCATTGGTGGCCTAATGACCCAAAGAAACACCGCACCTAAAATCACTCAAGAGGAAATAACACCGCTTGTTCCACACCTTAAAGTTACAAACTAAACTTTTTTCATTTGTTCAGGGGGTAGGGGTGACAATGTACAGAGCAATAGATGAGACTAGAATCATATACCCACATAGTGCATTTATATAGTAAGTGTAGCTCATAAAATGGGCAGTGAATGTTCAATCTTTAACCCCCTAAAGTTTTTCCTTTCCCTTAAATTATATCAGTTGCCCAGATGACAGAACGTTATTCCTTTATTACCCTATTTTCTACAGGAATAAACAAGAGTCATTAAGGCCAATTGAAAATGTAAATATTAAATGTAAAAAGTCAGGTTGTACTTACTCGCACCAGCTTTGACAGACTTTAGGTTTTCCTTGTATATTTTATAAATTGTATATTTGTGGGTTGGTATAGCTGCATCTGATGCTCGTTTATATGGATTTTCTTTACTGACTTCTTTACTAAATGCAGTAGTTAACCTGTAACTAAAATGATAAAGCTTTATATTTTCCGAACAGCTCGACAGTGACGTGTCTGCAAGCTGAGTATGTGTTGTGTATACAGTATACTGGGGCTCAGCTGTTCCAAGTGTTGGTTGGTCTGCGGCCAACTCATTATAAGACATAGACTGGTGCCAACTCTCAAAAAGCCCTTACTGTGATGCCCATTTAAGCACTGCATGTTAGTGAGTCTCACTGCATGCCAACAAGCCCACAGATCCAAATTCCAAACCTTTAATTGAACATGTTTATTTACTGGTGCACTAAAGATCTAGCATGATTCAATGCTAAAGCCGGACTGAAGCTGAAAGAAAACGATGCACATGACAGCACATGAAATAGAAGCTTTGGCTTTGGTTTATTCTTTTTTCCTTTGTATTGTTTTCATTGGCCCAATTTATTCTCTGATACACATGGAGCCACCAGGTGCCTATAACAAGGCGGTGGCAGATTCCTACAGGCCTCAGGATATTCGGAGGACCACTCTATTCTCTACATATTTCTCAACTGTGGTCCACTGTAAAATATAATTATTGTACATTTTATACCTCAGTCATTCATGTATTCCAAACCTGAAACTTATTATTAAATAAACCCATTATTTGCCATTCGAAATATGAACATAGCCAAGAATGTTGGAAGTATGAAAGCTGAAGTGTACCCTTCAAAGATAATCACAGTTCACTTCAAAGATAGTCATCAGACAGCTTCCTTACAAAATTCTTTTAAAAGTGCCATTGGTAAAGCTGATTACTTCAAAATGGGCTGCAGCCTAAAGCACAATACAAACACAACTGCACAGTTTAGGGCGCTCATGTGATGCAGAGTGGTCTAACAAGCTAGCCCACCACTACTGAGCTCTCGAGTTTTCAAGTTCAAATATCAGCTCTGCTATCGGCTAGCCGGGTGCCTACATAAAAACGATTGGTTATGTCTGAGGGTGGGCGGGCCAAAGGGATTCCTTATTACTGCTGCAAATGCAGCCTCAGCTGGCTGGTAAAAGGCGCCTGTACAGAGATGGGGAATAATGGAGATCAGAACATAGCCCTCCATGTGCGATACTGATTCTTGTGTAAACCCGTCGCTTACGGGTGAAAAGAAGCAGTTGGCTATTACACACGTCAGAGAGGGTGTGTATTAGCTACAGCCCTCCTCGGTCAAGGAGGGCTGCAGCAGGAGAGAAGATACTGAAGATACTGAAGAACTGGGTAATTGGATAAAAAAAGTGCATAAATAAAAGTTAAAAATTTTATTTAATTACATGTACCTATATCTTTTTAATGCAATGACATTTTGTTCTATACATTCATTTAGAAAAAAGAATGGAAGAACAGTTTTCGAAATCATCCCTGGACTTTGATAACATACATATAATTATGAGTGTATGTAAAGTTGTGACCACAACTGTAAGTATAAAAGTTGTATGCACTCTGACAGCAGTGATTCTGCCTGTGTGCAGTGTACCTTTAACCCCTGGATCCTATCGCAGATGATTCGGGCTCTGCGCTTAACTGTGGCATCATTCTCATTGCTCCTGAGACAGAAAAAGCAGAAAGGGCCACATTTGATTAATCTCTTACACTGTAAGTGGACACCCCTCTTCATTACTTAGTTTCAGCTACAAGCAATGCTATGGCCAACACTGATAACTGTGCCCCTGTACAAAAAGGTGAGGTTGCCAGCTGTCTGTCATTGAACACCTTTGAGATGAATTGGAACGTTAAGTGTGAGCCAGGTCGTCAACAGTTCCTGACCTGAGAAATGCTCTTTTTACTGAATGGGGATGGATTCCACAGACATGCTCCTTTCGCAAAAGAGAAGAGGATGTTCGAGGTAAAGCTTCAAAATAATGCTCATGGCTTTGGAACAGGACGTTTAACAAGTTCATGGTCAGATGTCCACATATTTTTGCCCATATAGTGTAACTGTCAGTGAAACAACTATTACTCTGTGTAATTACAGACTTATGCAAAAGTTGGGACACCTCATGTCTAGGAGTCCTGGATTTGACCAGGGGTGTACAAACTTTTGCATAAGACTGTAAATAAACATGGTAAAATTTATTGGGTTTAATGTGAACCAGTGAACAGAACTGTGTGTGAAGCTTTACCCCTGCCGTAGCACTCCGTAGATTATCTGCTGGATCTGACCCTCCTCACTGGTAACCTCTGCCCCTGAGCTCTGACTCTGATCCATCAGAAGATCAGGAGGTACCTGGAGACAGAAATTAGAGATTCCAAATGTTACATGAGATCTAAGAGCACACAAAGTACAACACTGTTGATAAGAATAATTGCATTACGCACAGGACGCATTTACATTTACACTGAGCAGATAATTTTATCAAAAGTCACTTACAACTGTGACCGATTACAATGCAAACAACTTAGGATTAAGCGCCTTGGTCAAGGGCCTAACAGTGGCAATGGGGCGGTGGTGGGGCTTTATTCAATAGCCTTCCAATTACTAGGACTGTGCATGAACCCCTGAGCTAAAATTATTCTTATGTTTTATTCAGTTTCAAGTATAGAAGTTAACAGTGACAGCCAATTGGTTTAAGAAATACAGGGGTTGGACAAAATAACTGAAACACCTGGTTTTAGACCACAATAATTTATTAGTATGGTGTAGGGCCTCCTTTTGCGGCCAATACAGCGTCAATTCGTCTTGGAAATGACATATACAAGTCCTGCACAGTGGTCAGAGGGATTTTAAGCCATTCTTCTTGCAGGATAGTGGCCAGGTCACTACGTGATGCTGGTGGAGGAAAACGTTTCCTGACTCGCTTCTCCAAAACACCCCAAAGTGGCTCAATAATATTTAGATCTGGTGACTGTGCAGGCCATGGGAGATGTTCAACTTCACTTTCATGTTCATCAAACCAATCTTTCACCAGTCTTGCTGTGTGTATTGGTGCATTGTCGTCCTGATACACGGCACCGCCATTGGATGCACATGGTCCTCCAGAATGGTTCGGTAGTCCTTGGCAGTGACGCGCCCATCTAGCACAAGTATTGGGCCAAGGGAATGCCATGATATGGCAGCCCAAACCATCACTGATCCACCCCCATGCTTCACTCTGGGCATGCAACAGTCTGGGTGGTACGCTTCTTTGGGGCTTCTCCACACCGTAACTCTCCCGGATGTGGGGAAAACAGTAAAGGTGGACTCATCAGAGAACAATACATGTTTCACATTGTCCACAGCCCAAGATTTGCGCTCCTTGCACCATTGAAACCGACGTTTGGCATTGGCATGAGTGACCAAAGGTTTGGCTATAGCAGCCCGGCCGTGTATATTGACCCTGTGGAGCTCCCGACGGACAGTTCTGGTGGAAACAGGAGAGTTGAGGTGCACATTTAATTGTGCCCTGATTTGGGCAGCCGTGGTTTTATGTTTTTTGGATACAATCCGGGTTAGCACCCGAACATCCCTTTCAGACAGCTTCCTCTTGCGTCCACTGTTAATCCTGTTGGATGTGGTTTGTCCTTCTTGGTGGTATGCTGACATTACCCTGGATACCGTGGCTCTTGATACATCACAAAGACTTGCTGTCTTGGTCACAGATGCGCCAGCAAGACGTGCACCAACAATTTGTCCTCTTTTGAACTCTGGTATGTCACCCATAATGTTGTGTGCATTGCAATATTTTGAGCAAAACTGTGCTCTTACCCTGCTAATTGAACCTTCACACTCTGCTCTTACTGGTGCAATGTGCAATTAATGAAGATTGGCCACCAGACTGGTCCAATTTAGCCATGAAACCTACCACACTAAAATGACAGGTGTTTCAGTTATTTTGTCCAACCCCTGTAGATCATTAGGCTGGAAGAAACAGAGCATTTGTATGGCTGGGCACTGATGTTGGTCAAGAAAGCCTAAATTGATGTTCTAGTTCATGAGCTGTTCAGTGGGGCTGAGGTAAGGGCTCTGTGCAGGACACTGTACAGTAGTTTCTGTAAACCAAGTTTTTCTTCATGCCTTTATAGACCTTGCTTTGTGGATTGGGGCACAGTCCTAAGCCTCCACTATACTCTTGCTAAAAAGTTAGAAAATATAAATTGCTTTATAAAATTGACTCATTAACCCTGTTAGCTATTGGTGCGACTGACACTCATTAATTTAACATGTTGTATACTTTGTAGCCATTAAAATTGTAGTCTGGCTTGTACAATTAAAACAAACTCAGTTCAAATTGTACACGCCAATCTATGATTCATGAAGGTGAAGCTCAAAGTTCAGGCAGCAATTAAAACAACTAAATTACACACATTACTGTAATTAGTACACTTCTAATATTTAGGACATAATTCCTATATATACAATGTCTGGATGGAAAAAACTAAACAAAAAACAGATAACTTCAGTTAAATGTGAAGTTGTGTCCGGCAAGCAAGAAGAACAATGAATTATAAATAAATATTTTTTAGGGTCATAGTGTGTCCAGCTTCCTCTGGAATCACTTTTTTCAATGCATTGCTGGGCTTTGGCTGTGTTTGTCAAAACGCCTTCAGGGGAACTGAATCAAATGGTAAGTCTATTTTATTAACATTCACTTTCAATAACAGAATTGCTCACTTTTAGTATTCGCCATGTGTTGGCCATGATTGATTGAATATAAACTGGCCTTGTGAAAGTCAATGTGTCGCAAATCACATACTGCCATAATGAACAATGTGCGTAGTACACCACTAACATGTCATTACTATGCTATGCAGTATGAGTTAGCAGGTAAGGCTAAAAATAAACAGCTCTTACTTAAACTAATCTACTATGTATTAGTGGACTCAGTAATTTGAGTAGAGGGTCAGTCAGTGAACACCGGTACAGTAATCCAAATCACATGCTCTCCAGCCGATAAGCAGGATCAGCTTTCTGTAATCTGCTACGGTTATGTTCCTTTAAAAAAAATCACTCGCAAACATGGTGTGAGAAGGATGCTGTTTTAAAAAAATCAAAAGAAATAAAAACATCAATAAATATCAATTAAAACCAATAAAAAGTTAAACCTCTGATGTCATAATTTTGCTGGGCTTACACTGTGCAGTGGTCATTAATCGAAAATATCTCGTCCAGAGGCAGATCCAAGTACAAGGCCTATTGAGCATTTTCCCAGTTGAAATGTGAGTGTCCCCTGAACCTGACCACTTCAGCCTGCACATATTCTATACTCCTACTCTTTATGAGTCCTAAGTCAAACGTTCACATGCATATGTTACATGAGATCTAAGAGCACCCACAAAGTACAACAAATAACCCCTTTTCCAAACTAATCTAGCCACATCCAGTGGTAATCTTATACTCCCATTGCATTCCAATTCAGTTGTGGGCAATTTGGAATTTATCCCTTTCTCTCATAGCTGCTGCCACCCCCACACCCCAGACTAAGGAAAGCTGAGACTGTCAGGTGCCTCGCTGATGCCCTTTACACCTGCCAAGGGTGGTGTCTCACAGGCACGCCTATTGCTCAGCAGAGGCTGCACTTAAAACCGCAACGAGGATTTCTGTTTTAGCCATTGCCCCACCCCTACAGATGCAGGGGGAAATCCAATCATTTATTTTATTCACCTGTTCACAAAGTGTGCGGCTGAAACACTTGGACCCAATAAAGAGTGGTGTCTACATAATTTTGGTAATATAGTTTACAAGTCCCTTAAAGGTGTGCAAAAAAGCCCAGTTTCATTTACACCGATCAAGCATAACATTATGACCACCTTCCTAATATTGTGTTGGTCCCCCTGCTGCTGCCCCATACGCAACAAACTGTGATGCACTGTGTATTCTGACACCTTTCTATCAGAACCAGCATTAACTTCTTCAGCAATCTGAGCTACAGTAGCTCGTCTGTTGGATCGGACCACACGGGGCAGCCTTCGCCCCCAACGTGCATCAGTGAGCCTGTTGCCGGTTTACCACTGTTCCTTCCTTGGACCACTTTTGATAGATACTGAGCACTGCAGACTGGGAACACCCCACAAGAGCAGCAGTTTTGGAGATCATCTAGCCATCACAACTTGTCAAACTTGCTCAAATCCTTACGCTTGTCCATTTTTCCTGCTTCTAACACATCAACTTTGAGGATAAAATGTTCACTTGCTGCCTAAAATATCCCACCTACTAACAGGTGCCGTGATGAAGAGATAATCAGTGTTATTCACTTCACCTTTCAGTGGTCACAATGTTATGCCTCGTCGGTGTATATATTTATTAGGATTTTAACGTCATGTTTTACACTGTTTGGTAACATTCATTACAGGACAGATTCATTAGTTCAAGTGTTTAATGTCAAACAGTCACAGACAATTTTGCCTCCGATTCACCTCACTTGCATGCCTTTGGACTGTGGGAACCAGCACCTGGTGGAAACCCATGCAGATATTGGGAGAACATGCAAACTCCACACAGAAAGGACCTGGACCGCTCCACCTGGGAATCAAACCCAGGACTTTCTTGCTGTGAGGCGACAGTGCTACCCACCGAGCCACCGTGCCGCCTCAAGCCCCATCTAACAATCTTAAATAGAAATTGTGGCTGGTGATGGGATACTATTGGACACATAATTAGTCAGACCAGATTTGTCCAGATGTGGTCTCTTAGAGCTAATAATAGCTATTGTAACCATTCAAAATGCTCATATTGGTCAGTCCCTACTCTGTACAGGACCAGAAAAATTAAATAATTAAATAAATTCCTTGTCCTACTCACACGTGTATCGACTGAAGACCAGTTGTTGGTTGAAGCAGAAGAGGACTTCGATGAAACGGTGGTCATGGTTACAGAGGTCCGACCCGAGCTACTGTAAGTCGAAGCAGTTATTGATGATTGAGGGGAGGTGTACGCATTCGGAGCAAACTGAGCAGAAGAAAGAACAGACGTTGCAGAATTAGGTTTGTTTCCTGCATCAAGACCGGGAGCACGTCCCCTGTAGGAGCTCCCGACACCCCCATCCTGTCCAGCTGAAGAGCCGCCTGCAATCTTGGCCCGTCTGTCATTAGGAGATAAACGAGCATCTGAAGAGGGTTCGGACGGGGCGTAGTAGCTGTTTGCTGTGTTCAGAGTTTCTCTCTGCGGAGCCCCGTTCAGTCCTGCCTGGTATGAGCCACCCCAACTGTTCCTCTCCATCCCCACACCAATTCCGTCCAGGTTTCCGTAGCTCCCGGATCGGCCATCTCCGTTGGGGCGTCTGAAGTCAGTGCCAGCGCCGCTGTCTCTGTCCAGAAGAGAGCCGTGAGACTGAGCCCGTCGCAGAGCGTTGCCATCTGAGGCTGAGAGATACTGACCAGACACTGATTCGTCTTCTGTTTTTCTGAGGGTCAAACAGACAAATATAGCAGGTATTTCAACTTGAAATTAGATGTAAAATTCACTACATGGCCAAAAGTATTTAGACACCTGACCAAGACTATTGGACATCCCATTCTAAAACAATGAGCATTAACTTACAGTAAGACTGGTGGCTGGTGTATTGATTACGTTAGCACACCACCACCGGTCGGTTGCCCAGCCACTATAGGACATGTCTAAATGAAAAAAGGCTGGACGTCACTGCTAATACTCAAATCTGGTAATGGTGAGTTGGCATACTAGACTACAGTGACTCATACTGTCTGGTAGAAGCACTTAATACTTAAGGACCCCGTGTTACTCTGTGCATGTTATGAATATGTCATTGTACATTACTAACTGGTAAAAAGAAGCGGTATCGTAGGGGGCCTGTGCTATTCCACAGTACTTTTCAATCAGCATGGATTAGATGGAGATTCACAAAGTCTTAATGGTGAGGTATTCTGTATCCTGTATGAACGTGAACTTTGATACCTGTGTAAGCTGTTGTACGATGGGGTTCGAAGCTGCACTCCATACGAGTCCCCCTTCTCTCCATCTTTCAGCACTACGTATGGCTGTCCTGCGATGCCTTGCACCCTGACGGCCACGCCATACCGCGATGCAGATTTTCCCGAGCCGTCGCGACGCGCTCCGCCACCACCACCTCCTGTGTCGTGGAGGTCATTTATGAAGCGGATCTGAACCCCGTGGTCCACCGGGGTCTTCCTGCCTGAGACAGGTGCAGACATTCTGGAATAAAAAGTGGACAAAAAGAGGATGTGAGGGTAGGTTGTGTTTGAGGAGTGCTGTAACAGTAACAGTAATGCCTGGTATCTTTATGTAAATGATCAATAGGTGCAGCAAAATATGACTTTTACCTAAAGCATGGTGCTATGATGATATACTGGTATATAGAGGGTATATCGCTCACCTATCAGAAGGTGTATATGTGGCGCTCAGGTGACATGATGGTAAATTGCACTAATCCACTGCCACTGGGATCCAGGGTTTAAATACCCAATGGTGCTATTGGCCGGTCCAGCATCTACATACAGACTTAACTGAACCGGATATGTCAGGGAAGGGGGGCAAACAGGACCCCACATGAAGATAAATAAATGAATACAAGTATGTGTCATTAGTACATGTTATTTTATTTTACTGTTTTACACACTACTTGGCCAAAAGTGTTTAGACACCACACCTAATTATTGCATTTAGGTGATTTAGCCAGACGTATTGTCAACAGGTGTAGAAAATATGGAAACAGTTTGGGGAAGGCTTCTTTCCTTTCCTTTCCAATCATGGTTGTGGTCCGACGCTGTGTGATACCGTCTGGCCCATAGTACCTGTGTTGTATCAGTACTAGGTGATGCTGTGTGTTCCACCCTGGTGGGAATCAGACGACGCTGTGCGATACCGTCTGGCCCATAGTACCTGTGTTGTATCAGTACTAGGTGATGCTGTGTGTTCCACCCCGGTGGGAATCAGACGACGCTGTGTGATACCGTCTGGCCCATAGTACTAGAAAAGGTGACGTTGTGTGTTCCACCTGACCCGTAGTTTAAGGATAAACAGTAAAGACGTCTGGGACGACTGTCTATGTAAGACGGAGATATCAACATGGACAAAATCGTTATATGAGCGTCATTGTGTGGCAGTAGAACTGGAACACTGTACTATTGGTGATGACCGGTAGTGTAAGTTACTTTGTCTGCTGTCAGTCTGTGGGATAGTGTTAGTATTTAGTACTGTAATTTCCCTGTTAATAAGTACAATTAATCCCTCATAATAATGTGTATCTCTCTTGTTTTCATTTCAGATTCTCTAAATTGTAGTGTATATTTTACTATATTTTCTTTTAGTTTTCATGTTCTTAATTTTTTATCTCTCTTGTTTTAATTTCATATTCCCTAAATTGTAGGGTATATTTTACAATATTTTCTTTTAATTCTTAATTTTCTTAATTTTTTATCTCTCGTTTGAATTTCATGTTGTCTTAATTGTAACTAAATGTTTGCAAGAAGTCTTTCTGAGGTTCTAGATCTCAGGAATGTTTTAATGCTTTTAATTAATTTTTTCCCTTATGTAAAGCACTTTGAATTGCCACTGTGTATGAAAGATGCTATACAAATAAACTTGCCTTGCCTTGCCTTGCCTATGGACAAAGCAGGGTTTAGAAATATGCACTTTTAATGCACCCCCCCCTCCCCTTTATATATTTTTTTGGCTCATTCTGGTCCGCATATCTGATTTTATGCCAAATGCCGGTCCTGATGCAACCATCCTTGTTTAATCCAGGCTTGGAGCCAGCACTGAGAACGCACTGTCAAGAAGTGCACCTCCCAATGGCTAGGCAGTTCGGCCACTCCCTTCCTCCCACTAACACATAGCCAGTCATGTCTACATGCGCCCAACAAGTCAGTGGCACTCCTGAGATCCAAACTCTCATTTACCCTTGCTAATTTCTTCCATGTTTTCATATAAATCCTAATTAATTGTTTGTGCTGTTTTGAATTTGAGTTCCCTTTACAAAACAGCTTCCTCCCTTACTAACATGCTTCTCTCTGGCTGCTCTGTACTGAAACATTTTGTTTGGGTCAAGGTGAGGGTCGGAATATTGATCGTCCTCTGTGCAGCTGCTGCTGTGTTTCCTTCTAATCTTTTCCTTATCTTTTGCTGATATGAGCTGTTGCTCATCGAGTGCAGCAATGAAGCCGAACTGAGGTAATGTTGTTAATGTTGTTAATAACAAACTTGTGCTGGCAATTTCTTTGGTGCCTTTCTGCCACCCTTACCACTCACATGTTTATAAATATAAGTAATCCAGTGTGCTGTAAGGGTTTGTTGGTAAAAACTTTTTAAATCTATTTCAGATTATGATCAATATAAAAAAGAAATAAACAATATACATACATAGCTATAGAAAGATCAGACAAATAATTAGGACCAGCTCCAAAATCCATGTGCATGTGATGATCAGGGATATATGGAATTTAAGGCTGATAATATTTACTCATAGTTCACATGTTGAATGCAGCGGATATGATCAGCCATAAAAACCTGAGTGTCCTTGATAAGGACTAAACTGTTATGACCAGTCAACTAGGTTAAAGTATCTCAGAAACAGCATTGTACAGTTCTTCTATTTTAAATCCTCCCGCCCCTGCCGGTCCGTGAAATTATATCTTATATATGAAACCGCTCTGTGGTGCAAAAAAGGTTGGGGACCGCTGTTTTATATAATTGATTGTGTATACGGTTAGTAATAATTGTGGCTGAAACACCTGAACTCAATAATTAGGAGGGATGAGAAAAAGATGAAACAGCTCTATTAAAAATCATTTTAATCGTTTCATGGATTTTGATAAGTCTACACATTCTCTATAGGAAACTAAATAAACTATGATAATTTTAGTGCACTATTTAATTTCAAAATGATTTCATCTGAACTTTTTGGCATTAGCTGCTGAATATATATATATATATATATATATATATTTATATGCATTTGCATCTTTGAGTATTTGTCTCCCCCATTCCACCTTAAAAGCACTCACAAAATAGGTTATTAAGGAACTTCAAGCAATGTAGCTTTAATTGTTTGGTTAGTACAAAACACACACACACACACACACACACACACACAATGTCATGTTGTTCTGAGTTATTTAAAAGCCACTGTGTTAATTAAATCCTACAGAAAAGCATACGCCTCAAAGCTAATAGATTAAACTACATTTCATCCCCCCCCCCCTTTTCTCCCACTTTAGCGCATCCAATTGTTCAATTTGCATCGTGCTTCCTCTGTCTATGCCGAACCCTGCCCTGACCGAGGAGATCGAAGCTAACCCATATCCTCTCCGAAACATGGGCAGCAGCCAGATGCATTTTGATGAGTTTGGCGCCACCTAGCGTTGCATGCGAAGAGACACACCCTAAGGGCACTCTTCCTCATCTCTGTGCAGGCGCCTCTAATCAGCCGACAGAGGTCGTAATCGCATTCTGACAGAAAGAGACCCACATCCGGTTCTTTGTCCCGCCCCCCCAACTGAGCAACCGGCCAATCGTTGCTCATACAGCCACTCAGCCTTGAACCGGTGAGGCAGAGCTGGATTCGATACGATGTACTCAGAATCCAGCTCTGGTTGCAGCATGAACAGTGAGTGTAAAAACAAGGAGGTGGTTTTAATGTTATGGCTGATCAGTGTATGTACACATAACAAGCACTATATAAAACTGATATTCTCACGGGTGATGATTTATCGAAGGTACTCCTACCACACACAGGTTCAATAAATAACATAAAGCCTTTACCTCTTATCCTCTCAAGCGAAACCAATACAATCCATAAAGATAAAAGGACAAGTATATTATTTCAACCACATGTAACTCTTTTTTCTGAACCTTAGGGTGAATTTATTTCTTTTGAACCCAAACCCAAAGAAATAAATGGTACAAAGACCAACGTGGAAC
This sequence comes from Trichomycterus rosablanca, assembly GCF_030014385.1. Classification (NCBI taxonomy): domain Eukaryota; kingdom Metazoa; phylum Chordata; class Actinopteri; order Siluriformes; family Trichomycteridae; genus Trichomycterus; species Trichomycterus rosablanca. Next base: position 15,901,481 of record NC_085990.1, read on the forward strand.
CTGTAAACTGTCTTTCACTATTCATTAACCAAAAAGTACACATACATCAAACCACACTAGCCTCAAACCATACTAGCCGACATGCCGCTCACTGTACAGGTCTAAACATGTGCAAAGACTCTTACATCTTACTTTTATCTTCTAATTGTTACCAAAGCAATTTGGATCACATGCTGAAGTTCCCTTAGTGGCAACCTAGCAGTGGTGGGGCTAGAACCGTCAACCTTGCGATTTCTAGTCCAGTACATTAGGCTAAGTTACCATGGTGGCACTAATGCTGTACGTAAGCAATAACTTCAAAAACTAAAGCCTTTATTTCAATGTCAAAGCAAAACGGGTGGCCTTGGTCAGGGTTGGAGCACTCTAATGCACAAGAATACTCAGAGGGGACTAGGAGACCTATAGTGAGGGATCCACAAAGATTAAGCTACAAGTTATACTCGATACTGGCCTAAATTTAGGAGTGGCTCAGGAGCCAGGTACTCCTTCTGACAGTGACTAAAGGAAACCACGCTACGTCAGAAGGTGGTTAGAGTACAGAGGGTGTGTCTATGGCTGAGATTATATTCTATCAGCACTTTGACTTTGTCGGGGCAGCAGGGCGGGTTTGCATTCCTCTCTTCACCTATGGTTTAGACATGCTAAAACATCAGAAAGTTAGAGATCATGCTTTAAGTATGCAACTTGTCAGACCTGATGAGAGCACAAGTTACTATCTAGATGGGAAAATATCAAACTTTATTGTCCGTCTACACGAGTTTCTGTTGCAGCAAAAACGATAGATAAATCAAGTGGTGGTTTCACTTTTGTGCGTCAACCATTGAGACTCAAATTCTAGCGCCAAGAATCTTAATCATGTTTAATTCTCCCCTTTTTTATCTATAGGATACCAAACAAGGCCAATGAGACCATTAGGACTCAAACTAACTCAGACTATCAGCTGTGTTTAATTTTCACCCTGATTTTTTCCATTTGTAAAGCACCCAACCAGATAGTGGTAACACTTAGACCTCTTCGTATTGTTAAATAGAAATATGTATGAGCCTGAAAAAGCCAAACGATAAAACTGAGCTAGCTCTAGGGTTGGGCGGTATGACGGTATTACGGTGTACCGCGGTATTTAAAAATGATGACGGTATTTTAAAAAAATGTGAAGCGCCAAATTTCTGCTTCGGGTTTACCTTAAAGACGGAGACTTTAGGACATTCGCGCATCCACAGTAAGGGAGGGGTGGGAGGGGTAGGCGGTTGGAGCTCACTGATTGGTTGTGGAGGTGCTCACTGAGGTGATAACACAAAAACTAGTGCGCGCTCTACATAGACGCGTTTTACGTCATCCTATGCGCGCTCCCGAGAAGGAGGCTGTTTGAAACCTTAGATGCCTTAATAAGCTGTAGTTCGGTATCTTAACATTTCAAGAACGAGTGAGCATCGGAAGTGTCCTTGGCTTAAAACATGGCTGACGGTGCGGAGGAACGGAATTATTTTCAAACGTAAATAAATGATTATTGATGATTATTGAACTTGTATAAACTTGCACGTGTTTTTATTTGCAAAATCGAGCTTGTGAGTTGACATGCTTGCGCACTGTGCTATCCCATCCCAATGGTTTGAATGGCAAAATGCTAACTGTTAGCTTAGTATAAGACAGCCCCGATATTAATATCAATGATGAACGATCATGAACATTTTGCTACCTTGCCTTAAATGTAGGCATAATTCAAACAACTTCAATGAGAAAAAAGATTTATTTTAAAAGGAAACTACAGGAAAGAGACAGACTGGTTGCATTGCATTAAGTTTCATAAACTACTACTACTAGCGCTCTCTTTATCTCTCTCTCTCTCTGTGTGTGTGTGTGTGTGTGTGAGAGTGTCGCTCGCTCCCCGTGATAACTGCGCAGTTCTAATCGGCTGTATTTCACCCACTCCGCTTCGCATCAGTAGACGGAATTAATCAGTCATTATAAAATAAAAATGTATGTAGAGAGCTCCCTAGCTTTTCGAACACACCCTATATAACAGCTCCCAGAGGTGCGACTCGGGTTCCGTGAACAACCCATCACTAACAGACAGACACGCCCCCTCCCCCTACGCGGTAATACCGTATACCACGGTTTTTTTTTTTTTTTGAAGATGGTATGACGGTATGAAAATCGGCAATATCGCCCAACCCTAGCTAGATCACTGGCCTTATCAAAGTTCAGGATAGTAAAAAAAAAAAAAAAAAAAAAAAAAAAAAAAAAAAAAAAAAAAAAAAGAGCAGCAGACTGCCCCTCGCTTTCACACGCTCACAACTGGTATCACTTCCTCTTTATCTTCTAAACACATAGTAAAGTCACTTATAGAGTCAGCTCAAGTGTTTCCACATGGAGTCCTAATCGCAAATCCTACAACTTTAATTAATTGTCAGGCTAATTATTTTCATGTTTGGTCATTAGAAATGACTTATTTTGATCAAATATCTGTGCTCTAACAGCCTTCAGACTTCCAGTAAGGCTTTTTACAAGATTCTGGTGTGGGTTAGAATTGGCAGGCACTTTGGTGAATAAGAAGGCCTGGCCCGCAATTATATAATTATAATTAGGGATGCATCAATACCATTTTTTCCCAACCGAGTACAAGTACATGCATTTTTGTACTTGCCGATACCGAAACCAATACCTATTTAGAATACCGTTTTTTTTTTTTTTTTTACAAAAACAAACGTGAGAAGTGACGAGAAGTTTAATGATACCACGTCCAAAAATGCACGTCAACAAGTAGCGAGTGATCAAAGTGTTTGTGCGCTGATGTGATGAAATCAAGGAGGAAAAATAAATGAATCTGAGTGGATTTGGCAACACGAATAGCATGGATTGTTCTATAGTGAGTTGGAGGTTAATAAATATTTTTGCAATGTTGGTGTTTTGTTGTTATGTTTTGTAGAGAACGATCAGGTCAGAAATACTGTAAAACGTGTTTGTGTGTGCTGGTGTATTCTGATATAAACTATATTATTCCCCTGTCCCACCTGTTTACACTCCTCTCCTGTGTTTCCCCTCACACCGTATCCTGCCTTCTCATTGGCTGTTCGACATGTCACTCATTCCCAGTCGCACATCTCAGATCAGATATCTGACGTGCTAGAAAACTGGATCAAAAATCAGGGCAAAAATCGTGTAGTGTGGACTAGGCATAACGCAGCAACGTGCACTAGGCACACGGTATCGGATGTTTAGTATCGGAGCCTCGTTTGCGAGTACGATACCAGATACCAGTATCGGTACTCATGCATCTCTAATTATAATACATATATATAATATTACAATATACAGTATATATTAGGGATGTCCCGATCCGGTCTCAAAGATCGGAATCGGGGCCGATCAAGGCATTTTTTAACTGATCGGTATCGGCTTTACTAAACCCAATCCTAATCCCGATCCTTTGTTTTCTGTCAGCATGTCCGCTGTGTGGAAATACTTTAAATTGGAAAGTGAAACAAGTCCAACAGTGAAGTGTAATGTCTGCAATGCGAGCGTTTCACGAGGCGGTAGGAGCAGAGCTGCGTTCATTACTGTAGAATTTTACTATTTATATGGTGTGTGAGTCGAGGATCACTCCGGTTTACAAAACAATAACTTTTAATCCGAGTAAAACTTCAGGACCATAACATACAGCTTTTACGAATTTACGTGTTACAAGACTGAACGACATCTCAGTATCAAGCTCTCTGATTGGCTTAGTTATGTAACCGAGCGTGGTAGTGATGCACTTGCTTAATAAAGAAATAAATACACGGTATATTCACAAATTGTCGGGAGCAAAACACTTTATTAACTTCTTCTGTTACGGTACCGAATAGCGGACAGCTAGTCATCGCGTTAGCCAAGCACGCTATTCCATGCACTATGGAAGCCCCAAAGGGTCAAAACACACTCACTTCGCGTAGAAACGTCCATCAAACCATTGTCACAATACAACCACAGAAAAGTTTGTTACAGTTACAACACGGCAGGCAATTTTTTTCCTACAGCACTGCAGAGCTATTCAGTTGTACTGAGCTATTGTTCATGTCAACATATACATTGGATTAATTTGAATAACTGTAATGTACTTGAAGTGTGCACTGTGTGAACAGTATTAACTAGTTCTTATCTAGACAATATCTAGAAAATACAAGTATCGGTTTGAGACTCTGTATCGGGATCAAAATTAAAGATCGGGAACAAAAAAACGTGATCGGGACATTCATAATATATATATATATATATATATATATATATACAGGGGTTGGACAATGAAACTGAAACACCTGGTTTTAGACCACAATAATTTATTAGTATGGTGTAGGGCCTCCTTTTGCGGCCAATACAGCGTCAATTCGTCTTGGAAATGACATATACAAGTCCTGCACAGTGGTCAGAGGGATTTTAAGCCATTCTTCTTGCAGGATAGTGGCCAGGTCACTACGTGATGCTGGTGGAGGAAAACGTTTCCTGACTCGCTTCTCCAAAACACCCCAGTGGCTCAATAATATTTAGATCTGGTGACTGTGCAGGCCATGGGAGATGTTCAACTTCACTTTCATGTTCATCAAACCAATCTTTCACCAGTCTTGCTGTGTGTATTGGTGCATTGTCATCCTGATACACGGCACCGCCTTCAGGATACAATGTTTGAACCATTGGATGCACATGGTCCTCCAGAATGGTTCGGTAGTCCTTGGCAGTGACGCGCCCATCTAGCACAAGTATTGGGCCAAGGGAATGCCATGATATGGCAGCCCAAACCATCACTGATCCACCCTCATGCTTCACTCTGTGCATGCAACAGTCTGGGTGGTACGCTTCTTTGGGGCTTCTCCACACCGTAACTCTCCCGGATGTGGGGAAAACAGTAAAGGTGGACTCATCAGAGAACAATACATGTTTCACATTGTCCACAGCCCAAGATTTGCGCTATAGCAGCCCGGCCGTGTATATTGACCCTGTGGAGCTCCCGACGGACAGTTCTGGTGGAAACAGGAGAGTTGAGGTGCACATTTAATTCTGCCGTGATTTGGGCAGCCGTGGTTTTATGTTTTTTGGATACAATCCGGGTTAGCACCCGAACATCCCTTTCAGACAGCTTCCTCTTGCGTCCACAGTTAATCCTGTTGGATGTGGTTTGTCCTTCTTGGTGGTATGCTGACATTACCCTGGATACCGTGGCTCTTGATACATCACAAAGACTTGCTGTCTTGGTCACAGATGCGCCAGCAAGACGTGCACCAACAATTTGTCCTCTTTTGAACTCTGGTATGTCACCCATAATGTTGTGTGCATTGCAATATTTTGAGCAAAACTGTGCTCTTACCCTGCTAATTGAACCTTCACACTCTGCTCTTACTGGTGCAATGTGCAATTAATGAAGATTGGCCACCAGACTGGTCCAATTTAGCCATGAAACCTCCCACACTAAAATGACAGGTGTTTCAGTTTCATTGTCCAACCCCTGTGTATATATATACAGTGTATCACAAAAGTGAGTACACCCCTCACATTTCTGCAGATATTTAAGTATATCTTTTCATGGGACAACACTGACAAAATGACACTTTGACACAATGAAAAGTAGTCTGTGTGCAGCTTATATAACAGTGTAAATTTATTCTTCCCTCAAAATAACTCAATATACAGCCATTAATGTCTAAACCACCGGCAACAAAAGTGAGTACACCCCTAAGAGACTACACCCCTAAATGTCCAAATTGAGCACTGCTTGTCATTTTCCCTCCAAAATGTCATGTGATTTGTTAGTGTTACTAGGTCTCAGGTGTGCATAGGGAGCAGGTGTGTTCAATTTAGTAGTACAGCTCTCACACTCTCTCATACTGGTCATGAAAGTTCCAACATGGCACCTCATGGCAAAGAACTCTCTGAGGATCCTAAAAGACGAATTGTTGCGCTACATGAAGATGGCCAAGGCTACAAGAAGATTGCCAACACCCTGAAACTGGGCTGCAGCACAGTGGCCAAGATTATCCAGCGTTTTAAAAGAGCAGGGTCCACTCAGAACAGACCTCGAGTTGGTCGTCCAAAGAAGCTGAGTGCACGTGCTCAGCGTCACATCCAACTGCTGTCTTTGAAAGATAGGCGCAGGAGTGCTGTCAGCATTGCTGCAGAGATTGAAAAGGTGGGGGGTCAGCCTGTCAGTGCTCAGACCATACGCCGCACACTACATCAAATTGGTCTGCATGGCTGTCACCCCAGAAGGAAGCCTCTTCTGAAGTCTCTACACAAGAAAGCCCGCAAACAGTTTGCTGAAGACATGTCAACAAAGGACATGGATTACTGGAACCATGTCCTATGGTCTGATGAGACCAAGATTAATTTGTTTGGTTCAGATGGTCTCAAGCATGTGTGGCGGCAATCAGGTGAGGAGTACAAAGATAAGTGTGTCATGCCTACAGTCAAGCATGGTGGTGGGAATGCCATGGTCTGGGGCTGCATGAGTGCAGCAGGTGTTGGGGAGTTACATTTCATTGAAAGACACATGAACTCCAATATGTACTGTGAAATACTGAAGCAGAGCATGATCCCCTCCCTCCGGAAACTGGGTCGCAGGGCAGTGTTCCAGCATGATAATGACCCCAAACACACCTCTAAGACGACCACTGCTTTATTGAAGAGGCTGAGGGTAAAGGTGATGGACTGGCCAAGCATGTCTCCAGACCTAAACCCAATAGAACATCTTTGGGGCATCCTCAAGCGGAAGGTGGAGGAGCGCAAAGTCTCGAATATCCGCCAGCTCCGTGATGTCGTCATGGAGGAGTGGAAAAGCATTCCAGTGGCAACCTGTGAAGCTCTGGTAAACTCCATGCCCAGGAGAGTTAAGGCAGTTCTGGGAAATAATGGTGGCCACACAAAATATTGACACTTCAGGAACTTTCACTAAGGGGTGTACTCACTTTTGTTGCCGGTGGTTTAGACATTAATGGCTGTATATTGAGTTTTTTTGAGGGAAGAATAAATTTACACTGTTATATAAGCTGCACACAGACTACTTTTCATTGTGTCAAAGTGTCATTTTGTCAGTGTTGTCCCATGAAAAGATATACTTAAATATCTGCAGAAATGTGAGGGGTGTACTCACTTTTGTGATACACTGTATATATATATATATATATATATATATATTAGGGCTGTCAAACGATAAAAAATGGCCGTTTCTACACGAAGTGAGTGTGTTTTGACCCTTTGGGGCTTCCATAGTTCATGAACTAACGTGCTTGACTCAGCTTTCCGGTATTCGGTACAGAAGAAGAAGTTAATTAAGTGTAATAAAGTGTTCTGCTCCCGACAACTTGTGAATATAGCGTGTATTTATTTCTTTATTAAGCAAGTACATCACTACGACGATCGGTTACATTTTGTTAACAAACCGCAAATGAAAAACGGTGGCAAGTCCAACATTAAAATGTTTGTTCTACCAGTCAAGTGTCAACATGAACTAGAATCTGCGTTAACGGCACTATTTTTTTTAATCGCGTTAAATTGAGGTCGCGTTAATGCGTTATTATCGCGTTAACTTCAAAATAATAGTGCCGTTAACGCAAATTCTAGTTAATGTTGAGACTTGACTGGTAGAACTACAACGCTCGGTTACATTATGTTAACATTATGTTAAAACAAACGTTTTAATGTCGGACTTGCCACCGTTTTTCATTTGCGGTTTGTTAACATAATGTAACCGAACGTTGTAGTGATGCACTTATAAAGAAATAAATACACGCTATATTCACAAGTTGTCGGGAGCAGAACACTTTTATTAACTTATTCTGTTAAGGTACCAAATACCGGAAAGCTGAGTCAAGCACGTTAGTCCATGCACTATGGAAGCCCCAAAGGGTCAAAACACACTCACTTCGTGTAGAAACGGCCATCAAACCATCGTCACAATACAACCACAGAAAAGTCTGTTACAATAACTACGCCTTATCCCACCTAAAGCACCGCTGATCTACAATGTTTGCTGATGGATTTCTAAACTACAATCTGACATTTACTGCCTAGTATGTGAGTGAATAAAACTCCCTTACAGTTTTCTCTTGTCCCAGCAGTTTTTAACATCAGTACATTTAGCATAAAATGTGTTCACCATTTTAATTGTAACATTTCACATAAAAATCCTTGTTTTCTATAACATTTACACAGATTTTTTTTTTATGCGATTAATCGCGATTAACTATATGAAATTCTGAGATTAATCGCGATTAAAAATTTTAATCGTTTGACAGCCCTAATATATATATACAGTGTATCACAAAAGTGAGTACACCCCTCACATTTCTGCAGATATTTAAGTATATCTTTTCATGGGACAACACTGACAAAATGACACTTTGACACAATGAAAAGTAGTCTGTGTGCAGCTTATATAACAGTGTAAATTTATTCTTCCCTCAAAATAACTCAATATACAGCCATTAATGTCTAAACCACCGGCAACAAAAGTGAGTACACCCCTTAGTGAAAGTTTCTGAAGTGTCAATATTTTGTGTGGCCACCATTATTTCCCAGAACTGCCTTAACTCTCCTGGGCATGGAGTTTACCAGAGCTTCACAGGTTGCCACTGGAATGCTTTTCCACTCCTCCATGACGACATCACGGAGCTGGCGGATATTCGAGACTTTGTGCTCCTCCACCTTCCGCTTAAGGATGCCCCAAAGATGTTCTATTGGGTTTAGGTCTGGAGACATGCTTGGCCAGTCCAACACCTTTACCCTCAGCCTCTTCAATAAAGCAGTGGTCGTCTTAGAGGTGTCTGGGGTCATTATCATGCTGGAATACTGCCCTGCGACCCAGTTTCCGGAGGGAGGGGATCATGCTCTGCTTCAGTATTTCACAGTACATATTGGAGTTCATGTGTCCCTCAATGAAATGTAACTCCCCAACACCTGTTGCACTCATGCAGCCCCAGACCATGGCATTCCCACCACCATGCTTGACTGTAGGCATGACACACTTACCTTTGTACTCCTCACCTGATTGCCGCCACACATGCTTGAGACCATCTGAACCAAACAAATTAATCTTGGTCTCATCAGACCATAGGACATGGTTCCAGTAATCCATGTCCTTTGTTGACATGTCTTCAGCAAACTGTTTGCGGGCTTTCTTGTGTAGAGACTTCAGAAGAGGCTTCCTTCTGGGGTGACAGCCATGCAGACCAATTTGATGTAGTGTGCGGCGTATCATGTGAGCACTGACAGGCTGACCACCCACCTTTTCAATCTCTGCAGCAATGCTGACAGCACTGCTGCACCTATCTTTCAAAGACAGCAGTTGGATGTGACGCTAAGCACGTGCACTCAGCTTCTTTGGACGACCAACGCGAGGTCTGTTCTGAGTGGACCCTGCTCTTTTAAAACGCTGGATGATCTTGGCCACTGTGCTGCAGCTCAGTTTCAGGGTGTTGGCAATCTTCTTGTAGCCTTGGCCATCTTCATGTAGCGCAACAATTCGTCTTTTAAGATCCTCAGAGAGTTCTTTGCCATGAGGTGCCATGTTGGAACTTTCAGTGACCAGTATGAGAGAGTGTGAGAGCTGTACTACTAAATTGAACACACCTGCTCCCTATGCACACCTGAGACCTAGTAACACTAACAAATCACATGATATTTTGGAGGGAAAATGACAAGCAGTGCTCAATTTGGACATTTAGGGGTGTAGTCTCTTAGGGGTGTACTCACTTTTGTTGCCGGTGGTTTAAACATTAATGGCTGTATATTGAGTTATTTTGAGGGAAGAATAAATTTACACTGCTATATAAGCTGCACACAGACTACTTTTCATTGTGTCAAAGTGTCATTTTGTCAGTGTTGTCCCATGAAAAGATATACTTAAATATCTGCAGAAATGTGAGGGGTGTACTCACTTTTGTGATACACTGTATATATATATATATATATATATATATATATATATATATATATATATATATATATATATATATATATATATATATATATGTTCCAATTTACTTCAAAATTGTTCAGTGTGGTTTATTTCAGGGTATTAAGCAGGCCACTGGAGGTCTTACAACACACTCAACATAGAAGTCCTTACATGACCTCACTGACCACCACTTGTGCCAGCTCCTCAACCAGACAGTAGGAGTCACTGCTGCAGCACAACAGGGGTGATTTCCAATCTGACCCTTCCTCCTCAAGCTGTGCCTGTTGAACGGACCTGTGGGCTGACTAGACCTCAGATCTCTGCAGGGTAACCTAGCTGGGTCACCCAAACGTTTAAGCTTGCCTTATATTTGGTTACTAAGTCTTGATACTATGGACCATCCTTTGGTCAAAAGTTAAGACCAAAAGTAACTGAACACCCCTTCTAATTACTACATGCAGGTGTTTCAGCCACACCCATTGCTCACAGGTTTATAAAATCAATTACATAAAATAAATGATATGCCTTTAACTTTATAGCAATAATTTTGAGAAAGGCACTTTCCTGTTCCAGCACGACTCTGCTCTTGTGCACAAACCTAAGGTAGATAAAGACAAAGCTTGATATGTTTGGTGTAGAGTAACGTTAGTAGTCTGCACAGAGCCCTGATATCCACCACACTAAACACCTTTGAGATGTACACTAATTGCAAGCCAGGATTTTTATCTAATTTAAAAACACCTGACCTCACAATTGCGCTTTAAACGAAAAGGTCGCAAATTCTCACAAACACAAACCGAAGTCTTAAGACAGGGCTTCCTAGAAGAGTGGAGGCTGTTGTTTTATTCACCTTTACTTAACCAGGTAAGACATTAAGAACAAGTTCTTATTTACAATGACTGCCTGTCGAGTGCCAAGGAGCACTTGTGTGAAGAAGAAAAGAAGGGAGAGAGGGACAAGGGGAAAAGAAAGCAAAAAGAAGAGAGAAACATCACATAAAACAATTACAAGTATCATTAAATACGTCTTTGATTAAATCCTTAAAGCAGCAACAGAAATTAATGTCTATTTTTATTGTTTTACTACCTATGGTTTTGTAATTTGATGTCCAACAAGTCTAAGATCAGGTGTCCACATTCTTTTAGCTGTAATGTCCTTAAGTAACCTGCCCAAATCTACTAAGGCTGGCATTGTATTACCAGGTGTGAATGGAGTCTTTGTTCCTGGTAAGGTTTTCATTTTAGGGAAGCTGTAACTCAGTCAAAACATTCTAGGTGCCATTTTTAACAGTTACTTTTAGCTGCTACAGGTGACCTTTATATGAAGAACTGGAATGAGTGGCTCGCTTTAGCTTTTATAAATGCCGATAGTGTCCAGTCAATCATGCATGATTCTGGATACCATCATTTTCAGTCTATGAGGTCTTTACTGGGAAACATAATCTGAGTCAATGGCTTGAGTTGTAAATGTCATGTGACCAACCCAGCTAGAAATCTTTCAAACATAAAAAAAACACTTTTTATACAATTATGCATCAATAGCAAATCATAAAAGTCCACAGCCAAAACTCAGTCATGGTCTACTAGTGATTAAGCAGTGATTAAGCAATGGCAGCATACAGCACTGCTGTTAAATTAATGGAAGGGAAGGGCGCAGGGCAAAGTTAGGGGGGTGTCGTCAAAAGACGACCTCATCCTATTATTTCAGTGAAGTGGGGCAGAAAACCAGTGCCAGAACACTGATTCCTTTATAAACTTTGTTCAGAAACTTGTGAGCATTAGCTTAGTTTGTATATTATGTATAAAGATCAATTCCAGAAAAAAACTTTGCCAAAAAAAATGTGGACATTTACATTTAAAGAATTAAGCAAATACTTGTATTAAAAAAAAGAAACTGTGACATCATCAGAAGCAATCCATGCAATTGAATGTTAAAAGTCTTGATCAGTGGCCCAACAGAGGCAACTTGACAGTGATTGGGTTTAATAGCACTGACCTTCCAATTACTAGTACAGTACCTTAACCGTTGAGCTACCGCTGCCCCAAATGAATCATCCAAGAGTTTAAGAACAACAACCAAGTGCTGATTTTAAGGACTATTGACCTTCAACCCATCAGACAGCACTGCAGTAAAAACCAGAGTCTGTGTTACACGCACATGGGTTCAGGAATATTTTACCAAAGTGTTGTCAGTAAACACAGTTTGTCGCTGCATCAGCAAATGCAAGTTAGGACTGTACTACACCCAGCTAGAGCCATGTCAAGTTTAACCATGTACGGTTTTGCAAACTCTTTCAGTAAGGTCTTCATTAATGTAGAACTTTATCTCAATAAAAGCTTTATCGGTGCAAGACCGTGAATATGCTTTGTCTGCAGTCGGTCTAATGAGTGGTATTGTTGTTTGTTGATTTACTTTAGAGGAGCAGTCTGACCTGAGAAGTGAGGAGTTTCATATTTTCTTAACTTTCTTAATAGATTGAACTAGGCTCCAGAGCATGTTTAGATGCGCTTGTATACTTTTTTTTTTGTATGCCTATTTGTTCTGTGAAAACAGTGCCAACCATCCTGATAGACCTCACAAAGAGAAGAAATTATACAAAATAGTCCAACCACTGCAGTGTTTTTCAACAAGGCTTCATTAATGGAATGACTTAATTCACTATACTCTAACCCAAGAGTACACTATATACTGTAACCCACATGTTAATGATTATTACAAACACTGCCTACTAGGGATGTAACGATGCACCACAAGACAGTTAAAAATCGATTCACATGTGTAACTATTCAAATCGGTTTACATGTACTGTATAATGAATCGATATTCACTTTAAACAGCAGAAGGCACTGGCGCTATTCACCTTTTTTTTTTTTTTACACAAAAAGGGAAATGTGCAGCATTGTTTTGCACAGTTTGTACCTACCTAAAAATAAAAGGGCATTCATTATTTAAATAAATAAAAGATAAGCACAAATACAGTATTTTATTTTATTTTTTTTAAAGAGAAATAATAAAAGGAAACCGTGAACCGTATCGTGAACCCAGTATCGTGAATCGCATCGCATCGTGGGTAGAGTGTATCGTTACATCCTTACCACCTACCCTACCCACTTTAAAATTAGAACTCTGTATTGCTTCCTAATGGTCAACAAAGACTGTAATTCAGTGAAATATCCTATAAATATAAGCAGCATCTATTCTACATTTTTAGGAATATTTTAAGCCGTTATGTATGTATCAGTCTGACGTAAGTTCCGGGTGAGAGTGTGCTCTTGTCTGTCTGTCCGACTGCTGCTTCTCTTAATGTCTATGTGTGTCTGGTTTGGTTGTTTCAACTGTAAATCTTTAAATCTCTACAAGAACTACTTTTCCTTGCTGTTATGCTGTTTTCCACTCCAGATGTGTGCAGCTGTGTTTACAGTTTATTGTTCTGTGTTAAAAATTGTAAGTGTCCTTAAAACACGTAAAGGATTCTTGAGCATGGGAAAGACACTATTTAAACAAAAGTAAAAAAAAATTTGATTTGACACAGAACTCTGGCAACACTAAAATAAAATGCAGTGAAACTGTATAAATATTAGGATTTATAAGTTGGTATTGGTATCAGTACTCCGTAGGGAAAACAGTATCTTGCATCCGCAATATTTACATATTGTACGCCGAAATTCATATGCTTTCAAATAAAGGTCTGCATTTTGTCTACAAGATTAGATAAGTTAGCCAGCTTGTTTCACAGACGCTGAACTCGTGTAGGTAATGGGATGCTTTGCAAGTCTATTTTCATACTGGACCCAAAACCACATCCAGACAGAAGCCACTGTTGGTAAGTCTATTAGAATTTTGTCATACGACAGCATGGAGATCTAAAAGTATGACAGCAATAGGAATGAAATTCACCAGGCTGTAAGTTGTAGAGGAATCACATGAAAACTATTTGATTTGATAAAGACTCTTTGGCCTGCACAAAGCCCTTGTCACAGCTCTATTAACACTTTTTGGATGAAATGGAACATAAATTACAAGCCAGGGCTTCAGGCCTAGAAGTACCTGAGCTCACAAATCCTCTTTTGACTGAATGAACATATAAACTCTGTTAAAATCCAAAATGTTGTGGAAAGTTTTTCTAGATTATGTTTGTTAATAATATTAATTATTACTATTTTATCAATAATATTTTACTAGGGCAGCACAGTGGCTCGGTGGGTAGTACTGCCACGTCAGAGGTGGAGCGGTCCGGGTCCTTTCTGTGTGGAGTTTGCATGTTCTCCCCTTGTCTGTGTGGTTACCCTCTGGGTGCTCCGGCTTCCTCCCACAGGCCAAAGACATGCAGTCAGGTTAATTACTACAGTCCCCCTAGATATTTGTTTGAGTGTGTGTGTGTGTGTGTGTGTGTGTCTGTCTGTCTGTGTGTGTGTGTTTGCCCTGTGATAAACTGGCAACCTGTATGGGGTGTTTCCTGCTCTGAATTGTACCCACAGCGACCCTAAATAGTATAAAACAGTGGTAAAACAGACAATGAATGGATAAATGAATAAAAGTTATAGTTAAGGTGGTTGACAACCTTATATATAGGCCCACATTGTTTGCACTAGATAGTATACAGACCTACATACATACTAGTGTCAGTAGTAGCCTGTGTGTTCTATAGATGGATGGATGTTGAGTGGCAACTGTCAAACTAAATAGACAAAAGTATTGGGACACCTCTTGTAATTTTGGAATTCGGCCACAACAATCGCTAACGTGTAATAAATAAGTTATTTAAAGAAATTAATTACTTCCAACTTTGCAGCAACAGTTTAGGGAAGGCCTTTCCAGTATGACTGTGCCATGACATCAAAAGACATGACAAAAAAAGACATCAATTGAGGCTTTCTTGACCAACCTCATTGCCAAGCCATACAAATGCTCTTTTGACTGAATAGACACAAGTTCTTAGGACATACTTCTTGTGAGAAGCCTTCTTAGAATAATTCTTGTTATTATAGGGATGCCCAACAACTTATATATGGTGTATTACCATAAAGCATGTCTTTCATAGGTCTGCAATACTTTCAATACATTTTAGACCACATATGTTGGGTAATTATTATGCTCTTCACACTTATAAGCTGCCTCTTGATAAAAAAATGTCTAATAACTAAAAATGTGTCTATATGGCCTTGTTTAACTCAGAATCCGTTTTAAAACTGGACTCCATTCAGACAGAAACTTCTGGGTATTGAATTGTATGAGGTGGCACTCCCTTATTACTTCTAATCTAACTAAGCCCTAAAAGGTCATAAGAACTGTAATAGAACAAAGGTCAGCTGTAGCATTCCTCACGCTCAGATAAAACACTGCCACTATGACGAATCAAACACAGACACACACACAAGCAAAAAGAACATACTAATTACATCAATTCATCAGTACAGATAATTTCCTCATTTCTCTTATCCTGGCACTGTCTACGGGATGAATGGCGTAATATCATTGTACAACGTGTCCTGATAATACTAGTATGTTTTCATTTTATTTTCCTGTTTATCCAGGTCAGGTTCACAGTGAGTCTGGTTTCCCTGGAATTACTGGGTGGAACAGAGTTAAACACCCCTTGGCAAAATGCCAAATCTGTCTTGGGGCCTTCTTTGTAGTTCTGTAATTACTGACTGTAGTCCATCTATTTCTCTACATAATTTTTAGCCTGCTTTCACCCTGTTCTTCAATGGTCAGGACTCCCACAGGACCACTACAGAGCAGGTATTATTTAGGTGGTGGATCATTCTCAGCACTGCAGTGACACTGACATGGTGGTGGTGTGTTAGTGTGTGTTGTGCTGGTATGAGTGGATCAGACACAGCAGCGCTGATGGAGTTTTTGAACACCTCACTGTCCCTGCTGGACTGAGAATAGTCCACCAACCAAAAATATCCAGCCAACAGCGCCCCGCGAGCAGCGTCCTGTGACCACCGATGAAGGTCTAGAAGATGACCAACTCAAAAAGCAGCAATAGATGAGCGATCGTCTCTGACTTTACATCTACAAGGTGGACCAACTAGGTAGGAGTGTCTAATAGAGTGGACAGTGAGTGGACACAGTGTTTAAAAACTCCAGCAGTGCTGCTGTGTCTGATCCACTCATACTAGCAAAACACACACTAACACACCACCACCATGTCAGTGTCACTGCAGTGCTGAGATGATCCATCACCTAAATAATACCTGCTCTGTGGTGGTCCTGTGAAAGTCCTGACCATTGAAGAGCAGGGTGAAAGCAGGCTAAAAAGGTGTGTAGAGAAATAGATGTACTACAGTCAGTAATTGTAGAACTACAAAGTGCTTTTAATAAAATGGACAGTGAGTATAGAAACCAGGAGGTGGTTTTAATGTTATGGCTGATCGGTGTATGTCTATATGCACCTGCAAACCCTGGATCCCAGTGGTAGCGGACTAGTGTAATTTACTGGCGTTCACCCAAGCAGCCATACTACTATGTTTTTAAATGCAAATTTGAAATATAGTGATAATCATGTAAACATGCTAGACTTGTGTGCAACTAGGACCCCATGAAACCTGGCTGCAGAGAAAATAAGGCTATTTCCAAGGCTTAAGGCCTCCAGCAAACCACAGTGAGAGCCATCATCTCTAAATGAACAAAACTTGGAATCTTGGAAACCTCTCCAATAATGCTTCAACAACTCACAAAGCCACTCAGACAAACTTCTGAGAAACTGCAGGCCTCTCTTACTTGAATCAAGTCAGCATTTATAATATATTCAATAGAAAAAGACAGGAAAATGGTATCTACGAGAGACTTGAAGGACAAAAATTGTTCTAGCCAAAAAAGGCTCATCTCACACTGGCCAAAAATATCTTGCAAACCTTCAGGTTTTTTCCGATAATGTTACATGGAGTCAAAAGTAGAGCTTTTTGGAAGGTGTGGGTATTGTTACACCTACACCTAACCTCTCGCCTGGAATACAGACACAGTGGTGTCATCGGTTCAGTTCATTTTAGGACACAGCTAGTTAGGTTTTGACAGTTGAGTCTATGCAGGTGCAAATATTTCCCAGTGTGCTGTTTGACCAGCTATTTCATGACTGCAGTTCTTTAAAGCTAGTGCCTGACTCCTTCTTTACTCCTTTTTTCTTTCTAAACTCCCTCTGGGTCACCTGAGCTTCAGGGCTCATTTCAGCAAAAACAAACCCCCATTTCTTCCCCCCTCTTTGTGACACTAATGTGGGCCTCATGAGCATGATAAAAAGGCTTTAGTGTGGACAACTAGCACAACATATAACCTTGCACCAACAATGACAGCCATTCTCTCTGTAACCTGCATTCCTATGTTGCTCACACAACACGAACCCACCCTCCCCAGATACCAGGAAAAGTCGGTATCTCTGAGTTTTTTCTCTAAGGGTTCTTTCAAAACAACTCATATGCCAAGTGAAAGTGTCATGTCTACTGGTTAGATATGTTCCATTACATAATTTAAAGGAATACCACCAGCTTTATGTACAGCCTCTAATAGAAGCACAAACCCCCAAAATTGGGACATTTTACAATGCAGTATAAAGAAAAATCTGTGAATTGTTAATTCTCTTGAACATTTATTTAACAGATAAAGGTAGAAAAAATGTTTCTAATGTTTTCACTAAACGACTTCAATGTTCTCTGAGCCTGAGCTAATCTCAGATGGTCCGAAAGACAGTGGAAACATGTGCTGTGGTCAGATGAGTCCATGATTTAGCCTGTTAGAAAACAGACGTCAAGTTCTCTGTGCCAAAGATGAAAAGGCCCATCCAGACTGTTATCAGTAAAAGGTGCAAATGTCAACATCTATTAAGGTATAGGAGTGCATCTGTACCCACAGTATGGTGGCCAGCCGTCCGGCTTTAGGTCGGACAGTCCGGTTTTTCAGCTGCCAGTCCTCCGCCCATGCAACGCTAGGACGGACACTTAAAAATCCTCCTTTTGGAGTGATATTATCTGTCATTGGCTCAGGTACATGTCAAAACAAATGCTTTGTATTTCATTGGTTTAACAGCCTCATTTGACTGCTTATAGTGCTACCTATCGTGGGCGGACCTTTTGCCGATTGGCCAGTGGTGGGCGAGCCACGATTCGCAGAAGGTCCGCCCTCTAAATGCTAGTCTGTGATTGGGTGGTTGAATTTCGCCCGCTCGCTCTGTTCTGCATACACCTCTACTTGAGTCAATTAGTCAGCTCTCATGCTCAGGAACGCTGTGAAAATGCCAAATATATCAAAAGTAGACACAACATTTAGTGAGTAAAACAGTAATTTGTTATAGAATTCTTGCTTAAATTGGTCGAAAACTCTGTTATATGGGTTATGGTTTCATTCTGTGTGTTGCAGTATCATGTCCCCCTGTTACTGGTATGACGTCCTCCTTTTGGGGTGTAATGTCCTCCTTTTTGTGACTATGAATGTGGCCACCCTAACCCACAGTATGGGTGACCTGCATACAAGTAAGGGTACCACTTATGCAGAGGTGTATATTGGGATTGTAGAGAGACACATGCTGCCATCAAGGCAATGGCTGCGTCCGAAATCGCATACTTAAACAGTACGTACTAGATTTGAGGCAAGGAGCACTGCTCGGCCGGTAAAGCAGTACACTTTTTCAGAACACAAGTGTTCAGTATGCACGCAACCTCGTACGTACTACGTCCGCCATCTTACCAGTGTCACGTGATGCATGACGTCTCATCGCCACAGTTTTTAAACAATTTTAAAATCGGACAAAATTAATTCTGTCGTTCTCCACAAAGCTACTGATAATGTTATTCAGGGTTGTACTAAATCATAACATGTTTAATGTTTGTCTTACTCCACTTTACGCCATCTTTCTATTTCGCTACGAACGCCTTTGCAGCTCCAGTTACATTATGGGATAGATTATCGGAATGTAAGTGTGCATCATTTGCATACTCAAAAATGCCTGCCCAGGCAGTAGGTCATCCGGGAACTTTTCGCGTACTTTTTTTAATGTATACTACGTATTCGGACATACTACTCGCTCTCGCATACTGCTTTCACGTACTGTTCAGTATGGAAGTATGCGATTTCGGACACAGGTAATGTCTTTAACCGGGAAGTCCATGCTTATTTTAGCAAGACACTGCTAGATCTTGTTATGTATGTGCTTCAACAGTGTGGCTTCATAGAAACTTGACTGGCATGCCTGCATTCCCTACTGAATACGTGTAGTGCAGCATGAAGAGGAGAATCAGACAACTGCAACTATGGACTGCTGATCAGCTGAAGTCTCATATCAAGCAAAAAAAAGTAGACAAAAAATCCATTAAACAATTAGTGTCCTCAGTTCCCAAACAATAAAAAAAGTTTCATTAATAAATAGATAACTGAACACAAGGGTAAACACACCTCTGTCCCAACTTTTTAGTGTGTGTCACAGGCAGCACAGTTTAAATGTGTTTATACTAATAAAGTACAATTAATTTGATGAATTGGAAATCTTTTTTCTACTTTTTAGTTAATATTTTTTCTTTTTATTTTCCTTTCAAAACATTCCAACGTTTCTGGTGATGGGGTTTGCACAATATATGACCAAAATATTGTGGAAACCTAACAGTTTGTTGGACATCCTCTAAACCACATGTGTCAAACTCAAGGCCTGTGGGCCAAATCCGGCCTGCCACATCATTTTTTGTGGCCCGCGAGAGTTTAAGATTGTCTTAAAATACACTGTAAAATCGTACATAAACTGCATCTCCCAAAAATCGGCATGATTTTGCGACCCGCAAAGTGACCGCATCCCGCCACTAGATGGCAGTGTTTCCACATCAGCGTTTAACTGAGGCGGTTTTCCAACAAGTGATGTTGAGAAATATTTACAAATCATCCCAAAATGCACAAGAAAAGTAAATTGAAGCAGAAGGAAGAGAATTTAATGAAAGATGTGAAAACAAGTTTGTGCTTCAAGAAGGAAAACCGGTACGTCTCTTGTGTTATGAGGCCGTGTCTGTGGTAAAGGAGTACAATATAAATGTAGATATACATTATAAATATACAGTATAAATTTGCCATTTTGACACCAAACACAGAATTTAGCCTTCAAGAAAAACAACAAATTGTCCAAGACTTAAAAGGCAGACTGCAATCACAGCAGGATACATTACAATCAGTCCTTTGAGGGCCACCATAATGCAGATCTGGCCCTCTGTGAAAATGAGTTTGACACACCTGCTCTAAACCATAAGCATGAATGAAGCATAATATGGAGTTGGCCCTCCCTTGGAGCAAAAACAGCCTCCATTATATCAGGAAGGTTTTCCATAAAATTTAAGAGTGTGTCTTTAAGAATTTGTGACCATCCAGTCAAAGGTGTGTCAAAGGTGGAACATATTCTAAATAGCTTTGTGCTCTGCATGTAGGCGTACTACGTTCAATATTAAATAAAGGACTTTAACCCCTACACAGTGCACTACATGTTCTATAAAGCACTAATTTTCTCCCATGAGTACAGTATATATACAGCATGAATAAATCACAGGTGTAGAAGTATACCTGGGAATGATCTGTGCACCTGTGACCAGCTAACTGCAGCAATTCTCCAGACAATGACTCGCTGGAGAGAAAAACACTGGAAAGTTGTAAACACTAAACTGGGTAGGCATTAATCCTTTCAGCAGACGTTAATCCCAACCTCTGACATGCACCATAATTAAGGAAGCTGGGAACCAGTCAGATGTTATGCTGTTTGAAAACGTGTTGGCTGTTGTGTTTAGTGGCAGTCAGGTAATCAGGCTATAGGCAAAGCTCCAGAGATTAGTACACTCATATATTTATATGAATGTGTCACAAACACAACCAACCATGTTCAATGATATCACCAAGAGCTGAGGGTGCAAGCTTTCCAACAATGTCAACCAAGTCTTTACACCGCTCAGAAGCTTAGAAATACTACATGTAAACAAACAAGCTACCAGTCCATGTGACTTGTTTATATATACAGTATGGGGAGAAATAAGTGCTAAAATGAAATGCAATCACTACAGTGGAAAAATGTGAATTGCAATACTATTAATACTGTTATTGCTTTATCACAGTAACATGCCAAAACAAAAAGCAAAACCTCTATTAAATAGTTTTTTATGTCGGTCAACCTCTTCACTGAAAAACAATATAGGAGGATTTGCATTTAAAAAACACAATGCTAAATGTGTGTCAAAATTGTATACAACTGACTGTGAAATTATGTCGAGGCCCAGCTTTATTGCTTCACACTGTGCAGTGTTAAACCATGCCAAAATAAAAAAGTAAAATATCCATTACATTTACTTAACATTGTTTAACTTCTTAACAGAAAAACATTACATGTAGGTTTGGATTTAAGATAATAAAATGCTGAATGGGTCATAGGTGAATACAAAACAACTTGCAATGCATTTAACTTGCAGCTGATCCACATTTTAATGTGTGGTGCTTTAAATGTGCCAAAACAAAACACAGTACATTCATTGTTTCAGTCCAAGCAGTGCTGTATTTGTGCCCCATTGAAAAGTGATCACTGTCCAAACACAATCCTTTACCGAATTTGGGACGTGGCTGAGAAACCATACAGAAGTAATCACTTGTAGCTCTAACATTGCTGCAGGTGTTAGTGACATTAGATGATGTGCCTTCAGTTTTTTCAAGGCTATTAAAAGCCTCTCACAAGAAATATGCCGGCCAGCTTTTTTTTTTTTTTTTTTTTTTTAATTTTTCTAGCTATTCTGCTTGAAACAATGGCTAAAGAATGGGGCCGTAAATGCAGTTGAATTTTGCTTTTATTGTGTGTTTTAGTTATCTGTAATCAATTAGGATTGCTTGTTACAATACAGCCCCATTAACCATGCCCCAAATTCGGTAAAGGATAGCAAATTAGACTTTTCTAATTACTTTTCACTGTGGCACAAATACTGTTCTGTACAATCTGCTCTGTGACAGCAATTAAACTACCTCAGAATGCCGGCAATTATGTTTAAGTTTGCAATTTCCTTATTTTTAAGTCTCTGTGCATGTGCATTCTGTCTGTGTCGATAAAGATTAACCTAATGTACACAATGTCACAAACCATGTCTGGAAATACTTTCAAATTCTTCAGTTCATTTAAAGTATGTTTACTTAACTCCAGAATGCTTAAAGGCTGCAGGCATATGTTTGTATTTTCAATAAAAACACTAAAGGTAAGGTAGTTGTTAGAATTATTAATGTGGAACCACAGTGACAGGCTACAGTCAAGCAAGCTTTACCTTCATGTGCTTAAGGGTTGCCACATACAAGAAAGAAGAACCTGCTTGATTCAGACCTTAAAGCTCAACTAAGCTTCTTACACAGCAGCCTCTCAGCCTGACAGCTAGTAGTGCAAGTTATCTTTCACCAGCTTCTAATTCATGACACACCTCCCTTTTGGTGAATTACATCTGAACATCTGGACACATTTCCTCCCAGGTAAAGGTAGCAGATTGTGTTTTCATGAACCTGGTGAAGAGACCTCTGTTCTATGTACTTTTAAAATACAGTTTATACAGTAAAACTAGTCTTTTTTTTTAAGATGATGTGGGTATAAATCAAACCCAGCAGTTGTCAGTAGCGAAAATCATTGAAATTCACCATCCTTTACAAAATTCCTCTTAGTGTAAGGTGATAGTTTGGAGTTTCTCTCTGACACTGGCAAGTGACCACTGTCGGATCATATATACAGTATAATGATCTGACATCATTCTGATCGTGTCATTTTCTGCTCTCTAATAACGCTCCAGCCGTCTTAACCTGCAACGCACGCAATGGGTAAATGTTCCAGCCAGCTTCCGGCGTAGTGATGAAGCGTCGCTCCCTACTACCTTTGGATATAAATATCACTTAAAATGATGGAATACGTAGTGCACTGCACAGTAACAGCTAATGTGAATGAAACGCTCCTACAGAATTGGCGCTAATGATTGTAAGAAACGCTTTCTGAACCAATCAGACCGTCTGATTTTAATTTTTAGTAAGAACTGCTGTTATTTGCATGTATTTAGTTTGCAGCGTCACACAGATGATGCGTCAATGAAACGCTTGATTGACTTTCTAACGAGTTCGTGTTTTACTTCACAACCGGGAAAAGTTTGGAGGTTTTTAATTATAAGCACATTTACAAAATAACGGAGTATATTTCTAATGGGACACACGCTTGTAAATACAGTTGTTAATCTGTTGTTGTTTATCTGAACTTACATATTATTTGTTTATTTCTACGCTACATTTCCAATATATGTTTTGTGTATATTATATTGACTCGTGACTTGACTCGGACTCTAGCCTAAAGACTCGTGACTTGACTCGGACTCTAGCCTAAAGACTCGTGACTTGACTCGGACTCTAGCCTAAAGACTCGTGACTTGACACGGACTCTAGCCTAAAGACTCGTGACTTGACTCGGACTCTAGCCTAAAGACTCGTGACTTGACTCGGATTCTAGCCTAAAGACTCGTGACTTGACTCGGACTCTAGCCTAAAGACTCGCGACCTGACTCGCACTCTAGCCTAAAGACTCGTGACTGGACTCGGACTCTAGCCTAAAGACTCGTGACTTGACTCGGACTTGTATTTTGTGACTTATGAAAATCTCTGGTGCGTAGCCACTGATGCACCGTTGCTTTCACATCATCATCACATGAAAATATTCTTCCCCTTAAAGCTTCTTTGAGCGTTCAAAGAGGTGGAAATCAGATGCTACTAAATCCGGACTATAAGCTCTCTTAGACATGACTAATTACTACTCCTCCCAGCCTTACTGTTTCCAACAAAAATATAAAAGTGTGGAAACTTTTGGAAGACCCCTTGTATAATTCTTAGCACGGCCATGCCACGAAGGGCAATGACATTAATCTTTGTTGCTGTTTATTTCTTTTTTTGACCCCTCAGATTTTGTCCTGTTCTTAGAAAGCGCTTCTTCTTCCTCGGCCTTTGTCCCGTTCGGTCACTGGGTCGGCTCTCGGCGGATCATTTTTTTACACCAGATGCCCTTCCTGACACAACCCTCCCTATTTTATCCGGGCTTGGGACCGGCACTACAATGCACTGGTTTGTGCATCTAGCGGCTAGGTATCTATAGGACAATTCAGTGTTTCCAATTAGCCTGTTGGCATGTTTTTGGACTGTGGGAGGAAACCGGAGCACCCGGAGGAAACCCACGCGGACACGGGGAGAACATGCAAACTCCGCACAGAAAGGACCCGGACCGCCCCACCTGGGGATCGAACCCAGGACCTTCTTGCTGTGAGGCGACAGTGCTACCCACTTAGCCACCGTGCCGCCCTCCTGTTCTTACAAAACTACTTTTAGATCAAGAATAATGTGTTCCAATCATTCATTTAAAGCATAAAAATAGTTGTGGAAATCATAGAAAAGTTCCTGTAAGTGTAAGGAGACAGTCTGGAGTTTCTTAACTCTGGCAAGAGACCAGTGATTACTAGACTCTCTAAAGGGTGCAGTCTAACCAGCCCTATTTACATGAGCACAAAGAAGTCACTCATTGGTCAGTCAGTCTGGTCAACTATAATTCACACAAATACATGTCACAATGAAAAGCAATATTATTATTTGTTGTTGCCTGTTTTTTTTTGCCATTTTTTGCCAGCAGATTTTCTCATATTTATCATATATTTTAATGATGCAGTCAACTTTAGTTAAAAACTATACAAAGGTCACAATGGTAAATGGCAAACTTTTATGACTCCCCCATTTTTGAACACCCACAGTAAACCTAGAAATTACCTCAAATTTGTACTTTTCTGACAAAGATATGTGTTCCAACCACTTAACCAAAGTAAAACAACAGAAGTAAAAATAATTTAGACATACATACATGTTACTGGCAGGTGTATTAAAACTTTTAACTTTAACTAAAGTTAGGCGTCGTTTGAGCTATAAACTTGGCAGCTATTTCTGCTACAGTAGCCACACAGCTAACTGTTAAAACTAACACATAAAGCACAACCCAACAAACGCGTTACTTACTCTTTAATAGTCGTTTAAAACTTCACAAGCTGACAGTTGTTCCACTCCTTTTCCTTCCACTTTTCTCCCTCATGAAGTTGGTGACAGAAACAGAACGTCCATGATAAACCAGAAGAACCTGACTGAACAAGAACTCCTCTCAAACTACAACCTGTTACCTTCTACCAACCGATGCTCTATGCCCCGCCCATCGCCGCCAAAAGCAGCATCATGATTGGTTAAGAGGACAGTACAGGGTGGTGCCTCACAAAGTGCGCTCTGTTCTTTTCAATGTATTAGAAAGTTCAGGCGCAATCCCAAATAGCTCCATATTGGCTCTTTAGTGCGCTTTGTCACAAGTAATAGCGATCACATTATAACACATCTAGGGCACATGTAAAAAAGTAAGAGCTAAATTGGGATACAGCTGCATTATGGCTTGTTGGAAACTGGAGCGGCATTTTTGAATATTTAAACGAAGATTTATTATTTATTCATGTATTATTTGACCTTTAATAATTGCCTCAGGGTTTGGTGCTATAAACACTCTATGCAAAATACACTCTATGCAAGAAGAAAAATAATAAGCAATAAACACACCTACCCAGCCACTTACTTATAAATAGGGGAAATTTACAGTATCTATTCCATAACCATGTATTAGGGAGCTGGAGGAAAGCGGCAATACCCCAAGAAAAGCAACACCATCAAGGGGAGAATATGCCAAAACTTCTTTTTATTTATTTATGCATTTTCTCCCAATTAGCGTAGTCAATTTGTCCTCCACTGCTGGGGGATCCCTGATTGCAGTCGAGGTGGGTATATTGCTGCTCACGCCTCCTCTGACCCGCATGCAGCCCTTTACGGAACCCTTTTTCACCTATGCACACTTCACAGGCGCCTCTCTATCTGCCAATCAGGGTCCTTACACAGCGTTTGAAGACCCCACAGTAACGGGGAAACGTGCCAAACTATTGTGTAATACACATCTTGTCCTATTAAAATGACTTTTTGAGCATTTTTGCTAATCATGTGTACAGTAATCAATAAAAATATGTATTAAGATGTGTTTTTTCCCCATAAACGTCAGTAATGCAAAATTGAATGTCTATTTAGTGGTTTTACTTTTAGATAGAAGGTGTGTTTTATTTATTTTTAAGTGTAAGGTAAACATGCAAAATCCCCTGTGGTGTGACTAATAAAAAAAATAACATTTAAAAAAATGTTCTGTTCAATGTACTTTTAAAATACAGTTTATGCAGTCAAACTAGCCCTATTTTAAGGGGAAACCTAAGATGCTATGGGTATAAATCAAACCCAGCAGTTGTCAGTTGCAGAAATCGTTGAAACTGACTACATTTAAACACCTTTGACAAAATTCTTAGACTAAAAAACATAGACTAATGTGACAATTTGGGGTTTCTTTCTGACACTGCCAAAAGACCACTGTCTTATGTGCTTTGTGCCCATGCAAATAGGTCTAGTCGCCCATTTTGGTCATTTAAACATACAAAATCTCCTGTGGTGTGACAGTAATAAAAAATAAAACTTTTTACAAATAAATCAGTAACACCTGGAACTGCATTTGTTCTTTTTTTTATATACATATTTACTTTACCACATCAGGTTTTAAAATGCACAAGATTCACAATACAATAATAGTTATAGTAAATTAATTGTTGTAATGAAAATGGTGTGACGTCATGTCTTAAGATGTGTCAATTAAATGGCTTTTATAAAGATAATGTGGTTTTTAAAACATTAAATAATTGAACTATATTTTTTATAATGTTATTATTTTATAAGATTTTATAAGATAGTTCCACTTGTGTGAGTGATAAAAAGGCTACAAGTAAAGAACAGAATTGAAAAAGAGCAATGAATAATATGCATATACTCATATCTCAATGGAATAATTCAAACACTTTGTAAAATGCACGCCACAAACATTGAGGCTGTTCTAAAACATAGATACCATTCCTAGTGGTTAGTAAGTATACAAGTAACTGTCTACAGCTCACTATATTAATAAAGTGCTCAATGAGTTAATCAGCATGGCAAAATGCCTCCATGTACACTGTGGGCAATTCTATTTGTTTATGTTTTACAGTTATCAACCACTAGAGGGAAGCAATGTCTGTCAATAAGTAACATCTAACGCTCAACAGGTTAAGCCATGTTGTGGTTCAAAGTTTAGCATGCACTCAACACACATTTGACTGGAACCTTGATTGAACAGACAAAAGGACAAAGAAAAGAGTGTTTTCAATTTTGAACTTGATTCTATTTGTTAAATATAAACAAATTTAGAAATTGATGCCTGAAACATACTTAAGAAAGCTGTGGCAGATGCATGTTTACCACTGGGTCACATCCCCTTAACTTTTTATTATACTTTTTAATTGTTTGGGAATTGAAGATACTAATTGTTGCAGTTTTGCAAAAAGAATTTTTGATCATGACCACAGAACATGTTTCAACTGTCTTACCAATGTAGGTAACACACTACTGCAACATTAAGTATATACACTGATCAGCCATAACATTAAAACCACCTACTTGTTTCTACACATACTGTCCATTTCATCAGCTCCACTTCCCAAAAAGCACCTTGTAGTTCTACAATTACTGACTGTAGTCCATCTGTTTCTCTGCATGCTTTTTTAGTCTGCTTTCATGCTGTTCTTTAATGGTCAGGACCCCCACAGGACCACTACAGAGGAGGTATTATTTAGGTGGTGGATCATTCTCAGCACTGCAGTGACACTGACATGGTGGTGGTGTGTTAGTGTGTGTTGTGCTGGTATGAGTGGATAAGACACAGCAATGCTGATGGAGTTTTTAAACACCTCACTGTAACTACTGGACTGAGAATAGTCCACCAACCAAAAATATCCAGCCAACCGCGCCTCGTGGGCAGCGTCCTGTGACCACTGATGAAGGTCTAGAAGATGACCAACTCAAACAGCAGCAATAGATGAGCGATCGTCTCTGACTTTACATCTACAAGCTGGACCAACTAGGTAGGAGTGTCTAATAGAGCGGACAGTGAGTGGACATGGTGTTTAAAAACTCCAGCAGCGCTGCTGTGTCTGTTCCACTCATACCAGCACAACACATACTAACACACCACCACCATGTCAGTGTCACTGCAGTGCTGAGAATGATCCACCACCCAAAAATACCTGCTCTGTAGTGGTCCTTGGAGAGTCCTGACCATGAAAGCATGAAAGGAGGCTAACAAAGCATGCAGAGAAACAGATGGACTACAGTCAGTAATTGTAGAACTACAAAGTTCTTCTATATGGTAAGTGGAGCTGATAAAATGGATAGTGAGTGTAGAAACAAGGAGGTGGTTTTAATGTTATGGCTGATCAGTGTATATATATTGTGTGTGTATGTGTGTGTAATAGTTATAATGAAAAGAAAACAATGTATTCACAACCTAAACAAACTTACAGTATATGTTTGCTGATGCATTATGCACAAGAATATCAGCGTGCATTAGTCAATATTTAATCGTTCTTATTATACTGTAAATAATGTGAAAATATTTGAAGAACACAATGCAGCTTTTAAAAGCATTTGTGTTAGACATGTCTCCAGGAAGCCTTCACTTCACCTCATCTTTACAGTTCACAAATTAATTCCTGGCAGGACTTCCTTGCTAAAGAGCTAACAGCCTATTATACATTAGCTGCAAAGAAAACAATCCACCTCTGCAGTAAACTGTTAGAGCCAAAATTCTACCCCATTTGGGGAGGGGTGGGTTGGGTTAAAGCCAGATCACTTTACTTTTTAAAAATGCCAAATGTCAAATTAGAAAATCCCCCTAAAACCTCTGATTAGTGAACTGTTTAGTGACATCTCAGGAAATCGACCAAAGGGGCACTATCTCATTGTGTTACTGTTAAAATAAATGTGTGTTCATCGGGGGGTCAGAATAAAAGAAGGAAACAAGAAGACGAGGAAAACAGGAAAGTGGTAAGTGGTGGAGGAAATGATAAATGAATTGGGGATGAAAACAAAACAAATAGCAATGTAGTAATGATGTCAGCTCCTGCTTTTTGGCAAAAAAAAAAAAAACCAATAATAATTTAGCTTTCTAATAGAATGGATTATTTTACATGCAGAAATTATCCAGCCTTTTATAAAACATGCTAGGTAATGCCAAGTTCACACTACACGACTTTCCAAGTCGTCAGATCGCTGTACAGTTCACACTACACGACTGTGTAACGAAAGTTTGTGCGCTGATGTGCAGCGTAAAATCAAAGAGAAAAAGTAAATGAATCCGAGTGGATTTGGCTACGCGAACAGCATGGATTGTTCTACAGTATAGTGAGTTGGAGGTTAATAAATATTTTTTGCAATGCAACGTTGGCGTTATGTTTTGTAGAGAACGATAAGGTCAGAAATACTGTAAAACTTGTGCGTGTAACTTCTCCTCTGCGTTTCCCCTCACACCATATCTCACGTTCTCATTGGCTGTTCGACATAGCACTCACTGCCAGTCGGGCAACTCAGATTCAGATATTTGACAAGCTAAAAAACTCGCTTTGGTTGCCAAGTGCTCGGCGAGCCGCTCGGAACGAGTTGTTGAGTAGTTCACACATAGCGATTGAGAGCCGAGTGACCGAGCCGGGCAAACGCCGAGTTGCTCCAGAGCCGGCAAATCTAGCAACGACGAAAATCAGGGCAAAAATCGTGTAGTGTGAACTAGGCATAAGGTGTAGTATCAAGGCGAGTGATCAAATCTACAGTAAAGTGGCTGGGAAATAAGTATTCAAACGCTTTTGTTTTTGGTATTTAATATAGTTCTAGTACATTGCAGTATAGTATTCACTTCAAATTTGCACTTTAGTTTACATTTATAAAATTGACAGTAGAAATACATTGTTGCAAAAGCATTCATTTTAGTGCAGCATTGGGGTTTAATTTTTGGATTATTCCTCATGGCAAACCATCTTTATTGTTTTAAGGTTACAAGAGTCATGCAAGCTTCTTTTTGGGGGGGAAACTAGGCTTGAGTTTTGCTTAACTGCTTCCACTTTTTTTTTTTTTTCTTCAAGCATGATTAACTCTATTTAACATAGTTCTGATGTGTGATACTTTTGATGTTAGGCATATATTATAGCAGCGCTTTACACAAAGGAACTAAGATAATTGCAGTACAGTTTATCACTTACACCAATCAGGCATAACATATTGTGTTGGTCCCCCTTTTGCTGCCAAAACAGCCCTGCAACTGTGATGCACTGTGCATTCTGACACCTTTCTTTTAGAACCAGCATTAACTTCTTCAGCAATTTGAGCTACAGTAGCTCGTCTGTTGGATCGGACCACACGGGCCAGCCTTCGTTCCCCACGTGCATTAATGAGCCTTGGCCGCCCATGACCCTGTCGCAGGTTTACCACGCATGTTCCTTCCTTGGAGCACTTTTGATAGATACTGACCAGTGCAGACCAGGAACATCCCACAAGAGCTGCAGTTTTGGAGATGCTCTGACCCAGTCATCTAGCCATCACAATTTTCCTGCTTCTAACACATTAACTTTGAGGATAAAATGTTCACTTGCTGCCTAATATATCCCACCTACTAAAAGGTCCCGTGATGAAGAGATAATCAGTGTTATTCACTTCACCTCTCAGTGGTCATAATGTTATGCCTAGTCGGTATATAATTTACTTTGTAACAGATGTTCCTGCAGTTTTTGGTCATTCTGCAATATTTTTTTCTAAGTAACTGTTGGCTTCTCTGTCTTACCTTGTTTATCTGAGAGTATGTTGTGAAATCCTGTATGTCAAACCTGTCTAATTTTTAGCTCAATGAATTTTCCATTGGCGGATCATCAAAGCAACTGAACTGACAGGTATGTGCTTGTAGCCTTTTTGAAACAAGTGTTAATTTGATTTTGTTTTAAGAGAACTTTAAAGTTCTTTCACCTTTACAATGATTGCTACTCATTGCCTGAAATCTTTCAACCAGTAAAATTTTTTATATTAAAACAAGGTGCAATTCACTATTTTTACATTTTATTTTAATGTAAATTTTACAGATATACAGTTTTTCAAATGCATCTACTGTATATCTATTCTACTTGGGCATGTGAACAACAGGGATATATTAAACCTTGGGTTGATGGTGGTTAATCATAGAACATGTGTTAAATGCAGCAAATATGATCAACATAAGGACCTGAGTGACTTTGATAGGGGCCAAATTGTTATGGCCAGATAACAGGGTTGAACTATTTGTGAAACACCAATAGTGGCTTACGGCAACAATTGAGTACTCTAACCAACTGTGGTCTGAAGAAGGACATGCTACAAACCTCTGACAGGTTGTTGGGTGGCCAAGACCCACTGATGCCAGAGGACATAAGGCTACGGTGTCTGACACGAACCAACATAAGGGCTAATATGGCTCGACTGGCATGTCATTGTAATGCTGGCGATGCAGTGAATGTGTCACAACACACAGTACATCAAACCTTGCTGTATATAGGGTTGTGTAGTCCAGTCGAAGTGCCCACAATTACTTGTTTTTACTGATTACAAACCCTGATTACTTTGAGGTCATGCAGATGCCCTTGTGCATTACTTACCTTGTGGAAAAGAAGGCACCAGAATGCAAGTTAAAGGAGCTGCTTGTAATGTCCTGGCAGGACGTATTTAGTTTTGAGGAGTCCAAGTAAGTCAGAGCTGTTAAAATAGCGCTGACCCATTGAGGCATGGACTCCACTAGATCCCTGAAGGTGTGCTGTGGTATCTGGCACCAAAATGTTATCAGCAGATCCTTTAACTCCTGTAAGTTGTGAGGTGGGGCCTTCATGTATTGGACTTGTTTGTCCAGCACATCCCACAGATGCTCGACTGGATTGAGATCTGAAGATTTTGGAGGCCAAGTCAACACTTCAAACTCGTGGTTGTGCTCCTCAAACCATTCCTGAACCATTTATGCTTTGTGGCAGGGTGCATTATCCTGCTGAAAAAGGCCACAGCCATCAGGGAAAACTGTTTCCATGAAAGGTGTACATGGTCTGCAACAATTTAGGTGGTATGTGTCAAAGTAACATCCACATGGATGGCAGGACCCAAGGTTTCCCAGCAGAACATTGCCCAAAGAATCACACTGCGTCCTCCGGCTCCTTCTTCCCATAGTGCATCCTTGTGCCATATGTTCCCTAGGTAAGCGACGCACTGGCTCAAATCCTTACACTTGCCCATTTTTCCTGCTTCTAACACATCAACTTTGAGGATAAAATGTTCACTTGCTGCCTAATATATCCCACCTACTAACAGGTGCCGTGATGAAGAGATAATCAGTGTTATTCACTTCACCTGTCAGTGGTCATGATGTTATGCCCGGTTGGTGTATACTTTGTTTTTAATACTAAAATATTGTTTTTGAAACTAAAGTCCAGAGTAAAATGCAGTGTTATTTGGCCCTAAACAGACACTACAGTACAGCAGATTATCTGAACACAGTATCCGACCTTAAATTAAGAAACACCTTGACGAGGTACAGACTGAGCGCACACGACCTGGCCGTGGAGACGGGGCGACACACCCGGTCCTGGCTGCCCCGGGAGGAGAGGCTGTGCCAGCGCTGCACTCTCAGTACAGTAGAGACGGAGCTGCACTTCCTCACCCAGTGTACCAAGTACCACCACATCCGGGCCCAATTCTTCCCCAAATTTAACACAATCATCCAAAACTTCCGAAAAACTGCCCCACCTACTGGGGGAGCACAGAGAGAGCTGCATGCACACTAGCAGCACTCTGTACACACACCTGCCACCAGGTGAGGGACAGTGGGTGACCATGTCTCATACACACACAAATGTTTATTACTACCTCATTATTGTAAATGTCACCTTTTTAATTGTTATTATTTGCACTGTTTATATTAATATTTTATTCTATTTTATATTTTTGCACCTATTGTAACTGTTGTGTATATATTTGTTCTTACTGTTCTTTTTATTTTTTTATTTCTCTGTAACTGAGCTTTGGCAATAAGAATGTCCTATTTTATCATGCTTTTGAGTTGAGTTGATAAATACCCTTACATGTGCTAACCCTGTTCTCCAGTAAAGCTTGCGTAAATCAGGAAAGTAGACTTCAGGCAGTAAATAAAAACCGGATACTCACACTATGCTACTGTTAAGATTTTTTGCGCACAGGTTCCCCCACCCACCCACTGCCTCCATCCCAAACCCCGCACCCACACCATCCCACCGGCCGGAGCGCACTCTCACCCGCTCACTCCGCACTGACTGGCGCACCGAGCGGACACACCGGGAATGGGATCTGTAGCACGAGTGAAGATAAACTACCAGTTTTACAGCGTCTATGCGCTGCAGAGGTTCCTGTTCATCCTGCGGGAATAATTCCACACTGCGCATTGTACTCTCATGTGAGGAAAAAGCGCCGGTAATGTACAGCTGCGTAAAGATATAACGAATGGGATAAATTGCGCAAATACGATTAGGCTATGTAAAAAGACTTATTTTTATTTGGATAAATCCCCTAAACAAAAAACAATTAAGAAAGTTTCCTTGGAGCCTATTAGATCTTAATTCTAACTCCAGACAAAGAAAAGGCGCAGTGTAGTAAGTAAACAGGAGGCACCTGGAAGTTGGCTGAAAGTTTGCGCATTGTGTGTATGGATATTGGCATTGTGTGTAATCATGGCGAAGTGGTTTAATAATTTCCCAACTCTAAAAACGGGTTCAGACCGAACCCGATCAGCTTCAGAATCAGGAGCGCAGACTCGGCCCAGATCTAGTTTAAGCAGCGGATCCGGACCCAAATCCAGCCTGCGCAAGAATTCAGAGAGCAGCGGAGGTGCTGGAGGTGCTGGTGGTGCTGGAGGGGTCGGATCTCTGCTCTCCGGCAGGAACCGCAAAAACTCAGCAGTCGAACTTGGCCGAAACCACCCGAGTCCGGGTTCGGGTTCAGGCTCGGGCTCGGTCAAGGATGGGAAGATATGGGAGATCCTGATTCCAGGTAAGAGCAAGAAGAACAGCAAGATGGAGGGGTTTGAAGATCACCGTACGTTGAGAACAAGTACCATAGCAGATGCGTACATGAGCAGGATGATCAAAGTGGATAAACAGGAGAAATGGTCCAAATACAGCAGCGCTGGAGCTGAAAACACAGGGAGTGACCCGGACCGACCCAAAACACCCGCAAAAACTGAGACGGTGAGTAAACAAAGCTGATCAGGATTATACAACCAGCTATAGATGTTATTAGGACACCCCTAATTGTTATATTGATGTTTTGCTTTATTGTTTGCTTAGAATTGGTCAGGATATAACAGACCAGGGCCTTCCTCAAACTGTTGCCTCAAACTGGTTAAACTGATACCTGCTATTGGTGTGGCTATGATAATACAACTCAATAATTAGAAAGAGCATCCACATACATCTGGTCATTTAATGTATGTGTATGTACATATTTTCTTAAGGCTACTTTATTAGGTACACCTTGTATATCTTGAACATTTTGTATTCATGTTATAAGCTACACCTTCCACATAGATTACATTTGTTAGTATGAATTATTGACTGTAGCCCATAATCCGCTAAATATTTTCTTATTTTTATTTAAAGTTACATAGATGATATCCCTCTCTTAAATTTTTTATTAGTATAATATTTGATTGGAGCACTATTATTTGTCCAGCATTAACATCACTGCACCTTCAGCACTCATTGTAATACAATAAACACTACCAGGTTAGTGTCACAGCAATGCCAAGAATGGTAAACCACCCAAATAATATCTGGTCAACAGGGGACCTGTAGAGTCCCTTTCCACTGATTAATGGGGTAAAAGGTTGTGACAGAGCCACTGAGGCTAGACTAGGAAATTTTACACCCATAAAATGCATGCAAGTAGGTGTAGCTCATAAAAAGTCAAAAGAATGTACAAAAATGCACTTACTGAATGGTTGGTACAAGTATATATTATGTTTATTTACAATTTAGGGGAAATGTACGTCATGACAGTCTCTGGATTTCAGTGGCTTTTGCACCAGTATCACCAGTATAATTTTCTGTTACTGAATCATTATAACACATTTTCTTTTTGTCCAGTAAACCTTCACAAATTCAAGTTCTTTCACAAGTTTTTGTGTTTTCAAAAATATACTGGGTCATGTATATACAGCAACTTTTGAAGTATTAATTAAATGGCCTAAAATACTTTTAATGGCATTCAACTTTGTGATTATAATTGATAATAGCTCTTTACAAATCTGTGCCTGTAAAAACAGGTCGAGCTTGACTGCACCAGTTTTCAAACAAATAACCAAACCTCAAGCAAGCTTTATACCATCATGGGCTTAGAAGCTTCTTCGCAATAAAAAAGATTAGTAATGGGATCAGATGAAACAAAGATTCAGTTGTTTTGGGAACAGAACAGGTGAAGCATTCAAAACCAACAACAATGTACCACGGTGGTGGTAGTATTTAGCTTTTTCGTCTTCCCTGAATGGTGCAGATAGCTGAAGCCCTGCGATTGAATGGCACAGTCTAGGGTATTTCTGCCTTACGCCCAGTGTTTTCGAGTAAAACTATTCCTGCCGCAATACTGACCAGAATAGAGCATTTAATGAAAATGAAATTAAATATCGAATTAAACATCTGGTTAGAGCCTTAAAACTATCAACTGCTTGGAAATGTTTTGTTGTTTAACACAGTTATATTTGCTGGAGTTTTAGCTATGTGGTAATTAATGGTTGTTCTTAATAAATTCTAATGTATGACAGTACTATAATGTAGTAAAATATTCATTTATTCATTTAAAATAAATGCTTTTTCCCGATCAAGGTGGTGGTGGGTTTGGGGAATACCTGCAAACAGGGCACATTCATTTTGCATGCCTTTAAAAGGTGTGAGAAAACTGCCAGTTTTCTTTTGTAGAAGCAAAGGTCGGATAAGGGGCTGCCCCAACAGCACTCCTAATGTCCAGTCAAGCTGCCAGCATGAGTGGCTGAGGAATACCACAGTAAAGTGTGTTTCTTTGTGTGTTATAGTTTTAGGTAGTAATCCAGTACTGTCTGGTAAAAAGAGGACCCCAATGGCTTCACACATGTCACACGGGGCTTACAGAATCGATCGATTAAATATAGACTATTGGGCGGCACGGTGGCTCAGTGGGTAGCACTGTCACCTCACAGCAAGGAGGTCCTGGGTTCGATCCCCAGGTGGGGCGGTCCGGATCCTTGCTGTGTGAAGTTTGCATGTTCTCCCCGTGTCTGTGTGGGTTTCCTCTGGGAGCTCCGGTTTCCTTCCACAGTCTAAAGACAAGCAGTGAGGTTAA
Organism: Trichomycterus rosablanca; assembly: GCF_030014385.1. NCBI lineage: Eukaryota > Metazoa > Chordata > Actinopteri > Siluriformes > Trichomycteridae > Trichomycterus > Trichomycterus rosablanca. Next base: position 15,937,731 of record NC_085990.1, read on the forward strand.
TTGGAGATACAAAATTGTCCATGACTGTGTGTGACACTAAACTTGAACTGATGAATCTTGTGTAATGAGTAACTACCATTTCTGTCATGAATGTAACCAAAGTGTAAAACATGATGTTAAAATCCTAATAAATAAATATAGACTATTTAATTAAATGAAACCTTGAATATCAAGGATACACTACTACTACTGATTTAAAGAAAGAACACAACCAACCCATCTCATACACCCTCTTCTCAAAGCACTAACCACATTCCAAACTGCAGACTTTGATTCCAATATGACTAAACTAACAAGTACTAACTGTACATACTATGTAGTACGATAGTATAACAATTGAGCCACTGATAAATGACAGGTGACTGTGCAGCCAGTATTATAAAGCAGCTATAATTCAGAGCAGCCCTGAGAAAATTGGAAGAAAATTCAAGAAGCCCTTTGCAACAGCATCTTATTTTCTGGTCAAGGCTCTGGCAAGAATGGTGGAGAGACTCTTGAGTATAGCATGTTCCTCCATGGGTTTTTCTATACTATGCAGGAGACCGATGCTGGACAGTGAAACAAAAGACATGATGGATTTACGTGGGATGGCGGAGGGCTTGTGCTGGTCTGTTGCTCTCCTCAATCAGCATGGATTTTATGCATATGTGTAAGAAATGGGCAACAAAATAGAGACAAGGGCAATACATTTTAACACCATTGTAGGTGACAAAACAATGGTTGATGTTTATGCTCTTCCCAAAACTCTCTGTTGTGGGAACTAGAAAAAACCCCCAAACAATTTTGTTGCTGATTCTGAGATTAGAATCTCTGTTCTAGCTTTCTTTGTTTAAGCAATGTACCTCTTCCTCTACCCTGGATCCCTCCCTCTCTCTCTCTCTCGCTCTTATCTCCTGTTTGGTGTGTGGTTGTGGATCGGCTCAAGTAGTGCAGCAGCAGAGCAAACACAATGAGCAGCAACCTTCCCCTGCCACTCTTCCTGTCTCCATTCGTCAGTCATCCTGAACACACACACACATACACATACACGTACACTCACACACTATAGACCCTGTCAACTCTCTTTCTTTCCAGCTCATTTCAAACACACATACTCCCAGGTGTGCACACACACCTACACACCAACACAAATACAACAAGAATACAATGCACCCACAATACAATGTGTCTTTTCTTCCTGTCCCCAGTGAGGACAGTGTTTGAAGAATTATGTCACTCGATACACCGTCTGTAACCTCTCCCATCCATCCACTCACCCTCCGGCTATACTTTGAACATCACACTACAGAAATGAGACTCTCATGAAGTGCAGATGAAAAGGCCATGGGCGTTGGCAGGGTGTATCTTTGGAAAGGGGGTGGGGTGCGGAACTGGAGATGAGACACAATATCCCCAGTGGGAATGAGCTTTTAGCAAGTGCATATTAGTTCATTCAGTCATTTCATTTTACTACGAGGGTTCATCAAAAAGTTTCACTTTTAATATATAATTTTATATACAGTATAAGGGGCAGCACGGTGGCTCAGTGGATAACACTGTCGCCTCACAGCAAGAAGGTCCTGGGTTCGATGCCCAGGTGAGCGTGCCGAGTCCTTTCTGTGTGAAGTCTGCATGTTCTCCCTGTGTCTGCTTGGGTTTCCTCAGGGAAGACATGCAAGTAAGGTGAATTGGAGATACACAAGTGTCCATGACTGTGTTTGACATTAAACTTGTGAACTGATGGATCTTGTGTAATAAATGACCACGTTTTTTATTATGAATGTAATCAAAGAGAGTAAAACATGATGTTAAAATCCTAATAAATGGCCGCTCAGGTGGCGCAGCGGTAAAAACACACTCTGGAACCAGAGCTGGGATCTCGAATACATCGTATCGAATCTCAGCTCTGCCTACCGGTTGAGGCTGAGCGGCCACATGAACAACGATTGGCCTGTTGTTCAGATGGGCGGGACTAAGCCGGATGGGGTCTCTCTCTCTCTCTCATGACTGGTGCAATTACAACCTCTGCTGGCTGATTGGTGGCGCCTGCACAGAGATGAGAAAAGAGTGCTCTTAGGGTGTGTCTCTCCGTACACAACACTAAGCTGCACTGCACTCGTCAAAGTGTAGGTGATAAGATGCATACGGCATGCTGCCCATGTGTCGGAGGGGGCAATCGAACAATTGGACGCCCTAAAAAATAAAAAGGGAGAAAAAAGGAAAGAAAATGCATAAAGAAAATATATTAAAAAAAAATCCTAATAAATAAATAAATAACTATATATTAAGAATTTAAAAACAAATTACATCACTTTTCTACATAGTTACCTTTTGCATTTTTTCAGCGTTGTACCAATAAGCGTCGTACCCAGCGTCGCACCAATCAGCAAAAATTTTTTTGGTTGCTTTAACATCATCATCGCATGAAAATCTTCTTCCCCTTAAAGCTTTGAGCAGTCCTAAAAGGTGAAAATCAGATGGCGCTAAATCTGAACCATAAACTGTCTCTCAGTCTCTCAGACATGACCAATTACTATTTCTCCCACCCTCACTGTTTCCAACCAAAATATAAAAGTGCAGAAACTTTTTGAAGATCCCTCGTACTTGCTTCTTACTTCTCAGGGTCGGGGTGGGTCCGTCATCACCTGGAAACTCTTGGTGCAGGACAGTATAGTAGTCCAACACAGGGCACTGCATACTCACATTTACACCCTCACAACTAAAAGCAATTTAGTGCAGCCATTTGAACCTCTGTACATGAGGAAACATGCGAAACTCCTAAAACCTCTCCACAACTTGTGCTGTGGCCTCAGTCAGACATTAGGATTCACTGTTGCAGCCCATCTGGCCTTCTCTTCCTCAGACATGCAATCAGGTTCTTCATTTTTTTCTGTTAAGCTGAAAATAAGGGACAATACTGTGTTAAATTAGTACAATCCTGTCTTACTGACAGCATGTAAAAACATTCAGACATCTGCCACTGAGTTTTACAAGTGCAGTTTCCTTCTCTTTTTATGCAATAGCGGTACCCAGAGTTTAAACAGTCCAAGCAGTTTTTTAAAACCTGCTTAATAGCGGGCCAACTTTAATTATACTTCTAAAATACCTAGCAAGGGCGCCCAGGTGGCGCTAGCACACCAGCGCCGAGATTCTGAACTCCTCGGTACGAAACTCGGCGTTGCCGATAGGTCTGTCTGTCTGTCTGTCTGTCTGTCTGTCTGTCTGTCTGTCTGTCTGTCTGTCTGTCTTCTCTCTCTCTCTCTCTCTCCCCCCCCTCCTAATAAAATACCTAGCAAGCCGTTTCATGGACCTTAAATGGTTGGCTGTAGTTTGGACATCCCTGACATCCTCTTTGCCTGTGTCACTGTAAAGCTTGCTTGACTGTGGACAGTGTTACCAATGTTCCAGCAGCTTCTAATACTCATTGTGAGTTTGAGTAACTTCTATAAGCCTTTCTTTGTTGTTTTCTTTTTTTGAACAGTAATTACGTAGCAGCCTTTAAGCCCATGGCAATGTGAAGCTTGCTTGACTGTGGGCAGTGTTACCCATGTTCCAGCAGCTTCTAAAAATTTGTGTCAATTTGAGTAACTTTTATTAGCATTGATGTTTTCCCTTTTTGAACAGTACTTACGTAGCAGCCACAAACCAATGGCAATGTAAAGCTTGCTTGACTGTGGACAGTTTTACCCATGTTCCATCAGCTTCTAATACCCATTGTGGGTTTGAGTAACGTCTTTTAGCATTGTTTTCTCTTTTTGAACAATATTTACATAGCAGCCTTTAAGTCCGCGGCAATGTAAAGCTTGTTTGACTGTGGACAGTGTCACCCAAGTTCCAGCAGCTTCTAATACTCAGTGTGGGTTTGAGTAACGTCTATAAGCCTTCCTTTGTTGTTTTCTTTTTTGAACAGTATTTATGTAGTAGCCTTAAGCCAATGGCAATGTAAAGCTTGCTTGACTGTGGACAGTCACCACCAGCTTCTAAAAATCAATGTCGATTTGCGTAACTTATATCAGCATTCCTTGGCAGCTAATTATTCTAGAGGACTATGCAGACCTGTTTGATTACGTAGTGACCTGTAAGCCAATGGCAATATAAAGCTTGTTTGACTGTGGACAGTGCTTTAAACAGTTCAATAATAGTGGGCCAAATTTAATTTTACTTCTAAAATACCTAGCAAGCCATTTCAAAAATTAGCAGCCTCTGGGTCTGTGTTACTGTAAAGCTTGCTTGACTGTGGACAGTGTCACCCAAGTTCCAGCAGCTTCTAATACCCATTGCGGGTTTGAGTAACGTCTTTTAGCATTGATGTTTTCTCTTTTTGAACAGTATTTACATAGCAGCCTTTAAGCCAGCGGCAATGTAAAGCTTGCTGGACTGTGGACAGTTTTACCCAGGTTCCAGCAGCTTCTAATACCCAGTGTGGGTTTGAGTAACTTCTATTAGCCTCCTTTGTTGTTTTTATTTTTTAAACAGTATTTACTTATCAGCCTTAAGCCAATGGTAATGTAAAGCTTGCTTGACCGTGGACAGTGCTAATCGTGTTCCACCAGCTTCTAAAAATCAGTGTCGATTTGAGTAACGTCTTTTAGCATTGTTTTCTCTTTTTGAACAATATTTACATAGCAGCCTCTAAGCCAGCGGCAATGTAAAGCTTGTTTGACTGTGGACAGTGTCACCCAAGTTCCAGCAGCTTCTAATACCCAGTGTGGGTTTGAGTAACTTATATCAGCATTCCTTAGCAGCTAATTATTCTAGAGGACAATGGAGACCTGTTTGATTACATAATGACCTGTAAGCCAATAACAATATAAAGCTTGTCTGACTGTGGACAGTGCTACCTTTGTTTCAAGAGCTGTGCAGGTTTGAGTAACTTATATCAGCATTTCTTGGCAGCTAATTATTCTAGATGACTACGCAGACCTATACCTGGCAATATAACGCTTGTTTGACTGTGGACAGTGCTTCTAATCAGTGTATGTTTGAGTAACTTATATCAGTATTCCTCTCTTGTTTTCCTTTTCTGTTCAGCTGATTATTCTGGAGGACTATGCAGACCCGTTTGATGCCGAAAAGACAAAGGAGCAGAGAGAAGCTGAACGAGAAGGAGAGAATGATGGATACATGGAGCCTTATGATGCCCAACTGATTATTACAGGTCTTTCTTTTTCATCATGTCCGCCATCCTTCTCCTTCCTTCATCCTATCTTTCTCTTCATGTTGACCAGAGGCTGATATTTTCAGCGATTGAAAAATCACAGCACCCTCTTAGAGCGTCTCTTTCTTTCACTCCTTTTGGGTGGTTGCTACAGTGATGGTGTTGTGCAGGGACAATGGGTGCAGTTTCCTCTTTCTGCTTCCCGTTTCCTGTCCGTGTTTCCTATGCCCCATTCTCTGGACAGGAAGTTGACCCCTGCTGTCCCCCCAGTGTGCTTGGCCGTGTGAGAAAATCCCCCCCTCCTCCCCCAGCAGCGACTTCCCAGAATTCAGGAAGCGTGTCTGTTAAGCCGGCCAATCGCGAGCCGGGGCCGTCCTTCCCCTGATGTGGCCATTGTTTTTTCACACAATAGGGCAGACACAAAGTGACAGAACAGTAATACAGATGGCGCAGCTAGAATGATGGAGCGCTAGGATTAGTAAATAATCAACATTTAACCCCTCACAGTCTCAGCGTGGTTTTAACGATTTTTAATATACATTTACATGTCCAGATGGTCAGATTTTTTAATCAGGCAGTACCTAAAGTATTAGTGATTTCATAATTTTGTGGACATTTAAAAAAAATACATACACAAAATAAGTCTTTGGATCACCATATTAATATTCACATGATTCCCTTTGATCAACATTGTTTTAAAGTGGTATTTTATTTTTATTAACATAATTAATCATAAACTATACACTGATCAACCACCTCCTTGTTTCTACACTCACTGTCCATTTTATCAGCTCCACTTACCATATAGAAGCACTTTGTAGTTCTACAATTACTGACTGTAGTCAATCAATTTCTCTACATACTTTTTTAACCTCCTTTTACTCTGTTCTTCAATGGTCAGACCCCACATTACCACCACAGAGCAGGTATTATTTAGGTGGTGGATGATTCTCAGCACTGCAGTGACAATGACATGGTGGTGGTGTGTTAGTGTGAGTAGATCAGACACAGCAGCGCTGCTGGAGTTTTTAAACACCGTGTCCACTCACTGCCCACTCTATGAGACACTCCTACTTAGTTGGTCCACCTTGTAGATGTAAAGTCAGAGACGATCTCTCATCTATTACTGTTGTTTGAGTCTTCTAGACCTTCATCAGTGGTCACAGGATGCTGCCCACTGGATGCTGTTGGCTGGATATTTTTGGTTGGTGGACTATTCTCAGTCCAGCAGTGACAGTGAGGTGTTTAAAAACTCCATTAACATTGCTGCGTCTGATCCACTCATACCAGCACAACACACACTAACACACCACCACCATGTCAGTGTCACTGCAGTGCTGAGAATGATTCACCACCTAAATAATACCGGCTCTGTGGTGGTCCTGGGAGAGTCCTGACCATTGAAGAAGAGGGTAAAAGCATGCTAACAAAGCATGCACAGAAACAGATGGACTACAGTCAGTAATTGTAGAACTACAAAGTGCTTCTATATGGTAAGTGGAGCTGATAAAATGGACAGTATGTGTAGAAACAAGGAGGTGATTTTAATGTTATGGCTGATCGGTGTATATACTCAGTGTATACTCTTTTAACAGATGCATGTATTTCCACAGACACACTCCAAAATCTTGTAGAAAACCTTCCCAGAAGAATGGAAGCTGTTATAGCTGCAAAGGGGACCAACTCAATATTAATGCCTGTGAATTTAGAATGGAATGTCATAAAAGCTCCTGTAGGTGTAATGTATAGGTGTCCCAATACTGTTGTCCATATAGTGTATTTAATTTCCCTGTTCATTTAATAACCACTGACGCTTGCACAACACCCACATTCTTCAAGAATGGCAGAAAGCTATGACATTTCTTTACAACAGTCAATTACAGACAGCTTTAACACATACTGCTGACCATGCTAATATCTCCGCCGCTGTTCTCTGATCTGTCTGCTATGTACATCAAGACACAGTTTGTAACAGTATGTAACAGGTCAGTGTATTTTTGTGCAGAGATTCGTCGTCGAGGGTCTAAAGACCTGCTAAAAGTGTGTGTGGTGTTGAACGGAGGAGATGGAGAAGGTTCCGGTTCCCCACAGATCTATGATGTGCCATATGAGGAGGTTCTGGAGGGTATCCCACTGACCCGGCCTGAATCTGATCCCAGACCCCCTGCAGAGTATGAACTCCCCTGGGAGTGGAAGAAGGAGCAGATTGTCCGAGCACTGTCAGGTAAGTTGGTCCCATTGATTAGTGGGGGCATGATTTTTACACAAATCTTAATACTTATCATCGAAGTTTTGAAGGCTTTAGGACTCCAAGGAACAACAGTGAGAGCTATTTTCTCCTAATAAAGGAAAATTGATGCCAGTGATTGCTACACCCAGTATTGGCCTGCTGACTAACATGTTTAATTAATAGAAAACACTCAACCCAAACCTTTTGGGATAGTGTTATTTGGACTGACTAATCAAAATTGCAAAACTAACTGCAAAAACTTTTTGGACAAGGGTCTCGATACATCAGTCAGAATAAGAATAACACATGCTGGAACCAGAGCTGGGATCTCGAATACATTGTATCAAGTCTCAGCTCTGCCTGCCGGCTGGGCTGAGCAGCCACATGAACAATGATTGGCCTGTTGTTCAGATAAGGGCGGGATATCAAAGGATAGGGACTCTCTCATAACTAATGCAATTACGACCTCTGCTGGCTGATTGATGGCGCCTGCACAGAGACGGGAAAAGAGTGCTGTCAGGGTGTGTCTCTTCGTACACAGTGCTGATCCGGATTGCACTCGTCAAATTGTAGGTGACAAAATGCATATGGCTGATGCCCATGTGTCGGAGGGAGAAAAGGGAGAAAAAGGGGGAGAAAACGCATAAACAAAATATAAATAAAAAAATAAGGCATCTCAGTAGGCAGCATTTTAAGGCATCTAGGAATGTAGACAACCTTCTTCTCGGGAGCATGCATAGGGTGATATAAATTGCTGACTATGTACAGAGCTCACTAGGTTTTCAGACAGACCCCTAGTGTCTAGTTGACATGTGGAAGGATACACAGGGCAGGCATGAGTCTACCTTTGCACTGATGCTACCTGTAGCATGTAGCAGCAGGCGGCATGACGTGACAGGGCTAGCCTGTGGCCTTTTCGGCTAGTAAGTGTGTAGTGTAAAGGCAGAAGTCACCACATGAAAATTGGGTATATCCAAACTGAATATATGTCCAAATAAATAGATATTGTGCCCTTAAATTTAAGTGTAAGTGGAAGGATGCTTCACTAACCTAAAAAAGCAACAAAAATAGACCTTGACCAGGGGTGTCAACAGATTTAGCTATAAATTAATAGAAAATGAGTGACTAACTATTAGAAAATATTACAAAATAATCAAACTCATGGCTTGTACGCATTATATCTTTCAGCTCAGTTTGAGGGAGTAGATCGATTGTGTAAAGACGATGGGACTCCACCCAGTGTGAAGCAGCAAACCCTGCGCTCTGTGAAGAGCTGGACGCCCAAATCCCTGCGCCTATCCCCCCCATCCTCCCCAAAGACAAGCCCTGATTCGGAGAGCCCTAAAGTGGACCCCACCGTGCCCCTTGAGCTACAGAGGTTTGTTTGTGTTACTTGCTACATACACATGTACAGGCACAGGAAAATAGGGTCGGAGATTGGGCGGTTATGACCATCCTAATTATTTCAGGGGGGTCATTGGTTAGTTAATATATAAAGTTGCCCCCCTCATTTGTCATAGTATAATTAACACTTTGGATATCATGTTCATTCATTCATTTCTTTTAGATTCTTATTTTCATATTTTTCTTCTCTCTCTCTGTAATTGGCATTTACGAGTTGGCTTTTCACAGACTAGTATCACAGTACAGTTTACTTTGTACAGACAGTCAGCAATGGACAGCGGTGCCTCCGCAGTTAAAATAGAGAACCAAGGGTAGTAAGTATCTCCTCATCTTCTCACGTTAACAGAATCATGCCCTTCTGTCTTGCCATATATGGAGGCGCAGATAATTAAAGTGTCATTTCCTTTAACTTACAGTCAACTGTGTCTTGTTGCGAGTTAATTCACTCCAGGTGGAATTGTTTCCATTTATCATGATTTCTTCCTCACAGATTTGCCAGCTCCTCTGTTGGCACCCTGCTTTCTTTTGAAATGATGCAGGGATTAATCTGGTTGGGTTTTCCTGGTTGGGTTTTTTGTAGCAGGCCCTATGTTTGGACCCAAGCTGAGCATTTGCTGGTGGGGTGGGGTGCCACTCCTTCACACACGTGTCATGGGTTTCTTTTTTATACTCTTTTTTTGTGAATGTCACAGGTGCTTCCATCAGCTTACCATTATGTGACAACTAGTTGTCATTTCTGCATCACTTTTCTATCCATGTTCTCCATTGTGAACTGCAGATGTTTTTGTGTCTTCCTTTTGTAACTTTGGCTGTTTTCATTATTTAGGGCACCTCTGTTATTTTTTTAAGCATCATATACATTACATTTTCAGCATTTAGCAGACGCTTTTATCCAAAGCGACTTACAGTACTATGACAGTATATTTTCTAAGCAATTGAAGATTAAGGGCCTTGCTCAAGGGCCCAACAGTGGTAGCCTGGCAGTGGTGGGGCCTGAACCAGCGACCTTTCGATTTCTGGTCCAGTACCACTAGGCTACAACTGCCCTATCATGCAAATCGGGTTCATTTTTAATTGTTGCAGGTGGGGGGCTACACCTGGCTCCCCAGTGATGTGACCAGACCCAACCTCTTACATTAAATAGTGTTATATAATCTTTCTTTCTTTCTTTCTTTCTTTCTTTCTTTCTTTCTTTCTTTCTTTCTTTCTTTCTTTCTTTCTTTCTTTCTTTCTTTCTTTCTTTCTTTCTTTCTATCTTTCTTTCTTTCTTTCTTTCTTTCTTTCTCTAGCTGGTATCATGGCAGCGTTAGTCGTCAGGAGGCTGAGGCTCAGCTGCAGAACTGTAAAGAGGCAAGCTTCCTGGTCCGAGACAGCGAATCAGCTACCAGCAAATACTCCATTGCCCTCAAGTAAGGAGCTATATATGGTACATGAGTGTCTTAGTATGTACTAATGAATTCATTTGTGTATTAAGACTAAATGACATCTGTAGCCAAAGTACCAAATGGCACAATGAACAAACATTCCAGGAAGCATTCCAAGAATCACTATCAGAAAAGCAAGGCAGGAGTTTACACTGATAACACTGGAGATTAACCTACCGTATAAACCAGTTAGGCTTAGCGCAGAGTGTTTGTGTGAATTAGGGAAGCACTTAGGGATTGAGGAAAGAGGATAACATTTTAACCAAAGGCAGCCTGTAGCTGAGAGTCATCACTGCATGGCAGGATGTTACAAACACCCCAGACTAATAGCCTGTGAAACTAAACCACCCAGGCTTCAAGGTCTTTCTTTGGTTTTAACGACTGGTTGTTTCGTGTGCAAACAGTAGTCCTAAATGAGTAATGCTTATCACTGAGACAGAAGAAATACAGACTCCACAGACCTTCAGATTCCAAGTGTGGTGTCCCTATTTGGAGTATAGCAGTAACTTTCCAAGTAGCTTGCTCCAGGAAAGAAGGTGGCTGTAGTCCAGGGCGTGATTCCTGCACAGAGACAATTACTGGTTTGAGCTAACGCACATTTATAATAATAATAATAATAATTGCTAACCAATTAACAATAATTCTAATGATTCTAAATAGACCTTTGAAACAGAGACTGTAAATCTAATTGGGGCTTCCTGGGTTCCTTTGGTCAAGTTGGGACTCGGTCAATGTCGGCAGATGTCTTCTTCAGACCAAATGTAGTCAGGCCTGAGTTTCACCCAAGTGCTTTTTCTCCTTCTACTAATGGAAGTTTTACAGTTCATTAAAACCACCTCCTTGTTTCTACACTCACTGTCCATTTTATCAGCTCCACTTACCATATAGAAGCACTTTGTAGTTCTACAATTACTGACTGTAGTCCATCTGTTTCTCTGCATGTTTTCATGCTGTTCTTCACTGGTCAGGACTCTCCCAGTTCCACTACAGAGCAGGTATTATTTAGGTGGTGGATCATTCTCAGCACTGCAGTGACACTGACATGGTGGTGGTGTGTTAGTGTGTGTTGTGCTGGTAGCAATGCTGATGGAGTTTTTAAACACCTCACTGTCACTGCTGTACAGAGAATAGTCCACCAACCGAAAACATCCAGCCAACAGCGCCCCATGCGAAGCACCCTGTGACCACTGATGAAGGTCTAGAAGATGAGCGATCATCTCTGACTTTACATCTACAAGTTGGACCAACTAGGTAGGAGTGTCTAATAGTGTGGACAGTGAGTGGACATGGTGTTTAAAAACTCCAGCAGCGCTGCTGTGTCTGATCCACTCATACCAGCACAACAAACACTAACACACCACCACCATGTCAGTGTCACTGCAGTGCTGAGAATGATCCAACACCTAAATAAAACCTGCTCTGTGGGGGTCCTGACCTTTGACGAACAGGGTGAAAGCAGGCTAAAAAAAGTATGTAGAGAAATAGATGGACTACAGTCAGTAATTGTAGAACTACAAAGTGCTTCTATATGGTAAGTGGAGCTGATAAAATAGTAAGTGTAGAAACAAGGAGGTGGTTTTAATGTTATGGCTGATCAGTGTACATATCTATCAGCTTCAAGCAAGAATAAAAGCTCCTGCATCTGTTCTATAATTGTCCATGTGATTAGCTATGAAGATTAGTAGAGAATGTGCTTTGCCCTTACACAGCATTCTTCTTCCTCCTGACTTTGGTAAGAGGCCACTGTTCCACTTGCACCCACAATCAACCTATATAGGAATCAAGATTATGAATGATTTTTGAACACCTCGTCTCATTGTTTCTTTCTCTTTTATCAGGACAAGTCAGGGTTGTGTGCACATTATCGTAGCACAGACCAAAGAATGCGGTTACACCCTGGACCAGAGCAGCTGTGTATTTCCTAGTATCCCTGAGGTTGTGCACCACTACTGTACCCAACGCTTGCCCTTCACTGGAGCTGAGCACATGACCCTGCAACACCCTGTACCCCGCACACACTGATCAACCCCAAATACTCACTACACACGTGTCTTGCCAGCCACATACACTGAAACCCTTTAACACTGCACCTACTGTACCTTCAATGCTTGACACATACACACTCTACCAGCATTGTGGACACTCCAGTCTTTGGATTCTCCAGATCACAGCCCTTTTAAGAGTTAACCAGACTTTTAGACGCTTCACCACCACACTAAGGAATAAAATGTTGTTCCATCCATTAGTGCAGTCCCAAAGATACTTTGATACCTTTAGACATTTTATGTAGAATTTTCCCTTAGTTCGTCTGCTGTCTGTGTATGTTTGTGTAAACAAGCGGTTGTTTAAGTGGGGTTTTAAGTATTCTCCAATTTAAACCACTGGCATTAGTCATGTACTAACTTCTAATGACCCAAAAGGTAAAATTTACTCCACAAGAGTTTTAGGAATAGTGTAGATTCTATAGCTTTGTTTTTTTTCACACCCTGTCCTTCACACCCTGCTTTTCCTCTTTCTGGTGCCTTCTGGAACCTGTATGGTCCTAATCAGAGCCCTGCTGAATGTGCCAATGATCCAATGATGCCTCTGACAGGGAAATGCTCATCAGCTCCCCACCGACAGCTCTGATCACGCTATGCAATGAGCATGATCTGATGCCAACAAGTACAATCTGCCAGTTGGCTAATTGTCTGTAAAACTGCCTACACTGATGCCTGTATATGTGCAACGGCTATTTCTTGGTTGGTTTAATGCATCTTTAAGGTTTTATAGCTCCAGTTAATGTAAAACTTTACTTAAAAAACCCTTAAACAGGCAATTTTAGATCTTTAAAAACAAAATATGTATAAAAATGGATTTAAAACTCAGAGATTATTGTAGAAACACGTTTGCATCCTGATTCTCATTTAAAATACAAAAATGAATTATCATTGGAAATCAACCATGTTTTTTTTAACCACCTAAGTGCATATACGTTTCTGTGGACCTCATTCTTAAAGCATATAAATACTTGTTAACAAATGACATAAATGAGCTAACAGGAATTGACACCATATCTATCTAGTCTATTCCTGCCTTGCGCCCGGTGTTTCCACGTGACGATGGACCCACCGCCACCCAATGATGGACCCACTAAATGGGTTAAATGAATGAATAAATCAATGAAAAGGTTTGGAAAATGGTATTTAGTAGGTTTTGGAGAAGTTATGGAAATGTTGATGGGATTGGTACCAAATCAGTTATGTGTTTTCTATTTGATTCACTGTGATAATAAATGCCATGGAGTAAAAAAGTGAGACAAACAGCAAACTAAAGAAAAACTATACATGCAATGAGAACCCCGACTGGAGCTTAACCAGTACTGTCACTAGGCTGAATCGTGTGGAAGCCCATTCCCGCCACCTAGAGGAGGCAAAAAGGCAGAAGAATGTAAAAATTTATTTTTTTTAATGCATTAAAACAGTCTTTGTCACAGAAATAATCTTCAAATTTTGTCTTTATCTCAAAATAAGTTAATATGTTGAGATAGACAGTCAGAATTTTTACTCAAATTGTTCGATACTTAAATCCTGCCTTTTGGTTTTAATTTATCTTACAATTCTGACAGAAAAATCAACATTTTTAAACAGAAAAGGTTTTGACACAGGTTCCTTTTTCTCCTCTGGTTGGTTGGAACATTCATAGAAATGCCTCATTTGCTCGATTCTGTATCATTTTCAACTAAAGTTTTAACTAAAACTCAGGAATCGGTTCATTCTGAAGTAATGATGAATATTCTGTAAAACACACGCAGGATTCACAGGTTGAATCTTTTCACACATAAACAGCCGGCACACATGAACCAAACGAAGCCTAAATACAGGGTGTGTTCAAAAACCTAGTGAGCTCCCTTGCTATCTTACTGCCTACATAGGCAGCTGCCTAAGTAGAGAGCATTCTAATAAGTCATTGACTTATAAGGAAGGTTATTCGAACGCTCTATGACAGCGATTCCATCAGTTTTCGCTAACTATGCTAACACAGTTAGCCTCATGCTATTCAAACCAATGGGATGGGGTGGCACAGCGCGCTAGAATGTCAACTAACATCTTCCTGCGTGTACCGAAAACGGTTAAATTTGCTGACAAGCCCGAATTTGCAAATGACGCTAATACACGTTTATACAAATTTTTTATTTTTCTGTGAGAAAAGTTGTGCCGCACTGAATGCTGGGATTGCCTCCACCACCAAGGCAGCATCGGATGCTTACTCAGTCTTGAGTTAAAATAGGGTTGAAATTTTAAGATACCTTGCTAGTGAGCACATTAAGGCATCTAGGATTTCGAACAGCGTGAGTAGGTTGACGTAAAATGCTGTCTATGTAGAGAGCGCACTAGGTTTTCGAACACACCCACAGACTTATTGCTTGGCTACCAAGCACATATTTGCTAACTTTGTTTACTCCCATTTTATATTGATAGTTTAGGAACAACAATCTTTTTACACTCATATAAAACTCGTTTTTGCTCTCGTTTGCTTAGCAGACACTCCATATAATGCTGTTTGTGTGGTTATACTACAAACAAAACAAGGGTAGGTTTATTTACATACAAAACCAACGGACGGACGCTTTACAGACACAACTAACCAAGGTAGGGAAAGCCATATAAGGTATCAACTTTTTGCTACTGCAACAGCGACTCCCACTGACTGGTTGAGGCTATAGCATAAGAATCAGATAATACATAGAATATATGGCCAAGTAATTTGGACACATGACCATGAACTTGATGGACACCCCATTTCAAAAACAAGTGGAACCAGCTACACTTCTGAGAAGGCTTGTATCTCTGTGTAAATTTGTGCCCATTTAGTCATTTGTAAGACTGGGCATAAATGTTGGTCAAGAAACCCTCAAGTGATGTTCTAGTTCATTCCAAAATTGTTCAGTGGGGCTAAATTCAGGGCTCTGTGCAGGTTAATGGAGTTTCTTTGAACCAAGCTATTCTTTACGTCTGTATAGACATTGCTCTATGCACAATGGCACAGTAATGCTTCCCTAAACTGTTGCTGCAAAGCAAGAAGCATATAATTTCCTTTATATAACTGATTTATTACACCTGTTACACCTGTTATCAATTAATGTGACAAACACTGGCTGTCCATATACAGCATTGTACAACAGCATTGGATTGACGCATGTCCAAGGGGTGGATAAGACTAAGGTTGACAATGCAATAGGGGAGAATTGGACATAATTGAAAATTGAGTCTAAGTTGGGGGGCAACAAAGAAAGAGGGCCCTTTAATTTAAAACAATCCTACAAGTGCTGCTATGGGTACTACATCTTTGTCGAGCCCTGAATAAGCTTCATTACTTCAGAACTGACTGCATTATTATTAATCAGTTGTCGTCAGTTGGTTTAACAGTGACTCAAATGTCTGCAGTGATTATTTTTTTATGTTCCTGATAAAGCTTTGTTAAAGGTCAGAATCATACTGGAGGTCATTAAATGGATTTTATTGCAAGTGTTGTCATGCTTGGGTAAGTAGTAGAGTACCGGTGCCTGGTACTGATGAGGACTCTGAGTAAAATGATTTTATACAGGAAGAAAACATTTTATACAATATTTTCTGTTTGTTTGTAACCAGTACTTTAAAATTTGAATAACATGAAAAAACGTTCATGAAATGTAATGATTGAATTAAGATATGTGCCTTTGTAAAGCCTGAAATGACCATGTAAAGCCTGAAATAAAGCAATCATGATTTTAAATGTGCTCTGAATTGTATTCTGACTGCATACAGAACAATACAATTATATATACAATGTCATTACACTAACTGGCCTCTTAATTAGGAACACCGGTACAACTCCATATTCATTATTCTTCAGTCAGTCATGTCGCCACAGCTCAGCAAATAAAATCATGCAGCCATAAGTATTTTTACATCAAAAATCAATGAATGAAAGAAAATGTGATCTGACAGATTAAAAACAAACATCCACTGAGAATGACTCTACAGACTGAGATGTCTGGGAGATAAAAGAGTTTGGCGGACAATGGACAGGTTCGAGCTGACAGGTCTATGGGATCTTAAGTAATCACTTCTTGCAAAAAAGGCACTCGGGTGGTACAGCGGTCTAAAGTGCTTCCCCGTGTCTGTGTGGGTTTCCTCTGGGAGCTCCGGTTTCCTCACACAGTCCAAAGACATGCAGTCAGGTTAACTGGAAATACAAAATTGTTTGTGACTGTGTTTGACATTAAAGACTTGAACTAAAGAAACTTGTGTAACCAGTAACTACCTGTCCTGTCATGAATGTAACCAGTGTGTAAGTGGCAGCTACAACAGCAGAAGACTATACACCGATCAGCCATAACATTAAAACCACCTCCTTATTTTTACACTCACTGTCCATTTTATCAGCTTCACTTACCATATAGAAGCATTTTGTAGTTCTACAATTACTGACTGTAGTACATCTATTTCTCTACATACTTTTTAAGCCTGCTTTCACCCTGTTCTTCAATGGTCAGGACTCTCCCAGGACCACTACAGAGCAGGTATTATTTGGGTGTTGGATCATTCTCAGCACTGCAGTGACAGTGTTGTGCTGGTATGAGTGGATCAGACACAGCAGCGCTGCTGGAGTTTTTAAATACCGTGTACACTCACTGTCCACACAGTGTATTAGACACTCCTACCTAGTTGGTCCACCTTGTAGATGTAAAGTCAGAGACGATCGCTCATCTATTGCTGCTGTTTGAGTTGGTCATCTTCTAGACCTTTATCAGTGGTCACAGGACGCTGCCCACAGGGCGCTGTTGGCTGGATATTTTTGGTTGGTGGACTACACTCAGTCCAGCAGTGACAGTGAGGTGTTTAAAAACTCCATCAGCACTGCTGTGTCTTATTCACTCATACCAGCACAACACACACTAACACGCCACCACCATGTCAGTGTCACTGCAGTGCTGAGAATGATCCACCACCCAAATAATACCTGTTCTCTAGTTTTCCTGTGGGGGTCCTGACCATTGAAGGACAGCATGAAAGGGGGCTAACAAAGCATACAGAGAAACAGATGGGCTACAGTCAGTAAATGTAGAACTACAAAGTGCTTCTATATGGTAAGTGGAGCTAATAAAATGGACAGTGAGTGCAGAAACAAGGAGGTGGTTTTAATGTTATGGCTGAACGGTGTAAGGTTCCACTCTTGAAAATGAGAACACAGTGGGCACAATTTCACTGAAATTAGACAAATAAAGGTTGGAAAATCTGGTCTGATGAATCTTAATTTTTGCTGTGACATGAAAAGGGAAAGATCTGGAA
The DNA here is from genome assembly GCF_030014385.1 of Trichomycterus rosablanca. Taxonomy (NCBI): domain Eukaryota; kingdom Metazoa; phylum Chordata; class Actinopteri; order Siluriformes; family Trichomycteridae; genus Trichomycterus; species Trichomycterus rosablanca. The sequence continues at coordinate 15,955,239 of NC_085990.1, forward strand.
CCACTGACCCAACCTGCTTTGTCTAATAAGTTTAAGCATCTATTATGGATGCAATTTACCCTGATATTATGGCTACCTCCAGCATGAAAATGCATTATATTGCTAATACCATAAACTTGACAGTGAGTTCAATGTCATTTAAAGGTCTTTCCAGGTACCTGATCTGAATCCAATAGTGCATCTATCAGATATGGAAGCATAAGAAATCTGCAGCCTACAAATACAGCTGACAAAGCTGCAATGCTTGCGTCAGTTCTCAGCTCTGCCATCCGGCTGGGCTGGGCTGGGCGCCTACATGAACAAAGATTGGCTGTTGTTCATACAGGGTGGGAGCCAGATAGGGACTCCTCATTACTAAGGCAAGTACGACCTCTGCTGGCTGATTGATGGCGCCTGCACAGAGTTGAGGAATAAAGCATTGATCAGGGCGTGGCTCTCCATGCACAAAGCTGATCCGCATATGAACTCATGCAGGTGAAAAGATGCAGTCGGCTACTGCACACGTCGGAGGGGGCGTGTATCAGTCTTGCTCTCCTCAATCAGGGTGGGGATCGGCATCAGTAGAGAGGAAGCATAATGGGTAATGTATATATATATTAGGGCTGTCGAAGTTAACGCGATAATAACGCATTAACGCGACCTCAATTTAACGCGATTAAAAAAATTAGTGCCATTAACGCAGATTCTAGTTCATGTTGACACTTGACTGGTAGAACAAACGTTTTAATGTCGGACTTGCCACCGTTTTTCATTTGCGGTTTGTTAACATAATGTAACCGATCGTGGTAGTGATGCACTTGCATAATAAAGAAATAAATACACGCTATATTCACAAGTTGTCGGGAGCAGAACACTTTATTACACTTAATTAACTTCTTCTTCTGTACCGAATACCGGAAAGCTGAGTCGAGCACGTTAGTTCATGAACTATGGAAGCCCCAAAGGGTCAAAACACACTCACTTCGTGTAGAAACGTCCATCAAACCATCGTCACGATACAACCACAGACAAGTCTGATACAATAACTACGCCTTATCCCACCTAAAGCACCGCTGATCTACAATGTTTGCTGATGGAGAAATTCTAACCGACAATCTGACATTTACTGCCTAATATGTGAGTGAATAAACTCCCTTACAGTTTTCTCTTGTCCCAGCAGTTTTTAACATAAGTACATTTAGCATAAA